>NC_135783.1:298149737-298793696 GCF_051106095.1 Pogona vitticeps
TATGCAGCTGAGAGTGTTTCATATATGCTGGTATTTCTGAATTTCTAGGTATTATTAATGGCAAAAACCACCTGTTTTTACGCTGCTTTTAACTGGTTTGCCAGTTGCGGAATCTTCAGAAAACACAATTATAGCCTCAGGTTTCTGTACCCTAGTCATTTCCAGGCTGGAGTACAGATGTGTTGTGTAAGTGTCTCTGAAGTCGATTCATGAACTTCAGGCGGTTCAGAATTTAATAGCCAGATTGCTGATATTACTGCAGTGTTGCATTATTTGTACTGGCTGCCTATTTCTTTCCAGGATCAATTTTATGTCCTATTTTTAACATTTTAAAGCCCTGAATGGTTTGTAGTCAGGTCACCTAAGTGGCAGTCTGTTCCACTGTGTACCTACTTGAATGTCGTTACATGAAATCTGATGGGCATATATCTGTGATTACAAAATGACCATGTTCCTCTTCTCTTTCCTATTTAGATGTTTGTTTCAACTAACTGTTGACTTTTCAGTTTTTCTGTCTTTGCTGTGCTTAATTATTAGCCCATTATCTCTCTGCTGCAGTTTCAAATTGCTGATAACACAAACTTTATTGTTGTGCTTTATGCTATAATTATCATACAATTTTGATTAAATTAAATGCAGTGAAGGTGTATAGAATATCTGCAAGGATTGGTCCCAGACATCTCAATTTCAAAAATAGGTCAAATATACAGAGTTTATATTTTTTTTCTGTTGAGGTTAAATTGCTTTTTCATACAGATAGCCTGCTAATAGAGCCAACAGTGTCAATTTATCAGGCCCCATTAAAATTGTTTTAGATAACTGAAGGCTGTTTATATGCTTAAAAACTATTCTGATTACATGGGGAAAGTATTCTGATTAAAGCAACATCTACATCTTCATATCTCACAGAACTTGGCAGTTATTCAAATAGAAGGAGCTGTCATTGTGATGAATTTGTTTATCCTCCTAAACACAATGTTTTTTTTAAAGTAATATTCACACATGGGAACTAGAAATACTAGTTGGCTTAGCTTATTTGTGGTGGAGCATACCAGGCTTGTAAAAGTCACAAATGCAAGAGCTAATGTGTCTGCAAGCAGAGGAGACACTGAAGCTGCTAATACTTAATTTCACAACATGCCATTTCGGATAAGTATCTCTTCTCTTGCATCCTTTAAAGATATCAAGAGATATACTTAGCACATCAGTAAAACTTGAAACAATCTCCACTAGAAGACACTGAACTCTGACTTGTACTACCTTTGTTTTACAAAAATTAGTCTGCCCCTGTGAGGGTTGTTACAGTTCTGGGGTGGTGTTTGAAATGTAAAGCAGGATTAAATAATGTCTTTCAGATGGATGAATTATATTTTATTCCCTATTGCATTTTACATAAAAATATTTTTTAATGTCAGAGAATTAAGTTTTATTGCAGTTGAAACTTCTGTTGTTTCAAGAGCCACACAGTGTCTTTTGTTTTCTAGACCTATTTAGGCATGACTTACCAGATAGAATTCTTTTGTGTATGTATCATGCTGTGGCATAGTGGCTGATTCACAGGGGAAATGTAGACATGGGGGGAGTCTGTGAGCAGTATATCTGCACTTGATTTATATGTGTGCTTTAATTCTTACATCTTAGATGATTTATGTTGGAGATTGAACTAGCACACATCTGAAAATGTAACAGTAGGAACTTGTAGAATTGCGTTAGCATGAAATTCTATTGAATAATGTTTTAGATAGGCTGATCTTTTAGATATGGACATTCTATCTTGCTACTTGGCCCAGAGTTTATATCCTGTGCTTGGAAGAGTAGTAATACCTTATCAATGGAACTGTCCTTCCCTGATAATTCCTTGCAGAAATGTTTTCAAAATAATGTGTAAGGATCTCAGAGCCATGCTTCTTTTGTGCCTACCCAAATGGCAGGTACCTATACAGCTCTGCCATTTGTAAACAGAGCTCACCCAGCTGAAGAATCTAGCGAGGAAATTGTTATGAAGCATTCCAGCAAGCAAGATCACTAAGATTGTAATGATTCTTTGGCAACTACCTGTTTTATTTTCTTCCTTTAGCAGCTTAGCAATGGAGAACTATTCAGTAGTGAGAGCATGTCCAAGCCACTTCAGTTGATAAACTATCTCCCATGTGGATTTTTGACACACAGTAATCTTCATCACAAATCTAGGTAGTTTGTGTGCGATTCTGTTGCAGGCAAGAACTATCCTAAGAACTATCCATATCCTAAAGTACGACTTCAGTTTCTCATGGAAGCTTCCCTGTTACAGTACTATTTTAATTACATTTTATATTTAATGTAATACTGTATACATTTATGGTTCAAAATCTGCTTTCTGATCATCTTTATTCAGTGACCCTGAGCTACACAATTAATTGTCCAGCAGTCTTAGTAAGCCCCGTAAGACAAACATCTTGGCATGGTTTGACAAATTATTTTCATAGGAAAAACTATATCCTTCATTTCAAATAATGTTCATACTCAAAGATGATAATAGTAATTTCAAGAAACTGGTCTTTAATACATGCTGTGCTAAAATTTTAGTATTTCTACAAATCTAGAATTAATGTCTAATTTTAAAACGTCTAATTTTTCTTGGTATTGGTTTTCTTTTCTGTGTCATTTTGGAAAATGTAGAATTGGGAAGATCATCAACAGAAGGAACCTTTCGAAGGAGTATCCCTGTTAACTCTTTTAGTGTGACACAGATCCTTTATAGCCTGATAAGAATGTACACCTTTCTGATTCTGTTTACAGCTAAGCTATCAGCTTAAAGTGGGGATCATGTACTGCAAGTCTGGACAAAGCACAGAAGAAGAAATGTACAATAATGAATCGGCAGGCCCAGCCTTTGAAGAATTTCTTCAGTTACTGGGAGAACGAGTTCGACTCAAGGGATTTGAAAAATACCGTGCTCAACTAGACACCAAAAGTAAGATAGCCTTTTTTTATGTAGATTAAATGAGATACTGAAACTATGCACAATGTGGTCAACCAATGGATTTGATAGCAAAATGTATTGAGGATGTATGGGGGGGGAATTAAGAAATTCTCTACTTTTCCAGATGTTCAAAGACTTCTCAAGATTCCTTTCTCTGAACTCCCCCATCATGACAACTGTCACTCATCTGTCTTGTGAAATTAATTCTGAAAAGTAGAATTCTTTGATTTTATGCTATTTCTGGACTTAAGATTCATTTTATGCATGGCATTTTCTGTTCTTACTACAGGAATTAAACTTGTTTGTTTGGTAATACAAGGAGACACTCATTAGGTCCATACGAAAGAAATCGAGTTTGGCAGTGGACGAAATTGGCAATTATAGGCCCATCAACAATATTTCTTTCATGAGCAAAGTGGTGTAGAGGGTGGTGGCAGACCAGCTTCAGGCACTCCTGGATGAAACAGATGCCCTGGATCCGTTCCAGTCGGGCTTCAGGCCGCGTCACGGTACAGAGACGGTATTGGTCGCCCTGTGTGATGACCTGCTGAGGGAGGCTGATGGGGGCAAAACGTCTGTGTTGGTCCTCCTCAATATTTCGGCGGCCTTTGATACTGTCGACCACAGTATCCTCCTGGGGAGGCTCTCCGAGTTGGGAATCGGTGGCTCGGCGTTAGCCTGGCTCCATTCCTTCTTGGAGGACCGTCCCCAGAGAGTTCAGCTTGGAGAGAGTGTCTCGGCCCCGTGGAGCTCCAATTGTGGGGTTCCACAGGAGTCGATTATCTCCCCAATGCTGTTTAACATCTATATGAGACCGCTAGCTGGGGCCATCAGGGGGTGTGGAGCGTCGTGTCACCAGTACGCTGATGACACCCAGCTCTACATCTCCTTTTCATCAACTGCAGGTGATGCCGTCCTGTCCCTCCAGCGCTGCCTGGGGAATGTACTGGAATGGATGCAGAAGAATGGCCTGAGACTGAACCCGGACAAGACGGAAGTCCTGAGGGTGGGCGCCCCCAGGAGTGGTGACTTGGTCGGCTCTCTCTCATTTGGGGGGGCGACCCTGGCACCGGTGAGTGGGGTCCGCAGCTTGGGCATACATCTGGACCCGACGCTCACCATGGAAACACAGGTGGCGTCGGTTGTTGGCTCCGCCTTTTTCCACCTCTGGCAGATTGCCCGGCTGCGGCCCTATCTTGACACGGGGGCGCTCACTACCTTAGTGCACACGCTCGTAATCTCAAGATTAGATCACTGCAACGCGCTCTACGTGGGCTGCCTCTGAGGCTGATACGGAAACTTCAGATGGTGCAGAATGCAGCAGCCAGACTCCTCACTGGAGGGAGGAAACACCATCACATTTCTCCTATCCTGGCTAGACTGCATTGGCTGCCCATCTGTTTCCATATCGACTTCAAAGTTTTAATGCTCACTTATAAGGCCCTAAACGGTTTGGGACCTCGATACTTGGCGGAACGCCTCCTCCCACCAAGATCTACCCGAACCACCCGCGCGAGCCAGGAGGTGAGGCTGAGGAGCCTCACGCCGAGGGAGGCCCAGAGGGAAAAGACGCAAAACCGGGCCTTCTCGGCGGTGGCTCCTCGCCTTTGGAACAATCTCCCTCCTGAGATTTGCGCGGCCCCTACGCTGGGTACATTTAAAATTCAATTAAAAACATGGCTTTATATCCAGGCCTTCCCTCCTGCCAGCACTTAATCTAATTTAATTTATCTTTCTCTTCTTTACCTATCTATTATTTATGATCATTGTTATGTTTGGTTTTATATTATTACTATGTTATATATCCTGTTGTTAGCCGCTCAGAGTGGTATAAATATACCAGATGGGCGGGATATAAATCAAATAAATAAATAAATAAATAATGTTGGATTCAGCCAACAGTAAAGCAGCACAGTGCCTGCTGCTTTACTGTGGACTGAATCCAATATTTCATGACAAAACTGTCTTCTCTTGCCTCCATTCTACCCTTTCTACTGCCTAAAAGGATTTCCAGAATTATTCAGTGCTTCTGAATATGTTTGGGTACACACTTCCCCCCCCCCTTAAACTGGATCCAGCTGTTCAAACAGTGGAGCGCCTCTGTTGGATATTCCCACTATTCCATAACCAAAATGGGAAAGAAGACAAAGAATCTTATGACACTAACAGATTTACTTTAACGCGCAAGCTTTTGTGAATTACTAGCCACCTTTTCAAATGCAATGGAAAGGTGACCTTTTTATCAGGTTTGGCGGGGGGTGGGGAATAAATATATACTCTAGAGAAGTACAGTGAAATTATCCTAAGGCTCACATTTAACATGCAGTAAAATCTATCCGTATGATCCCTGTTTAAGAAAACGCCTACACCTCTGACCTTTCCTTGTATGTTGTTTAGGCTGACCCATATGCATTGAAGCCCACAGCTATCTCATTTGCAGCATAGGAAATTAAAGTAAAGAATGCGTCATGAAAGTAGAAAAGCAGTTGCAAACAGTGCTGCGAATTTCCTGTTGCCATGGTTTTGCTATTACTGCTGTTTTGACTGTAGGCAGCGGAAGGGGAAAATATTAAAATATGAAATATTGTAGAATATTTAAAAGCAGATTTGATACATTTAGAAACTGTGAATCAAAAGTACAAAATGGAAATTACATAATCCCTTTTGAATTTAAGTGACCTACCCCATCTCTGGTCCAACCCAGTCAATTTGCTTTACACTTCTCAGTTTTAGTGACAGGAGGTGGGCAAGTACTTAGCAAGGAAGAAATGAGAGGAAGGTCAAATATTGTTTCTTCTGTTCGGTATTGAAAGGCTTATTTTACCCTTGTGAAAATGCTGCTTTTCACAACTGCTTCACTTTTCTTAAATATTTTATTAGCGTAGACCATCTCCATTTAGCAAAAGACATTGGTTTTAATCTTCTGTATGAATAGGTACAAGACAGAGTGGATGTTTATACCTACAAATTGTATTAATGTATGTATTAATTGGTGCTTCAAAGGGCTACTAAGTTTATTTATTGCATTTAGCATGTACACTTTGCTTTTCAAATGGAGAGTGAGGGTGGAAATGTGTGTGTTTGTTCAGAAGTGTTTCATGTCAGCTATGGATAAGATTCCAGCCTGTTTTTTTAAAAGATTTAGATTTAGGCTTCCTTCAGTCTTGAGAGACTAAGGTAACATGCTCTGTATGGAGGACTCGGAACAGCGTCTAGTGTGGCTGACAAGGCCAATTCGAGAGTGACAATCCCTTCCATACTGAAGAAAAATCCAATCGGTCCCCTGTCCAGCTCCCTAATTTTGCTGCTTTTGTGACTTCCTCTTTGCCTCAGCCTGCTGGGCAAGGGTCTCTTCAAATTGGGAGAGGCTGTGATGCAGTGCCTGCCTCCAGGCTGCACGCTCAGATGTCAGGGTTTCCCATCTGTTGAGGTACACATTCCTAAGGTCTTCAGATCCCCCTTGCAGATATCCTTGTATCACTGTTGTGGTCTCCCTCTGGGGTGATTTTCCTGCACTAATTCTCCATACAGGTGAACTTTTGGAATCCGACCATCAGCCATTCTCGCAACATGCCCAAGCCAATGTAGACGTTGCTGTTTCAGTAATGTATACATGCTAAAAATTCCAGCTCGTTCTAGGACTGCTCTATTTGGAACTTTGTCCTGCAAGGTGATGCCAAAAATGTGTCAGAGACAATGCATATGGAAGGTGTTTAGCTTCCTCTCCTGCTGTGCACAAAGGGTCAAGGACTCACCGCAGTACAGGAGTGTACTCAGGACACAGGCTCTATAGACCTTGATCTTGGTATATGACGTCAGCTTCTTGTTAAGCTACTTTACCAGTGCATTTATCCAGCTCGACATCTAGGGAGAGGGTGTCCGAGATCCTTGAGCCAGGGTACCCAAATTCATGAACAACCTCAAATTCTTGCATGGAGATGATAATAGAGGGAGGTGAGTCCATACCCTGGCCCATGACTTGTGTTGTCTTCAGGCTGATTATTAATCAAAAGTCTTGGCAGGCCTTGCTAAAGCGATTCATGAGTTGTTGGAGGTCTTCACCGGGGGGGGGGCAACAACAGCTGCATCATCGGCAAAGAGGAATTCCCACATGCATTTCAGCTGGACTTTGGTCTTCGCTCTCAGTCTAGAGAGATTAAAGAGCTTTCCATCTGATCTAGTCCAGAGATAGACACCTTCTGTTGCAGTTCCAAAGGCATGCTTCAGCATGATAGCAAAAAAGATCTCAAACAGGGTCAGTGTGAGGACACAGCCCTGTTTCACTCCACAGATGTCAAAGGGATCTGATTTTAAGCCATCAAAAACTACAGTGCCCTTCATTTCCTCATGAAAGGACCTGATGATGTTAAGGAGTCAAGGTAGACATCCAATCTTGCAAAATATTTTAAAAAGGCCATACCTGCTAACCAAATCAAAAGCCTTTGTAAGATCTATGAAGGCCACAAAGAGTGGTTGTTGTTGTTCCCTACATTTCTCCTGCAACCATCTGAGGGAGAATACCATGTCAGTGGTGGACCTGTTAGCTCGAAATCCACACTGTGATTCTGGATGGACTCTGTCTGCAAGCACCTGGAGTTTATTCAGCACAACACGGGCAAGCAGCTTCCCGACAACACTGATAAGAGAGATGCCATGGTAGTTATTGCAGTTGCCCCTGTCACCTTTGTTCTTTTACAATGTGACGATGTTTGCATCTTTCATGTCCTGTGGTACTCCACCTCCCATCCAGAAAAGACAAAAGATTTCATACAGCTCAGTGGCGATGATATCTTTACAGGACTTCAGCAGGGATATTAACCTTCCCAGTTTCCTTGCCGGAGGTGAGGGAATCCAAGGTCGCTTTTATTTCTGCTGTCCAACTCTTCCAAGACAGGCAGGCATTCGATGTTATTTAATGCCTCTTCGGTTACTACATTCTCTCTAGAATATAGCTCAGAGTAGTGCTGCACCCAGCTGTGCTCGGTCCTGGATGATCACACCTGTAGCAGACTTCAAGGGAGCAGATTTCTTTTCTATTGGACCTAAAGCCGGCTTGATACCGTCATACATTCCCTTGATATTACCTCTGTCCACTGCTATCTGTATCTGAGAGCAGAGTTGAACCCAATAATCGTTAGAACATCTCCTGGGAGCCTGTTGGACTTTGCTACGAGCAACTCAAAGAGCCTGCAAGTTGTACTCACTGGACAGGTGTTTTTTTTTAAAGACAAACTAATATAATAATGGTACATGTTCTTGACGGTGGTGGTTGACAGAGTTGCAGTATTACTAGGATGTGCTAGGTGGTGCTAACCAGTAGAATTCCCCAGAAAGATGAAGACACCAAGCAGGGTTGATAGCAGAAAAGTTGTATTAACTCAATTTGTTTGTAGAACATATACATACACATACAGCTTTGTCCTTATTTTCAGTCCCGTAGTCATACACAGCAGTTCCAACAGAGTTCAGGCATAAATCACATCAAAGTCCTTGTAAATCAATTCAGCAGTCATATACCATATATTCAGTCCAGCAGTCATAGTCCTTCTCCAGTATTCTCCACAACGACACAGCACCTTCCACCACAACACCACCACAGAGTATGTGTGCTGGGTCTGCTTGTTTTATCCCAGGGTTAGCCAATCCTGGGATTTCTTTCTCAGCTGATATAAGTCTTGCATTACCCCAGCTGCATAAATTCTTACTTTACCTTACTTTCTTATCATTGATTCTTACAATTACTTATATTCTTTGAGTGCTTTATACAAAACTGGATTTAACAATTTATCCAGGTTTATCTCAAACCTGTCGGTGGTGATCATTATGATAAAATTCCCTTGCTCTTTCCCCCAAAATAAAGAGTGAATCATGTTGAATGCTCACTTGAAGAAGTTAGGACAGAGCTATTTTGTGTCTGGCAAATGTATTTATAAGTATATCAGTTTGCTTTACACACAGTTTGAACATTGGTCCATCTAACTTATTTTTGTTCACTACTGCATTCAAATCTGTTAATTTTCTCCTGTTTTTGAAGTTACAATTGTATTTGTATAGCAAAGCAAGGACTAATAGAATAAAAGTATCTAGACTTGTAGATAATTTAGAGCAGTGATCCCCAACCTTTTCTGAGTTGCGGACTGGTTGGTGGGGTGGGGTCTGTTTGTAGGGGTGGGGCACGCATGAACAAAGAGGCGGGGCATGCTCGTGGAGGGGAGGGGCACCTGTGCGTGTGGGTGGTAGGCCATGTGGGTGGGTGGAGTGTGTGGAGGGAGGCGGGAGATCTATCTCCGCAGCCTGGTCCTGCCATGGCCACAGACCGGAACCAGGCCACAGAATGGAGGTTGGGGACCCCTGTTTTAGAGGACTGGTTCCTCATGGAAAGCCTTAAATCTGTGGAGAAGGACCATTTTACAAGTACATATCGTTGGCCATATTCAATTACAACAAGCCACACACATTGCAGGAAATTGTTGCATATTTATCAGCAACAAGCTAGCACATTTCCGAAGTGCTGTTGCTTGTCTTCACCCACCAGTAGAAATGCCCAAATTAAACCAAAAACCGAGTGTGTCATATTTTGGGACTCATGAATTTGCAACCTCTCTGGCTAGGTAGAATCTGAAGCCAGGGGATTTGGGGCAGAAAGGCAGGAGTGTCTTATTTTCTTAATCCTGGCTTCTTTGGGACGGGGAAAATGCAGAGTCCTGAATAAGTCATTAAAATACATCTGCCCATCAGGTGACCTCCTAGGCTGAAAATAGGTTACTGAATGTATGGCATTCACCAAATGCTCACTAAATTTTCTTCATTTTGCTGTTTGCCAGGAACTGCAAAACTACTCAATATGTAAGCATCTGACACACAAGAATCTGTGCTTAGGTTGGTTGAAAACAAGTTGCACAGTTCTGCATTAATGTCTCCATTTATTCATAGGCTAATGTTGGCTCCCCCTCCCCCACTTGGTATATTGCTGATGAAGGAGCCTTGTGGTGCAGTCGTTAAACTGAAGTACTTTAGTCAAAACTCTGATCACACCCTTTCATTTGCCAACTCTTGACTTAGCCTTGTATACTTCTGAGGTCGGTAAAATGGGTACCCAGCTCAATGGGGTGGGGGCAATGTGTAGCCTGCATAATTAAAAATTGTAAACCATTCAGAAAGTGTTTTGAGCACTGCAGGATGGTATATAAGCAGCACACTTTGCTTTGCTTTTTTGTGCACCAGCACACTTGTGCAGGTAACACAATTCTGCATTACTACACTAGTGGAAACTTTAGGATATCTAGTTCTAGACTGTCAGGTACAAGCAAAACAAAAATGAAAAAATAAAGAAGGCAAAAACATTGTAGCACCTTAAAGACTAACTTCTATATTTTAATGGGAGCTTTCATGGACAAGTCCATTTCCTCCGTCTAGTTCTAGACTGTCATCCTTTATTGCCTTTACTTCTGCTTCTCTTTCTCCTAAAACATGTAGTCCAACTTACCTTTTTCTGTCAGTGGGAAGAGGGAATGATTAGGGTCTCAGCTTCAACAAACTGTCAGTTAATATCAGTATGAATCAGTATGGACTGAACTACTCATATATAAAGAACCATTTTCTAGCTGCTGCTGCAAACTGCAAGTCCATTAGTAAGTTAAACATGAATATCTATTTCCGTAATAAACCTGAGCAGGATATGCCTCAGACTAGTAGATAAACCATCTATGTTTCAGAACGGGTTACTGTGCAAAAATAGGGTTGCTATTCAAAAAATGCAAGTCTGAGGAGTTTGGAACTAGTAGAGTCACTACCATTGTACTTGAAGTAGTTTAGCTCATATAGAGCACGTTACCATAGTCTCTCAAGAGTGAAGGATGCCTAATCTAAGTTTAGTACTATGAGTATGTATTTAGAGAGAAAAACTGCTAAATGCTAAAATCTGCAGCATTTCAAATTAAATTCTGCCACCTTTTTGTACCATGTCCCTTCTCTGGTTGTAAAATGATGTTAATAAAATACTGTAATCATTACAGGGCACATAGACAGTATATGCATTTAGAAATCTACTTAGTGTTTGTATCATTAAAGTCTGTTTTGAAATCAACGTTAACCATATTTGTGTTTAGTCTGAAATGCTCTTAAACAGCTTTGTAGATAATGTAAAGTTAAACTGCAATCACCAATTGGATCTTTCTTCTGTTATTTGAATTGCAGCTGACTCAACTGGCACCCACTCTCTTTATACAACATACAAGGAGTATGAAATCATGTTCCACGTTTCCACCATGCTGCCATACACACCGAACAACAAGCAGCAGGTAGGATCCATTTTCAATATGTACAGAATTTCACTGACCTATCCAAGATAAGCCCCTTTTTAAAACTGTGCAAATGAGCAGAAACATGGTCAAACATGGGATGGGCAACCACCAGGGCATACAGTCATCTGTGGATCTTAAAAGGACCATACCTAGCTCCTCCCCTCTACTCCCTCTCAAACTATTTTTCTTTTATAAGGCATTTAGAAACTGAAAAGGGTCCTTCATGCTCTCTAGTGGTCATCTTTATATATACATTCACGTATGTGTGGGGAGAACATGGCAAAAATGCTTCCCATGGTTCAAGGGCACAAGAGGAATTTTTGAGCCAGCTTTTAAAAACTTTTGGTGTTGGGATGTTAGGAGCCCCTGGGATGCTGCCAGTAAAATCATCCTGATGGCGTCAGTTTCACTAAGTAAAGACTTGCCCCAACCATCATACAGATCACAACTGTTTCCTTAGAATGAAAATGGTGGCACAGGAGTTTCAGGATCTTCAAGGAGAAATCAGAAATTTTTGATTTCTGAGAAATCACCACTGCTTACCTCTTCAGCCTTATTCCGCATAATGTACTCATTAAGATTTCAGCGATTTGAATTCAGAATTTGGAGGCACATATCTGGAATTTGTGTCTGACTTGTTGGAGAAATGTAACTGTTGATAATTCATGGATCTAATATTTGATTGCATTTTTAGCATACGTCTGGAATAGGTTATTTATTACTCAAACATGGTTACTCTTATTTATAACTAGTTTGTATCACAATGGCTATTTCTTATCAATATTTATCAATTGCATGAGAGTAGGCCCATTGATTAAATGGATTTGGTGAGTCAGCTGCTCTGTAAATTCCATTGATTCAAGTGGGCTCATTCTAATAGTGACTTTAGTATAGTGCTGTTTACTATGCTAAGTAACAAGATCTTGGTCTTTTATAAGAATGTTTTAAGTTTACTACAGCGAAATTTTTTTTTAAAATGAAGTAAGACAAATAAGAAACAGCCATCTGTCTGGGATGGTATGAGATCCAGGATGGTATGAGGTCTCCTGCCTTGGGCAGGGGGTTGGACAAGGTCCCTTCTAACCCGATGATGATTCTACGATTCTATGAAGCTGAGAAACAAAAATTGCTTGCTAATGCTGCCCTTGTCAGATACAAAGTACAGTTTAATACGCTGAAGGATATTGCCTGCTTTACAACCATTTACATTTTATAATGTTTGGAAGAAAATTCCAAGTAGGCATACAACATAAATTATATTACCATAAATTTGATTTTAGTAGGAAAAATCTAGCCCATACAAAGAGATTTGTATTAAAATAGAATCGAAATTGTTGTTATGGAAACTAGGGTTACAAAATACTAGCAGTTTGTTTCATCATGTCAGATGCTGGCAAATTTCTCACTTATTTGCCCAGATATAATCTTAATCCCACAAAAGCTTTGAATGGAAAAAAAACATTTTATGATTTGTGATTAAATTAAAGAATTAATAAAGTGGAGTAACAAACAGTATGTTGTAAGAAGATTGGTATAGTATATATATAACGCTAAGATTTCTTGCCTTCACTCACACAGCTCTTAAGAAAACGGCATATTGGAAATGACATTGTGACCATAGTTTTCCAAGAACCTGGAGCAGAGCCATTCAGCCCAAAGAATATTCGTTCTCACTTTCAGCATGCCTTTGTTATTGTCCGAGTGCACAATCCTTGCACTGACAATGTCTGTTACAGGTAATTATTTATACAGGCTGACTGTATATTGGGTTGTTTTGTGCTTCATTTTATAACGTCTTTTACTACTGATTATTGGGGAAATTATTTCAGCACTTGTGTCAAGAACCTAGCAGACTAAGGGCCCTGTAGCATTTCTAGGTTCCTCACAGGGAAATAGGTAATATAGGATTCAGAAAGTTTAAAACCAGCAATAGTGGCCTTACCATGAGACAGTGTGGTAAAAATGTTTGCGTGGATTTCATATTGCCTGCTGAGGAGATTGTTTTTTTGTATCCTGCCTTTCTCCCAGTAGGGAGACTGAAGGCAGTGCCCAACTGTCTTTAAAAAAATGAATATAGCTGAAAACCACAGTATGGTGTAGTATTAAAATTTAATTGATATATAAACATCAGTATATTTCAAATTTAAATTAAAACTGAAAATTGAATCAAAAAACAATTTAAAACATTTAGAGAAGAAAAAAGGAAAATTGACTTCCTCATCAGCCGGTTGTCAGTTGCCAAAACCTGCTTCAATAAAAAAGTCTTTACTTTCCAGTAAAAGATTGGGCACCCTAGCTTTTTTTGGCAGGGAATTCCACAGCCTGGAAGCAGTCTCTGAGAAGTTCCTGTCTGGTGTCCCCTTCAAACGTGCCTGTAGGAGCAATGTGTCTGAGAGAAGGCCCTAATACTCATGGTACAAATACTCAATCTGTTAATCCTGGCATGCATTAATTCCATGGCATTTAGAAGAAAATATGAAGATCTAAATATAAAAAGTCATTATTTAGCAAATGGAAAGAGAGACTGGAAACCAAGGGTACAAAATAACCAAGTGGGTGCTGGTTGTCACATATTGTTTATATGCATGAATCTTATTTTTAATTCAAATGTAAAGAGCAAAATTTTTAATTCAAATGTAAAGGGCAAAAGATGCATTCTCAAAAGATATCTATACATTTCCCGCTCTGAAAACATGCAAATCATATAGATTTACTCAGTCACATTCGGAGCACTTCTGATAGTCATGAAAGACTAAAGAGGTTTACTTTTTCTGAAGAAATGAGACAGAGGAATGCTAATGGTTGTTTGTGTGGCTTGTTTCTCCCTTGTGTAAATGAGTTAGAGGATTTGAGAAGGCTGTTTGAGAAACTCCCAACCAGCAATTGTACTGTTATTTGAGATAAGACCTTTTATTGGGGATTGGGAAGACTCGGGCTTATTGGTTGTGGTGGTTATTGTTTCCAGAAAGTCACAAAAGCAATGGATGCAATTTTGATTGATTGACACAAACACACACTCTGCCCCATTAGTGATATGCATTATTCTGGGCAGTTTACAGAAGTTAAAACATAATAATAGAATGTCGGGGAGTTGAAAGACCACAAAACTTCAAGAGGCATAAAGTGTAAAAATAAAATGCGTAATGTAAGGCATATAAACAAAACTATCAAACAGGAGAAACAGAAAAGGGAAAAAAAATAAGGGGAAAAAGGCCTCTCTGTAAAGCAGTATTTTTAAATTTATTTATTTTATTTATTTATTTGATTTGTATCCTGCTCATCTGGTCTGGTCAACCACTTAAATGCCTTTTAAATGTGGGGAGGGAGGGAGTCAGGCACAGCTCTACTGGAAGTTGATCCCAACGTATTGGCGGCACAGCAAAGAAGATGCTACTATTGGTGGCTGATTTCCTGGTCTCATTTGGAGTGGCTGCTCTAGGGGAGTCTTTCATTAAGACAGAGGATTTAAAATCTCTAAATTTCCATTCCTCAGTGACCCAGTAGGCTACCCCAGGTGACACCTAAGACCATTACATCATCTGAAGATTTATTCTTTTACCTGCCAAATCCTTGGTCCATCATATTGCAGAACAACTACAAGGACTTAAGATCAGCTTTTCTCCCTGTCTTCCATTTCTCCTCCCACCCACCCCCATGCTGCTGACTTTTAATATGTTGCCTGATGAAGAGAGAACATTCCTGAAAGCTCATACAGTGCATCTTTGTGTGCCTCTGCACACTTTTTGTGCCTCTTTGGTTGACCTATAAATATATCTTGAATATGAAGTTCAGCATGTGATTTGTCTGTATAGTTAGCCTTGCTGCTGTTTTTATATTGGAGCTCCTTGTTGCTGGAGAACACTGCAAGTCTGAAACCCAAGCCTCATATAAAAGCCTCACATTAAATGGAGACCTAAAGTATAGGTGCAGTTTTAATTCTAGATGTTAGTTTACCAGCTTAACAAGAAAGAATCTGTATGAAAAATATGGCCAATAGTGATCACACTCCTTCCCAGCTGCCCGCTGTTTCTCTTCTCCTTCCCATAGCTGGTTGCTTCTTCTTTCTTTACTTGAGTTTCCACTTCAGTTGTAACTTATCCCTGTGGTCTTACTTCTAGGCATGCATATAACAGAGGGAAAAATTAGTTCACATAGTATCTGTTCCTTTACTTTGGACCTCTTTTCTCTCTTTGTCCAGCACTATTTCCCCACAGATTAGGAAAAGTTAGTACTGTATTGTCTTCTTTTGTAGATCCTGTGGCAGGGAGTATGAGTTCTTTCCACCCAATAATATATTGCACCATTTCCAAAACAAAGTCTGTTGCCTCTTCTTTCCTCTTAACTTTTTAGATAGTACATCTTCTGCATTCTTAAGGTATTCAAGGTCCACATCATTTAGGTTAGTGATCCCAGAATATGATAGAAGGTCTGTTAAGATACTGAAGGAGTGATGAAGTACCTTCGTTACAGACATTCATATTCGGTCATAACTGAAGTCAACAGAAGAGCAGTTCTTCAGAACAAAGTTCAGATCACCTGACCTGTCAAACAAACAAAAAAAACCCAGAAGGAACTGCTGGCAGACTTTGGAAATCTCTTCAAAGAGAAGTCTGACAAAGGGCTATGTCTAATGACCTTTGGCCAACAGGCAAAATATGTTCTTGTTATTTATGCCTTTGCCCCTTTACTGTTCTGTGAATGTATTTTCTTCATTTCGAGCTGGTTGTTTATATTACTTGTATTCTTCTTTTTATGGGGTCTTTTCTGCTTAGGCCGGAATTTTGCATGGGGGAAAAAAAGGTGTACGAAAGGGTAATTGTGAAGTACTTTCCCCTCCTGTGTGAGATGTTCACTGTGCAGCCAGTCACACAGCAGTTGCAAAATCAGTCATGCAACAGATACCCCATCGAGAGGAGCAAACTGTTTACACAGTTACCTTTCTGTGTGGTATTTTCCCCAACAGAAGTATTGGTATTTTATTGTTGTTTTGTTTTCCACTGTTGTAACCCACATTAAAGTTGTCACACTAGGCCATCTAAAAAGACTATCTCGTTGAAGAAGTATTTCAGTTCAGACTAATAAGAACACAGTAGATGGTTTGCTGACTAACAAGTCCCTGCTGGCGGACAAACCTAAGAAGCTCTTAATGGTTTAGAACCTTGATACTTGTCAGAATGTCAGTAACCTGTCCCACCTTCTCCTCATAGTCTGTGATGTTAAAAATTGTGACACTGAAGGAGGCCAAAAGAGTCAACACAAGGAGTCGTCATTTTTCAGTCATGGCCCTTTCCTTTTGAAGTAAACTTTCAACACAGACCCGTCAGGCACATATTACCTCTCCATTTTAAAGAAAATAATAGAGCATTTATAATTCAATGCTACCTTTTATTATCTACTTAAGATGCTCAAATCAGTTTTAATTTGTGTAATTTTATTGAAAGTTATATTTTAGTTAGAGATAGGTTTTTATCTATTTTGTGTATTGTTGGGTGTTTTTGTATTTATACATATTTTTAACATGTTGTGAACTGCCCAGAGAGTGTATGCACTGTGGGGTGGTATACAAATGGAAAAAAAACACAAATTTCAGTAGTTTACAAATTGCCAGTGATAACCTGAAATACTTCATTGCACTGTATTCAATAAATAATAGCATTAATTCATATCTTCTTTATATTTCCTAGTGTTGCTGTGACAAGATCCAGAGATGTGCCATCGTTTGGACCACCTATCCCTAAAGGCATCACCTTTCCCAAATCAAATGTGTTCAGGGACTTTTTGCTAGCTAAAGTGATCAATGCTGAGAATGCAGCTCATAAATCAGAGAAGTTCCGTGCCATGGCCACCCGAACCCGTCAGGAATACTTGAAGGATCTGGCAGAAAAGAATGTCACAAATACACCAATTGACCCTTCTGGAAAATTCCCCTTCATCTCACTTGCCTCTAAAAAGAAGGAAAAGTCCAAGCCTCTTCCAGGAGTAGAACTCCACAGTTCTGGTGCTATTATTTGGAGTCTTCGTGCTAAAGACTATTGCAAGGGCATAGATATAGACTGTCTCCTAGCCATCTCTAATGAATTTGCTGTTATCATTGAACAGGATACAAAGAGTGTTGTGTTTAATTGTTCCTGCAGAGATGTAATAGGGTGGACTTCAACAGACACAAGTGTCAAAATTTTCTATGAAAGAGGTGAATGTGTTTATGTGGAAAGTTTCAAAAACCCTGAAGATATCAAAGAGATTGTCAAAAGGCTAGAGGTTAGAGATCTTTCTCCATCTCTCTTTCTCTCTCTCTTTCTCTTTCTCTCTCTTTCTGTCTTTCAATATTTAGAACTAGTCTTCAGGCATGAGTAAATTCAAATAACTGCCGTGAAAACAAATAAAAATGGTTGGTTCCATTTTGCTCCCAGTTACAACCTTCTAGAACAAGATAATTCACCAATTTGTGATGTCACTGGGTCACATCAGTAATGGGACTTTTCTGATCTTCTTCCCACTTCCCAAAATTGTAAACTGACTGTGAAAAGAAAATCCTTTGTCATGTATTCCTCTTTTTTTCATATGTAAGCGGAGACTTTTGGATAGTGTAATATTAATATCTAGATGTTGTTCAACAGATATATATAGATAATGTTCTTGTTTTCATAATAAGAAAATGGCAGTTCTCTGTACCATGAGGGAAAACATCTTTTTTTTCCTTTTATGTTCAGAGGTTTTATTAGCAAGATCCTTTAGGGAAGTGGAATGACATAGTCAGTAAAAGAGGACAATTAGTGAGAGTCTTGTTGCAACATAGCCAGATCATAACACTGTGTTCACAGTGCTCCACGTTCTCCAGCTTGCGGTCACACCAACTGAGAGGTTGGCCTGTTGAAACCAGGAGGGCATGTATTTGTGCAAGAAGGCAGGGGAAGCCGCCTTGTGCAAGCTCATCCAAGTGGAATTGTTCGTGCAACAGGTTGTGTAAACTAGGCAACAAGATTCTGTGAAACAGATAGTGTGTTACACTTCCTTGAGTACAGTGGTACCCCACTTGACAACGAATCCGCTTTATGATGAGTTTTTTGCGATCGCTATTGTGATCGCAAAACGATGATTCCTATGGGGTTTTCCGCTTTACGATGATCGGTTCCCTGCTTCGGGAACCGATTTTTCACTTAACGATGGTTTTGAAACAGCTGATCGGTGGGTCGCAAAATAGCGGCCGCTGTGCAAAATGGCTCCCCGCTGTGTTTAGGACTGATTCCTCGCTTTACAGACACCGGAAAATGGCCGCCCTATGGAGGATCTTAGCTGGACGATGAGGTATATCCCCCATTAGAACACATTAACCGGTTTTTAATGCATTCTAATGGGTTTTTTACTTTCGCTTGACAACGATTTTGCTGGAACGCATTATTGTCAAGCAGGGCACCACTGTATTTGATGTGTATTGTTCCCTTAGTATTTCTGGGAGCAGAAAATTAAAGTTCATTCTTAGAGTCCCTCGGGGAAAACAGAAATCTCCCGAGGGGTTAGATATGGCCTCCGGGCCACACTTTGCCCACCTCTGTTCTGAACAAAGTATTGTACTCCCCAAATCCAATTTATTTTCTTTCCTTTTTTTTCTTTTTTGTTTTCAGCTTGTAACAAAGGGCTGTGAGTCAGTGGAAATGACTTTACGTCGGAATGGTCTTGGCCAGCTTGGCTTCCATGTGAACTATGAAGGAATTGTGGCAGATGTTGAACCCTATGGCTATGCTTGGCAGGCTGGATTGCGGCAAGGCAGCAGACTAGTGGAAATCTGCACTGTAGCTGTAGCTACTTTAAGTCACGAGCAAATGATTGATCTCTTGCGGACATCTGTTACTGTGAAGGTTGTCATTATCCCGCCACATGAGGATTGTACCCCACGAAGGTATGGAGGCAGTGCATGAGTTAATGTCTTGTGTTGACTTCTCTCAGGTTATTATCTCAATACTGTCACATAGACTCAGTCTAGTCTCTTCAGATGAAGAGTTGTTTTGGGTCTACAGTGGGGTCTCTACTTAAGAACGTCCCTACTTAAGAACAATTCCACTTAAGAACAGCTCCATTTGCTAAATTTTGCTTCTACTTGAGAACAAAAATCCAGATAAGAACAGGAAAAAAAAACTTTCCTGCTCTTTTTTTAACCTTAGGTCATCTTAGGTTAAAAAAAAGTTCTCCCCCTAGTGGTAGAGTACGTATTAACCAGCTTTGCATTAGTTCCTATGGGAACTAATGCTTCAATGTACGAACGCACCTCTACATTAAAAAAAACAGCCAGAACGGATTAATTGGTTTTCTGTCCATTGCTTCAAAATTAGCTTCGTCAGAAGTGCTTTTAACACTGTTCCCTGACCTAAGGGGAAAAAAATAAAAAAATCCCCCTCTAGTGGTAAAACGCAGAATAGCAGCTTCCCATTAGTTTCTATGGATGGAAAAGAGCAGATACGGATTAAATGGTTTTCAATGCATTCCTATGGGAAATGCAGATTCTACATAAGAACTTTTCCACTTGAGAACCACCTTCCAATACGGATTAAGTTCTTAAGTAGAGACCCCACTGTACAGCCTTCCAGTTCAAATCCACATGTATAACAGAATTTACAAGATGTTTTAAATAATCCAGTTTATGATGCAATTTACTTTGTATAAAAATTGGTCCCCTTTTACATTCATTTGTCCACTAAGACAGAACTGAAAGTGCCTATTGTTCCTTTTTTTTAAATCTTGGAAGCTTGTAAATTTCGGATTCTATGAGATTGTTATTTTATCACGTTATTGATACTTTGTATCCCATTGGATTGCTCATTGTTTGTGAAAAATTGCCTGTTGAGAGATAATAAAACACATGCAGCCCTTGAATATTCTTTGCAGTGAAATGGAAAGTTGCAGTAATTAATTAAAATATTAAGTAAAATAATTAAATACTTAATTTCTATGTAACATATTTTCCCTTCCTTCCTGTATACTGAATTAGATCATTTAGGCTACATTTTCTGGGAGCATGACCCATATAATTCAGTGTGATTACTAATTACATAGCCGTATTTGGGATTATATGTTAGCCCAGACTTCTTGCTTTTAAAAAGAAATGCAGAAAAGGCTTTCATTGGAGAAGAATAAAATTCCTCATTTGCTTGTTCAGTTAAAAACGTGAAGGAAGGAAGGAAGGAAGGAAGGAAGGAAGGAAGGAAGGAAGGAAGGAAGGAAGGAAGGAAGGAAGGAAGGAAGGAAGGAAGGAAAGGGGAAAGGGGAAAGGGGAAAGGGGAAAGGGGAAAGGGGAAAGGGGAAAGGAAAAAGGAAAGGAATCATTAAAGTATACAAAAAACAGTCAGTTAAATAGAATATTTTCATGAAATCTTACAAGAGACTCTGTAAATATTTGATTTATACCTGCCCTCAAGTACTCCAAATACCATGTAAAAAGCCTCTAGGGCATTTCCTCATAATAGGATAGAGGAGTCTGTTATGTTCTTCTCTGTGGAGACTTCTTTCCTTGTTTCTCAGTTGCCTTGCTCTTTCTTTCCAATTTACAGAAGTTTTTCGGAAACTCATCGTATGCCAGTAATGGAATACAAAATGAATGATGGTGGAGTTCCTTATGAGTTCAAATTCCCCTTCAGAAATAATAACAAATGGCAGCGAAATGTCAACAAGGGACAGGGGGCTCACATGCAACAGTTACCATCACAGATGCAGAGTCCAATTACCACGAGGGGTGCCTCAGGGAAAAGTGAAGGGAAAATGCCTCCTCCAGAGCGAGCAGCAAACATTCCACGCAGCATTTCTAGTGATGGCCGTCCACTGGAGAGTAGGAGGTAGGTGTGTGTTGCCTCTCCTCTAGTGCAGGGTACGACATTCTGACACCAAAATAATAAAGAATATTTTAGTAACATTGAAAGAAGAAAAACAATATCACTTAGCCACAAAGATAAAATTCTAGTCCAGCAAGCTTTGACTGAAATGTTCAAGAATGCATGCACTTTCACAATATATTTAGAATCTAAAATTTTAAAAAAACACTAAAATGATTGTTAGCAAGTACACAAATGAAAAATTGATTGGCTTTTTTTTAAAAGCAGAAGCAGGCAGCCTATCAGTCTATGGGAAGAAAACAAAATGGACTGATGGACAATAGTTTTAATAGAAACAACTAAAGTAGTGGTTCCCAACCTTGGGTAACCCGAGTGTTCTTGGACTGCCCTTCAGCATTGGTTCTACTGGTTGAGGTTTCTGGAAGGTTTCTGGAAGTTGCAGTCCAAGAACACCTAGGTTACCCAAGGACAGGAACCACTGAAGTAAAGGATCAAATTTGTGGAATTTTGGTTTAGTCCTGATAAATAAGTTGTCTGCCTGTGGAATTTTTTTTAAAGCATCAATTTAAGACATGCCATTTCAATTCTCCTGTGTCTGGAGGAAGTACGTCTTCGTGTCCACCTACTTGATTTGCTTTATTTTTTAAAAGTTCTTTTTCCTTGTGATCCCTTTCTTTAACTGTACCAGGTGACTGAGGAAATGAAATTGAGGAATGAATACAGATACACAGGGTAAAAAAGAATGGTAGGAAATATGCTTAAAGAAATGTGAAATTGGTTGTTGTGGGTTTTTTGGGCTCTTTGGCCGCGTTTTGAAGGTCGTTCTTCCTAACGTTTCGCCACTGTCCTCTGAAGATGCAGTCCACAGAGACTGGCGAAACGTTAGGAAGAACGACCTTCAGAGCACGGCCAAAGAGCCCAAAAAACCCACAACAAACATTAGATCCCAGCCATGAAAGCCTTCGCAAATACAAATGTGAAATTGTTTATATTTAGGACATTTAGTTCTCCATCCTTGTGTTAATATTCCTGCATTACATTTTAATGGGTATTGAAATCAATGCATATACAGTGGTGCCTCGCTTAACGAGCGCACCGTATAACGATTAAATCGCATAGCGATCCGTTTTTTCGGATCGCTAATGCGATCGCACAACGTTGTTCCAATAGGGAAAAATTCGCTTTGCGAAGACCGGTAAGCGTTTCGCTTACCGATCTTCGCAAAACGACCCCTGCCGATCAGTTGTTCGGCGGCCAAAATGGCCGCCGGAAGCCGGGAAATGGCCTAAAATGGCCGCGCGCAGCATTTTCGGGCCCTCGTTAAGCGAGGCGAGGGCGCGAAAATGGCTGCCGGCCATCCTGAAGCTTCGCTGAACGGTGAGTATTTGGCCTATTTGGAACGCATTAAACGATGTTTAATGCGTTCCAATGGAAATCGCTGCCCCGTTCAGCGATGCTTCAGCATAGCGAAGGTTAATCCGGAACGGATTAACCTCGCTATGCGAGGCACCACTGTATTAAAATCAACATGTGTTGATCATATTAAATGATTTGGATTTGTGCATCTTAAATACTAGTTGAGGCCGTAGGAAGCCAAGATTTAAAGTACGTGAAGAAAGCAGACAATTGAATGCAAAGCTACAGTAGAGTAACAGTGTGCGATCTAAACCTGAATTGAGCAAAAATAACAATAGTTCCAGGACAATTTTTCTTCTGTTTCCACTCTGTATTTATTTCTAGAGAAATGTCAGTATTGTTTAAGGTGCCAGTAAGGTTATTGGTCCCCTTCACGGATTGCTGCCTTGATGTGGCGAAGGGGCTTGAGTAATTTAGAGAAGCTATGGGCTATGCTGTGCAGGGACACCCAAGACGGACAAGTCATAGCGGAGAGTTCTGACTAAATGCGATCCACCTGGAGCAGGAACTGACAAGCCACTCCAGTATCTTTACGAAGAAAACTCCACAGACAGAAACAAAAGGTTAAAAGATACGATGCTGGAAGATGAGCCTCTCTCACACAGATTTCTTTTTTGTGGCAGAAAATGATATTGAGCTTTATCTGTCCTAGTCCCTTTCTCTCTCTCAAAGAGCAGGGGTTTACCACTGAAAGTAATTTGAAATAGAAAATAAAAGTTATTCCTTTCTGCATTAAACAGTTTTAATGGCCTTTTTGGTTCTGCTCAGGTCAGCCAGTAATATTTATTTGACCATGACACTTCTAAAACTGCTTGATTTGCCCTTTTCTTTCTGTGTGACTTGTACTTTGTAATCTGTTGTAATTTTGCTGTTGCCAATGAAAGGTGTAACCTTTTGTTATAATAGCAAACCTGACAATGAGACAGGGTTTGAAAAATGCTTTGTGGGCAGGGCTTGCAAATAGCATGCTGATTACCTGGGAATAAGCTCTGGTAAATGCAGTTGGTTGTTATCCAGTGTTGTTAGCAGAAAGCACTTTGACTTGCACCAGAGGGGCATTCATTTTTCACCAATTCACCCTATTCCTTTGAGGTCCCCCTCAACAAAAAATTGCTTCTGAAAATTGGGGGATCCTCTAGGGAAAAATGGATATTTAAGTATGGGACACAGAAAGGGTACAGTAGGGAATGGGGAGATAAGCAAAAATAAAAAACTCTTTTTTTGCAGAAGTAGAATTCCATTTTTCACTACCACAAAGCTACTGTTGGATATAAGCCCTTAGTATTTAAACATGTCAGCTGTAAAACACAAAACTAGAAATACAGTGGTGCCTCACTTAGCGAAGAAATCGCTTAGCGACGGGATTTTTGTTATCGCTTTGTGATGGTCCCTATGGGGTTTTTTCGCTTTGCGATGATCACGGGGAAGTGATCATCGCAAAGCCCCCATTTTCGGTCAGCTGATCGGCAGCTTCAAAATGGCCGCCGGAAAAACAAAATGGCCGCCCGTTGTTTTGCCTCACTTAAGAGGCAGCGAAAATGGCAGCGCTATGGAGGATTTTCGCTTAAGGTGAGTTTTTAAGCCCATTGGAACGCATTAATCGCTTTTTAATGCGTTTCTATGGGCTTTTTAATTTCACTTAGCGATGAAATCGCTTAGCAACGTTTTTCCCAGAATGGATTAACGTCGCTAAGCGAGGCACCACTGTACTCTCCTTTAACAGTAGACTTCTGATTTTCCATTGATCCTTATATATACCCAACTCATCATGTAACTATAGCTAAGGAACAGTGTAGAGTCGGAAGGGTATTGTAATCTATGCAACAATGTATTTCTCAGGTACAAATGTGAAGCAAAAAGCCCTTGGGCACAGAAGCAGCAAGTAAAATAAATACAGTAGTGTATTTAAAAGAAACCTAGGCAGACGAACTACACTGCCAGAAAACACATATTTCAGGATAATTTTTTTTATTTTATAAAATAAATCTGGTTACATAAGAATATAAGAGCCCTGCTGGTCCAGCTTCCTGTATCTCAAAGTGGCCCCACCAGATGCCCCTGGGAGCACACAAAACAACTAGATACCTGTCTCCTGATAACCCTCTTCTGCCTCTGGCATTTGGAGGTACCTTCCTTTTAAGCCTGGAGATTATACATCCCCATCATGGCTTGTAACCTGTGATGGACTTTTCCCCCAGAAATCTGTCCAATCCCCTTTTAAAGGCATCTAGGCAAGATGCCGTCATCACATTCTGGGGCAAACATTTCCACAGACTGACAACACACTGGGTAAAGAAATCTTGGTTGTTTTATTTTCAATCCCCTTTTTAATGATGCATAGAATCATTTTAATGATGCAAGAATTGGCCTTCTTCACTGCTGCGGCACACTGGGCTGACACTTTCATCGAGCTGTCCACCAGCACACCCAGATCTCTTTCCTGATCCATCACAGACAGCTCAGAAGGCATTAGCTGATAAATAAGGTTTTGATTTTTTTGCCCCAATGTGCATTACTTTACATCTCCTTATATTGAAACACATTTGCCATCTTGCCACCCATTCTTCCAATTTGGAGAGATCCTTCTGGAGCTCTTGATAATCCCTTCCGGTCTTCACCACCTGGAAACCGGTTAAGAAACTCAGTTCCTTAACCGCACAGAGTAGACTTTTGGTCTGGATGGGCGGGATAGAAATCCAATCAATCAATCAATCAATAAAAGTTTCATGCCATCTGCAAACTTGGCCACCTCAGTGCTTATCCCTGTCTCCAGGTCATTTATGAATAGGTTGAAAAGCACCAGTCCTGTGACAGATCCCTGGGGCACACCGCTTTTCACCTCTCTCCATTGTGAAAATTGCCCATCGACACCTACTCTCTGTTTCCTGAATCTCAACCAATTCTCAGTCCAGAAGAGGACTTGCCGTCTTATCCCCTGACTTTCTTGGCAGCCTTTAGTGAGGGATCATGTCAAACGCCTTCTGAAAATCCAGATAGACAATATCCACTGGTTCACCTGCATCCACATGCCTGTTGGCCTTTTCAAAGAACTCTAAAAGGTTTGTGAGGCAAGACTTACCCTTACAGAAGCCATGCTGATTTTCCCTCAGCAAGGCTTGTTCTTCTATGTGTTTTAAGATTTTATCTTGGATGAGACTTTCCGCCCTCTTCCCTGGAACAGACGTTAGGCTAACCGGCCTGTAGTTTCCCGGGTCTCCTGTCCTTCCCTTTTTTAAAGATTGGCATGACATCCTACCCTCTAGTCCTCTGGCACTGTGGCCCTTTTAAGGGACAAGTTGTATATTTTAGTTAAGAGATCAGCAACTTCAGTTCTCAGTTCCTTGATAACCCTTGGGTGGATGCCACCCAGTGACTTATTGGTCTTCAGTTTATCAATTAGGTCTAAAACATCCTCTCTTTTAACCTGTATCTGATTCATTAGTCAGAAGGGGCCATTTGGGCAGCATAATCTGCCCAAGACCTTCTGTTGTGAAGACAGATGTGAAGAACTCATTGAATTTCTCTGAAATCTCCAAGTCCCCCTTTACCTTCCCTGTACAGTGGTGCCCCGCATAGCCACATTAATCCGTTCCAGGAAAAACGTCGCTATCCGGAAACATCGCTATGTGGGGGGGGGGACCCCATAGGAACGCATTAAATTCCGTTTAATGCGTTTCTATGGGGACAAAACTCACCGCTAAGCGGAAATCCTCAATCCAGCCGCCATTTTCGCCGCCTCGGTAAGCGAGGAATCGGCGCGAAAACACTGTGGGCGGCCATTTTCTTCTTCCAGTGGCCATTTTGGAACCGCCGATCAGCTGTTCCAAAACATTGCAATGCGAAGATCGGTAAGCGAAATGCTCACCGATCATTGCAATGCGATGTTTACCCCATTCAGAACATCACAATGCGATCGGTTTTTCGATCGCAAAAAACGCGTCACTATGTGGATTCGTCGTTAAACAGTGTGCTCGTTAAGCGAGGCACCACTGTACCTCCCTCACTACCCAGAGGACCAGCCACTTCTCTGGCAGGTTTCCTGCTTCTAACGTATTTAAAGAAGCTTTTATTCCCCTTTGTATTGCTGGCCAAACAGTCCTCAACGTCTTTCTTTGCCTTTTGTATCATCATCTTACATTTCTTTTGCCAGAGTTTATATTCCTTTTTATTTTCCTCATTTGGAAAGGATTTCCATTTATGGAAGGACCCCCTCCTTGCCCTTCAAAGCCTCTCTAACTCTGCTCCTTAACCATGCTGACACCCTCTTGGACTTAGTTGAGCCCTTCTTTCATCGCTGTATACACACACTTCTGCTGGGCCTCTACTACTGTTGTTTTAAACAGGCTCTATGCATTCTGGAGAGATTGGATTCTTTTTACCTTCCCTTTCAACTGATTTTAACAACTTTCTGTTAAGGCACAGGATATTGATCTGAGTAAAATAACAGGGATGATTTCTAAAGAAACCAAATAACCATCATCATGCTGCAGGAAAATACCGTGGTCTTGAGATGGATTTGTTGTGTGTTTTGTTTTTCAGTATAGCAGTTGACAATGGTTTCAGCTTATTTAACTTAATTCTTGGTACTTGCACATCAAAAATTCAACTGTGGTAGAGCACTAGAGGGACACTATTTATTTAGTTGGCAAAGAAAAGGAATAGGCATTACCAAAAGCCAGATGGTTAGAGGAGCACTCAATATGTGTGGCAATTAAATCTTGTCTTGGTCATACTCTCCTCTGGAGAATAGTAGTAGTGTGTGGTCTACCTCTGTAGTGTGTGTGTGTGTGTCATATAAGAGAGACTTTTGCTCTCTGTATGCTTAATAAAATGTGTTTTTGGAATCCTTTTTTGTTAAGAAATGTACTGTACATGTTAGAGTTTTTTGTTTCTATTCATGACACAGGTATGTGAGAGACAACACCTTTATAAAGCATAAAAAATAAACAGCAACAAGACCCTCATTTTGCATTGTGCTCAGTGGGAAATTAGTTTCTGTTTACAGTGGCTTATTTTACAACAATCATCAGCAAAGCAGTAAGATTGTAAATGCAGAATTTGCTGTAGTCCACTGGTTCAGTATAAAACAGCTCCTAACTCACTTTGGTCCTCTGTATATATACCATAGTTACATATATAGGTTCACTACATGCACGTGTCTAAAATTATAGCTAAATAAAAAGATAATAATCATTGGAAATGGCTGAATACCTAAAGGAGTTATGAGTATATTCTGTGCTTTCATCATGTCCAGTTTCTGTTTAGAATTCCTTGCACAGGAAGCCAATGACATGAAATTCTGTAGCCTGTGTGAAATACCTTGGGGAAAAGGTGTGCAGCTGCTAGAACCAGAACTGGGCAAGTAAATAGAGTCACACAAACACTCACATGCAATCTAATACTAAAATAATGTTAATGTACTACCCAAGATACACCATGCCATCCATCAAGCACTGTAATAAAGTGGTCATGGAACAGTCATGCCCCAAAATCTCCCTGCCATGGAATAGTAGTTATTGGTCCATCTATTCATATGTTTTACACCCAGGTTTTCCTCACAGGAGCCCAAGGTAGATGAAGGGTGGTCCAAGCTCTTATACTATCTAATCTGGGGAGTGGAGCATCTTCACTTCTCATTGCATGGGAGCTGTTTCCCACATTGCCAGTTCATGTGGCGGCATAGCCCAAAAACCACTCTGCTCTGCTGCAGGAGGTACCTCTGTCCCTGTTGCCTGTGCCACAACATGGTCCTTTTGCAGCACTTCTGTACAGCAGGATGGATCCTCCTGGGACAATAATGGTGGGGAAATTACGCATTTGCCACCCTCAGCAATTCATCACCTGACATGGTTGCCTAACTGAGCCTTATCGTAGCTCCAGCCTTGACAAATAGTTTTTCACAAAGTAGAGTGTGAAATAGTAAATCAAGTAAACATCAGGTGTCTCACAGGATACTGTGGTAAATCTAAACTTTGCTTGAACTAAATCCAACAAATCTTCCTTCTAGCACATTGGACAGTATTCGCTGTCAGTCAAGTAAAAGTGATCTTGCAGAAAATCATTCCTAAGCATATCCTTTTCCCAATTTGAGAAAGAACCCTTGTACTCGTACCCTATAATTGTGTGTGGTAATATATGTATATATGTCAGTCTCACTACAAATTAATTACTTGTCTGGTGCTTTGGGGAGGAGTAGGTATTAAAATGCTACTGGTGGTGCTCTTAAACTTCATGTTTTCTTTGAAAGGTAATATTTTAAGCTGTTTGCCTATCCAGGGAAATTGAATAGTTTGTACAGTATATTAAGTGCTGTAGACTAATTGGGGGGGGGGGGACTATGAATATCAGCCTTGCTTCCCCACCTCACTTTTCAATAAAAATGTCCATGAATATTCAGCAGGACAAAGACAAGAAATATCTTTTAGATATGTCCATCTACTGCCTTCACATTCTTTTACAGTTAATTAGTGTATGGTGTCAAGCCTCTGAAGTGGTCAGTAGTTTTGTGTCCATTCTCAGGTAGGTAGGTAGGTAGGTAGGTAGGTAGGTAGGTAGGTAGGTAGGTAGGTAGGTAGGTAGGTAGGTAGATAGGTAGATAGATAGATAGATAGATAGATAGATAGATAGATAGATAGATAGATAGATAGATAGATAGATAGATAGATAGATAGATATTTCTTGTCCTTTTATGTCCTTATATATATATTGATGTCACTGGCTAAATTGGGGAAGTCCCTGCCTCTGGGACTTGAGAGTAGGCTGTCCTGATTCTTGATTCTCCCTCATGTTCTGCAGTCTTACTTAGTGAAGGCAACTCCCAGCTCTCATTCAGAGAGTTAACTTCCAGGCAGGAACAGGAAAGGGAACCTTGCTGAGCTGTAAGGGCTACTAGAGTTGGATCCACTTCAGACACTGCAGGAAGAGTAGCAGTTCATCAGAGCTCCAGCATGCTTATAAAAACAGTAACAATTATGACTTGTCTGCTACCTGTAGTGCAATTCTTTCCTCTGTAAATGAATCAGAGAATTCAGACCCTTGTTATCTAGCAGTACTGATTGTGTGAACAAATTCACAGGCTACGGCATACAAGATCCCCTGAATCAAGATGCATAGCCTATATTTACTGTCTGATCTACGTATCTATCAAAGATGAAAGAGTCTTGTACCATACAGTTACACATTTTATTTCTTGGATGTCCAGTAAAATAAGCTTGTTCTAAAATACCACTACCTGATATAGCAAAGACGCAGTGCTTTTCATGTGGTACTGCCTAACACCAAAAATTAAAAATAAAAACAATTAATACTGAATAGTAAAGTTTGTTCAGAAATATATGGATAAATCTCTTCTCTATTTGGAATATGGATGAAATATGTGACGAGTTAATATTCCTTGGCTGCAAATAGCAAAAGCAATTCAGCAAGTTTATTTCTAGAAGTCCTTGGAAGCAGTCATTTCTTTCCTTTGGCTCCCCCACCCCAACTTTCACCACCGTTCCATAGGGAGTAGATTAATAAAGGGAAATGCATACTGCCCTCCAGCTGGCTTCATTTTTTACTTTCTTAGTGAACTGACACTGCTGATGTGGCAGTTCCTATAACTGCTTTATTAGGCTTTGCATTGTTTTTGTCTTACTGGTTTTGCATTGTGTAGTTACTTTAATAATGTACAATTTGGCGTTGTTTTGTATTAAACAGATTGTCCCCTGGTTCTGATGTTTACGTCACTGTATCATCCATTGCCTTAGCAAGATCACAGCAGTGCCGTAACTCCCCCAGCAACTTGTCATCTTCAAGTGAAACTGGCTCTGGTGGCAGTACTTACAGACAAAAATCAATGCCTGAAGGGTAGGTGCTCATGTGTTCTTTTTCTTGCTCTTTGTGTGTATATTGCTTTTTGCTTTTAATTGGGAGACTGATACTAGCTACCAATCCTATACTAAATGTTCTAAGCTTCAATTATTCTTTCATCCCCACATAGAGAGAAAAAATTGAAAAACCCAAGTTTCTTGAACATTGGGTACAAGCGGGTTCCTTTACCAAAGGAACAGATGAAGCCATAACATGCCCACATAGATGTCAAGATGTTTGGCTCTTTCCTGTTTGTCAAGGACTGAAAAATTTGTCAGATGCCTTTGAAAGTATATATACCTGCCTTTACTAGAGTATATTGTGCAGAGTTGTACTGTAGCAAAAACTCTGATTATCATCAGGGTGCATTTGTAAGGGAGCATTAACAACCCTGCAGTCCTATCATATCTACAATGCTTGGTAAAGTTTGAATTATGTGATGTATTGGTCTTTATGTGGTCATTACATTGTTCCATCTGAACCTGCAGAAAGCATCTCTAGAACCATGTACAGTTTTGACCCCTGGAGCCCTGCCAACCACAGGCAGTAATTCACTAGATAAAGAACAGCTCCCATCAACCTGGCATCTCTTTCCCTTAATGTAATGCTGTCCTCAAGAGGGTGGGAAGCACTTTCCCATTTCGTCTCTTTTCAGACTATTTGAGAACGTTCTCCGTTACTTTCTCAAAGCTCTTTTACTTAGGCAGGAGCTTCTCTGTATAGGAATGAGCACTGGTACAATCCATCAGTATTATGGGTGGGCCTTAATGCCTGTCATCACCATCATTCCATGTAACTAATGGTCCCATCTTGACAAAGTTTTCTGGCAGGTCACTTCTGATGTCTCCGAGAATCAGAGACCTAGTTCTCGATTATCTTTCTCATCTCTTTGCATCTGAAGAATACATCTCTGATTGAAGTATTTTGTGGTAAATTATCCTCTCTAGTTATCAGGGCCTTGCTTTCAAAGCCTACTGGATATTGTAGTGACTGTAGGCTTGAGACAAGGGACATGACCTTTACAAAAGGCTACTCCGCCTGAATCAGTTTTCCTCCATTTCCCCATCCACCTCTTAACACCACTGTTTGAGGGTAAATTAAGAATGTCACAACACAAGTTGCAGTTCTTATTCAGTCTATTTTGTTGGTTTTACAGTTTCTTGTTGGTACTGCAATTTATGTCTTATTTACTGAAATGAGTCCTCCCCTAAAATATTGAGAAGAGAGATCAGTGCACTACAAATATCTTGATCAGTGAGGTACACCTACCCGGAATTGCTTCTGCTTGTGCCTGATTCCAAAACTGGGTATTTGACTTATTTATAACTGGACCCCTCATGGCACAATGGTTAAACTGCAGTACTGCAGTCAAAACTCTGCTCAGTCATAACCTACGTTTGATCCCAATAGATTCAAGTAGCCAGCTCAAGATTGACTTAGCCTTGTATCCCTCTGAGGTTGCTAAACTGAGTACCCAGCTTGCTGGAGGGGTATGTGTGTTTGGCAATCTGTTGTTGTTGTTTAGTCGTGCCCACCTGTTCGTGACCCCATGGACCAGAGCATGTTCGTAGCTTCTGTAACACTGTCCAACTATCTCATCCTCTGTCGTCCCCTTCTCCTCTTGCCCTCACACTTTCCCAACCTCAGGGGCTTTTCCAGAGAGTCTTCTCTTCTCATGAGATGGCCAAAGTATTGGAGCCTCAGGATCTGTCCTTCCAGTGAGCACTCAGGGTTGATTTCCTTTAGAATAGATAGGTTTGTTCTCCTTGCAGTCCAGGGGACTCTCAAGAGCCTCCTCCAGCACCACAATTCAAAAGCATCAATTTTTCAGTGAGCTGGACCTTCTTTATGGTCCAGCTCTCGCTTCCATACATGACTACAGGAAACGCAATAGCTTTGACTATCGGACTTTTCTTGGCAAGGTGATGTCTCTGCTTTTTAAGATGCTATCTAGGTTTGTCATTGCTTTCCTCCCAAGAAGCAGGCGTCTTTTAATTTGGTGGCTGCTGTCACCATCTGCAGTGATCATGGAGCCCAAGAAAGTAAAATCTGTCACTGCCTCCATATCTCCCCCTTCTATTTCCCAGGAGGTGATGGGACCAGTGGCCATGATCTTAGTGTTTTTGTTTGTTTTTTGATGCTGAGCTTCAGACTGTTTTTTGCACTCTCCTCTTTCACCCTGAATATCATCTGCATATCGGAGGTTGTTGATATTTCTTCCAGCACTCTTAATTCCGGTTTGGGATTCCTCTAGTTCGGCCTTTTGCATGATGTATTTTGCATATAAGTTAAATAAGCTTGGGGTACAATATACAGCCTTGTCATACTCCTTTCCCAAATTTGAACCAATCAGTTGTTCCATATCCAGTTCTAACTGTTGCTTCCTGTCCCACGTATAGGTTTCTCAGGAGATAGATAAGGTGGTCAGGTACTCCTGTTTCTTTAAGAACTTGCCATAGTTTGCTGTGGTCCACACAGTCAGAGGCTTTTGCATAGTCAATGAAGCAGAAGTAGATGTTTTTCTGGAACTCTCTGGCTTTCTTCATAATCCTGCACATGTTAGCAATTTGGTCTCTAGTTCCTCTACCCCTTTGAAATCCAGCTTGTACTTCTGGGAGTTCTCGGTCCACATAGTGCTGAAGTCTACCTTGGACGATATTGAGTATAACCTTGCTAGCGTGTGAAATGAGTGCAATTGTACAGTAGTTGGAGCATTTTTGGCACTGCCCTTCATTGGGATTGTGATGTAGACTGATCTTTTCCAATCCTCTGGCCACTGCTGAGTTTCTCAAACTTGCTGGCATAGTGAGTGTAGCACCTTAACAGCCTCATCTTTTAAGATTTTAAGTAGTTCAACTGGAATGACATCACCTCTGCTGGCCTTGTTGTTTGCCATGCTTTCTAAGGCCCACTTGACTTCCCTATCCAGGATGTCTGGCTCAAGGTCAGCAACCACATTATCTGTGTTGTCCGGGATATCCAAATCTTTCTAATCTAATTCCTCTGTGTATTCTTGCCACCTCTTCTTGATGTCTTCTGCTTCTGTTAGATCCCTCCTATTTTTGTCCTTTATCATATCCATCTTTGCACAAAATGTCCCTTTAATAGCTCCAATTTCCTTGAACATATCTCTGGTTTTTCCCTCTCTATTATTTGTATTATTTCTTTGCACCGTTCATTTAAGAAGGCCCTCTTGTCTCTCCTTGCTATTCTTTGGAAGCCAGCATTCCATTTCCTGTCACTTTCCCTATCTCCCTTGCATTTTGTTCCCTTCTCTGCTATTTGGAAGGCCTCGTTGGACAGCCACTTTGCTTTCTTGCATTTCGTTTTCTTTGGGATGGTTTTTGTTGCTGCCTCCTGTACAATATTATGAGCCTCCAGCCGTAGTTTTTCAGCCACTCTGACCACCAAATCTAGTTCCTTAAATGTGTTCTTCACTTCCAATGTGTATTCATAAGGGATTTGGTTTAGATTATACCTGACTAGCTCAGTGGTTTTTCTTACTTTCATCAGTTTAAGCTTGAATTTTGCTATAAGAATCTGATTATCAGAGCCACAGTCAGCTCCAGGTCTTGTTTTTGCTGACTGTATAGAGCTTCTTCATCTTTGGCTGCAGAGAATATAATCAATCTGATTTCAGTATTGCCCATCTGGTGATGTCCATTTGTAGAGTCACCTCTTGTGTTGTTGGAAAGCTTGTTCTCTTGACAAAACTCTATTAGCCTTTGCCTTGCTTCATTTTGAACTCCAAGGCCAAACTTACCTGTTGTTCCTTTTATCTCTTGGCTCCCTACTTTAGCATTCCAGTCCCCTATAATGAGAAGAACATCTTTCTTTGGTGTCAGTTCTAGAAGGTGTTGTAAGTCTTCATAGAATTGGTCAGTTTCAGTTTCCTCACCACTGGTGGTTGGTGCATAAACTTGGATTATTGTGATGTTGAAAAGGCTACCTTGGATTCGTATTGAAATCATTCTATCATTTTTGAGATTGTATCCCAGTACAGCAGTGCCTCGCTTAACGATTGCCCCACATTACAACAAAATTGCTGTATGACGATCTTTTTGCAATCGCAATTGCGATCGCAAAACGATGGTCCAAATGGAGGAATTTCGCTTAGTGCTGATCTGTTCCCTGCTCCGGGAACCGATTTTTGCTTTACGACGATCAAAAACAGTTGATCGTCGGGTTTTCAAAATGGCCACCGGGTGCTTAAAATGGCTCCCCGCTCTGTTTAGGGAGGGATTCCTCGCTATACAGGCAGTGAAAATGGCCGCTGTATGGAGGATCTTCGCTGGACGCTGAGTTTTTACCCCATTGGAACGGGTTTCAGTGCGTTTCAATGGGGTTTTAATTTCGTTTTACGATGTTTTCGCTTAACGGCGATTTTCCTGGAACCGATTATCGTCGTTAAGCAAGGCACCACTGTACAGTTTTTCCCACTCTTTTGTTGACTATGAGGGCTACTCCATTTCTTCTACAGGATTTTTGTCCACAATAGTAGATATGATAATCATCTGAATTGAGTTTTCCAGTTCTGGTCCATTTTAGTTCACTGACGCCCAGGATGTCAATGTTTATTCTTACCATCTCCCATTTGACCAAATCCATCTTACCGAGGTTCATAGATCTTACATTCCAGGTTCCTATGCAGTATTTTTCTTTGCAGCATTGGACTTTCCTTTCACTTCCAGACACGTCCACAGCTGAGTGTCCTTTCGGCTTTGGCCAACCGACTTCATTAGCTCTGGAGCTACTTCTCCTTATCCTCTGCTCTTCCTCAGTACTGTAGAATGTTGGACGCTTTCCAACCTGAGCAGCTCATCTTCCAGCTTCCTATCTTTTAGCCTTTTGTTTCTATCCATGGAGTTTTCTTGACCAAGATACTGGAGTGGCTTGCCAGTTCCTGCTCCAGGTGGATCGTGTTTAGTCAGAACTCTCCACTATGACTTGTCTGTCTTGGGTGTCCCTGCACGGCATAGCCCATAGCTTTTCTGAATTACTCAAGCCCCTTTGCCACGACAAGGCAGCAATCCATAAAGGGGTTGGCAATGTGTAGCCTTCATAATTAAGTATGCTTTAAGTATATAAGCATCATACTTTGCTTTATTCACCCAAACTCATAATACAACATCCTGTTACTGTAAAGTTATTCAGTGGAACTGCATTAACATTTTACTCAAACTAAATAAATGCTTCCTATCCCACTGGTTTTCGTTCGTAGCCACCACCCTTTCCTGCTTTCCAGCCCTGGATGCTATCCCAGCCCCCCAACCTTGCTCTAGATCCTATTCTCTAAATTCCCTTGCACATTAAAACAGTCAAGGAAAACACATGAACAGGCATGGGAGCATTGTGGAGGTCAACTTGAAATTCCTGTTCACACTTATACAGCACTTCAATAGGAAACAAATGAAAAAAAGACTGTGAGTGAAGGCCAAAAAGTTTTTTCCCCTTAAAATGAAAAGAGTAGTAGAAAAAAAGAGAAAGAAAATACATTTATTTATCTAGAGAATTGCAATCCTATATGTTTCCCCCAGAATAAAATACACCAAACAGCATGACTTGCTAATTAGTTGTAAGGCAGCAGAAGAATGATTTTAATTTTTTTTTTTTTTACAATATTTTCTTCAGCCTGTGACTCCTCAGAACTGTTCCGGACCATTGGCAAAGGCAACCCTTTCCTCTGCCAATGAGCAGCCTCCAGATAAAAAATTAGGGGCCAAGGAGATAAGGAAATCTTTTCTCCCAGTTTGTGGCACAACTCTAATGCAGCATGTGCTGTATTTGTCAGGATGCCCTGAATAAAATCTAGTGCAGGAATCTGCATCTGTGGATTGAACATCAGAGATTAATGAAAATCACACCATACAGAGAAAAAGAGAGGGTAGCGTATAGAAACAATTTCTTGTGTAGTCCTTGTTTTGCTTTTCCACCCAATGCTGTGCTCAAAGTGTGCAAGCAGAAGAGGTATACAATGAACAGTTTTTTCATGTATCCATGCATTTCAAACTTCTTTTTAAACTTATCTTTATAACACTTGCTTCCATAATTGTTGACCTGGAGGCACAAGGGTAGTCATTCTTCTCAGGGGAGGAAATAGATTTGTGTATCTTTTTGGCAAAGCAACTATGGGGATGGGCTGATTAAACAACTAGACCCCTTGGCAATTGAATAGTCTTTTTCTACCCCCAGTAAAATTACTGTATATGAAATTTCAGGAACAGTGATCTATCTGGAGGCACAGAAGAGCAATAATGTTTGCAATTTTGCCTTAATGCCAATACTTTCGTTCTGACAAGTCATTTGCTACTTACAATAGGCTTTTCCAGGACTTTCTAATTAAAAAATAGTCAGAAGAGATTTACCATTCCCTTCTTTTGGGGGTGCTTTGGAAATGTGCAGATTGTCCAAGGCTCGTACACTAGCTAGCTTTCCTCCCGATAGGTACAGTGAGGAATTGCATTCCTGACCTTTGGCTCCACAGCTAACTTATTGATCTGTCCAGTCTAATTTTGCCTTAAGATATCTCTCTGTAGCTGAGGGGGTGGCTTGCTTTGGCATAGTCTGAGTTAAGGTGAGGGGCAGTTCTCCACTTGGCGTAATAGAGCCGTTTCCACTGGCTTGATCTTTATTAGGAACTGAATCCAGGAGCTCTGCAAATGGCTTCTAGTGAAAATGCTTACAAAACTCTTTGTTGATCTGGCCATCATCAGTGCCATGTAGTAGTTGTTGTTGTTTAGTCGTTTAGTCGTGTCCGACTCTTCGTGACCCCATGGACCAGAGCACGCCAGGACCTCCTATCTTCCACTGCCTCCCAGAGGTCTGTCAATTTCATATTGGTTGCTTCGCAGACACTGTCCAGCCATCTCATCCTCGGTCGTCCCCTTCTCCTCTTGCCGTCACACTTTCCTAACATCAAGGTCTTTTCCAAGGAGTCTTCTCTTCTCATCAGATGGCCAAAGTACTGGAGCCTCAGCTTCAGGATCTGTCCTTCCAGTGAGCACTCAGGGTTGATTTCCTTTAGAATTGATAGGTTTGTTCTCCTTGCAGTCCAGGGGACTCTCAAGAGTCTCTTCCAGCACCACAATTCAAAGGCATCAATTCTTCGGCGGTCTGCTTTCTTTATGGTCCAGCTCTCACTTCCATACATCACTACAGGAAAAACCATAGCTTTGACTATTCAGACTTTTGTTGGCAAGGTGATGTCTCTGCTTTTTAAGATGCTGTCAAGGTTTGTCATCGCTTTCCTCCCCAGAAGCAGGCGTCTTTTAATTTCGTGGCTGCTGTCTCCATCTGCAGTGATCATGGAGCCGAAGAAAGTAAAATCTGTCACTGCCTCCATATCTTCCCCTTCTATTTGCCAGGAGGTGATGGGACCAGTGGCCATGATCTTAGTTTTTTTGATGTTGAGTTTCAGGCCGTTTTTTGCACTCTCCTCTTTCACCCTCATTACAAGGTTCTTTAATTCCTCCTTACTTTCTGCCAGCAGAGTGGTATCATCTGCATATCTGAGATTGTTGATATTTCTTCCGGCAATCTTAATTCTGGCTTGGGATTCCTCCAGTCCAGCCTTCCACATGATGTATTCTGCATATAAGTTAAATGAGCCGGAGGACAATATACAGCCTTGTCGTACTCCTTTCCCAATTTTGAACCAGTCAGTTGTTCCATATCCAGTTCTAACTGTTGCTTCCTGTCCTACATATAGGTTTCTCAGGAGATAGACAAGGTGGTCAGGCACTCCCATTTCTTTAAGGACTTGCCATAGTTTGCTGTGGTCCACACAGTCAAAGGCTTTTGCATAGTCAATGAAGCAGAAGTAGATATTTTTCTGAAACTCTCTGGCTTTCTCCATAATCCAGAGCATGTTAGCAATTTGGTCTTGAGTTCCTCTGCCCCTTCGGAATCCAGCTTGTACTTCTGGGAGTTCTCAGTCCACATACTGCTGAAGCCTTCCTTGTAGGATTTTGAGCACAACCTTGCTAGCGTGTGAAATGAGTGCACTTGTACAGTAGTTGGGGCATTCTTTGACACTGCCTTTCTTGAGGATTGGGATGTAGACTAATCTTTTCCAATCCTCTGGCCACTGTTGAGTTTTCCAAACTTGCTGGCATATTGAATGTAGCACCTTAACAGCATCATCTTTTAAGATTTTAAATAGTTCAACTGGAATGTCATCACCTCCACTGGCCTTATTGTTAGCCAGGCTTTCTAAGGCCCACTTGACTTCACTCTCCAGGATGTCTGGCTCAAGGTCAGCAACTACATTGTCTGGGTTGTCCGCGATGTCCAACTCTTTCTGATGTAATTCCTCTGTGTATTCTTGCCACCTCTTCTTGATGTCTTCTGCTTCTGTTAGGTCCCTCCCATTTTTGTCCTTTATCATGTTTATCTTTGCATGAAATATTCCTCTAATATCTCCAATTTTCCTGAACGGATCTCTGGTTTTTCCTTTTCTGTTATTTTCCTCTATTTCTTTGCATTGTTCATTAAAGAAGGCCCTCTTGTCTCTCCTTGCTATTCTTTGGAAGTCTGCATTCAGAGCTTCTCCATCTTTGGCTGCAGAGCATATAATCAATCTGATTTTGATATTGCCCATCTGGTGATTTCCATGTATAGAGTCGCCTCTTGTGTTGTTGGAAAAGTGTGTTTGTGATGACCAGCTTGTTCTCTTGACAAATATTAGCCTTTGCCGTGCTTCGTTCTGAACTCCAAGGCCAAACTTCCCTGTTATGCCTTTTATCTCTTGGCTCCCTACTTTAGCATTCCAGTCCCCTAGAATGAGAAGAACATCTTTCTTTGGTGTCAGTTCTAGAAGGTGTTGTAAATCTTCATAAAATTGTTCAATTTCAGTCTCCTCAGCAATGGTAGTTGGTGCATAAACTTGGATTATTGTGATGTTGAAAGGTCTGCCTTGGATTCGTATTGACATCATTCTATCATTTTTGAGATTGTATCCCATTACAGCTTTTCTCATTCTTTTGTTGACTATGAAGGCTACTCCATTCCTTCTACGGGATTCTTGCCCACAATAGTAGATATGATAATCATCTGAGCTGAATTCGCCCATTCCTGTCCATTTTAGTTCGCTGATGCCCAGGATGTCGATGTTTATTCTTGCCATCTCCTGTTTGACCACATCCAGCTTCTGAACGTTCATAGATCTTACATTCCAGGTTTCTATGCAGTATTTTTCTTTGCAGCATTGGACTTTCCTTTCACTTCCAGGCACGTCCACAGCTGAGCGTCCTTTCGGCTTTGGCCCAACCACTTCATTAGCTCTGGAGCTACTTGTACTTGTCCTCTGCTCTTCCTCAGTAGCATGTTGGACGCCTTCCGACCAGAGGGGCCCATCTTCCAGCGTCATATCTTTTAGCCTTTTGTTTCTGATCATGGGGCGTTCTTGGCAAAGATACTGGAGTGGCATTGCCATTTCCTACTCCAGGTGGATTGCGTTTAGTCAGAACTTTTCACTATGTCCTGTCTGTCTTGGGTGTCCCTGCACGGCATAGCCCATAGCTTCTCTGAGTTACTCAAGCCCCTTTGCCACGACAAGGCAGCAATCCATGAAGGGGAATGCCATGTAGACTGGCAGCCAAAGCAAATTCTTCTAATATTAAAAATGCATCCTAGACATAATGGCTTTGAAGTTTTGTAGCTTGCTGTCCCTAGTGTAGAAGAAACAAATGAGCAAAGGTACTTCCACACTGCTTGCAGCTGACCTTTCTGTCTGAAGGGAGAGGCAGAAACACAGTAGGGATGCTTTTAATTTGTATAAATTCAACTGTGGAATTGCATAGATGACTGTTTGAAGTTCACTCCTTATAGATAGAATCTTCTGAGTATCTGTCTAAATAATAAGGCTGATGGTGACTTATCACTAACACTGGAAAGCCAGCCTTTAGTCTGGAAAATGCCTTCATGCTCAGTTTTCAGCTTGAATTAATAGTATCAATTTTGGATTGTATGCAGCTTTAACAAGTTTTGTAAAATAGACCCAGTGAATTATGGGGATGGAGTGGGACTTGGTAGGCAGCTAGTTGAAGTTGAAATTGCTCTTATTCAAGCATTTTAGTAGATCCTGTGTGCCTACTAAACATGCTGCCCGCTGTTCCTGTTTTGTGGCCCATTCGGTGTGGAAAGCAACAGGCCTAAAGAAGAAAGATGCCAGTATCAGTTTGGAACAACGTCCATAGACAACCAAAAACTGTCTTCCTCAGTCACACACTTCATGCATTAAAAGGTGACAGAAAAGATGGCAGAGCAGGCAGGGCTTTAAAATGCTTGAATGTGGGTATAGTGATGTGTTTATATGCTGATCATTTGCATATACTGTATGAGACTATTAGAAACATATTTTAATAGTTTTCTTCAGAATTTCTTTGGAAATTCTTTGGAGAAAACAACCCACTGTATTGGCATCCTCCAGAACATTAAACCTTTAGATATAAAAGGTAGGAAAAGGGATGAGCTGGGAGGGGGGGAGTAATGTAAAATCTAGAAGTTAGACAGAATGCTGGAATAATATTTGGTGTGACAGTTCTTTTATATTGGCATATAATGGAAAAGTTGGAGAGATCTCCCACATTGATATGCCAGTCTTCCACCTCCAGCTCCATTTGTAACACTGCTTCTTGTCATTATATAAATATGGTTGGGAGGTGTAAAAAGATGTGATGGGGGGCATTGTGAAGTTTTCCATTGTTCAAGAATTATGAAAGTGTGTTAAGTCACATTGGTTCCTTTTCAGTAAGTACTGAAAACTGAAAAATAATTAGATACCTGTAAAAAGAACAAGAAAAATGACGAGTCACATTTTTAAAAAACTTGAAGGGAAGAGAATTTGGATAAAAAATGGCAATGGAAGATGATTTGGAGTTTTTCTTTCCTGATTTCCATTGCATTTCTTTTAAAGGACATGCTTTAATAATTCTTATTTAGGTACTTATTTATAAATTTCATATATTTTCAATCAGTCCCCCCTATACCTTTTAGTTAGTTAGTTAGTTAGTTAGTTAGTTAGTTAGTTAGTTAGTTAGTTAGTTAGTTAGTTAGTTAGTTAGTTAGTTAGTTTATCTGAATGCTGTTTCAGCCTCAAGTAAAACCTGTTGGTGCTTCACAAAGTTAATGGGAGCCATTAAAACCTTTTTAATTAGCTAAATTCAAAAAAAAAATATTTACAAGCATTTTTAAAAAGGATAAGATTTTTTTCCACAGAAAACAAGGAAATTATGAAAAGCACTTGATATCAGTCATATTATCAAAATGTTGAAGGAAAGACCCTTCTATACAAAACAACTACCAAATAAAATGCAAGAAATACACAACAAATAACAATAAGGAACACCATAAAACATAATAAAATAAAATAAAAATACGATAAAATGGAATAAAAACAAAGATAAAAACATAGCAGTAGGTTGGATGTTTAAGTATTAATGTACTATTTTATCATATTGTTATAAGGTCCGAGAAGACCTGTCTCAATAGTCAGTTTTTTATAGCTTTTTAAAGATTCCCAGTGAGGGGGCCGGTGGATCTCAGGCGGGAGATTGTTCCATAGTTGCAGGACAACTGCTGAGAAGGCCTGGTTTCTGGTAGTTACTTTACAGACCTCTCTTGGGGTCAGAACTTTCAGCCACCCTGCTTGCAACGATCTCACCAGATGGGCAGATCTAATCAGAAGGAGGTGCTCTGCCAGGTATCAAGGTCCTAAACCGTTTAGGGCCTTGTAGGTTAGCAGCATCACCATTAAGCTCATACAGAAGCAAACAGATAACCAGTGTAAGACGGCCAATGTGGGGGTATTTCCTGACCCCACTCAGCAACCTGGCCGTCGAATTCTGGACCTGTTGAAGTCTCTATAACAGCTCCAAGGGCAGCCCCATGTAGAGAGCATTGTAGTAGTCTAATCTCGAGACTACCACTGCATGAACTAGTGTGGTGAGGGACCCAGTATCAATGTAGGGCCACAACTGGCCAATCCACCTTAGATGGAAATAGGCGGAGCAGACCACCAGCACTATCTGGGATTCCGTAGACAGTGCCAGGTCCAGGAGTATGCCCAAGCTGCATACCTCATTCCTCATGGAAAGAGTACCCCCCCCCAAAGGAGAGAGAGACACCCAGAGCGCAGACACTAGAGGGCCCCACTCGCAGGATTTCCATCTTGTCCAGGTTCAGCCTCAGTCTGTTGTTCCTCATCCATCCCAGCATGGCATCCAGACAGCTCTCAAGGGACGGGAGAGCGTCCACTGCAGAGGGGTAGAAGGAGAGCTATAGGTGGGTGTTATCAACATATTGATGACAAGAAGCTCCAAAACACCAAAAAAACCAGTGACCTCATGTAGATGTTGAGCATTGCGGAAATAATTAACTCCTGCGGGACTCCACAATTGAGAGTCCACAGAACAGACAGTATCTCCCCAAGCTGAACTCATTGGGTTGGTCCTCCAGGAAAGATCGGAGCCAGGCCAAGGCCTGACCTCTGATCTTCAACCTCAAGAGCCTCCCCAGGAGGATACCATGGTCGATGCTATCAAAGACCGCTGACAGATCAAGGAGTACCAACAAGGACGTTTTGCCCTTATCAAACTCCCTCAGAAGGTCATCTTGCAGGGCAACCAGTGCTGTCTCTGTGCCATGATGCAGCCTGAACCCAGAGTGGAGCGGATCAAGGGCATTGGTTTCCTCCAGAAGTGCCTGAAGTTGATCGACCACCACACTCTCCACTAACTTATTGATGAAAGGAATGTTGGCGACTGGTTGATAGTTGGTAACATTGTCATTTGCCAAGTTGGGCTTTATCAGAATCAGCTTAATGAGTGTCTCCTTGAGGGCAAGGGGGACCCTACCCTCAAGAAGAGGCCCATTGATAATATCCTCTGCCCGTTCTGTTGTTAACAGTCTGGGCATCTTCAGGAGCCAGACAGAGCAGTCTAGTGTAAGTGTGGTGGCCTTACATTTGTCAAGCACCCTGTCAACCTCAAGTGGCTTCACAGGCTGAAATTGTGTTAAAGTCACCGGGCAAGACAATACAGAGGACATCTCGATTTGATCTACTGATAAAGTGGAGAGATCCAGGTCTTGGCGGACGGCCTCCACTTTGTGTTTTTAAAAGGCTGCAAATTGGTCACAAGAGATGCTACTGGCAGGCCTATCACTGTGACCAACTCTGGATAAATCGCGTACTATGCAAACGAGTTCAACTTGATAGTCTCAGGCTTCACTTATCTAGAGAGTAAAGTAGGATCTTCTTGTAGCCTTCATTTTGGCTAGGTAGATGCTAGATGCAATTTTTGTGGCTTTTAAATTGGCTACCGTCGGGGCCCATCTCCAAGTGCTCTCTAGCCACCTCCTATTTTGCTTCAACACCCACAGCTGCTAGTTGTGCGAAGCGGCTGGTCAGGGTCGAGAGTGGAAGGGGTGTTTAGGAACGATCATGTCAGTTGCCCTGGTGGTGGCAGTATATCATTCATCCACCAGGGCTTCATCAAGAGTGCCAACTAGATCAGCCAGTATCCCACACATTGCATCTTGGAAGCTAACACGGTCCAATAGCCTGCAGGGCTGGACCATCTTAATCGGTTCCTGTTCCCCATGGTGGGGGAGTGTCACTGAGAGGTTGCATTTTATCAGGTGGTGGTCCAGCCATGACAAGGGAACCGAAATCAAGTTGGTTACCTTTGGATCACACTTTCCTTGACTAGTTGAGAACACCAGGTCCAGAGTGTGACTCGGCATTTGGGTGGGGCCATTAACAAATTGGGACATGTCCAAGGAAGCCGTGGTTTCCAAAAACTGAAGAGCTGGACCTGTGACCCCAATCTTGGCATAAACATTGAAGTCACCCAGAACAAGAAGTTTGCGAAACCTTAGCACTGCCACCGAGATGAAGTTTGGCAGCTCCAGAAAGGAGAGTGCTGGGTCATGGGGAGCATGGTAAACCAGCACCATCCCAAATCCATCCTTGGCCCCCACCGAAACATGGAAGGCCTCAGTGCCTGGGATACTCAAGGCAGAGAGCCTGATAACCTCTAAGATGTTTTTATAGATAATGGCAACTCCCCCTCCCCAACCCTCTAGTCTACCCTGATTTTGGATGAAATATCTCGGTGGACAAATTAAAGAAAGGGCTACACCGCCTTCTGTGCCCACCCAGGTCTCATTGACATAAGCCAGATCTGCTGTTTCATCCAAGATCAAATCCTGGATTAGTTGGGCTTTGTTTAAAGCAGACCTGGCATTTAACAGCATGAAGGATAGAGCGGAGGGCTGGCTGAGCAAGTTACCTCAATTCTGGCCACTGACATCAGAGCTAGAACAAGGAACAGCCTTCAAACATCTGACCACCATTCTTTTAGGTTTAATTGCTACTGTGCCAGTGCCATACCTTCCTCTGCCCATTATAACTTGTTGTTCATTCCCCCTCACTGGGTGACAGGGCTTCAGTCTCCAGTAGAAATTAATGTGTGGGTTAAAGTGCAGCAAAGAGTAGACAATACTAATGAGTAAACAGAATAATATATGTTAACCAAATGAGTTCAGCCACCTCAAATAGTAGCATGTTGCTCTATATCACTTTGCTGATGTTCTTAAGCCTGAAAACATGAATAACTAAGGGATACCATTCATAGTCAGAAAAGTTTCCGTCTTTGGTCACCAGACCAACCAATCTTCATTATCAAAGTTCTGTATACTCCTCATCTGTCAGCTCACCTTCATCCTGTGTGTAACTATGTCTAATAGCTAGTGTTGAAGCAATAATTCACAAGGGATTATATAATGGTTAAAATGAATGATGCATTTGATTGCAACTAACAATTCTGAATGGTATAAGTGATTGAAATCTATTGGTTATGAGTCTTCACATTTTATATTGATAGTATGTAGCAAATTAGAGTGCAGTTGTTACATACAAGTGGCAATTAAAAACATTCAGAGAAGTCCTGAAGTATGTAAAAAAAGAAGAGAAATTCATACATATTTGATAACTGAGGCTGTTGATGATCAGTTGTGAATCTCCCAGAGCTATTATGACAAAAAGACAACTTGGCAACATGGGACAGAGAAATTTTTCATTCATGTAGACTATAGACCTTTTTTGTTATTGGGCCAATTTTAGTGCCAGACCTCACTGAGAGAGGCTCTGTATGTTTTCCTTACAGACCAACTTAAAGGCAGATCTACAGAGCAAATCACAGGATCCTATGGTTTTTCATAGCTGACATTATACCAGTAAAGGGTTAATCCCGGAATGAAATCAGGCACACATTGAAAACCATTTCAAAATTCATCTGGGTATCTCAGTATACGTGTTTTCCTTTCTTTTCCTTTCTTTTCCTTTCTTTTCCTTTCCTTTCTTTTATTTTCCTTTCTTTTCCTTTCTTTTTCTTTTCCTTTCCTTTCCTTTTCTTTTTCTTTTTCTTTTTCTTTTTCTTTTCTTTTCTTTTCTTTCTTTCTTTCTTTCTTTCTTTCTTTCTTTCTTTCTTTCTTTCTTTCTTTCTTTCTTTCTTTCTTTCTTTCTTTCTTTCTTTCTTTCCATTTTTTTCTTGGCAATATTTCCAGGCAATTCTAAAACTTGTCCAGTTCTTCGTCGTGGTCTTCTGTGAATGCACACGAAAGGGTTAAATCAGCGCCAGCGATGATCCTTTCGGAATGTTCTAGAGCTAAAAGAAACAAAGTTGTAGATTAGGTATACTGCGCATGCTCCTCCCACCCAGCCTTAGTTCCATTTCTCCGCCGTGCGAAGTGGTTCCTTTCGGCTAGAGCTCCTGCTTGATTATCTGTGTTTGGACTAAATTCGGTTTTTTTCTGACTCGGACTGCCTAGACCACCCTAAAATCCCCTATCCTGACGCGGACTGGCTTTTCGGACTTTGCAATTGGAATCCCCCTTGCTTTGGCGAAACGGACTTTTTTCCCGCCTAAACCAACGGTCTCCCGGACAGGCGGATTTTTCCCTTTTTGCGGCTTATGTCCCCGTCCGGTCCGTTCAGCCGCTGCGTTAACTGCGATCGGAAGCTACCTTTTCAGGACAGGCATGATAAGTGCCTTTTTTGTCTGGGGGAGGCACATTCCCCGCAGGATTGTAGGCACTGTAGGGCCTTTACTAAACCTGCCCTGCATGCGCGCCAGCAGCGTTTGAAATATCATCTTTGGAACGCCACGCTGGCTGCTTCAAAACCTTCATCTATGGAGCTTCCTGCCTCTGCAGCTATCCCCTCTACCTCCTCTAGCCTTGTTCAGCCACCTTGTCCCAAGGCTCAGAGCAAAATTGCAGACAAACCTAAGAAGGCTCCAAAGAAGTCGTCTGCGGCAAAGGCTCCACCGGCGAAGCCTGCAAAACAACAAAAGAAAAAGCCGGTCAAAGACATCGGGACAACAGAGCAGCTACTTTCTGCTTCTGCTTCCCTCCCGTCTCCTATTCTGGAGGAGTTCCCAAGAGATGGAGAGTCCCTGTCGGAGGTACCGCTTTCGCTACCTCCTAGACAGGATGAGCCATTGATTCTTCCTCGGGTTCTATCCCCGACGCCGAACCAGCTTGCCAGTGCCACCGCAAGCTTGGTGTCTCCGCCTCGCAGCCCTGTGTCTACCGGGCAGGCGTCTTTGGCTCATTCCTCCTCATCGGCGTCGAGACATTCTTCGCCTCCGCGCAAGACGAAGCACATTTCGAAACGCCGACGTCAATCGCCCGACCGGCGTTCTCGGCACCGTCACAGGTCTCCTTTGGAGGACTCCTCGTCTTCGTATTCGCCCCCGAGGAAACATCGACGTCGACATCGGAGGCGTTACACCTCTACCTCGTCCTCGACGTCGCAAGAGAGACATCGACGTCGAAGGAAGGAGAGATACATTTATGCTTCATCTTCCTCTTCATCTCCACGTCGTCGTCGACGTCGACATGATGTCGACGTCGATCCCACACTACCATCTGGTGGGCCACCGAAAGATGCTTCTGCCCCTATTTCTTCTGCTCCTTCGTCCGCGATAATCCCGCAAAGACCGGCTAAGGAGCCGACGAGGCCCCACAGGGTACCACGCAAAGGAAGACATTCACCCTCCTCTCAGGACGTTTCCTCCTTTTCGGACAGTTGTTCTGAATCAGAAGGCGAACCCCAACAGGATGATCAAGGGGATTTACCAATTGGTGAAATTGTGGGCTCAGATACGGGTGACCCACATGCCTCCTCGCCATCGGAGGATTTTTCTTCGTATTCCCAGATGCTCACCAGGCTCGCTAAGGTTCTTAAACTTCAAGTTGATGCACCAACTATAGCTGAGGACGACCTAATATTTGGAGACATTAACAGTGAGAGGTCTCCTCCGCCTACGTTGTCTTACCTTTCTCCGTTGGCTTCTATGATTAAGGAGTTCTGGGAGCAACCGTCGAACACTCCTTCTTTATCTCGTCACACTGAGAATCTTTATCGAATATCTGGAGAAGATGCCAGATTTCTTCTTAAGCACCCAATTCCCAATTCGCTAATAGTGGAGACTAGTTGTACTAGACCAACGGGAAGGTCACATGTCACTCCCACGAACAAGGAGGGAAAGAAACTTGAGGTGCTGGGTAGAAAAATTTATTCCCTAATCTCTTTTATTTTGAGAGTGGCCAACTATCAGACTGCTCTAGGGGCGTATCAGAAGCAGCTGTGGCTTAAAATCTTACCAGGCTTGCGGATGATGCCTGAGGACACTAAACAGGACTTTCTTAATACCTACGAAGAGGCTCAAACGGTTTCCAAGCATCTTCGTATAGCCACGAAACATTCTGTTGAAGCTTCAGCTAGGATCCTCATGTCTGCCGTCACTCTGCGGCGACATGCTTGGCTTAGAGAGGCCAACATACTGGATGACGTCAAGGCGAAGGTGGAGAATCTCCCTTTCGACGCTTCTGGCCTTTTTAACGAAAAGACCGATTTGTATCTCGAAGAGTTACACAAGGCCAAGAAGACTGCTAGATCGTACTATATACAACCACAGCCTAGGTATACGAGATACCACTGGAAAAAACCCTACAATCAGTATTCCCAAGGCTCTCAATACAAACAGTTTAGGCCGCACGCTCAAGCAAGGGCATCCAACCCTGCTTCATCTTCGCATACTTACCGTCCTCAGCATTCCCAGCGCTGTCAAGGTATCAGGCCTCCTCCCAAAAAAGCAAAACAGTATCTTTGACCCAGTCGCCTTCGTTTCAACGCAACACACTACAAGACTTTCTCCTTATTTCCAAAACTGGTCAATTATTACAAGAGACTCTTGGGTGCTAAACATCATCCAGTTCGGTTATCTTCTGGAGTTTACAAGTTCACCTCCGCTGGGGCAGGTTCGTTCTACATCATCAGATCCTGTCCTAGAAGAAGAAGTTCTTTCTCTGTTAAAGAAAAATGCTATTCAAGTAGTCCCCAACATACACATAAAAGACGGCTTTTATTCAAGGTATTTTGCCGTCCCCAAGAGAGACGAAGGCGTCAGACCAATTTTGGACTTAAGACTTCTAAATACTTACCTCCAACCTCGAAGATTCCGCATGGTCACATTGGAAACCATAATCCACCTGTTAAAGAAAGGAAATTGGTTTCTAGTCATAGACTTAAAGGATGCATATTTCCATATAACGATCCACCCTCACCATCGCAAATACCTCAGGTTTCTTTTTCACAAAACCATTTACCAGTTTCTGGCCCTTCCCTTCGGCTTAGCCACGGCTCCCAGAACTTTCACAAAATGTATGGCGCCGGTGGCCGCCTTCTTACGTCTCAACGGAGTCCAGGTATTCCCGTATATCGACGACTGGTTAGTGGTCTCCACCTCCAAACGTCGGGCCCTAAAAGACAAAAAATATGTCCTTCATGTTCTGCAAAGCCTAGGTCTAACAGTAAACATCAAAAAGTCTCGGCTAGTTCCATCGCAGGTCGTCGATTACATCGGGGCGAGGTTAGATGCCAGAGTGGGCCGCATTTTTCTGCCACCAGAGCGTATACGAAAGATCTGTCGAGCAATACGAGAGTTTCGTCCAGGGGCATCAGTAACAGTGAAGCTTGCCCAACACCTTCTCGGTCTGATGGCCTCAACCACCCCAGGGTTGGCTCATGCCAGACTGAAACTCCGCTCCCTTCAAGCGTGGTTGCTCGCACAATTCAACCCAGAGACAGACCGTCAAACCAAACGTCTCCCAGTTACCCGGGAGCTAGCTCGACAGCTCCAATGGTGGACCTTCACACCTCATTTGACAATAGGTCGCCCATTTCGATCCCTCCGGCTATCAGTTCAGGTAACTACAGATGCCAGCACCACCGGTTGGGGTGCGCACTGTGGCCCTCACAGAATACATTCCCTGTGGACAGCGCAGGAGAAGGTTCTGCACATCAACCACTTAGAAATTATGGCGATCTTCAAAGCGTTCAAGGCCTTCCTACCTTTAGTGCAGGGTCGTGGGGTCCAGGTAGTCACGGACAACACCACGGCCCTGTACTATGTGAACAAACAAGGAGGAACACGTTTGCAGTCTCTTCTTCTCATCACTGTAATGTTTTGGGAATGGTGTTATCGCCATCACGTTTTTCCCGTGGCTGTACATATTGCCACAGAGGACAACACGATAGCAGACCGTCTCAGTCGCCGTACCACTCAGACACACGAGTGGCAACTAGACAGCACGACCTTCCAACGCATTTGCCAACGCTGGGGCACTCCGACCATGGATGTATTTGCGACTTTACACAACCGCAAGTGCCCTGCTTATGCATCCAGGGCGGGCAGAGGTGCGGGGTCAGCTGGAGATGCGTTCATGATCAATTGGGGCACAGGTCTCATATACCTGTTTCCCCCCTTCCCACTCATTCAGAGGACGTTGATCAAGGTCATAGACGACGCAGCACAAGCCATTCTAATAGCGCCCTTTTGGCCCCGGCAGCCGTGGTTTCACACGTTACTGTCCATGTCCAGGGAGGTTCTACGTCTTCCTCTCTTCCCGGAGCTCCTGACGCAACACGCAGGCAAAGTGCTCCATCCCGACCTAGAAGCGCTTCACCTCCACGCGTGGAGGATATCCCGCAAATCAAAGAAGTCCTAGCAATGTCTAAGAAGCCATCCACCACAAGACTGTACTCTTATAAGTGGCAAAGCTTCCTGAAATTTACGGCTTCCAGGGGACTGGTTCCGTCTCCGACAACCTTATCTACCCTGCTCCAGTTTCTACGTTATCTCTTCGATTTTAACCTCTCCATCTCCACGTTGAAGGTGTATGTTGCAGCGGTGGTTTCTTTTCAGCCTCATGGTTCTTCGGCTTCACGTCTTTTTTCACATCCAACACTAAAGGCGTTTTTGAAGGGATTGGCTAATCTCAGACCTCCAGTTCGTCCACCGGTTCCGCAGTGGTCTTTACAATTGGTCCTTCATGCCCTTATGCGGCCTCCACTTGAACCTATGGCTCTATGTGACCTGAAGTTCTTAACCCTTAAGACCCTTTTTCTTGTAGCTATCACCTCCGCCAGACGTACCGGCGAATTGGGTGCGCTTAGGGTGGACCACCCCTTTTTGCAGTTTTTTCGGGAGAAGGTTATTCTCCATACCGACATCTCCTTTCTTCCCAAGGTGGTGTCTGATTTTCATTTGAGCCAACCCCTTGTTCTACCGACATTGTTCCCTGATCCTTCTAACGACACAGAGCGCATGCTTCATACATTGGACGTTCGAAGGGCACTGGCTTTTTATGTTTTTCGATCCAAGGAATACCGGTTATCTAATAAACTGTTTCTCTGTTACTTTGGTGTTAAGAATGGGTTACCAGCGTCACCGTCTACCTTGTCAAGATGGATTGTTGCTACCATCTCCCTAGCCTATGAACTCTTACATAAAGACCCTCCGGAAGGACTCAGAGCGCATTCTACCAGGGCGGTGGCCTCCTCTACAGCTCTTTTGCGTGGCATCGAGGTTCCAGATATTTGTAGAGCTGCCACATGGTCCAATACTTCCACATTCATCCAACATTACAGACTGGATGTCAGAGCTAAGAAGGAGGCGTCCTTTGGTAGAGCGGTTTTAACATCAGTCCTTCAGTGACGTCCCTCCATCCGGTGAGTCAGCTCGCTAGTCACCCTTTCGTGTGCATTCACAGAAGACCACGACGAAGAAAGTTGGGTTACTTACCTGTAACCATGGTTCTTCGAGTGGTCATTCTGTGAATCCACACGATCCCACCCGGCCTCCCCTCTATCCGTCACTGAATATCTGTACTCTACCCTCAGCTTTTCTGGCTGTTGTCAGGTGGCGGATAAATGGAACTAAGGCTGGGTGGGAGGAGCATGCGCAGTATACCTAATCTACAACTTTGTTTCTTTTAGCTCTAGAACATTCCGAAAGGATCATCGCTGGCGCTGATTTAACCCTTTCGTGTGGATTCACAGAATGACCACTCGAAGAACCATGGTTACAGGTAAGTAACCCAACTTTCTCCATGTAGGCATCCTTCAGTCTTGAGAGACTATGGTAACGTGCTCTGAATAGAGGTCTTGGAACAGCATCTAGTGTGGCTGAAAAGGTCAATTTGAGAATGACAATCCCTTCCACACTAAAGACAAATACAATCTGTCCCCTGTCCAGCTCCCAATACAGGGTCTTGTATTAATTTTTGCTCCAAAAAGCGCATTAGGACGTATTTTCTGGGGATGTTTTATTTTACAGTCATGCCATCTTCTGGTTGCTACACAATGGTGGAGGCCACAATGGTGGTAGGGCTTATATTACAAGCATCCTGAAATATCATACTAGGGCTTAGTTTAAGGTTAGGTCTTATTTTCGGGAAAACAAGGTACAGTAGTTCTTACAAAAGTATTTAAATCCTGGCTTTCACCTAGCAATTGATTGTGGTTTCAAGGTACAAAAGATTTTGGCAGTGGAAATATTCTGCATTTATAATCTTAAAAGAAGTCAGCAACTTTCACAATAAAGAAAATGTGTGTGTTTGTTTTGTCCTTTATGTCAGTGGTGCTGCTATTGCTTGTTTGTACTCCCTTACAAAAACAGGATTTTTTAAACAGTATTTTCAGTGTATAGGATTTAAGAGTTTTTGGCATTTCTAAATAGGTTTGGAATAAGTCGAAGATCCCCTGCTTCTATTGATCGACAGAACACAGACACTAGCGGCAGTGGCAAATCCACCCCTAGCTGGCAGAGAAGTGAGGATAGCATTGTTGACCAAATGGGTAAGTAAACAATTCCTTCCAGAATGTAGTGATGTTCACTATAAGGTTACTTTGGCAACTCATTCTTTATCAGTTAGTATAGCCTTTCACAAGAAAGAATTTAATTGTTTTGGAATTAATACATTTCAGTTATATTGCAGTCTGTGTCCTTGGGACTAGTGAACATCCTGTATAGAAATAATTTTTGCTGGTAAATGGATAAGTTATAATGGTCCAGTCCTGAAAATACTCTTCAAAAGCTGTTGACTAGCATACTTCTACTTAGCCTTACTGTTTCTTCGCCCTCATCTTCTTTCAATATTGCATCGGCTTAATTTAATGTTCACTTCATTTATAGCTCCCTTTGTGGTACACACTTTCTGGTGGTGTGATATACAAGTAAACTGATTGTTTGATTGTTGAAAGTGTGAAAACCTTATGTATGAGCAAATAAAATATAATTAAACAAAACATTAAGTTTTGGCTGAAAGAAATATACAAAACAGTGCAAATTCTCAGCATTCTGTTGGTTTATATTGTTAAGTCTGCCTCTGGATTTCCAGCACATAGAAATATTTATTTTCATCTGTAGTGCTCTGGACAAAGTAGTGACTTGTACTGCTAGATTCTGCTTAGGACTTGCTAGAGATTCTCATATAATGCTGATACGGTGCAGTGTGATAAGCTTTATTCAAGGGTGGCAGTAAGGAGTGTGTGGGCCTTTCTTGTGGACAGTGTAGCAAAAACTGTGCTTCCAGAAGATCTGTTACATCATTCCTCAGGTTAATTTCCTCTGCCATGAGGCCCTGAGATGAAGGTAATCAATTTGGGTATTTTAGAAATAAACCCAAATAAATTTTGAGACAAAAGCAGCCAGATTTCCAAAACCAGTTCATGGCACAGACCAGATACAACTTGTGTGTAACCCTGTCTCATCCACTTGGAATACAAGATAACAGCCCAAGAAAGGTACATTCCGCACGGAGGCAAAAAAACTGTATGGCTTTTGGGGTAATTGAAAAGTTATTTTTGTCATTCCCAATAAATCCGGGGGTGGGTTCAAGTCTCCTAGGTTAGTGGAATGTTAGAAGATAGTGTGGCTAAAGAAACCAAATCCTCTCAGTTCTTGCTGTTACAGTGGTGCCTCGCTTAGCGATCGCTCCGTTGAGCGATGAACTTTTGGCCCTCGCTGGAGCGATCGCTTAGTGATGTCCCCTATGGCTAAAATTCGCTTTGCGATGATCGAAGGGAAGCGATCATGGCAAAGCGAACTTTTTTAAACAGCTGAACGGCGGTTCCAAAACGGCAGCTGAAAAAACAAAATGGCCGCCGCTGTTTTGCCTCGCTTTAGAGGCACCCAAAATGGCGGCCGCTATGGAGGAATTTCGCTTTAAGGTAAGTTTTTAGCCCATAGGAATGTATTAAATGAGTTTTAATACGTTCCTATGGGCTTTTTAATATCGCTTAGCGATTAAATCACTTAGCGATGTTTTTTCCGGAACGGATTAACATCGCTAAGTGAGGCACCACTGTATAGCATAGTCTGCTACTGTTTGAGAAAAGCAGGCTTTAAGGTTCCATTGTTCAGTTAATGCCCAAAGAATTTGGAAAATGAAGCCCAATTCTCAAATTCAAAAGCCAGACTTTTGTCCTATAAATTTCTGAGGTTTATTATTAAAAACCATCTGGTGATTTTCCATCCCCCATATTGGCTGAACAGGAAAAAACTGATGATACTGATCTCTAGTTTCCATTTTGGCAGAATGATTTAATCATATGTGCTTTTATACTGCTGAGATGGTAACACCGTGTGTACAGTTAATCGTTTTCAGAATTACCTTTGCAGATCCTCTATTGTGCGTTGATGTTGGCACTTAACTGAGCTGCCGAAAAGTTATGCTATGAAAAGTAAAGTCATCCCCATATCAAAGTGCAGAAAATGGAAATTAGGGAGGGAGGAAAGTAGTTTTGATGTGAATAGATCTGACTGTCAGCTTCCACCATCTTTCTTTAAGGCAATTAGAAGTGCTCTCTCTCACTTAAAAAATTAAACCATCAGTTCTAGTAATTGTGAGTTGTGTCCAGTCATATTTCTCATTTGACATAAAGCTTTTTGATCCAACGGAAGCTACTGTAACCAGAAGCAGGAGGAAAGCAGTAGTTTACTTTCAACACCTAAGACATTCCTTATCACCCTCTGCTTTCCCTTCTCAAGACAGATCTCTTTGTAGGCACGAGGGACCTTTCAGAACCATGTGAAATACAGCACAAGTGGAGAATGAGGAGATGCCAGAAATCTCCTCCTTCCCTGTTCCACAGATGGATGCCTCTGTGGGATCAAATAGTTTTCTGTCTGCAGGAGGACACCAAGGAGATGCAAGCCTTTGAATTAAAAATATTAAGAGTCTTCTATGTTAAACAAACAGTGCCAGATCATCAACTGTTGTGAAGAGATGTTATATTTGCACATGGTTCTCAGTAGACGTCCAGCAGTTTCTCAATTTTTTTTAATACCAAACAGTGGATAAAGTGAAGACCAATGCTGTATTGCGTGCTGTATTGCAGAACCAACATGCCATCTCCCTGCAGTATCAAAAGTGCTGCCGTCCTTCAGAGAAAGCCCCACTGGGAGACTGATGAGGCAGGATCCGGTAGTTCACTTGTCTCCAAATAAGCAAGGCCATGTAAGTTCACTTTCAAAATCGTTATTTAAAGTACTTTGCACTTTCAGGAGTTCTTCAAAAGGTAAGATATCCTTTAAAAGCCTGGCTTTTCCTGAACTATACTTCCTTGTTAAGAGTATGGAGAAAGCAGCCATCCAGCTGACCTCAGTATTTTAAGGCAGCTCTAACATAAATTTATTAATAGAAACATTTTCCTGCCAACTCAGAAGCAAGGTTTTACTCCAGAGTACAATGTGATTGGCTAAAGATTTGTGAGAACTTTTATGATTCCAGAAATAAGATTCATGTTCATATCCTTCTAATGAGTTCCATCTTTTACATACAGTATAATAGGTTTTTTTTACAGGGCAGAGTTGAACAATTTGATATTTTTAGTCCATATATTCAACTTCAGAGATTTAAGGTAATCTTATATATTTATATTTCTTATTCCCATTCCAGGGATTTAAATTCTTATTTTGAATCCTTTTCCCTATAAAGGCCAAGTCTTAAAGCAAAGTATGCTGCTTATAATACTCTCTGGGTGGTTTACAATTTTATTATGCAGGCTACACATAGCCCCTCCCCCAGCAAGCTCAGTTTACCAACTTCAGAAGGATGGAAGGCAGAGTGAACCTCGAGCCAACTTCCTGGGATTTAACCTGGGTCATGAGCAGAGTTTTGGCTGCAGTACTGCAGATTAACCACTGCATCTTGAGGCTCCTGGCACAGTGGTTAACCCTTACAATATTCGCCAAAAATAAAGACAAGAGTTGTGTCACCTTTAAATATTAACCACTTTATTCCAGTGTGAACTTTTCATGGACCATGCAGTTCCTGAAACACAAGAAATAGACTGTGATCCACAAAAGTTTGCACTGAAATTAACTACTTTGTCTTTAAAGTATTACAAATATTCTATTTCTGTTTGTTTGTTTGTTTGTTTGTTTGAATTTTTTAGCCGCGCCATTATCAATGTTCTCTGAGCAGCAGGCACTATTTAGCTTGAGGACTATTCTGAAATTGCAGATAATGAAGGAAGGAGCTAACATTTGCTTCAAAAAAAGGAATGAACTCATCTGATAACTGAATTCTTCCCAAATTACAGTGGTGCCTCGCTTAACGATTTTAATTGGTTCCAAAAAAACATCGCTATGGGAAAACATCGCTAAGCAAAACACGTTTTCCCGTAGAGATGCATTGAAAACTGGATAATCCGTTCCAATAGGAACGGACTACTGTCCTTAAGCCAAAATCGCCATAGGAAACATCGCTAAACGATACAATGTTTCCCCATTGGAATGCATTGAAGCCTATTCAATGCATTTCAATGGTTTTGCACTGTCCATTTTTGCAATTTTAAGTGTGTCTTAAAAGGTTCAAAAACGGTTTTAAATGCTTGGAATCATTAGTGCACCTTCTAAAATGTGTGCAAACTTAATTTGGCTTTGTTCTGACTCTTGGTTAATTTTTGGTGAATTTTTTTCTCCCCCATTGGAATGCATTGAACCCAATTTTGACATCTGTCAAAATCGGGTTCAATGCATTCCAATGCGGGAGAAAAAATTCACCAAAAATTAACCAAGAGTCAGAAACTGTTTTAAATGCTTGGATTCGTTAGAGCACCTTGTAAAACGTATGCAAACATAATTTGGCTTTGTTCTGACTCTTCCTTAATTTTTGGTGAATTTTTCCCCCCCATTGAAATGCATTGAACCCGATTTTGACAGCTGTCAAACGGGCACTTCAATGCATTCCAATGGGGGAGAAAAAAATTCACCAAAAATTAACGAAGAGTCAGAAACTGTTTTAAATGATTGGATTCGTTAGAGCACCTTGTAAAATGTGTGCAAACTTAATTTGGCTTTGTTCTGAGTCTTCGTTAATTTTTGGCGAATTTCCCCCCCATTGAAATGCATTGAACCCGATTTTGACGGACATCGTTAAGCGAAACAGGAGGACCCAAAACGCATTCGCTATGCGAAGCATGGTCCCGAAATCACTAAGCGAAAATCGGCCATAGGAAACATCGTTAAACGATGCGGAAAATTCTTTTAAAAACCCATCGCTAAGCGAATACATCATTAAACAAGGCAATCACTAAGCGAGGCACCACTGTACTGAAATCTTCAAAAGCTGTATATTTAATACTACATATTAGTAATATTTTAAAATTAGTATGTTTTAGTGTGAGTACAAAATTCTTAATTATTTTCTAGTAATATTACTGTATTTTAATATAACCACAGTACTACAGCTTCTTTAAGCTGAATTATTTAATGCATCCTTAAATATTGTATATATTTACCTGTCTGACATTCTCCATATGTACTCTTCAGTTTCGTTTCTTAGGTTCTGAGTTACTCCTTGCTTAATTGGTTCAACAAACCAATTGCATATAACTACTCAAGTTGAGAGATTTTTGATAACTTTGATACGAACACTCATAAACTCCAGGAAATGTAAATAATTTTGTATATTCTTGTCTTTTGTTTTGTGCACAGAATGTCTTGTATGTTCAGACATTCTGTAACATCTGAAGTATCAAGTACACTTTTTAGAATCATCATGATCATTTAACTGACATAGCTTGTCAGAACTCAACATTTAACTAATTATTTGCAGATTCTAAGTATATATGAGGTATACTATTTCTGCAGAACTATTTTTCTGCAGTGTTTTAAAAGGAGTATGTTACATTTTTATAATGATAAATCTAGACTGGGTTTATCTGAATTTGAAAACCAGCTTACCGTATATAAAATATGGTGGGTGTGTATTTTCATTTATAAAATGGCCCATGATGAGCATTAGACAGCACTAATTTTGTAACTTGAGTCCTGAGCTGAGCATTTTTTTTTAGATACAGCTATGCAGTGCACACTTGCCTTTATCAATATGAAATTCTTACTGCATTTTGTTCCCTCTCCAAACCTTTAATTTAATGCAATTTTTTTAGTCTGATAGCCACTACTCCAGCCATTCAAGCAGCAATACTCTCTCCAGCAATGCTTCTAGCATCCATAGTGATGAGAAGTGGTACGACAGTGGAGACAGAACTGAGTCAGAGCTGAATAGCTACAACTATCTTCAAGGCACTTCTGCTGACAGTGGCATCGATACCACCTCATATGGCCCCAGCCATGGCAGCACAGCCTCCCTGGGCAACTCAGCAACATCTCCCCGATCAGGACTTGTGAAAGAGAAAGTGGCACCACTGTGGCACAGTTCCAGTGAAGTAGTTTCCATTGCAGACCGAACTTTAGAAAAAGAAAGCCACATGATGGACAGAAAGACAGAATCTTCATTAAGCTTGGACATTCATACCAAAAATCAACCAGCCTCCAATCCTTTGACAAGAGAGAACAGTGCTTTTAGTCTTAGTGATGCTGTTTCCCATGCAAGGTAATTTTCTTTAAAAGTATGATTGATGCATCTCTATGTATCTTTCTAACAGATGTGAAGTGTGGGTGTTATGGAAAATAACATAAACATGTTTCTTGGCAGTCCACCTCTTTGAAGAGAGGCACTGTGCAGAGCGTTTGGAAATGGAAAATAAGTCTGAGCATTCCTTTTGTGGATGGGACCCTCCCTGTTTTCTCTATTCTGGGAGAGCTTAAGATCATGTGGGAACTGAGCAGAATGTTACAATAGTACATAGGGCATTTTACAGTTTGTACCCATTCGGTATGTATAAGGTGCAAATTTAGGTATTGGAAACATTCAGGATTTCATGTTTGAAATGCTTTTCCCCACCTACACTTTCATTTCAATTAGCTTATAGCTGCCCTTTCACATTGGCTGAATAGGAAACCAAATACACCCCTTTGGGCCTGATTTGTTTGGATGGAAATGAGAGGGCCAGGTTTGGTTCTGGGGTAAAGTAGTTGGTTCTTGAGGACTTTCGACCCTTTACAGCGCCTAATGAGCAGAGAGACTACAAATCCCTTAAACTTTTGCAGCTCCCATGGAGTTTAGCCGCTCCTACCCTTTCCTTCTCCTTCAGCAAATACTGCTATCTCCAGTGAGAGATTTGCCAAGGCATGTGTAAGTACTGAAATTCTTCTGAGGATTTAGTGTAGCTGTAGGGTGTGTGTGTGTTGTGTTTTTTTTTTATCTTGCTACACACTCCAGAATTCTAGCTCCAGACTCCTGGTGAATTCTATGGGTTGTATTAAAAAAAAAATCCCAAAGTCCCATGCCTACAAAGAACTACATTTAATTTATTACATCTCCCCTTTGTCTTAACTTTATCATTTATACTTTCAGTTCAGCTGTTAATATTGTAGTGTAATTTAATCAAGAGCCATCTCCATAGAAATAATGCAGGTACACAAATTCCGTGAGCCAGAAGGAAGCAGACTGATCTTTGCTCAGAATCTAGTCCGAAAAGAACCAGCAGCCTGGTAAAAAGCATACAGCCTTGTAGTGCAAAAACTAAGAGTGCTTAGTTTCATCTGGCATCAAGCTCTCAGTCTGCCTCTTGCAAGAAGCTTATGCTGGCAACAGTGGAGGAGAAGGAGGGGGAATAGGGGGCAGGAGAATGCAAAATGGAGATTTATTATGTCATCCCAGGTCAACCAATACCTTGGTGAGATAGTGGTGTTGGATCCTTCCCTGCAGACTACTAGCAAGGCAGTATGAAGGTCTCATTTTGGGTTGAGGAAAAGGTGCTAAAATGTCCTGTTATGGTTTCTTCCCTTCATTTAGACAAAGAGCTAAGCTGAACTTCTTGACTTTCATGACTCATAAAGTAGCAGAGGTGGTGGTAACTAACTGAATGGCTTAGGGGAGGGGTCACTGCCTGATGGCATCAAGACAGGATTCCAGCATGCCTGAAGCAGGCTGTAGTACAACTGTTGCTGAAAGAAGCCTTCTTGAATGACACCATATGGATAACTACCAGTCAGTCTTCAATATTCAGTTCTAAGCAAGGGACTAGACCATGTGGTTGCTTCTCTGTTCCAGGGATTCCTGAAAGAGACAGATTATTAGGTCCATTTCAGACTGACTCAAGCATAGTTATGGGGCAGAGTCAGCTTTGATCAACTTACAGTAGTAGATAACCAATGTTGGGATTTGGGCAGGTGGATTGTGTACTTTTACTTTTACTGGACCTCTCAGTGTTTTTTATACCACTGAACTTGGTATCCTTCTGGGCTGCCTCTCGCAGATGGAAGCACCGTTTTACTGTTCTTGGTCACTGACCTGTGGGAACTCTCAGGTTCTGGGTCCCCCACCCTGCTATGCAAGAAACTCTGCTATATATGAAACAGTTGAGAAAGGTCACCCAAAGTTTGAGGATTTGATGCCACCAATATACTGATTATACCCAACTCTGTTTCTCCTTTCCAGGAGAAATAGAGGAAGCTCTCTTACTTATAAACCAGTATGTGGAATCAGTAATAGAACAGGATGAGGATGAACACGTTAATCCAGACAAGAGATCCTTAGTAAATCAAAAGGCAGTTTTGAGATAAGGATTCAACCTGTGCAGGATAGGGTTACACTCCCCTAAGAACTCAGTGTCACAGGTTGGATGCACTCCTAGATTCAGCCCTGACCCTGAGTGCCAAATTGTGTTTGAGACCAGAAGTGCATTTTCACAGTTAAATGAGTGGGCTGGCTGCACCCATTTCTGGAGAAGTCTTATCTGGCATGGTAACACATCATTCACTTCCATTAGTTTGGATTACTGAAATGCACTCTACATGGGGCTGACTTTGGATGTGGAATCTCCAGTGGTTTCAAAATGTTGCTGTTGACCGGAGCTAGTTGCAACAGCTTCACTAGCTACCATTCTCTTTCCAGGCAGATTCAAAGTGGGTGTGATGCCTTCTAACGCCCTATACGGATTTGATCCAGGCTAACTGAAGAATTGTTATCTCCCATTTGGGCATCCCTGAGTCCTAAGATGTTCAGGACAGACCTTTCTTTCTGTCCCTCATATTTGGTGACAACAGAGATGTTTTCAGTGGATGTTCCCAAGCTATGGAACTGCCCCCTCTTTCCTGTGCTTTGGCTCAAAAGCAAAGACATTTTTATTTAAACTGGTCTTTGGCCACAAAACAGAGCCTTTTAACAGCATGTAGTTGTTGTTGTTATTTTGGTTTAAATGGTTTAAACCTCCTTAACTTGTGTTTGTTTTAGCCTGTTAATTTATTTAATACTGTAATTTAATATTGTAATTTATTGTGGTTTTTAGTTTTAGTGTTCTTTTAAATATACGTTTTCAGCTGTCTTAGGAAAAATAATAATAATCAAATTGCTAAGGAACACACACCTTTTTAAATTTTTATTTTAGTTTGGGAGGCTGTAGCAAGGAACAATACAGCAATTTACAGTTTTGATGTCAACAGAACAGGAGATTAATTTTAAATGTCTCATTTAATTTCTGTTTTGCTGACATTCAGGATCTGGACCAAATCAGATAGGGTCCAGATTTCTCAAGATGACATTAGGATGCAATCTAAAGTGCCAGATCAGCCACCAAACCAAATCAGGGGCACTGTGTATTTACCTCTTAACCACAGCTTAGACTACTACCTTTTAGCATTGCATCCAGTTACGAGAGCTAGATAAGGAGTATGTGAGAGTTTTACCATATTTTTCCCTGTATAAGACGCCCCCCCCCACTTTTCTAACCCAAAATTAAGAAATCTAAGTGGAGCTTAGTAAGTGTAGGGGGAAAGGGATCAAAGCATTGCAGGATCGCTTTGATCCCTGCTTTCTTCCTTCATGCTAAGCCCCACAGAGGTTAGCAAAAAGAGGGGGGAAGGGATCAAAGCAATCCCGCAACTGCACGGTTGTTTTTATCCCCTCCCCCTTATACAACCACAGGTTTGTGTGCTTCTTTCCCCCCCTTCTTTTGTTAAGCCCCATGGGACTTAGCAAGCAGAAGGGAAAGCAGGGATCAAGCGATCCTGTAGCGCTTTCATCCCTGCTTTCCTTTTGCTAAGGATTAGCAAGTGGAAGGGAAAGCAGGGATCAAAACCCCTGCAGGAAAAATTTGATCCCTGCTTTTCCCTCCACTTGTTTTTGTACTCTCCTCAGCTTACTTCTGTGTATAAGACTAGCCTCAATTTTTAGTCTAAATGTGTAATAAGAATTGCACTGCATAGGAGTCTGTTGCCTAGTAGTTCATCCTTAGTCTTCTATTTTATAGCTTAAAACACTCTGGCCTATTTAATCAGTTTTTTCCATAGATTATTTTACATCTGCACATGTAACTGTGCAAATCATTGTGTAAAGATTTGCCTATGTCAAGATTTGCCTTGTTACTCTCATAGAAATTAGCATCATGGTTTTTTATAATTCATATTTGAGCTCTTTGTTCTTCATCCAGCAAATATTTTGGCCTCTGCAGGGAACTGAGCATACAAGAGGAAAAGAATATAAATATGTCAGATATAAGATCTTTTGCAAGTGCTATACTGTGCAACACAGTATAATATTGGGCTTACATCTGGATCTGAAAATTAATCATGCCAGTGTATCTGTTTGTAGCACTAGTGTAATGCTCAGTAACTCACAGCTATCTCGCTAAGTCTTTAGATCCAGTATATAATAGTCACTTTGTACAATAGCAGTTTTTTGCTTCTTTTTTGTGTGGACTGTTTTGAGTTCTCCGTTTAAATACAGTTGACAATATTCAACTGTCTTCTGTGTGCAAGTGGAAAATACTTTCATATGCATCCGGGAGAAACCTCTTGTTCCAGCAGCAGCCTTTGGTACACTGTTGTGGTTTGTGCTCTAAATGGGTCCTAAGCTTAGTGTGGATTTTTCCAAGGGCTGGTGAGTGCATTGTTGGAAGAAGAGCTTGGGGTGCCCCCTGCAGTGACTGATACTTCAACTAAATACTAATCAGAAGTTTGGGACGATATATAAATTGATGAAGTCAGTTCTTTAGGAATCATTGAACACTGCATGCTGTAATATATAGTTAATTTTATAGGCTTTGATCTTCAGGGTTTCAAAAGACCAATGTTATGGAATGTTAATTGTTGAAATGCAGTCTTGGTTTAATGCAGTCATGATTGGTTTGCTTAAAACTGAACAATATTTATAGTCTTTACTTTTTGTAATGGAGGATCGGAGTTTAAGATTACTCTATCCATCATTCAGAAGTTAGTGGATATGCATCTTAATATCTGCTTCCCTATCCTTCTTACTTATAAATCTTCCGTATTCAGATGTCTGTAGGCTTCATATTGTCTTTTAAAGTAGCTGCCCTGGAAAACATTTTGCTTTGGGACAGACTGAGCAGAGACTTGCAGTAAGGTAAGAAAGTAAGGCAGGAAGAAATTGGGGTTTGTGTCTTTAGGAAACATTAGTAGTAATTAATGAGTACATCATTGAACACTGTGTAATATTAGCTTCCTTTCCACTGCCTGATTCTGAATGTGTCTGAATTAATTTCCTTGGTGTCAAAATATTAATTGGCTTTCTTTCCACATGGTAGTTTAGAACTGAAGGAGACATTAAGGTCTAATTGGCCTTCTTGGTGGTGGAGAGCAGGTCCTGTACAAACTTTCCATCTGTCTTGCAGTCATCTGCAGTGGGGAGGGCAGCAGAGGGGTGTAGTGAAGGGTCAGCTGAGGCAGAAGAATTGTCGTGTCAGTCCCACAGCTTTTAAAGTGTGGGTGACAGAGGTTCTCCAAATGCAGCTGTTCAGTTTGGACTGTCTCTAGTACTTAGGAAAACATAAACCTAAGAATTAATAGGAGAATGGCAAGATTAAATTTAGAATGAAATTTTTGTTGTACTTCCCTTTGCCAATACAGTGGTGCTTTGCAAGATGCTGTTAATTTGTTCCGCGAAAATAACTGTTAAGCGAAAACATCGTCTTGCGAAACACGTTTTCCCATTGAAATGCATTGAAAACCTGATAATCCGTTCCAATGGGAACGGATTGTCATCGTAAAGCGAAAATTGCCATAGGAAACTTCGTTAAGCGAAACGCGGTTCCCAAGCGAAGACAGCCGTCTAACGAAACAGACCATTAAAAGACTCGTATAGCGAAGCAAGACCAAGCAGTCAAAAACATCATAAAGCAAAAAACAGGACCTAAAATTTAATCGTCTTGCAAGGCAAGGTCCCTAACATCGTAAAGCGAAAATCGCCCATAGGAAACATAGTTAAACGAAGCGCAAGATCGCTCCGAAAACCTCATCATAAAGCGAATTCGTTATCATACGAAGCAATCGTCTTGTACCCTGTGCAGATTTTCTGTTACTCTGAGAGCTTCATAAATATGGAGGCATTATTCTCTTTAATTAAATATCAGTGCTATAAAAGGACTCTATCTGCTAATAACTCAGATCTTGAACACAAAAAACAATGAGTAACACCGAATGTCTGTTTTCATTCTAGGTAAATCTGGTCCTAAAGTTCTGTACATAAATATGATTGTTCTTTAGTCATTAAGTCGTGTCTGACTCTTCATGACCCCATTGTGACCCCATCATAAATATGATACTCTATTGCGTAATATACATTAAATATTATGTTCCTCAAGTATAATAGATTATAAAATGTTTTTGCTTGATTTTCAGGTTAGGTATTCTAAGCTGTACATTTTTTAAGCCTGTACAGCTTTTGGGAAGTTCTCAGCTACAGCTCATTTGTCAGCCTCCTAGCTAAACTGGGTCTTGTAAGTCCATGGTCCCCAACCCTGGGCCTCCAGATGTTCTTGGACTACTACTTCCAGAAGCCTTCACCACCACCTCTATAGGCCAGGATTTCTGGGAGTTGAAGTTCAAGAACATCTGGAGGCCCAAGGTTGGGGACCACTGTTGTAAGTAGCACTTGGCCCTTTAATTGGAACTGGTAAAATCATTCCTTAAATATCTCACTTACTTTTATAGCCCTATTAAGGTCACTATGAATCAATTGTGACTTTCTGACACGGAACACACACACACACACACACACACAGAGAGAGAGAGAGAGAGAGAGAGAGAGAGAGAGATAAAAGACGCTAAGTGTTGTTTGTGGTAGCAGAACTTACAAGAAGATCTTTCTGGGTTGAGGCCCTGGTCATATCACCCCTTTAATTCAGAAAAAGGCTGTCTCCAAAAAACCCATTAGGACTTATTTTTAGGGGATGTTTTATTTTACGGTCATGTCGTCTTCTGGTTGCTACACAATGCGGCACAATGGTGAAGGGCAGGTTTTCAATTAACTGGGGCTTATTTTTGGGATAGGGCTTATATTATGAGCATCCTAAAAATCATACTATGGGTTATTTTCAGGTAAGGTATTCTTTTTGGGGAAATGGTACTAGCTTCAGGGGTGCTCATCTTTTTCTGTTCCAAGTGATGCTTACTGGAGGTCAGGATTGTGTCCAAGCACACAAACATGTAGATATCCTAGTATTCTTCCCTGTAGAAAGCCTTCACTCCACCACTTGCCCAGTGATGCTGATGCAGATTCCAGCTGGGAAAGAGCATTTCGTGTAAAGGGAAACTGTCTCTTCCGTCCCTTCCCCAAAGATCATGTTACAAATACTCCATCTTGTCTCCTTGACAGTAGGAGGGGAAGAGTCATCTCCTTGAAATTGGGCAAGAGGAAGGCAGAGGATAGGATTTGGATGCTGCAGAATTATACACCCTGTTCTAATGCTAGCTGTCCTAAAATGTATTACAGAAATAGCATAAAACCTTTACTATAGATCAGGCTTGTCAAACCTGCGGCCCATGGGCCGCATGCGGCCCAGATCGGCTCGTAATATGGCCCAGTGCAATTTTTTATTTTTAAAGAAATTCCAAAGTTTCAAGTTACACTGCCGGCGCTTGCAGCCAGGGGCACGTCACAACGGTAGGGGGGGGAGAGAGGGAAGGAAGGAAGGAGCAGGAGGGGAGGGGAGCTGTGTGACTGCATTGTGTGACCCCCTCCCGGTCCCATAAAGCCACCGGAGTCGAAGCTGGCAACCTCTGCTGCCTGAGATCGCAGCTGCCGGTAAGCGCACTTGGAGCTGGGCTGCGGAGGACGGCTAGGGCTGCCCCCCATGCGGCCCAAACCAAATTTTCATCTTCTAATGTGGCCCAGGGAAGGTGAAAGGTTGGACACCCCTGCTATAGATGAACGTAAATGAAATAAAGGTGCAATTCTTTGTACACTTACTTGGAGTAAGTTCTGCTGAACTCAGTAGACCCCAGTTCTCCATATAGTATAACGTAGTAAATGCTGAAATCTTTTATGGAAATATTACTTACATGAAGCACATATAGGCAGCAATGTATAGAATGGAGAGGGTTTTAGGTATTAAACTGTAAAACTAGTTAGTGATCTAGGTTTTAAACTTAAAAATTGGTTAATGATCTATGAAGTCTATCCTGGGCATCATATCCTTGACAGAATGAGTAGTTGGCCACATCCTTCTGTATTCTAGCACTGCCTAACTAGTTGGGGGAGATGTTTCAGATTAAGAAATGATGTGGGAAACTTTTTTTCTTCTCTTTTTTTTTTTAATATAGCTATGCAAATCCCAGAGCCAACACAACCATTACCCTTTGCCTTGCTCTCTCGCTCTTGTTCTCTCTGATTGCCATCTCTGTTGCTGAGATAGCTACCATCATGACATATCTCCCCACTGCACCATGCACTTGTGCAATCAGTCACGCATACGTAGCACAAGTGATTGCACAAAGCACCGGCAGGAGTTCTTACAGGTTCGCACTTCCACCTCAGCCATTGCTCAACTGCTCTGGGTATGTTGTGTGCATGTAATTGTGAAACAGAATTTTGGCCCATTCAGCCTTTTATGTTACCCAAGAAATCCATCTTTTACTTCTCCAATTTTTACCTTCAATATTCCCTTCAGTGACATATTGCAGTATATTATGTTTGACGTGACAAATTATGTGTCCAGGATATGAAAGCTTATGTTTCTTAAAAATCAACCGTATTTCTTGTTCTTTTCCTATATGGGGAAGTACTTCTTCATTCTTTATTATGTCAATCCATTTGGAAGTCCCCCAAAACTGAGTATTTCCAAGGAAGATGCTGCTAGAGAGTGGCAGAAGAGTCCAGGCAAAACCTTCTGGGTGTGATGTGCCCTAGCAGCACTTATAATGATTCCATCAATAGAAAGAACAACAGTTGTATAAATCTCAATACATAATTTCTTAGGCTATGTTATACTTTTCATTCAGGACATTACTTCCTCAAGGCACATCCATGTCCCATACGTGCACGGGATTTTATAGACCTTGCTCCTTGAAAGCCAAACATGAACAACGGATTGGGAGTGTTGTGCCATATTGTGTCTGTCTTGCGCATAAACACAAACACATACACACATACCTTTCCCTTTTCAGAATATTGCTTTATTCATGTTGCGATGAATGAAACCATGTACAGATTTGTTGCACACAGTCCTGATTCTTATTAAGGTCGCTGCTAAATATGAACTAGGACTGGGTCAGTCTGCTGATACTGATGATACAAAAGCTTTATAGCTTCGATTTTCATAAGGTGAATGCTTAAGTTTACAGCAGTAAAAAAATCCTTAGGTTTCTTTGCAGTCAGCAAGAATATGTGTTGCATGTGACAAAATGCAATTTTGGAATAAATGTTATACAATGTACACCTGTACATTTCAATCAAGCATTGTCTTTGTTATGCTTCTCTCTCAGTACCATGGGTTCTCGACACTCTGCCAGTCCTGTTGTTTTTACCAGTGCCAGAAGTTCACCTAAAGAAGAGCTTCATTCTGCCACTTCCCCACAGCTTGCACCCTCCTTCTCCTCCTCTTCTTCCTCCTCGGGCCCTAGGACTTTCTACCCACGCCAGGGTGCTACTAGCAAGTACCTGATCGGATGGAAAAAACCTGAAGGGACAATAAATTCGGTGGGGTTTATGGACTCAAGAAAGTAAGAGCATTTTGGTTCTACTTTGGTTCATGTTAATTTTTGGCATGGGGACATCTCAAAAATGCATAGTAGCTCACAGAAAACTCTGAAGGACATTAAATGGAACAGTAATTAAAACTAATTATTGATCAGTAATTTCTCTAGCAGTTCTGTAAAAAGGGACTTCTGTTGTCTCTAAAAGTGTTCGAATAATTGAATTGTATAGTTAATGAAAGGAATTAAATGAAAGTCCTTCTCTATAGTTATTAATGTTCACTGTGACAAGATTTCTAAATACATTAAAGAAAATACTGAAGGCTGCAATCAATAATGTGTGAGATTTTATTCCTAACAGTTTTTAAATGCTCAGACTGAAAGATAAGCTTTCAAAGCCCTTGAAAAGATTGTTTTTATTAGAATTAATAGATTTTTAGAGGCTATAATCATTTAAAAATATTAGTAGTCCACAATCCACAAGTTTTGGCTTCACTTAATCAGCTATTTGTGGTTATCCCAATCACCTTCTTTCTGTACAGACAACTTAGTATAGCATTGCATTGGTGCTGGGTTTTGTAGTAGATCTGAAACTGTAGAATAGAGATGTGTGGGCATGTGCGTGTGTGGGCATGTGTTTAAATCTTCATACTACAATACAAATGAGATTTCTAGAGATGAAATCTATGGCCGGATAGACATCCTACTTCTTAGGGTTGATTAGTAAATTTGTAGACATCTCTTATTATTGGAAATATGAATTTCACCAGATAATGCCAGCAATCCTTTGACAAAGTGTGAAGAAATGCTGGCAGAGGAGATCACACCAATAGTGTTTTTCAAATATGGACTTCCAAATAGTTGCAGAGAAGTTACATCTACTGTATTAATTCCAAGGAATTCACTGATTATGATTGCGGTTATTTTAGTTAAAGACTCATCAACGATTTGAGTGTCACGCACATGAAGTGAAATTAAAATAAGAGAAGTTAGTCACAGGCCAATCTTCAAAAATACAGCTTTAGAAACAGTACAGGGAATATATTTATCTGGACATGAGGTAATACAAATAGTCGGGTCAAAACTGTTAAGGAAGTATATGGCTGGAATAATGGGTTATATTAGGGGCAGAGCAGAGAAAGGCAACAGCACAGTAACCCACAATGATCAAATCATGGACATATGAGGGTGCAGTTTATGCCATGCACTTTAACTAATGCGAAGGCACAGACTGTTTATCGTCCATGGTGTTAAATAGATTTCAGTAGCTTTAGGCATGGTGGGTGCTGGGCAGATCTAGAGCAGATGTGGTAAGGATTGCAGCTGTTATGATGAATGTATTATCCATACATAGAAAAACAGATGTTCCAAATAGGTTTATTCCTTTAGTATATTATTTCTGTTTATGAATCTGTTGTAGAAAACTGAATGTTCTCGGTCCCTCTGCCCATCCACATGCTCACTTCCTCTCTAAACCTTTTATCTAAATAACTGCAGAATATTAGAGGCGTCCTGTCTGAGGACTTTTGATGCCTAAATATGTGTCTTCCTTCTTTTTAAAGGCGTCACCAGAGTGATGGTAATGAAATGGCTCATCCTAGATTGCGTGCATCAGCCAGAGACCTTCGAGCCTCGCCAAAGCATGCCTCTAAGTCAAATATTGAAGAAGAGCTGAAGAAGCTGATAGATCTGGACAGCCCAACACCAGAGTCTCAGAAAAACTTCAAGGTATGTGTAACAGAAATACATCAGATGAAGAAGCCATTTATGTCATCCATAAGATAAATGCCAGAATCTATGTTGTGATAATTTCATTCTGTGTGCAATTTTTTTTAAAAAAGCTCTTCAACAGGCATCATGATGTTACAAAAAAAACAGGACGAGCGAAGCTCAGTGTTAACTCAGAGGAGTGTATATTTTGTCCAAAGATGTAATGGGGAAGCTGCAGACAGCAGGCTATTTAAGGTGGCTTGGTCCCTAGTTTTGCTGGCAACAAAAAAGGCCATAAAAGGCTTTAAAGGGGCTGTAGACTTTGCACTGGATAGAGATGGCTCTGGGTTGCAAAGAATGTCTTTATTTTCAAAGCAGAGATTCAAAGTCTATTGCTTTTTATGATCTTTGTTTGATCCCAGCTAAACTAGGGGCTGTTGGGGCTTTAACCTAATAACCAAATAACCAGCTGTCTGCAGTTTCTTCTGTGTCACTTCTTTAGACAAATATACAGACTACTCTGCTCTAATATCAAACTCCCCACAAGCCCTTTCTGAAACATCATCAAGCCTGAAAAATGAGGGGTTTTTAATGCTGAAGCTTTAACAGAGAAATATATAATGTTCTTACTCTGAAAAATGGATGCCGAAGTAAACTATCAACTTTTGTGGCTGGTGTGAGGTGCAAAAGAATATAACTCAGTCCTGTACCTAGAAGCCTATTGCTGTTGAGTGTAAAAACATCCTGGTAACAAGAGAAACTGAGCTACAAGTTTTACACATTAACTGATATAAGGTTTATAAGAAGTGCATTGATTTCTTATAAACCTTTGCTGAGTTTCTAAGAATCCCCGTGGTGTAGTGGTTAAAAACTGCAGTACTGTAGTGAAGATTCTGCTTATAACCTGACTTTGATCTTAGGTTCAGGTCACTGGCTTGAGGGTGACTCAGCCTTCCATCCTTCTGAAGTTGGTAAATTGAGTACCCAGCTTGCGTGGTGGAGGTGGGGGGATGTGTCACCTGTATAATTAAAACTGTAAACTGCCGAGAGAGTGCTTTAAGCGCTATGGGACAATAGAAAAGCAGAACACTTTGCTTTATTTTATCTGCAGAATATGTAGTAGTGTGTGTAAAATACATTTTCTTCACAACATACAATGGGCAGGAGAAAATGCAGAGCCTTCCAGATTGCTCCATGTCTGTGCTGGCAATCTCTGTCTTGTAGATACACAAACTGGAGACCATCACACTCCCAAAAAAAAAGGAGGGGGGAGGGGGGACAGCAGTTTCTACTTGTGTGAGAGATTGGGCACCAGCATCAGAAAAGGAAACACATATAGAATGCACTGCTCCTTGTGAGGTCAGGCCCCTGGAAGGATGCAGGCCAATATTTGCTGCACATAATACCTGTTTTGTTAGTGATGCTGTCGGCTAGGAAAAAGTCTTGATTTTAACTTTTTCCTACAGGGAGGACAAACCTTGGATGCCATGGGACATCTAACAGATATCTTCTCCCCTCCCCTAGTACAGTTCCATTTGCTTAGTAATCTACCACAGTAGATCTTCTCAGTTTCTGAATGTCAGAAGAGATGAAAGAGAAAACGTTACCTCTGTAGTGTTTGTCCCTCCGTGTGGAATGACCTCCTAGTTCACCAAGTTTGTTTTTTAAGCTCCAGGAGGTTGACTAAGGTTTGGAGTTTTGGAGAGGCCCCTTCATGGTAAACATATTTTCAAGAGAAATGGTTTACATGAATTACAGCTTTTTCTTTTTTTAGAGATTTTTATTACTTTTGTTGTTGTTAAAGGGAGTTAAGCTTTGTTTAGTCATTCCTGCCCTTCCCCCCTCAGTCATCGGTTCCATCCTCCTCCTACACATGGGAGTCATCAACTTTGAAGAGGGAGGCATCAGCTCCCCTTGGGGGGCCTCTTCATGTGAGCTGGCACTCTGGAAAAGCAAAGCAGAGGATTTTTCCTTCAGACTTGTCACCTTCCATTTGCAGGGGACAAGGGAACGAGGGATGCACTCTTTGTGAGAGCTTTATATGTGGATAAGAATAACTGCATATGGCTTGTGTGACTGTACATAAAATTCGTGGTGAATAAAATCTGAATCAGTAACAGAAGATCCACTGGAAAATGTCTTTGTGATTTAACATCAGAACAAAGAGAAAATGTTAACATGTTCTCTTTTATATAATTCCCACATCATAGCATCTTTCCTGTATGTCCTGGAAACCTTCACAGTGTCATCTGTGGTGACAAGAATGATGCAAGGTCTCCTAAGTAGTGTGTGAATTGTCCTCATGAATCATAGCATTGCCACTAGCCTCATAGAATAAGTTCTGCACTTTCTCGTTCTTGCATAGTTCTACTTTGGGAAGATTTCCGTACTTTAGCAGCTATACAATCATATAATAACTTCTACGTTTTTTTTTTTTTTACCCATGGGGAACAGTTGTAGTTATTTAAGAGCTACCAGCCATCAGTGTTGCGTTCCAAATATCACCTTATTCACTTGAGTGGCTTTTCCACTTCTCTGATCAGAGCACTTGAGTAACAGCATGTTCACAGTGCGCTCGACATTTCCTCAGTATTTGAGCCACACTTTATGGATTGCTTCTAAAATTTTGAAAGTGAGTACACATAAAATAAATACATACCGAGCAGTTCCTTAAGGTTTTCACCAGAAATACTGATGACTTAACCATCTTAAAACATCCAGCGAATAATCTTGGAGAGAGAACCCTGATTTCTGAGACCTGTGTGCTGAAAACCACTGCTTAACATTTCATGGTTGTCAGCAACTAAATGGTTTCCACAGCAACGATGCAAAAGAGGGCACTTGCAACTTCTTCCTTTGCTTGTCAAAACCCAAAGAGGCTTATTAAAACTTGTAAGTAGGAGGCTTTATATACAGATTATCTTTCAATGTTGCCTTTGAGCAAAGGAAAATTGCCATAGGCAAGGATTCCCACCCCCACTGCCCCCAACAACTGCATATTAGCTTTGCTGAGAAGGGGAAGATAAACACCTTTTTTGTGACCCATTAGACAAAGACTATTGTCTTTTCACAAAATCTTTATTCATTTAAGTGATTGATTATCCCCAGTAACTGTTAATACATGTCTGTTGTGGAAATCTTTGTGATCAATGGAGTCTGTCCTCCCTCAAGTGATTCTCCTTATTTAGATGATGGATGATTGCCACTCCCTGAAGCAAATGACCTGCCAAAGTATGTGAATCTGATCCCTGTTGTTAGTATTGCCAAATCTGTAGGAGTGTCTCCTCTTAGTGAGCAAGGACAGTGAGACTGTCCTTCTTCATTGGTTTGAAACTACTTACTAAGAAGCACTCTTTGGTCAGCAAAGTAAACCGCATTCGGAGGGGATACTTATTCCATTTGTAAGCCCTCTCACATAACATCCCTCACTGCCATGACTCCCTTTCCTCCTTGTAGTAGTGCTTGACCTCTGTAGGGGAAGCATCCACCTGTACTTCCCTCCTCATAGAAGTTTCTATTTGATTGAGGATCCCAAAGTAGGGATAGATAGGGATAGTAGAGAGAGAATTGCAGACAGATTACCCCAAATGGTGTGGCCTCTCCTACACTGCATACCCCTTCACGGATTGCTTCCTTGTCATGGCAAAGGGGCTTGAGTAATTCAGAGAAACTATGGGCTACGCCATGCAGGGACACCCAAAAAGGACAGGTCATAGTGGAGAGTTTGGACTAAACGCGATCCACCTGGAGCAGGAACTGGCAAGCCACTCCAGTATTTTGGCCAAGAAAACTCTTTGGACAGAAACAAAACGCTAAAAGATATGACGCTGGAAGATGAGCCCCTCAGTTCGGAAGGCATTCAACATGCCACTGAGGAAGAGTGGAGGACAAGCAGCTCCAGAGCTAATGAAGTGGTTGGGCCAAAGCCGAAAGGATGCTTAGCTGTGGACGCGCCTGGAAGTGAAAGGAAAATCTGATGTTGCAAAGGAAAATATTGCATAGGAAACTGGAATATAAGATCTATGAACCTTGGTAAGCTGGATGTAGTCAGACAAGAGATGGCAAAAATAAACATTGACATCCTGGGCAACAGTGAACTAAAATGGACGGGAATGGGCGAATTCAGTTCAGACGATTATCATATCTACTATTGTGGGCACGAATCCCGTAGAAGGAATGGAGTAGCCCTCATAGTCAACAAAAGAGTGGGAAAAGCTGTACTGGGATACAATCTCAAAAATGAAAGAATGATTTCAATACGAATCCAAGGCAGACCTTTTAACATCACAGTAATCCAAGTTTATGCACCAACCACCAATGCTAAAGAGGCTGAAATCAACCAGTTCTATGAAGACTTACCACACCTTCTACAACTGACACCAAAGAAAGATGTTCTTTTTATTATAGGGGACTGGAATGCTGAAGTAGGGAGTCAAGAGAAAAAGGAACAACAGGTAAGTTTGGCCTTGGAGTTCAAAATGAAGCAAGGCAAAGGCTAATAGAGTTTTGTCAAGAGAACAGGCTGGTCATCACAAACACTCTTTTCCAGCAACACAAGAGGTGACTCTTTGTTTGTTTGTTTGTTTAATTTATACCCCACCCATCTGGACGGAAGTCTGCTCTGGGCGGCTAACAATAATAGATAGAATAAAAACTATAATTAAAAAAAAAACAATAGTAATATAGTTCAAGATGGGTAAAAATTTTCAAGTGATGACAGGAGGGAAAGTCTGCCTAAAGTGCCAGGTCTTAAGTTTGCTCTTTAAAACACCCAGCAAGGGAGCCAGACTGATCTCTGGGGGCAGATTGTTCCAAAGGCGAGGGGCCACTGGCAAGAAAGCCCAGTTTCTTGTTCTTTCTCTCCAGGCCTCCCTCGGCGTTAGGTCCCTCAGCTGCCCGTCCTGGCTAGAATGAGTGATTTGGGTAGATCTAGGTGTGAGGCGGTGTTCCACTAGATATCGAGGTCCTAAACTGTTTAGGGCTTTATATGTCATAATTAACACTTTGAAATCAATGCGGAAATGAATGGGCGGCCAATGCAAGGCAGCCAGAGTGGGAGAAAAACGCTGATGTTTTCTCACCCCAGCAAGAAGTCTGGCCGCTGCATTCTGCACCATTTGAAGCTTACCTCAAAGGTAACCCCACAGAGAGCGCATAACAGTAGTCTAATCTCGAGACTACAAGCTCATGGACCAGAGTGGTGAGTGCCCCAACATCAAGATAGGGACGTGGCTGGGCAATCTGCCACAGATGGAAATAGGCAGAGTGGACCACTGATGCCATCTGGGTTTCCATTGTGAGCGCCAAATCCAGATAGACTCCCAAGCTGCGAACCTCACTCTTCACGGTGAGAGTCACTCCCCCAAAAGAGAGGGAGTTTCCAAAACTACCGATGGAGGGGCCACCCACCCTCAGGACCTCCGTCTTGTCTGGATTCATCCTCAGACCATTCTTCTGCATCCATTGCACTACAGCCTCCAGACAGCGCTGAAGGGACAGAACGGCATCCACTGTGGTTGGAGAAAAGGAGATGTAGAGCTGGTGTCATCAACATATTGATGACATGAAGCCGCACACTGCCTGATGACCCCACACGGTGGCCTCATGTAGATATTAAACAGCATTGGGGCGATAATCGAGCCCTGCGGAACCCCACAAGTGAGACTCCATGGGGCCGAAACACATTTTACACATGGACATCACCAGATGGGCAATACCGAAATCAGATTGATCATATTCTGAGCCTCATGGCGCAGTGGTTAAACTGCTGTACTGCAGCCAAAACTGTGCTCACGACCTGGGGTTCAATCCCAGGTAGCCAGCTCGAGGTTGACTCAGCCTTCTATTCTTCCGAGGTTGGTACCCAGCTCGCTGGGGGGGGGGCAATGTGCAGCCTGCATAATTAACTTGTAAACCACCCAGAGAGTGCTTGAAGCACTATGGGGCGGTATATAAGCAGCACGCTTTGCTTTTTTGCTTTTCTCTGCAGCCAAAGATGCAGAAGCTCTATATAGTCAGCAAAAACAAGACCTGGAGCTGATTGTGGCTCTGATCATCAGCTTCTTATAGCAAAACAGAGATCTGTTCAAGAAAACTGGAGCTATTAAAGGAACTTTTTGTGCAAAGATGGACATGATAAAGGAGAAAAATGGTAGGGACCTCACAGAAGCAGAAGACATCAAGAAGAGGTGGCAAGAATACACAGACGATTATATCAGAAAGATCTGGATGTCCCGGACAACCCAGATAGTGTGGTTGCTGACCTTGTGCCAGACATCCTGGAGAGGGAAGTCAAGTGGGACATAGAAAGCATGGCTAATAACAAGGCCAGTGGATGTGATGGCATTCCAGTCGAACTATTTAAAATCTTAAAAGATGACGCTGTTAAGGTGCTACACTCAATATGCCAGCAAGTTTGGAAAACTGCAGTAGCCAGAGGATTGAAAAAGATCAGTTTACATCCCAATCCCAAAGAAGGGCAGTGCCAAAGAATGCTCCAACTACCGTACGATTGGATTCATTTCACATGCTAGAAGACTCCCTGGAAAAGACCATGATGTTGGGAAAGTGGGAGAAGGGGACAACAGAGGACGAGATGGATGGACAGTGTCATTGAAACTACCAACATGAATTTGACCCAATTTTGGGAGGCAGTGAAAGACAGGAGGGCCTGGCATGCTCTGATCCATGGGGTCACGAAATGTCGGACATGTCTTAACGACTAAACAACAACACTGAATTAGTTTGTTTAAACGTTATGTGGATTCAGGTATAGGTAAACATTAACTTCTGAAATGACTCCATGTATATAAAACATTAAATTTAAACTGAGTTTCATTTTTGAAGGGTATGTAATAACATATATTTTTAATGGAACTTCAGAGGTAATATTAGCCCTGGCCAGGTGTGACTTAGCTTGTTCTCTCCAAAACACAAGCAGGGAAGTGTGTAACCTCTCCCTTGTCATTTGCTATATGTGGAATGTGACATCTGAAGAGAAGATTGATGTTCACATATGAACTCATGCAAACCTGAAGAATCAGGTTCTGTGCTCCCATGGAGAGCCTTCGCATGAACAAGTACCTCTTCTGTGCAAGGGTGTCACTGTTTGTGTGGAGATGATGATGACAGGCAGAGGTTGCGCTAGGTGCTTCCCTGCTTGCATGGAGAGAATTAGGTAAGTAACGTCTAAATAGAGCTATTGTGTTGTGCTGGATGGATACTATTGTAGTTTCTGATGCATTTTTCTTCTTTTATTTCAGTCACCGTTCCCTAGCACTCCCACGTCAAGGCGGGCATTGCAGAGGACTCTGTCAGATGAAAGTATTTACAGCAGTCAAAGGGAGCACTTCTTCCCTTCAAGAGCTTCTCTTCTGGACCAAGCCCTTCCAAATGATGTTCTTTTCACCAGCACATACCCTTCTCTTCCCAAATCATTGCCCTTAAGAAGGCCATCATACACATTAGGAATGAAATCTTTGCATGGTAAGTATAGATCCATCTTTGGAGTGTAGAAAGTGTCATGCATTAGTTGCTGGTTGGCCCCTTTTTCCTTCTCCACTTCCCCCATCCTTTTTTTAAAAAAAGTACAGTGGTGCCTCGCTTAACGATTGCCTCGTTTAGCGATTAATTCGCATAACGATGTGTTTTTTTAGAAAATAATATGCACCGTATAACGATGTTTCCTATGGGCGATTTTCGCTTAGCGAAGTTTGGGACCATGCTTTGCATAACGAATGCGATTTTAGGTCCCCTGCTTCACTTAACGATGGTTTTTTTTTCAATTAAAAAAGTGTCTTGGAAGGGTCAAAAACGGTTCTAAATGCTTGGATTCGTTAGAGGACCCCCTAAGTCATGTGCAAACCTGATTTGGCTTTGATCTGACTTTTCGTTAATTTATGGTTAATTTTTTTTTTCCGGCCCATAGGAACCAATGGACCTGTCAAAATCTGACAGCTCCATGCTTTCCTATGGGGGAGAAAACAATTTACAAAAAATTAACGAAAGTTCAGATCAAAGCCAAATCAGGTTTGCACACGACTTAGGGGGTCCTCTAACGAACCCAAGAATTTAGAACAGTTGCTGAGTCTTCATTAATTTTTTGTGAATTTTTTCTTCCCCCATAGGAAATAATGGAGCTGTCAGATTTTGACAGCTGTCAAAAGTTGGGGGGAAAAAATTCACCATTAATTAACGAAAAGTCAGATCAAAGCCAAATTAACTTTTGCATCCGTTTTAGAGGGTGCAGAAGCTAATCCAAGCATTTAAAACCATTTTTGACCCTTTTATGACACACTTAATTTTGCAAAAATTGACTTCGCAAAGCCATTGGAATGTACTGTATTGAGTCAGCTACAATACATTCCAATGGAGGAAACATTGTATCGTATAACGATGTTTCCTATGGGTTTTTTCGCTTAAGGACGGCAATCCGTGCCTATTGGAACGGATTAACCGGTTTCCAATGCATTCCTATGGAAAATGGTGTTTCGCATAACGATGTTTCGCATAACGGTTTTTTTTGGAACCAATTAAAATCGTTATGCGAGGCACCACTGTATAGTCTGTCCCAAGGACTCAGGATAAGCTAGCTTCTCTCATACATTCACTTTACTTCTTACTTGTCTACTTCTGGACAGATACAGGCTGCTATTCCTTATTCATACACTTTATAATCTTGATTAAGGCTGCCTCCAACTGTTCAGAAGTTTTAGTACATTCCAAATATAGGACCAACTTTCTGAAGGCAGGGATCAGTCTGAGCAAATTTACTCTTGTGCCTTCAGCAACTTTTTCTGAGCTACAGACCATAACTAAAAGTGATTGGCCTGACCTATTAAATTCCAAATGGCTTGTGTCCTACATACTTTAACACCAAGCACATTGACTTTCAGATCAGCAGCACACTTTCTCTTGACTGGAGCACTGATGTGCCAAGTCAGAGCACCGATGGCACAAAGAATCCCATTGCCAGTGGCTGTCCTTCCTCTTGAAGATGTGTCAGTCTTAGCCTAATCATTTTGGGCAAACATTATAGAACATTCTGGTTAGGTCTGCTGTGTAATGTCCAAAGTTTAGTATAGTAACATTGTTATTGTGAATTATTGTGAGGGTGTATTTGAATAAACTATTAATGTTGACTGTTGTTTATTTTATAGAGCAGAGAGCAGAGGATTGGCTTATTACTTACAGTAATATTTCTTGGATCCTTCATATCTTATTAAATGTTTCACTTATGTTTAGTGTTATTTAATGTGGGTTCAAAAAGATCATCGTTCTTCTCGGCTATATCAGTGTTAGCACTGCAGGAAGTCATCCTTTCACAGAAAGACCACACGTCTTTCCAGTTGACTCTAGCCCATTCCAGGCATCAGAAGTGATTGGCAGTAATCATAAAAAGAACAGGGGCATGTTAGGTCTGCCCCACCCATCCGCATTTCTAACACTTTCTATATGTAGAAGGTAAACATCTGAAGGGAAGAGCCTTCTATATCTACACGGCCTGTCCATATAAATTATTTTACAGAGTTCTGGTTCACATGGAGAGCCTCAGGAAGCTCTCCCCTCCAGAACTTTCACTTTTCATACATAAGAGTCTAAGAAGAGTGATTATGGAGGTGAGTGGAGCTATTACAATCCCTCCCCTCCCCAGATTTTCAAAGACGTGGCCATGTTAGGCTATCTCATCATGCTGGAAAAAGGAAAAGAAGGGTAAACTTTTGTAGCACTTTCAAGATGAACAGATTTATTTCAGTATGAGCTTTCATGGATCAAAATCCACTTCTTCAGACATGGGAGTGCAAATCCATCAGTGATGTCATCATCATCATCATTTGGACTCATGGCAAGGAATTACTGGAAAAATTCCACCAGGACTTCAGTAGCTTTTCTTTTTCCATCAGTCTATGCCTGGACAAGTCTACACAAACATGCATACTTTCTGGATACTACTCACCATAACAGATACATACTTTTCTCCAGCTTCCATCCAGAACATACCACCAAGTCCATTGTAGCCAAATTCTTTGATATAACTGTTCAAAACTACAGGATAGACTTAAAACTCACAGGCTGAAATCCAGTAGTAAGTTGCAGCTAGAGTAAGCTGATTGAATCAGTGGAACTTACAGAGGAGTTGACTCACTAGATCTGAGCTGATTCAGTGGGGTTATTCTAGTTGTGACTTACTTTTGGATTTCATCCATTGAGTTAAAGCATACCTAGTCAGTGTGGCAAAAAAGAGCAAATTGTTAGAGCCAGACTGCTACCTGGCAACAACCTTGTATGAGAAAGACCCAGCAGACAGAATGAAAGAACCCTCTTATTAGTCATCTACATCTCCCAACTGAAACCACTGCAATGTGTTATTAGTGATCCAACACATTGTGAACAATAGTACTTCCATCTCCCAGGCTTTGCGAGGCTGGCTCCTACCAGCCTAGAGACAATCCCTTAATCTTAAAGAATTACTGACACACAACAGGTAGCACAACATGGAGATGAAGTTAGGAACAAGACTGTGTTCCAGCCTAGATGCCAGTTGTGCCCCCATACAGTGGGGTCTTGACTTGAGAACTTAATCCGTATTGGAAGGCAGTTCTCAGTCAAAAAGTTCTCAGGCCAAATCTGCATTTCCCATAGGAATGCATTGAAAACTATTTGATCCGTATCTGCTCTTTTCCGTCCATAGAAACTAATGGGAAGCTGCTATTCTGCCTTCGACCACTAGAGGGGGATATTTTGTTTCTTTTTTTCTTAGGTCAAGAAAGGTTCAGGGAAGGCAGGGAAAATACAGTCCAGGCAGTACAGTACCAGGCAGTCCGAAGACTGTCTCCCAGTCCACTCTCTAAACGCTGGGAGGAGTGAGGAAGCAGACAGGCACCCTTTTCACTGGCCAACAGTTAACTGAAAGTTCAAATTTTGCACTTTCCCTGCCTCCCACGTGGGTTTTTTTCAGTTCTTAACTCAAATCTAAGTATGTAAGTCAAGTCAATATTTTCCTATGAGAGTGGTTCTTAAGTCAAAATGTTCTTAACTCAAGCCGTTCTTAAGTCAAGACCCCTCTGTATCTGCACTGGCAGCACTGTGTCAGCCACAATATCAGGGACTCACTTACTTGTTCATCTTCTAATGTGACTTATGCTGTTATCTGCTACCGGTGTCTCTCTGCTTTCTACATAGGACCAACAGGACAGTCTCTCTCTCTCCCCCCCCCTCATATTCTCTAATTAATTAATTAAAAATATTTGTATCCCACTTTTGTCCTTAAAAGAACCCAGCTTACATAATTAAAAAACAGTATTTAAAAGCTAAAAACAACAAATTATACAAATATTAAAAAATAATTAAACACTGATTATATTAAAGTAGTAAATATAATTAATATTAAAACACATATAAAACAACAGAGCACAACAATCCATTTAAACCCCTTTCAGACACCCTACACAAAACAATGAATAGACACAAATCATTCATCTGGAGTAGAAACATACTGAAACTAGTTTCAGAGTACTTCAGCATCCCACTACACTGTATTATGGATCTCAAAGTGGTTGCTATATTAAAAAGGCAGTATGATAGGAGAAAATGGCTATGTGAAAATTTTCCAGTGTATCTTTAAATACCTGAAAAAGATCAAAGCTCCTTGTTACGTTACATAGATCAATAGCTCATTTTTTTGTAATATCTTAGGAGGTAAAATAGTTGTCTCCCTGGATAGTCTCTGATTGCTGTCCTATAAACAGGAATCTTGTCACAACCAGGTTTGTTTAGCTTATCACCCTGACTGGGATCTGATAATTAACAGCTTGATAGTCCCATTCATGGGTTAATGAGCCATTGTCACTTTAGTTGAAATACTGTTCCTTAATGTAGTAAGTCACTCTAGAGTAGACCTGTAGAGATTTGGTGAGTCTCTGCAAATTCCATTAATGAAATGGATCTATTCTAGTTGTGACTTACTACACTAAAGTAAGTTGTAACTAAAATAGGCCTACTTGAATCAATGGAACTTATGGAGGAGTTGACTCACCAAATCCTCACTGGTTCTGTGGGCCTACTCTAGTGTGACTTACTGTACTAAGCACACTAGTACAGCCTTTGTCATCTGTGTCCTCACCATAGAATCATAGAAAAGTGAAGTTGGAAGAGGCCTACAAGGCCATCAAGTCCAACCCCCTGCTCAATGCAGGAATACAATCAAAACATATCTGCCAAGTGATTATCTATGTTTTTCTTGAGTGCCTCCAGTGTTGGAGCACTCACCAACCCCCGAGGTAACTGGTTCCTGATATTCAACAGAAATCTGGCTTCTTTTAACTTGAGCCCATTGTTGCATGGCCTGCACTCTGGGATCATCAAGAACAGATCCTGCTTCTCCTCTGTATGACAGCCTTTCAGATATTTGAAAAGTGCTATCATAAGTGCCTCAGTCTTCTTTTCTCAAGGCTAAATATGCCCAGTTCTTTCAGCCTTTCCTCATAAGGCTTGGTTTCCATCCCCCTGATCATCCTTGTCACCCTCCTCTGAACTTGTTTCAGATTGTTAGCATCCTTCTTGAGGTGTGGTGTCCAATACTCAAGGTTAAGTCTATCCAATGCTGAATAGAGGGGAACTAGCACCTTGCGGGATTTGGAAACTAGACTTCTTTTAATGCAGGCTAAAATAGCATTTGCTTTTTTGTAGCCACATCACACTATCGGCTCATATTTAGCTTGTGTTCTACGGCAATTACAAGATCCTTCTTGCTCATAGTTCTGCTGAGCCAGATGTCTCCCATCTTGTAACTGCAATTGGTTTCTTTTTCCAAGGTGTAGTACTTATCCCTGTTGAATTTAATTCAGTACTCCATCCTATCAAGGTCATTTTGAATTTCAGTTCTGTCTTCTAGGGTATTAGTTATTCCACCCAATTTTGTATCATCTGCAAATTTGACTTGCATTCCCTGCACTCCCTCACCCAAGTACGATTCTGTAGCCAGTTGTGTATCCACCTGACACTTGATCTATCCAGCCCACACCTAGTTAGCTTGCTAATCAGGACATCATGGGGGACTTTGTCAAAAGCTTTGCTGAAATCAAGATATACTACATCTACAGCATTCCCTCTGTTTATCAGGGAGGTGACCTGATCAAAAAATGTGATCCAATTAGTTTGGCACGATTTGTTCTTGACAAATCCGTGTTGGCTTCTAGTTATTACTGCATTGTTTTCTAGGTGCTTGCACAATGACCGCTTTACGGTCTGTTCCAGAATTTTGCCTGGGATTGATGTCAGGCTGACTGGCCTGTAGTTCCCAGATTCCTCTTTTTTGCTCTTTTTGAAGATAGGGACAACATTGGTCCTCCTCCAATCCTTTGAAACCTCACCCGTTCCCCATGATTTTAAGAAAATAACGGATAGCAGTTCTGAGAGTTCTTCAGCCAGTTCCTTCAGTACTCTCGGATGCAGTTCATCCAGCCCTGGAGATTTAAACTCATTAAGGTATTCCTTGACTATTTGTTTATCAATCTCCAGCTGCAATCCTTCTCCCCCCTCCCCTTGCAATTTGTTTGGAAGTTCATAGTCTGTTTTATGGGAAAAGACTGAACTAAAATAGGAATTGAGCACCTCTGCCTTTTCTTTGTCCTCTCTTATCATTTTTCCATCTCCATTGAGAGCTGTGCCACTATGTCTTTTGTTTGTCTTTTGCTACTCACATACCTGAAGAATGCTTTTTTATTGCTTTTAATGTCTCTAGCTAAACACAGCTCATTCTCAGCCTTTGCCGTCCTAATGCCATTCCTGCATTTCCTTCCGTGAATCTCACCATCATGATATAAATATATGTATTTGCATGTATTTACACTCCTGTGTCTGAAGAAGTGGATTTTGGTCTACTAAAACTTACACTGAAGTAAACCTGTTGGTTTTTAAAGTGCTGCAATATTTTCCTTTTCTTTTCCCCTTTTCTTTTTCCCAATGTGCTGAGGCAGACTAATATAGCTGCTTCTTTGAAGAATGCACTATTCCCACAGTCACTTCTGTTGACTTATGTGCATAAAGAGTGAAAAGTGTGAAGTGAAGAGCCTCCTGATACTCTCTCTCCATGTGATTTAGAACCCCATGTTTTACTTCCTGTTCTCCAAGGCTTTTCAGGATCAGGCCAATTTTCAGTTCACTGCTCTAGAACTTCTGTTTGGGTATAAAACTGTGGAAAACCAGAAGGAAGATTCTTAAAATGTTTTTTTTCCCCACTGAATAACAATGTTGTTGTTTTTGTTGCCTCAGGAGAGTTTTCAGCCTCCGACAGTTCCCTTACAGATATGCAGGAGCAGAGAAGGCAGCCCATGCCAGAGTCGGGTCTCATGCCCCTGCCTGATTCTGCTTCTGACTTAGACTGGTCCAACTTGGTAGATGCTGCCAAAGCCTTTGAAGGTAGGTATTTTCAGCGCATTACTTGGGAAGATTCCATACCTCCCTCACAAAAGAGTTTGAAATTCACTATTTCTGTCACTGCATTTTTTTCAGTTCTGAAACCCAAATTGTTCCTCAGTTGCAGTAGAATTCATATCAGTCTAGTGTTTCATTCATTGTTCAAGTCCAGTTTCATGTCATTTAACATTTTTGTGTGCTTCAGTTTATTTTAAAATTTGTAACAGAGATACAACATACAGTACCTTTATGGCTTTGCTGTGAATCTGAGTGAAAACACTCCTTATCAAGTTAGTTAATTAATTAGTTTATTATTTCAACTTATATACCATCTCATAATACAATGCACTCTGTATTTCACCCTGAAACTTCTTGTTTCTGGTTTGTATACATAACCTTCTGCCACAGGGCCAGAAAGAGTGAAAAACCTGGGAAAACAAGCAAATAAAAACTCCATAAATGTGAACCTTCTAGTGATATTTGGTCATATATGAAATAAACCACCAAAGTAATCTGGGTATTCAGACATGGTAATGCACCATCTTCTCTTTGTTACTTTTTCCTAAATGCATGACCTTGCATATCGTCAATATTGTATTTTTGGGGGGAACTTCTTTCTTTCATCATGTATAATAAAAATAGTAAAAATGTTGATACCTTGTAAAACAAAAGGTTTTCAGCTTACATATGTCAGCCTTGGATTAAAATGGAAATAGGATCATGCTCAATGTAACCCACACGAAAACCAGCTCATAAAAGAGGGGTGGTGGTAGAAGGAAGCAATGTATTACTGCCATCCTTTGACCTTTTGTAGAGTTGATAACCCAAACCAACACAGCAGCTGTTTTAGCACATAACAGTAAGCAATGGCTTCTCATCACAGGGCGATTGAGTTTTTGCATCTATTTTCAGTTAACCATGGTTGAGTGTTAACCTTAAATTGTTGTTAATCTTGACAAGGCAACTTTGTAACCCCAGGTAGAAGTTGACTTGCTTCATTAAACAGTATCAAAAATGTGGTGTGGAAATAACTGTAGAAATTAAAACTGCCACTCTCCTTCTTCATGGCTATGCCAGAGCATGGGAAAGAGACCACATGACAATCCCAAATTGTGTTCATACAGTCCTAATTCATAAGGAAATGAGAAGTTGTGTTACAGTGTCCCAAATCATCTTACTTAGTTATGCTGGTATAAAACAAATGATATAACCCCCCGACGTAAATTACCTTAAGTTAAGAAATCACCAGAGATAGTATCTGTTGCATGCAGAATTGTGTGACTCAGTATTCAACTGATAATGTGCATCTTGATTTCTTAAATTTGGGCAGTTTGCTTCTAAAAGTTATACTATTTGTGTAGCTATACAAGATGATTTGGGCTGGATCAGAAATACTGAGAACAAGAAAGATGTTGGGTGTAGTTTACAACTAAAATGTTTAAGAAAATAACAAAATCTTGCATCAGAGCTTCTAGCAAATGGAAGAATTATTGTAATCATGATCAGAATTCCTCCTGTGTTGTTCTTCTGAAGCATTGTGATGTTTCTTGTAATGTGCTGATTCATCATAATGTAAGTATGGATTTGGATTAATACGACTTTTTGTAGCATTAGTCTGCTTTGAATACAGCTCCATTCCACAATCTACTGTAAATGCCTGAAACTGGATAGTAGCAATCCCTGTATATAGCATACAAGGAGGTAGGACAATGGCCACAAAGACGTGGGATAAAAGCCAGAAGGCTCATCTCTTGTGTGTTGTCTATAGGGCTGTGGTAAACTGTGGATAACTGAAACATTGAATACCAATCCCATGGATATGGGGATCCTACTGTTTATGTTAAAGTGCTTCTTCATTGTCTTAGCAAAATAACTATTTTGAAAAATGAAAGAGCATGTGGGACAAAATCTATTTATTTTATTTATTTGTGATCCTAAAAGTGAATGGCTAGATTACACATGATTAAGATGTAAATAAATAAATTGCTGTTTACCTGATGTGTTTTATGTTTCTTGATACAAACACATTTTAAAAAGCTAAGTACAGCAGTATGGTTCAAATCATGATCTGGTTCCAGATAGTCTCCATATACTGATGGGAATGAACTCTTCTCTCCACCCTCACTTGTTACCCCCCTTGTTGAAGTAACAAGTGACCTAACTGCCATCTTGATTTGCTTAATCCATTTCTGACCCTATTAGTGGCGAAAATGACTCAGATTTTGCCTATGGTGTAGTATGACAGTTGAATTATGCAAATTGTTTTGTGGGACTGGATTACCTAAATGCCTCGAAAGATGGACAACAAGCTTGATTCAATGTTTTGTTGACTTCTAAACCCTGATTTTGATTCCAAGTGAACGAGAGTCTTCTGAATATTTTCTGACAGTTTTGTGAAAGTTGTACAGTAACTCTTCCACACAGAGTTGTGTAAGAAAGTATCAAAATGTTGAGCCTACCATACTAGAGCAAAACATTCCATTACTGGGTAGCCTCTGTATCTACTCTTTAAATTTAAATTCTTGAATCAAAAAGGCTCCTAGAGAGACTTACGTAAGTCTCTCTAGGAGCCTTTTTGATTCAAGAATTTAGTGAGTTCAGTAAAAACAAGGCCATCCTTGTTCATTGGCTTATAATCTGAAAGGCATGACGCTAGAGGAAAGGGGGATGAGGAGAGAACGGGGAAGCAAAGAGACCTAGATGTCAGTTAATAATGTTACTAAGTAGTTCTTCCAATGTAATGAAAGAAGTTTGGGCAGAGCAGGTGTGAAATGGACCTAATCTCTCCAAAGACCAGTTAGTGTGGACCTGCTTCCCATCTCTGCCTCTCCTGCAAGCTTCAATGCTTCTAGCTTTCTTTCTAAGGCAGTCCTCCAGAAGCAGCTTGTACTGTTTGCATCTCATCTCATCTCAGGTTTCAGTTTGGGCTTTGTAACAGGAGTTTTTCCATATGCATAGTTGTCTTCGGTTTTTTTCCTACAGAACAAAGCTCTATTTTCCAGCTCCAACTGAAAAAAATAATGATTTTTCTAAGGTATGTGTGTTTGTGTGTCTTTTTTCTCCAGTCCAGCGAGCCTCATATTTTGCCACTAGTGATGAAAACCACAGACCTGTCAGTGTTGCTTCTAATAATGATCAAGGTGATGACCAGCTTCCTGTACAAATAAAGCCTTACACTGGGTAAGCAGTATGTTGTGTGTAGAAATTTAAGATATACACATTATTGTGAGCAGAAAAACTTGAATTTAACATTTGGAGGTTAATTGGTTGGTTGGTTGGTTGGTTGGTTGGTTGGTTGGTTGGTTGGTTGGTTGGTTGGTTGGTTGGTTGGTTGGTTGGTTGGTTGGTTGGTTGGTTGGTTGGTTGGTTGGTTGGTTGGTTGGTTGGTTGGTTGGTTGGTTGGTTGGTTGGTTGGTTGATTGATTGATTGATTGATTGATTGATTGATTGATTGATTGATTGATTGATTGATTGATTGGATTTTTACCCTGCACCATCTAGCAACCAGGCCACTCTGGGCGGCTAACAACATATAAACAGCAATATTAAAACACGACAGAAAATAAAATAATATATAGCAACAACATAAATTAAAACAGATGGCAATGAAGGTGATAAAAGGGTCATGAAAAGGATAGCAAAACGGATGGTAAAGGGGGGGCGAGATATTAATGGTTAGGAAAAGCCTGGCAGAAGAGCCAAGTCTTCAATGCTTGTTTGTACCCACCCAGCGAGGGTGCCAGGTGGATCTCAATGGGCAGGTAGTTCCACAGGCAGGGGGCAACCGCTGAGAAGGCCTGGTTTCTTGTTCTTTCCCTCCGGGCCTCCTTTGGGATCAAGGCCCTGAACCGCCCTGTCTGAGAAGAATGGGTATTACGGACAGATCTGGCTGGGAGCAGGCGTTCTGATAGGTACTGAGGTCCTAAAGCGTTTAACGCTTTGAATGTTATCATCACAACCTTGAAGTCAATGTGGAAATGAACTGATAGCCAATGAAGGGTAGCCAGAGTCAGGGAGATGTCCTGAAACGTCTTCACCCCAGTTATTAATCTGGCCACTGAATTTTTTAGGTTTTTTAAGTAACAGATTTGTGTTTTTAATTAAGGATCTGGTATTTGTAATTTCTGCTATCTGTTCTTTACTTAATGGAGAAGGAGAGAGAGGTATACTCCAAAAAGGTCATGTACTGCTTAAAAACTTGTAGACAAAGCTACTCCCATTAGATTGATTGATTGAGTGATTGATTGATTTGCATTAGAGCAGACTAGAGTAGACATGACATGAGACATTATATGATATATATGGGCCAAAATCCTGTTATGTATCTCCACTGTTTCAGTAACTGCCATTAACTGAAGCATTCCTGCTTCAATTTCAGGTTGAACATGACTCTGTTTCTTTGCACACAAGCTGCAGACCACCCAAAATTGAAGCAGTAACACTTTAATTAGTGGCAGACTGCGGGTTGCATCATTCTTGCTGTATGGCTGAAAGTACTGGCCATGGTTATATACAGAGATAATACATAAGGGCAGCTTTTCCAAAGGGGATGTTGAAAATATCTAAGCTTACCGAAAGCACCAGCAAAGAGTTAATGTTCTAATCTTTCCAATTATTTATATACAGTATATAGTTATAAACTATAGTTTATCAACTATCATTTAAGGAAAGCCAATTCACTGGAACATGAGCATTAACAAAAGTTTAATTCAGTGTCTGTTTACTCCTTCTGAAGGAAAGAATCTCCTCCTTCTCTTGCTTCCAAAGTGAGCCAGCTGGAAAGTATGCTGAGAATGCTACAGGAGGATTTAAAGAAGGTAAATATTTCTGCTAGAGAAACAGATTTTTCCCTACACACTAGCTTATACTAATGTCACTATGAGTAATAATGTCTAACATCCCCATTATTTCAAAACTCCTGTGTCCTGGTACTCTTTAACACAATTTTTAAATAACCAAAGTAAAGTTGATATTTAGAAGAGAGAAACTGGAAGATGTGTTTTCTAGTCTAAAAACTAGATGGAATGTTAAACACATTACAGTGGTGCCCCACTTGACGACGATAATGCATTCCAGCAAAATCGCTGTTAAGTGAAATCGTTGTCAAGCAAAAAAAAATCCCCATTGGAATGCATTGAAAACCGGTCAATGCGTTCCAATGGGGGAAATACCTTATCATCGAGCAAAGATTGCCCATAGAGAACCGCCGATCAGCTGTTCTAATTCTCTGTAATGCGAAGCTTCTGTCTGGAAAGCAGACATTTTGAGAAGAGAGGGAAGCCATTTTGCTGATCCAGAAAAAACATCGTTTTGCAAACAAACGGTTCGCAAAGCAGGCTCCTAATCAACGTAAAGCGGATTTCACCCATTGGTGAAGCCATTTCGACGTCATGCGGGGTAAGCGTCTAGCGGGGCACCACTGTACTTGAAATGATGCTTGGGGTTGATTGGGCAGAATGATTTTTGTCAAGGCCTTACAATTTTTTTCCCACCACGATCTGAAGAAAATGTGCGCCCCTCAAGAAGCTGTTACAGTGGGGTCTTGACTTGAGAACTTAATCCGTATTGGAAGGCGGTTCTCAAGTCAAAAAGTTCTCAGGTCAAATCTGCATTTCCCATAGGAATGCATTGAAAACCATTTGATCCGTATCTGCTCTTTTCCGTCCATAGAAACTAATGGGAAGCTGCTATTCCGCCTTCGACCACTAGAGGGGGATATTTTGTTTCTTTTTTTCTTAGGTCAAGAAAGGTTCAGGGAAGGCAGGGAAAATACAGTCCAGGGAGTACCAGGCAGTCTGAAGACTCCCAATCCACTCTCTAAACGCTGGGAGGAGAGAGGAAGCAGACCGGCACCCTTTTCACTGGCCAACAGTTAACTGAAAGTTCATATTTTGAACTTTCCCTGCCTCCCACGTGGTTTTTTTTTTCAGTTCTTAACTCAAATCTAAGTATGTAAGTCAAGTCAATATTTTCCTATGAGAGTGGTTCTTAAGTCAAAATGTTCTTAACTCAGGCCGTTCTTAAGTCAAGACCCCACTGTACCTTGAAAAGACAGGCCGCCAAGAAAGCATCCCTTCCGGGGTTCATATAACCACTAGTGGTTCTCATCAGGAGCACAGAAGAAAAACCCTTGCATTGTAGTCCTAATGAAAATTATGGAGGCCATGGCAGCTATGAATTGATTTTTTTTTTAAAGACAGTAGTTTGTTTGATGTGCTTGATTGTTCAATATCATGGGTAGTTAGCTTCAAGTCCTAAAGACATTAGTCGAAATGTGGTTGCTTAACATAAGCCACATAGTAACATATGGTACATTTGTGCCTGGTAAACCGTTATCAGAAACCTGGTTTTGTAGAGAATAGTCAGCAGATTAATTAACAGATATTAATAGAATATACAGTATGTATATTCCAAGGACATTGGGAGAAAGGCTGTAATGTCACCACGTAATAACAGAAAACTGGTATTTCCTTAAACCCATGGCCCCAACCTTGGGTCCTCAGGTGTTCTTGGACTAAAACTCCTTCCCTATTAACTGTGCTGGCTAGGATTTCTGGGAGTTGTAGTCCAAGAATACCTGGGGAACCCTTGCCTTGAACTAAGAACAAATGTCAGACAGTTTCAAAACGCAAGTAAAATAGCAGGTGGGAAACCAGAGCAGGATGGAAATAACAACTTTTTAATGTTGGTCTGATTTAACAAAAGTGCTGTGGTGGTCTTGACATGAATTCCCAAGATAAGACATGGTGTCTTTTCCTTATCCGTCAGGAAAAAGAAGACAAAGCCAATCTTCAGGCTGAAGTGCAACATTTGAGGGAAGACAATATACGGTTACAGGAAGAATCCCAGAATGCCTCTGAGAAACTGAAGAAATTCACTGAATGGGTTTTCAATACAATTGATATGAGCTAAGAATAGCATACATGAAACAAACACATTGGCAAACAGACAAAATATCTCTGTAGAGGGACTTAAGCTTTAATACCACCCAAACCGTGACTTCAAAAGCCCAATCAGAGCACTTTCACATGTTTTGTACTCTGATTATAACCCTGCTTTTCCCCCCATCTCTGCAAGCACCCAGAACAATTGCAGATCAAACAATCATTATCTGCCTTTTATACAAAAAAGCAAAAAAAAGTGATTTTAAAGAAAATAAAAAATTAACTTCTGAAATGTGAATGTCTTTTCCTTTTTTTTTTGCACATTTTTCTTGACCTGTTCTGTACAAAATGACTTGGAGATTGGACCAGAATAATTGTTCAGCTGCTTCTATTTATTTCTTTTCACTCCTTTGTATCAGTTTTAGATTAATCTGCTTTATTCTTGCTGCTTTTGGAAAATATTACAAGAACTTCTAGAACACTAGAAAGATGTTTATTTTGCTGTTTCCTTTCTATTGTTTCTGAAATATGCCGCAGGCAAGAGGATGTGAAATATATTTTGGTGTCTCCTTGATGATTTGTATTTGATCATTTAAGTGCTATCTCTCCCCCGCCTCCCCATGTTGTACAGAGCCAATGAGTGAATATGTGTACATTTGGTATAACTACCAAAAACTTCAACTTGGGTATGGCAAGTTAGCTGATTCTATTCTTGCCCATCTTTCTAAATTAGTTCACATTTTTGCACCCTTTTTCTTATGGAAGGGCTTCCCGGTGCCAAAGGGCCAGGCATCCCTGATTTGATCTTCTAAACGGGAATATTTTCTTGGATTGCTGTAGAAAAAAAGGATACTCAATTTTTAGAACTGCCTGTTCCTAGTTAGGGACTCGTCACCCATCACTCCCTTTCTGATGGCCTAATATGTTTGAACTTTATGAAGTACTGAGAGGTGCAGTAGTAGTACTGAGCCAGACCTTGCATAATTACATTTGTCCATGGTTCATCTCTCTATAGCAGAGTTGGGCAAAGTCCACCCTGTGGGGATGGGTGTGGCCCCAAAGGACATTTTTAAGCATCATAGGCCCTGAATGACCCGAGGGACAGATTTTTCTGTTCCTGAAGACATCAGAATCAGCAGATTTTGCACAGAGAGGGTTATCCTTCTGCCCCAGCCTAGAAATTCCCCCAAACTTATTATCAAAACTGGAAGCGTATAGCTTTTCACTTCAGTTTTTATCCCCCTTTCCCCCTTGTTTGGCTACTTGCAGCCCTCAGGGATCACATCCTTGCTTTTCAACTATCATAACCTAATAGAGGAAGCACATTGCTAGGTTCTTTTTTTTCCTAGCAGGAAACACTTTTTGACAGATGTCACCTAAGGAGGAGGCAGATTTGCATTGCCTTCCCTTGCTACACTGGTCCCATTCAGTGCTACAAAAGGAAGGCAGAACCTTCTCTTGTATAATTTGGACCCAACACCCTGGCAGCAGGACACAAGCATCGTTTCTAGAGTATCTGTGCCCCTTCCCTAGAAAAAAGGTAGCATACCATCAGCTACCTGCAGCACTGGGTTCCATTACTGACAATGTGACATCTAAATGTTGCAAATCATCTACTACATAATGCTGTAAGGCTGCACACAGTGTTTTCTGTACCTGAATACTGTTGACTTTTGTGCAATTCACATTTTTTTAAACCTTGTGCAGTAGTGTGGCTTTAAGAGAACATAGCAGCATTCTGTCCATATATTGTCTCTTGGCACCTTGCATATCAAAAAGAATACACTACAGCAAATCAACTGCTGTATGATTTACTTTGGGGGGGGGCAGGTTTGGGATATTAGCATCATTTTTATACCTTTTCTATTAGCACCCCAAGCAAAAGGACAATTGAATGACTAATCAAATGATCCCATTATTTTTTAGCATCAAGCTATTCTTGTTCTTGAAATGTGGGTTTTCTACTAAAACTGGCTTACATGCAATGTTTGTGTGCTGGGAGACTAACATGGTATAAAACATTGTTATCTCTACAAACTTAGTATGGGGATGGAGGGAACGGTGTGCGCGCTACAGCCTGCCTAAGCATTGTTTCAAGTGGCATGTGGTGAACCTAGTTCACAGTCTTTGCTGCATGCAACTATGATACTCTACCTTACACAGCTTCCCATTTAACAAGAACAATCAGTCCTTATACATTTTCCTATCTAACATCTTTTCTCCCCTGTCCTCTAACCATTTCTCATTCCTGGAAACTGTTCTTACCTTAGCCCATGGCCATCAACCCCTTCTATCCTTTGCTGACACTCAGTTTCCTAAGTTTTAGTAACTGGATGAGCAGGTCCACATGGTTGACTTTGACCTGAAGTTTCATTTGTGGTGACAATCCCATTGGAATGTATTTCTGATATTATTTGGCCATGGAAAAAGATTGCTTTGAAAGTATTTCTGGAGTGCTTTTGCAGAAGCTACAGTGTCTTAGTTTTTTCCCCCCAGTAACTTGTATGAAGGAGATCTATATAATGCCTGATGTAATTTGTAAATGGGATATATTGCTAACATCTGTAAGTATCCTGACTTCCCCTCCCCTTCTTTAGTTGTTGTCTTTTTTTAAAAAAAAATATGGGACTTGGGGCAGACTATTTATTAGAGTTTTGCAACAGAGTTCTTGTATGAAGCCTGTAAAAGGCTACTTGTAAAAATTCTGACAATAAAATCCATTTTAAAGGCTCTTCTAGAAACAACATTCTATTTGTTTTTATTCTTTGAACTTTCTGCACTTGCCTGTTCCATGCTTTGTCACCCACATTGGAGTTCCTGAATGCAAGAAACTTTGGGAAGAATTTCTGTTTGAATGCATAATTCTTTCACACACACCATTCTGTATGTGTTCTTCTTTGTTTAGTATTTTAGCACATTGCTGTCTCTCCCAGTTTAGTTTAGATGTTATTTTCCACCAATTATAGCTGATAGAAAAGCTGCTCTAATTTTGGTTTTGCTTCAGCGTCAGCACAGGTAAGGGCTTATCAAATTGTATTAATAGGAAGTTGATACTGGTAGCAAAAATGGTTTAGGCTGCATGTTTTGAGGCTAAGATGAAGGGAAAGCAAACATTATCTGGTTGGGGTGAAACAGGTTTTTCCTTGTAACAAGGAGCCTTATTCAGTTCTTTTCTCAGCCATTAGACAGCCACTTTTTTGAAGACCTACATGAAACCAAATTTGCTGGAGAAAAGATGGACGCCTACTTTTGTTGTCAACCAGGACACAGGATAATTGTCTTTCTCATTCTGATCCACTGAGTAGAGCTCACATTTGGGAGAGATGGAGTGAAAGATCACTCTTCCTTACAGAGCCTCGTGGCTCAATCCTTAAGCTGCTGTACTGCAGCCAAAACTGTGCTCATGACCCAGAGTTCAATCCCAGATAGCCGGCTCAAGGTTGACTCTGACTTCTATCCTTCTGAAGTTGGTAAAATGAGTACCCAGCTCGCGGGGGGGGGGGGGGGAGCAATGTGTAGCCTGCATAATTATAAACCACCCAGAGAGTGCTTTAAGCAGTATGGGACAGTATATAAGCAGCTGTATATTTTTGCTTTTACCGAGAAACATGCTGATCACCATTACATACATAAACCAATATGTTTTACATGAACTTGTCATTTGTCATAGAAACTAGTTAGCTGGCTGATTGATAGTCTGCTGCATATGTGTGCGTGTGCGTGTGTGTGTGTGTGTGTGTGTGTGTGTAAGATGCATTTCTGAAGATTGCAGCTACTAATTTCACACATGATATTCAGCAGAAATAAGCAGCATGTTTCTTGATCACACAAAGAAAAGTGCTCCTCTTAGACGAATGCACTTAATGTCCACAGCTTTTATTAGTATTTTTGTTTAATTAAATTAGTCTTCTGTCTATCCAGTCCCTATTTTATGTCACTTAAAATATGTTCAGTCCACATTGCACTCCTAGCTTCACAGTAGCATCTTTTTAAAAAATGCTGTAGAACACTAGATCCCAAATTAGGCTCCCAGATGTTGGAGTAGAATTCAGAGTCCCTGAATATTGGCCATGCTGGGTTGGGCCTCTGGGAATTAGACATCCAACAGCTTCAAGACTTGCAACCAATATACTAAAGATATATTTTATGTCTCCATTCCCTCAAATAAAAGTATATCTAAGGAGAAGGATTATCTCCTTACAGATTCCATAGGCTGAAGATGCAAACTGAGATCAGTTTCAGAAAGTCAACTAAAAAAGCAAGCTGTTGGACTACAAGAGCAGGTAACTAAAGGAGGGCTTTCAGGACCAGAAAAGCAGGCTCAGGTAGGAAGAAGACATGGAATCTACAAATTGGACATAAGAGGTCCTTTGCTTTGGTTGCTTTGTTATAGAGAAGCCCTGTCAATCAGGGGCCATTCAGTGGGAGAGAGGGAGAAAGGCAAAGTTCGAGCAATGCAACCGAAAAGCTCTAAGCACAAGGAATATGCTTTAAACCCAGCTCCCTACAGGTTTGTGATTAAATTCTGGCCTGCTGACACTCCTTTAGCTGGACTTCTTTTTTGCCAAGAAGGAGACTACGTTGGGAGTGGGGAGATTAGGTTGGGAAGTGAGGGTAGGATGATTGTAACATACTTTAGAAAACAGTAGCACAATTCAGCAAGATGTTAACTTGATTTTGGAAAACTAGTACACAATGGAGACCCTTCGGGAAGCTGTCCACTTCATATTTGTTCCTGGCCATTTGTAGAAGAGTCACAAAATTAGAAACAAAGGTGGTAGGCTTGGAGCAATCCCCTCTAGCTGCAGTGTGTTTGATTTAGTAACAACCAAATAGGGGCATGGTCTACAAGGCGTTCCTCAAGTGAATGCTTTTCTTGTCACAATATGTGGGGCTGGTTCATAGAAGTTTTCATCCTCCAAACAAAGGTGAATTTACTGTTCTTGGGTGTTCTGCCACGGGACAAGCACAACCTCTTCAAGCTGAAAACCTTTCTGTCAAAGCCATATGCTCAGGGATTCTGAGAGTTTAAGAACATATAGGGAGTCATGCAGGGAACCACTGCTCATCAGGGTAATTGAAGCATTTCTATTCCCGGTAACATTTTAACTGGTGAAAAGTCATACATCATTTATTACCAGCCCCTTTTTCTAATATGAAGGATTTCAACTATCTGTTAAGATGAGCAATAAAGAACAATGGCAGTAGAGTTGCGTGCAGCCATTGTTAATTACATAGGATCCTCGGAGGGGCATGCACACTGTCTAAGCATAAATGCAGCTGCCTCATTCCTTGGAACTTCTATTACTGTGCCATTAGCTCTGCAGATGCCTTTCCGGAAAATACATTCTGCATTTTTCTAAGCTCTTGCAAACTTCATTACCTGTCATCGTCTGGGCCAGCATATGTGTGACATGTTGAACAGATGGTGTGCCTAATAATTAAAGCAGATTCCTTGCCTCATTGATTTTTTTCAGTACAGTACTTCAGGAAACCCATCTTATCATCTAGAGGTGCTAACTACTCAAGTTATAAATCCCTATGCAGCACCTTAAAAGGAGGGAGTGTGGGTACTATGCAAACTTCAATTATAAGCTTTCTACCATAAGAAGGATTTCTTCCTGTACTTACTGACTGGAGTTCTTGCTTTCTCCTTGGTTTAAAATACCCTTCAAAATAAAGCAAGAGTAATAGCAGTGGAATTATTTTAGAGTTGATATAAAGGCTCTGAGCTACAAACTAGAAATTTATGAGTGTACAACTGTAGAAAATATGGTAATTGATAAGGCACGGTTTGCACTTGTCCAGGTACACAACTGGGATCTTGTCAAGTCACCATGGCAGATTCCACAGTTGCTTCATGCACATAAATATTGAGGAGAAGACTGAGCATTCTTTAGAGCAGCCGGATCCAAAGTCAAGACAGCTGTAATGATATCCAACTTCTGGGAGGAGAGGAAAAGAAAACGAAGACCAAGACCATTTTTATTGGTCTAAGTCTTATCCCCTGTGAACTGTTTTGTCTTCTCAGCAAATAATTTATGAGCTCTTCTTTCAGCTATTGTTTGCTCTTGTATGTATTTATTTATCTAGGAAACAATAGCATGGTATCACTCAACAACTTAATGGGAGGTTAGGAAAAAGTCATTGGGATTAAGGTTGTTACAATTGTTACTAGCTACAATTGGTATATACTGCCTCTCAAATGACAAAGAGGATACTTCTGGATGCCCATCACTGAGAAACAACAACAGGAGAACTCTGTTGCCCTCATTTCTTGCTTAGGGAGCCAAATAGGACTCATATGTTCTCGAATTTGTTTGGTATTGTGCAGTCATTTTTTTTAATTATCTGATTGTAAGCCACATGGACATTTTGCTGAAGCACTCTTAGGTATCACCACAAAGGATCTGCCTCCTGGATTATCTTGGAAAAGATTTGTGGGCTGATGGCTACAACACACAGTGGCAAGAGCAGGAATCTCTTCTTTTCAGAGTTACTGCTCATATGGAGAAGGTGAGAGTGAGAAAGGCAAGATTCAGCTCTCCACTGAACTCAACGTTGGATTCCACAATTCTGATAGGGTTAAGGGTTCAGTCAGATGGGCATTTGCCCTGATCTTTGGTGCACTGCAATGGCAAGTTGGTTCACTCCTCTTTCTGGCTAAAGCAGACCAATCCATCCCCAGAGTGCCCCAACCCACACCTTTCGGGGAAAGGGTTCTATTTTTTTGTGGGGGGGGGGGTAGGTGCACTCTAGTTTGATCTGTTCCCAGCATATGAGATCTCTGGAAAAGGACCAAGATCAAGTCTTGTAGCTGTCAAAGCTGCCAAGGCTCCTTCCACTGTCAAGTTCCAGTGTCATGAAGTAGCTTAATAAGCAAGCCACTTCAGGATATTGGCAAATTGAACACTTTCTTTGCTCCTCTGCAGAGGAAGTGAAATTATTTCTCTTGCCTGTGCTAGATCACTGGTTCTTAACCTTGGGTTACTCAGGAGTTTTGGACTGCAACTCCCAGAAGCCTTCACCACCAGCTGTCCTGACTGGGGTTTCTGGGAGTTGCAGTTCAAAAGCATCCGAGTAACAAAGGTTAAGAACCACTGTGCTAGATGATGCACTGAATCACTTAGATGATTTTTTAAAGTACAGTATTAATTTTCCTTGTCTTTGAGTGTCAACTGAGAAATAGCCCACAGCCGTAGTTTCAATTGGCACTTCACACAAAGGAAAAGAATTAAAAATAATAATAATACAAGTTCCTCAATGCATCAGTGGTGTCTAGCACTTGCAAAATAAATAAATTCACTTCCCCTGCTCCTCTGCAAAGGAGCAGGAAAACTGTTTATTTTGCTGAAATCCTGAAATTTATAAAATAAAATCATTTATTAAGCCACTTCACTATACCAGAAATAGAGTTGTCTGAGGTTGGTATGCCATTTGGACGTGAGAATCACACCAAATGGCATATCTGTCCTCCCCGCTGACCTCAAGCAACTCGATTTAGACCACACCAGCCTGCACCAAAAGGGCCAGTCTGGTCACATCCTAATACTGTTTTTGATAAAGGCCTGTCATACCTATGTACTGTATTCAAACTGTGGGTCTGTCAGGATTTTGATTCTATGCATCTTATTTTCCATCCCCTTCCTACCACATCTGATTTTTCAATTTCCTTTTTCCGCCATGATCATTGTGGACTGAATGTTTCCTGTGACCCATGACTCCTAAGGTCACCCTTTGAGAAATTAGTGACTTGTCTGCATGTCTTTGTCCCATGATGCATCATTTTGAACTTACTCCAAGTTACCATGCTTTGGAATTAGTGCTAAAACATTAAACTGAGCGTGCTGGAAATAATGGGCTTTGAGGAGGTACCCTAAAGTGTGCCTTGAGAGAAGTAATTTCATGGCCCATAAGCACATGGCCACAGAGTAGAAAGCTGTTTCACTGATCTCTTCATTTAAAGCAAAAAGTTAATAGGCATTCTTTCCAAGGAACTCCAGAAAAACTGTAATTGCTTCAGAAATTCACATCATTATCTAGTCTACTTACACTTCAAGAACATCTGACTTTACTGTTATTAGGTTTGCAGTCCTTAATACATTTACTACATGGCAATAAGTCTCAATGAGCCCAGTGAGATTTATATCTGAGTCAACATGTTGAGGACTGTGCAGTCTGCATCATTTTCATCCCTGTTTCGCATGGCGATGGCACCCCTAAGGACTAAAGTGCAGGTTATCTCGGCAGATAGATGGTTCCAGCCCCACTTTTAAAAGGTAATGGGGAATATAGGTGCAGAGAATCAGCGGGATGACATCGCAACTAGAGAGTGACCTAACATCATGCCACAACCAAGGTCTCAGTACAGCACCTGCTCTTAAAGAACAGGCAGATTAATTTATTATTAAGGGGTCCCAGCTGTGCATGGCCCTCCTTTTGTCATATCAGAAAGAAGTTCACCAGTGCAGTTTGTTGAAGGTACATACAGTATATGGAAAACACATCGCATAGTCTGTGCCTTCCACTTAAAGAACAGAGAAGCAGAAAAGAATCCCCAAATTAGGAGGCGAAGCAAGATTTTGGGACATTGTCCTACCCCAAAGTGTTTGAGAATCACTCTGAAAAATATTTGTGTGGAAAATATATAGAATAAATGTATCTTTCATACTTTAATGTGATAAAAGTACATTTACTGTATAATATGCCATAAATTTCCACAGCTACCCATTCAGACTGTATTGTTTCTTAGGAATAATTATTTTTAATCAATTAATTAATTAATTGGTATTTATAAATTAAATCACACTTGTTGCAAAATAAATTAAATGAAATAAATTAGTTTCATTTATTTATTTATTTATTTATTTATTTATTTATTTATTTATTTATTTATTTATTTATTTATTTATTTATTTATTTATTTATTTATTTATTTCAAACAAACTTTTCTTTTTAAATGGATTTTTCCATAATACAAAAGAAAATACATATATTGGTAACACATAAACATGCCTACTTGATTTTAAAAAAAGAATACTAGTGCACCTCTCATTCTAGGGAACCTTATATCTTACATACTTTTTATTATAAACATAATTGTCATTTCCTTTTATCCATTCCCAAATCCTTCCAAAAGTACATATATTCATTGGTCAGTTTTTCCTTACCTTTACACAAACGTTTATAAATTCTTTGTATATTTAATTAAATCTATTTATTCATAACCAAAGAAAATCAACTTTTCAAACCATCAGCTTACGTATAACTATGATTCTGTTTGTAAGGAAGCAGAACTTGGAAAAGTTATATTTTTGGAGTACAACTCCCAGAAGTCCCCAGCAAACCTGTTAAGCTACTACGTATTTTGGTTGAGAGATTCTTGATATTGTACCCCTCAAAGTAACTTTCCTAAGTTTTGCTCCGTATCTCGTTCCCTTCTTCATAGTTAGGGAAACAAAACAGTGGCTAGTAAAGTTGGGGAGGGGAAGCTAAGGAAAAAATTGTATTGAGGGGAAGCAGAAGCAAAATATGGGATGGTAGTGTTAAGGAGACGCCGCACCAGAATGACACCTGCTTTCATGCTTATTGAGCAAAGGAACATATTTGTTTCCAAGACAGCAACTATTGCAGCAAAAACATCAAAGCATCTTTTGGTATCTTAAGGAGAGACGAGTTTTATTTGGCAAAGTATTTTGTGGACTGCACTTCATCAGATGCACAGTTTTCAGCCTTTGTTGGTATATGCTTGGTGGGAGGATGTAATTAGTCAGGCCAGGAAACTGAATTTCACTAAGTACAAACTGTAGTAGTTAACACTCAGTAATTGAGTGATGATTTTGACAGATAATAATCTGGAATGTACACTGCTGGTGTGTTCTATTCTGTGAGTTTTCATGAATGAGTCAAATCACTATGGCTGACATAGCTCTAATTAGAACAGAACGGCCACTTCAAAGACAACTCCTGCAATGTTTCCCCAGGGCAATGTGGATATAATAGGTTCTTATCCATCATTAACATCTGATAAATCTCTGAAGTCTTTGTAGGGAATTAGCTGGCACACAACAAGATTCTAAAGCTTTCTCCATTATCTACCTTTTGTTCACAAGCCTGAGTTTAAGGATTGCCAGGCCTCCCCCAAACTGTTCCTGACTTCTCTCAGATTTCTCACCCTTGGCTTGGTACATTCATTTCTTTCAGTGGTTCTTTATTGTCACTTTCCTGGTGAAAGACGCTTCATGTAAAAAAAACACGGCAATCTCCAGAAATTACATTGAGTCTAAGGTGTTGCACATGCCATTTATCTTAGACAGGCAGAGATTTGTGGAAGTAAAATAAATGCTTCTTCATGGTCTCTGTGACTGCACACTAATGGGTTTAATCTGCGCCTGTGCAGAGATCTCCAGAATATTCTAGAGTTCAAACATGCGTTCGCCAGGACCGCCCCCCAGCACATGTGGTCCGCCCATCCTGGCGATTGTCTAAGTTCCTTTTTGCCGCTGCTGAGGTCTCATCTCTTGACAAGCTCTCCATTCGTGCTTCTTGGTTCTTTTTCTCTAGAGAAATAAACAATACAAAAAGAAAAATTAATCCTATAGCCGATAGACTGAAAATACTTCAGATCTGTAAGAGACTCTGATCCTTTTTTTCCTATCAACCCCCCTCCCCATTCCCCCTTTCTTGCCTTTTAGGACCCCCACAGGGCAGTTTAAGAGGTGCATTTCCTGCCCAAACAAACTGCCTCTTTCTGACAGACACAATTCCTGTTTATTTTGCCTGGGGGGAACTCGTCAACCAGCTGCTTGTTATTTTTTGTAAAAATTTCACTAAACAAGTCCTCAAGCTTTGTCTTTTCTGTGGGAGAAATCCCTACGTCCGCCACCTACTATGAACAAAGCACAAGTTTCACAGCCACCCCCGGCACCCCTAATGTTAACTCTCCATTACCGACAACCAGTAAAACCAAATCGAAATTGCCGAAATCAAAGTCTTCGGGATCGACATCTCAATCAACACTGACACCAAAAGCTGTTTTGAAACCGATCGGTTCCAAGCTGAAAAAAATCAAAGAAATCTTCCATTGACTCTCAGCCTCCAAACACACCAGACATAATAGCAATAGAATGAAGAAATGTCTTAACATCTGATAGTGCAAGCAGCAAAGTCATCAGAGGTGCAATCAAGAATACCTAGTTTTCAACCCACCCTCCTCTCTTTTATTGACACGTATCATAATCCCACGTGGCCCCTGCTTGTTTCACCAAATTTAGAGCTCACACTGCATGTCTTTCAGCTGCCACCGGTTGATTACATCAACATTGTTTAATATTAATAATAGAAGTCCAGGCAATGTGACATTGCAATTTTAGGGGAAGCCAGAGTTGAAAATAAAGAATTGGAAAAACCAACAAACTACTGAGACCTGGCGATCGAAACATCTCACCTCTGGAAGAAATGCACTTCAATGGTCCCCATAGTCATCGGGGCTTTGGGAACAATATCAAGAAATTTCACACAGTACTACAAGCAGTTGCAGATCTCAGAAATCACACCATCAGAGCTACTACAAAGAATGGCAATATTAGGAACAGCACACATACTGCATCAATATGTAACAGACACTTCCTCTGTTTCCCTGAAAATAAGACCTAACCTGAAAATAAGTCCTAGTATGATTTTTTCAGGATGCTCCTAATATAAATCCTAGCCCCCAAATAAGCCCCAGTTGTCAAACCCCGCCCTCCACCATTGTGCGGCAACCAGAAGATGACATGACTGTATCTGAATAAATGCAGATAGTTGTACATGACAAAAAAAATTAAAACATCCCCTGAAAATAAGCCTTAATGTGTTTTTTGGAACAAAAATTAATATAAGACCCTGTCTTATTTTCGGGAAAACATGGTAGGTGTTTGGTTAAAATGTGTATCTGTTATAATAATACCAGTCAATGATTTTATAATTTTTGACTGTGCCTGGTGTTTTTGGATACTAACACTAACAGCAACAGCAACAGCAACAGCAACAACAACAACAACACCAATAATAATAATAATAATAATAATAATAATAATAATAATAATAATAATAATAATAATAATAATAATAATAATAATAATAATAATAACAATAATAATAATAACAATAATAATAATAATAATATGCAGTCAAGTTGATTTTCACTTCTGGCAGTCCTTTCTGGGGTTTGCCATTCCCTTTTTCTGGAGGCATTACTGGGACTGTGCAGCTTGTCCAAGGTCACACAGGCTGGCTCTTCTCCGTGGAGGCACAGTGGGGAATGGAATTCCCAGCTTCTGGCTCCACAACCAGTCACCTAAAACAACATTCCTATTCACTTTCCTTTTGGTGCTGCTGAAAGAATCTCTCTCTCTCCCCCCCCCCTCTCTCTCTCTCTGTGTGTGTGTGTGTGTGTGTGAGAGAGAGAGAGAGAGAGAGAGAGAGACCTCTGCCTTATAGTGGGCTGGGTGGAGGAAACAGTGCTGCTTGGCCATGGTGCCAAAACTGCTCATTACAACTCAGGGAGATGACCTGCTTTAGGTGCAGTGGCAATTTTTCAGATATTTAAGAATCCCCACTCCAATCCCACTACTGTATTCCCAAAATGAGCCTGGGAACCAGGGGTGGGGGATAGGAAAACATTTATTTACCAAAATACAGCTACAACTGATATAATCAGCTTTTGCAGCATGACTTTACATTACTGGCTTTCAGCCACTGAGTTCAAATGTACCTGCTTTTAATTATTTCATAAACCATGTTATGTCCCAGACCAGGTGCCCAAAAAATAAACCGGAAACATTGCTAGATCTAGGCATTCTAACAATCAATTTGTCATGATTTCATGGGCCACCGGAAGCTTTCTACATCCTTTACATGCTTGTGTGCACTCACTCACGCACGCACACACACACACCTTTGAGGAGAGGCTTGAAGTGCAAACCGACATCTCGACATTCCCCGCAGTCATCCCCTGAGCACAGAGGGAAAGTCAGAGAAAAGGAAAGTAAGGTCAACACTCACAGCCTAACATTACAGTTTTGCTGTTTTAAAAAAAAATATTTATTGCCGGGTATGTAGAGAAGAGCAACAAAGAGATCTGTGCATGTGCGCGCCTATCAGCTGGTAGGTGTACGCATGCACAGAGACAGCAGGTCTGTCTCTCAGAAGGGAAACTGGGCCCACTGTCTCGGAAGATGGTGGAAGAGGAAGAGGCGGTGAGACCCAGTTGAGAGGCGTCAGGACCAGCAGGGAGGAGGCGGGCTGGCATCCGTTTTCACTGAAGAAAACAAAGCACTGAGCAGAAAAAAGTTTGGCCCTTTGTTTGGTTTCAGCAAAATGGTTTCCACAAACCAAACCATAAATCAAACCATGAACCACCCTGGTTGGTGTTTTTTCCGGCTTTTGGTTCAGTTTGTGTCCATCTCTAGTCTCTAAGGACCTCTTCCAGAATCCAGTAAGTGTTGAACCCCCTGAAACATCTTACTCCTTGGAAGGAAGTGGGAAGCATGTACAGTAGTGATGTGATAGCATTGCCTTAAGGCAAGAAGTGCTTGCAGTGGAGAACGTGCCTCAGAGAGTTACACATCTTCTATAGTATAAAGAAAAAAAAATAGTCAAAAGTCTATTCATCTAGAACTATTCATCCTTAGTGGAACAATCAATGCTACAGTAATAGTAGGAAAAAACGGACTCACTGGTTGACTGTCATAGGGTCTCACCTGTGGCAAGGAAGACCAGGTTTCGCTGTCAGTGTGGCTCTCTGGGTGAACCTTTTTCTGAATTCCCTGCAGAGATACTAATGGCAACCACACTGTTTACACTGAGATTCTGAGGACTTTCCCCCCTTTGCTTCGCCAGCATGTGTGTGTTGGGGGTGAGGGAGAGAGTGAGAGAGTGAAGGAGATGCTGAGCTAGAAGCAAAGGTTGCTAGCACCTCCTAGTGTTGACTGTGACACACACAAAATCCTATTCATTCTTCACAAAAGCAATTTCAAGAAGTAAATGTATTTTGTTTGCGGCTAGCTGGCTAAATAGCTTAGTAAGTGGAGATTGGTGGTTTGAATTTCCACAGTACCTTGTAGGAGTGCAGCCAGACTGTGTGGCCTTGGGCAAGCTGCACCGTCCCAGGGCAATCCCAAGAAGAAGAGGATGGTAAACCACTCCTGTGTATTCTATGCCTAGAAAATATTCCCATTATCTTCACATTTTAGACTGTTTTCAGTATTGCCTATACTTCATATATGTCCATAATTTCAAATTGTGCAATATTTTGGTACAAATAAATAAATAAAGACTTGAAAACCATGGAAAAAGGGTCACCTTTTGATCCTCTTACGACTTGAAACACACAGTTGTTGTTGTTGTTGTTGTCGTCGTCTTCATCATTATCATTGTCGTTGTCGTCGTTGTTGTCGTTGTTGTCGTTGTTGTCGTTGTTGTCATTATTATTATTATTATTATTATTATTATTATTATTATTATTATTATTATTATTATTATTATTATTATTATTATTATTATTATTATTAGGGAAGCCGTAAGTGGGTGTATTTGTGTTTTCTGGCTAAAGGCAGCATTTCTGCTCGTCTGCTCAGACATAAGCCCTGTGGAACTCACGGGGACTTACTCCCAAGGAAATGGATAGAAAACTGCAGTCTCAAGGTTGGAAAAGGTTACCCTATTCTGGTGTTAGAAAAAAGGTGTGTGTGTGGGGGGGGAGTTTCATTTGAAAGCACAAGAAGGACAGAGTTCTTCTTGCCCCGCTCCCTGTCTCTACAAGGAGAAGTACTACCTAAAGAGGACATTTCCTGCTATGTAAGTACAGAGCCTCTCCTTGGAGCTGGGGATCCTGAAAAACCCGGCTGCATGGAAAGGCTCCATGTTTAGCCCATTGTCTCCTCTTCAGACAGTCTTTCTTTGTGTTAAGACAGCAACAGGCAGAGGGTGGGGCTAGAATACTTCCTGATCTTCCTTAGAAACTCACTTCTTTTTGAATAGGACTATTTGTCTCTCTGCTCCCACTTTCAGATTAACCCTTTTAAAAATAAGGGTTTCCTATTTAGGGAATAGCCATACAATTGCACTCATTTCACGTGGTAGCAAGGTTATGCTCAAAATCCTGCAAGGTAGGCTTCAGCAGTATGTGCACCGAGAACTCCCAGAAGTACAAGCTGGATTTTGAAGGAGGAGAGGAACTAGCGACCAAATTGCTAACATGTGCTGGATTATGGAGAAAGCCAGAGAGTTCCAGAAAAACATCTACTTCCGCTTCATTGACTATGCAAAAGCCTTTGACTGTGTGGACCACAACAAACTATGGCAAGTCCTTAAAGAAACGGGAGTGCCTGACCACCTTATCCATCTCCTGAGAAACCTATATGTGGGACAGGAAGCAACAGTGAGAACTGGATATGGAACAACTGATTGGTTCAAAATTGGGAAAGGAGTACGACAAGGCTGTATATTGTCCCCCAGCTTATTTAACTTATATGCAGAATACATCATGCGAAAGGCCGGACTGGAGGAATCCCAAGCCGGAATTAAGATTGCCGGAAGAAATATCAACAGCCTCCGATATGCAGATGATACCACTCTGATGGCAGAAAGTGAGGAGGAATTAAAGAACCTCATAATGAGAGTGAAAGAGGAGAGTGCAAAAAGCGGTCTGAAGCTGAATATCAAAAAAAGTAAGATAATGGCCACTGGTCTCAGCACCTCCTGGCAAATAGAAGGGGAAGATATGGAGGCAGTGACAGATTTTACTTTCCTGGGCTCCATGATCACTGCAGATGATGATAGCAGCCACGAAATTAAAAGACACCTGCTTCTTGGGAGGAAAGCGATGACAAACCTGGACAGCATCTTAAAAAGCAGAGACATCACCTTGCCAACAAAAGTCTGAATAGACAAAGCTATGGTTTTTCCTGTCGTGATGTATGGAAGTGAGAGCTGGACCATGAAGAAAGCTGACTGCCGAAGAATTGATGCCTTTGAATTGTGGTGCTGGAGCAGACTCTTGAGAGTCCCCTGGACTGCAAAGAGAACAATCCTATCCATTCTAAAGGAAATCAACCCTGAGTGCTCACTGGAAGGACAGATCCTGAAGCTGAGGCTCCAGTACTTTGGCCATCTCATGAGCAGAGAAGACTCCCTGGAAAAGACCCTGATGTTAGGAAAGTGTGAAGGCAAGAGAGAAGGGGATAACAGAGGATGAGATGGTTGGACAGTGTCATCGAAACTACCAACATGAATTTGACCAAACTCCGGGAGGCAGTGGAAGACAGGAGGGCCTGGCGTGCTCTGGTCCATGGGGTCACGAAGAGTCTGACATGACTAAACGACTAAACAACAACAATTTAGGAAATATTTCCCCTTCTAGGAGGCACACCTTAATCTGGTGAAGGAGTCTGACTGTCTCAGTGAAGCTTAAGAGCAAAGCCATCAGTAGGCCAGACTCCATGAGGAGCCTGAACTCCTAGTAGCTCCAGCCAAGGTGGAAGGGTCACAGCTGTGTTGCCAGGCTAAGATGCATCCACTCATTTCAAGGCAGCTATTGGACAGCAGCAGTAGCTGAAGGTGACACTGGTGGAGGAGGTAATGCCCTTTCAGCATTATTCTAATTGCATTATTAGAGACAGTGCTAATTCTACATGTCCTTTGTTTTAATCCAGTAGCTGACTGAGTGCTTTCCAACCTGGGAGTCTCCTCTTCCAGCACTATTTCTTGCTTCATTTTGGACTGTCTCATCATAGGGTTTTCAAGGTAAGAAATGTTCAGTAATGTTTTTCTATTGCCTCCTTCTGTGCAATATTAACAAAATTTAGCTTGTGTCACCACTGTTGCCTGTGAAAGACCCTCTGCCAGCATCACCTTGAGCTATCACTGCTGTCCAGTTTCTGCCCTCCAGTTGCTTCTCTGCCCCCATTGCCATTGGAAGTACCCATTCTTGTCTGCTGATGCGGCTGTTACCCTTGAAGAGGGTGGCTGTATCTCAGTCTGGTTCCTCAGCTGTGAACATTCTACCTTGGATGACCCTGTTAGGGGCCCAGGTGAGTAATGGGACTCTAGCTACTGAGGCCATTGCTCTGAGCTTCTCTGACACTCTCAAACCTCCTCACCATGTTAAGGTGTCCAAGGAGAGAAAGTGAACAATAGAGGTGAGGAAAAAAACCTCTCCTCCCAACCCCATGTTTCTACATTTGCTTGCTAAAATCAGGAAAGCCTGGAGGAGAACACAAGTAGAGATTTATACAAGATACAGTTTTGACACAGGAAAGAAATGAGAGGGGCGGGTGAACCTCTGTTCTGAGGCACGTTGTTATGTGCTGCTGTTTTGCATCTCAGTCTGGCTATCAGGACTGATCATTCTAGTGAGGCAGATTCCAACAGCCCAAAATGTACCAACCATGGATCTGACTGGTATCATCTATTCAGAATTTTTAAAAAATCCCATTTCAGTTACAGAAAATCCTACTGCAGTCTCCCTCCCCCCCCTTTTTTTTGGTACATGTAGCCAGACAAGCAGTCGTAAGATCGAATCCACGCGACGGAGTGAGCTCCCGTCACTTGTCCCAGCTCCTGCCAACCCAGGAGTTTGAAAGCATGTAAAAATGCGAGTAGATAAATAGGTACCACCATGGTTGGAAGGAAATGGCGTCCCATGTCTAGTCGCACTGGCCACGTGACCACTGAAGATTATCTTCAGGCAAAAGCTAGCTCTATGGCTTGGAAACGGAGATGAGCGCTGCCCCCTAGAGTCGGACACGACTGGACAAATTGTCAAGGGGAACCTTTACCTTTAGTCATGCTGTCATTTCAGCCTTTCCTAACCTGGCATGGGATGCTAGAATTTGTAATCACACTAGGAGGATACAGATTGGAGAAAGCCATGTTAATTTCACTATCCTTGTTTGCTGTGTTGTCATTGATACATTACGATAGCAGGCATTCCATGCTACTTTCCCACCTGCCAATATTTGAACTGCTGTAGGGAGATTCAAAATAATTTGTTGACGCTTAATCAGTGCAGATCACTTCACATATGTTAAGGGTGATGCAGTCATATTACGAAGACGGTTGTAACTATAGCAGATTTCATTCCGGCAGGTGAGAATAAACAATTGAAAATCCTTTCTTTCTGCTGGGTTAAATTCTGAGAGATTTTGTGACTTTTTCACATTTTGGGACTTTTTTGGCTTCAAGAATATGACTTTTAGGCAAGCCCTCCACCTTCATGACCCACTTTATGTGTTATGTGCAGAACATGCAGTAATGTATGTAAAATACATTTTTCTTCACAACATACAATGGGCAGTAGAAAATGCAGAGCTTTCCAGGGCAGCACTTGGATTGCTCCGTGTTTGCCCTGATAACACCTGTCTTATAGATACACAAACTGGAGATCATCATGTTCAAACACAACAACAACAACTACAACAACAACAACAATAATAACAACAACGAAATGGTTTTTCCACTTGTGTGAGAGGTTAGTGAATTCTTCCTTGGACACCAGCATGTGAAAAGGAACCTCATACAGAATGCACTGTTCCTTGTGAGGTTAGGCCCTGAAAAGATATAGGCCAATGTTTTCTGCACAAAATACATGTTTTGTTAGTGATGCTGTTGGCTGGGGAAAGCTCTTGGCCTTATCATTCTCCCGCAGCAGCAAAAAACCTGGCAGCAGCTGGTAATGTTTCTGGGAGGCGTCTTCCCCTCTCATGGAAGATGAGAATGTTTGCAAATATTCGCCACATCCTTAATCACGAGGAATCTCATAAACTGATATTACCTTTAATTTTCTTCCTACACTCCAACACTCAGTACCTGTCCTCTTGTCTCTCATTGAATCCATTGGTTCCAAAGTGTTATTTGGGTTACTTAGCAGCTGAAACCATAAAAGTGTCCACGGATATTTGTACTGTGCCATGATTGCTCTTCAGAACCAAACATGTTTTGAGAGCATGGAAATGAATTATGTACAGAGAAGACAGCAGGTACATTATTCCCCTCACCCCACGCCTGACTGTTTCATCAGAGGACCACCTAATCCTGCATAGTGCTACATGCCAACAGAGGCAGATACTCCTTGGGGTATTGAGATTCATTCAGCTATTACTAAGGCAACATCTGTGATTTGCTTTGGGAAGGTACCTGGGCATGAAATATGCACATGCTGAAGAGTTAAGCATCAAGCTGTACATTTTAGAATTTCAGCAAGCATTCATGTATAAATACTTACAATGACAATAAATTATATTATATTATTATAAAAGACAAGTAACCATGACATTTTGGCAAGAGATTCCTCAATAGACAAGATTAGGTAAACTGAATACTTGTTATCCTGCTCCAGTGTTTCGAGTGGCACAAAATGTCTGGGGTTAAATTTTACTGGAGTAGATCCATTGAAATCAATGGGACCTGTGTTCGTACTGTGTTTCCCGAAAATAAGACAGTGTTTTATATAATTTTTTACTCCAAAAATGCATTAGGGCTTATTTTCAGGGGATGCTTTATTTTTTCATGTACAATCTATGTTTATTCAAATACAGTCATGCCATCTTCTTCTAGTTGTTGCATAATGATGGAGAGTGGGGTTTCACTTAATTAGGGCTTATTTTGGGGAAGGTCTTATATTACAAGCATCCTGAAAAATCATACTAGGGCTTATTTTCAGATTAGGTCTTATTTTCAGGGAAACAGGGTAATGAATATTCAACCAGTTCAATTTAATTTGTCTTTGTTGTGTTATGTAATGTTAAGTCAAAATTGACTTATAGTGACTCTAATAGGGTTTTCAAGGTGAGGTATTTAAGGAATGGTTTTACCAGTTCCACACCCCAAGTGAGTTTCCATAGCTGAGTGGGGATTTGAACCCGCGTCTCCTTGATTCCTAGTCTGTTACTCTGTCCACTACACCAAATTGGCTACCACTATTTCACATCAATGTAATTAAATTTATACCCCACCTTTCTCCCTGTAGAAAGACTTCTATATGTTTTAATAATTCTACTATGGTTGAGATTAAAATTAGGTGTAGCCCTTCATTTCCCAATTACTGACTCCAACAGGTTCTCACAGGGAAAATGTTCCCTTTTAGCCACATGTAAATTTGGGGGTTTCTGAAAGAGGAATAGAATGTGGTCACACAAATGCCACCTGGACTCTGGGAAGACTTACTATTTGGAACTACAACTCCCAGGATTTCCTCGCCATCATGGCCAGGAACCCATGCCATTCAACTGTGGGGCAGGGGCTTGTACTCTTGATGGTTGTTACCATGGTTCATCAAACTACTTGCTCTATCCCATCTTTTCAATAACCTGTCCTCAATTTATTTGAAAATGTCTGAAATGGCTGTGGCTTTCCTTACAAAGCTTGGGCTGGCCACTCATCATCATTTACAGGGGGTGTGTGCAAAAGGTTGTGAGCAACATTGTGGGCTACTCAAAACCAGCTCCATCTCAAAGAGGCCCTGACAAAACATCCTATGTTGGACCCCTGTCTCTGTCTCTGGATCCTAGCAATCCTACCTGGGTGTAGGATGCCACTGGAGCCGTGGTTCCCAACCTTAGGTAACCCAGGTGTTCTTGGACTGCAACTCCCAGAAGCCTTCACCATCGGCTGTGCTGGCTGTGGTTTCAGGGAGTTGCAGTCCAAGAACACTTGCGTTCCCCAAGATTGGGATCCACTGTGCTACAGCCAGGCTAGGTGGAGGCATTGTGGCAAATTAAAGGACTAGTTAGATTCAGTCACCTGGTGCTGCTCAAAGAAGATTACAGCAAAAGGAGCCTTAGGAAAGGGAGGCCTGAGTCCCGTCCCAGGCGCCCGGCTCTCCAGGGGGCAGAGAAAATGCTTTCTTGTGATGACTCAGGCTAACACAAGCCCTGAAATAAGCACAACGTTGAGCTCCTTTGTTTATGATCACTTCCCAGTTTTCGTCCTTTAAAAGGGCACTTGTGTTGGTGCATGTTACATTTTTGCCACGAGGTGGAGCAGCACGCTGCATAATTGTGGACTGCTCTTTTTTTCCCCGTTTGGTGCCCTTCCCCACATTTTTTAATCTCAAACATTATCACTATGATTATATAGAAGAGTGTTCTCTCAAATAAAAGCATCGATCCCACCTGAAGAACTGAGAGCAGAAATCACGCCATGCACGTCATCGTGAATGGTGTGGGAAGTGGAAATTTGTGGTACACTTTGCTGGGAGGGGAAAGGACACTCTTGCTCACCTTTTCTGCAAGGTAGAGCTGTGTGGCTCTTAGTTCTATGCACCAGAGGCAAAGCCACACCAAGGCAGAGGGGAGCAGACAGCCAGTATATTTTGTGGCAAACTAGAAACAGCACAGCTTCACACATTAGACTCAACTGGAAGCCTGTTTAACCAAAACAGGCTGCCCTTACAGTTCTTGTAGATCTCTTTTGTTCAGCAGCTGTAGGCAAATGCATTATTTTCAGATCTTTATGCAACACTAGACTGAACCAAAAAGTGTGCTGCTTATATACCACACCATAGCACTTAAAACACTCTCTAGGCGATTTACAATTCAATTATGCAGGCTGTACATTGCCCCCTCCCCCAAGCTGAGTACTCAGGCACATTTGTGCCATGCCAGGGTGGATCAAGGACTTGCTGTTCACTCCCCAGGGCAGAACACTGCCACCATAGATCCTTCATATATCTTTTGGTATTCAAAGGGTTAAAAAGATGACCAATGACTCAAACTGAGGAAAAGGGAAATCACAGATAATGTAAGAGACTGATACCCAAGGAGAGGACGAGTGGCAGGGGAGCCCCCCAGTAAATGCCAAGATCTCCCTAACACTGCAATCACTGAGTCACTATGGTGGGCTCATCTGGGGCCATGTGTGATACACAGCCTGAGCTCAAGGAGGTATACAGGGCTCCTTTCCTCCTCACTTCAGAACAACCCTGTGAGATAGATCGTGCTGAGAAGTGTGACTGACCTGAGGTCATCCAAATGGGGACTTGAATCTGTATCTAATGAGACCCAATCTAGCACTCAGAACCACATGCTTTTACAAATAGCTTGGTCATGAATTCTCTTGAGGTTCACGCAGTTACCCTCATACAAGTTCTTTAAACAGCTGCTGAGTGGAAAGAGTTGTGTCAGCTCCGTTACATGGTTTACAGTAGTGTCTCGCTTTACGATTGCCCCGCATTACGACAAAACCGCTTAACAACAATCTTTTTGCGATCGCAATTGTGATCGCAAAATGATGGTCTGAATGGGGGAATTTCACTTTGCGATGATTGGTTTCCTGCTTCGGGAACTGATTCTTCACAAAATGACGTTTTTTTGAACAGCTGATCGGCAGTTTCAAAATGGCCACCAGGTGATTAAAATGGCTCCCTGCTGTGTTTAGGGATGGATTCCTCGCTATGCAGGCAGCAAAAATGGCTGTCATATGGAGGATCTTCGGTGGACGGTGAGTTTTTACCCCGTTGGACCGCATTGAACAGTTTTCAATGTGTTTCAATGGGGTTTTTATTTTCGCTTTACAATGCTTTCGCTTAACAGCGATTTTCCTGGAACGGATTATCATTGTTAAGTGAGGCACCACTGTATTTCCACATCATCATTGGTGCCCATCACCATCACCCTAACAGGAGCATGCAGCTGGTGTGGAGAGGGCCCATTTCTCTTACCCCTACACATGATTCCTCTTTGAAGATGTTTCCAGAGCAGTGTGGGAATGGACGCAGGAAAATGTCTCCCACGCCACATTCAAAACATGTCCTACAGCCACTAATCAGGGAGAGCCAAGGCATCTGGAGGCACAAGCCTCTCAGACACCCATTCTGCCCTTGTAAGGACAAGTTCTTGACACAAATCATCTTACCGTGAAGCCCCTTAAAACAGGACATGTGATAAGAAAAAAGTCATCAGCCTTCAACAACATACCAGCAATTGATTCTGCTGCCCGAAGGCCTTTGATCCAGAGATAAACGATACACAGCAGAAAGCTACAGAACAGGGAACAGTCAAAGGGTTGTAGATATTCCAGTCCACACCACCAGAGGAGAAATCTAAAACCTACATCTCTGTGACCCTCAAGTCTGCATTTTCAACCTTACTTTTCACAAGGAACTAGCAAGGCATATCAAGCCATGATTTCTGCCCTTTCTCTATTTTTCTGGTACCACCCACAGCTCAGTTGTGACCCGACTGAAGAAGGCCCATGCAGGGTCAAAGAGGTGTGTGTGTGTGTGTGTGTGTGTGTGTGTGTGTGTGTGTGTGTGTGTGTGTGTATGTGTATGTGTATGTGTATGTGTGTGATTGCTTGTTGATTGAATAAAGGGATCACCCAGTCTTGCCTTTGGGTCATGTTCAAGAGAGCTCTCAACGTCCTGTGCATGTTTCCTGTTAAACATTAGTCAGTGTGTTTAGTCGTTTAGTCGTGTCCGACTCTTCGTGACCCCATGGACCAGAGCACGCCAGGCCCTCCTGTCTTCTACTGCCTCCCGGAGTTGTCATTAGTCAAGGTGGGTATTAAAGGCACAACTCTTCCCAAGACTTCTTTATTTTTCAAGGAGAGGCCATTTATCAGCACACTAGTCCCTGCTTCTCTCCAAACTGTTCTTATGACTAGAAACGTCACTTCAAATATATTAATCCTTATTTTTCATCCCACAGATTCTATATGCAGAAATCTCCTTCTATCAATGGGGTTTTTAAAAAGTCAAATCAAGCTGACAACCATGCGGCAGATTTGGACGGAAAGCAAGCATTTGCCAGGGAAGATTGACCTCTGATGTGTGAGAGATGCCTCCCCCTCCACACCATGATCCTCCCTACCCCTTCCCTTTCCTGAGGTTTGTGTTACGACTGTTGCCCTTCCCATACTTTCTAGCAGTTCTTTCACTCAGTAGCAAGGGACAGTAAACAGCTTTCAACTCGCTGTCAGAAAAGTTTAGGGTCTGCACTGGCAATGGCTTGAATACCCACACAGGAAACTCCATTCCTATGAGTGAAAACTCCACTTAAATAGTTCCCCATTCCACTCATCTGCAAGCTACCTGTGGCCCCTGAAATCTGGTCCAGAGGGATGGAAGAATTGTGGGGGATGGAGCAGTGTAGGGTTAAGGAGTATGGGTGGGTGGGATCAAATCTCCCCTTCTGCATTCCTGTCCTGCGGAAACCTTCACTGCTTCATAAGTCTTTCTGCAGATGGATTTGAGATCAGAGTGAAGAAAAATTGCTTGTAGCAAAAAACTTGTCCAGATTAAATCACCATCATCATCAACGGGAGCAGCAGCAGCACAACTATTGCTGCTGCGTCAGCTGCACCAACATATAGGCTTCTTAAAACCAGTCCCAGTGTCCTACCTCCCAATTTTAAATAAGCAGGAACTAAAATGAGCAACAAAACCTGGCACAAAAACATGGTTTGTTTGTTGCTTTTTTAAAAAGGGAGAGAGAGAGAGATCCATAACACACAAAAAGTAACCAAAGAGTCAGGCACAATCCAAAGTATTAAAAATGATATTTCCTGCCCTAAATGACTGAAGTCTAGGGTACCCTAAGAATGGTCTTGCCCCGCACCAGTCCGCCCATTCCAGTTATGATCTGGGGAAAGGGTCCGCTTGTATGTCTCAGCTATGGTGATGAGGAATATAGCCAAAAGGGCTATTTAGTGACTATACCACAACTCAGAGCTTCCTTGTCATCAGAAGCTAGGCTGTCATCCTCTGTGATAATGGTTCAGCCTACGGCAAAGATCTGCCTCTTCAGCCAACCATTTATTTATTGAGTGGTTATCAACTGTTTCTGTAATATGAATTTGTTTTTGTTACAAAAACAGATTAATAAAACAAATATAAAAACAAAAATACATTACAAATTGCACTATTGCTATTTTATTGTAAGGTTGGCCCCTTCCTTCTTGTACTTTCATTGCCAGGCAAAGACCTTCTTTTTTCAGGCAGGCTTTTAAACAATAAATTGGGGAGGGGGAGGTCTCTTTAAAATTAAATTAGGGGATTATTAAATGTTTTGTAAAATATTCTTATAATTGGTTTTAATGTTAGTTTTAATCTTGAATAATGTTTAATTGCTTTAAATATAGTTTGGGTTTAGTATTTTAAAGCTGCTAGCAGTGTATAGCTTTAATTTTTATGAACTGACTATGGGGAGAAAGGCTACGAATGAATGAACAAACAAACTAACCATGGCAAGCAGCAGAGGTACTATGTCTAATGATCCTCAGACAAATTCCTCCGATGAACATCCACAAAACATTTTCTGGAATAACAATGTAAATGACTCATGCACATCTCACCCCCTCTTACTCTTCTTCATTCCTGGACTGAGATACCACCCCATCTTGGAGGCAGAGAATGCACTCTTAGCAGGAAGTTCCACATTAACACAAATGTCCTCACAATCAATACAGCAGGACCTCCACTTCCATTGGATTGGTATCCATGGTTTCACTTATCCATGGTCTGAAAATATTAAAAATATTAAAAGAAAAAAAAATAGAAATACTGTATGTATTTTCATTATGCATCAACCAGAAGTGGCTACAAGAGGTAGCCAGAGACTATGCTATGTATTCTTGTCGTTGAAGAATACGTACCATGGTTTGTGGCTCCCTCTTGTGACCAAGTCTCATAATATCTGTGAAAATAGTTTTTTCAGGATTTTTTTCCTTTTACCATGCTATACACAGTGTTTGCTTTTGTTTGTGGTTTTCAGCCTCCACAGGTGGGGTGTGGGTGGGTGGAACTAATCCTCCAGGAATACGGAGATCCTACTATACTACTAATGGGTGTGATCCTGACAGTAGTGTCTGTTTTGTGTCAGGTGCAATGTCGCTGGATTGGTTCATTACTCATGAGATGAAAGGCACTACTTAGTAGAAGAGTAACAACCACAGCTCATAGAAGCCTGTTTTTCTAAGAGATGCATACGTCCAAAAGTCTTGCACCCATCTCTCCAGTGCTGTACTACCTTACTGCACTGTCGATATGGGAAACAGACAAAGGAAATCAGTGTGTTAAAAAAAAAAAACCATACCGCTATGTAATTTCTTTCAATGAATCCTTCACTGAAGAGCTCCTAATGAGACTGACCTTTAGAAGCCAATTAGCGTTGGTAAAACAGCATAATCACATTTAAATAATGTTTTCTTCTTTACCCAATAAGCCAAATGAAGCTCTTTGTCATTATGCAAGTTTAAAGAGCACATGAGATTTAATTGTTCCAGGCAGAGAGGTCTGTTACCCTCCCGGCTGAGCAAGCCTCTAGGTGGTCCTTGCCACAAAAGGAAGTCAGAGGCAACAGTTGGCAGACAACACTGATTGGGGTTGTATTGCTTTTACTAATTTAAATTACCATGTTCAAATTGTCCCAAGAAGAATTATCATAACCAATCCAGGAAATTTGCCAGAACAACTTCACTGCTTTATTTTTAAAAATATGTACTCACCCGCTGCATTTGGAAGATGCCATCGGTAGAAACAGCATTTTAGACCAAGTGTTCATAGGCCTTTCTGTACAGTTACTGCAGGTTGGTTCCACTTCAACTTTTGTTTTCAACTCCATCAAATAGAATCCTAGGATTTGTAGTCTGCTGATGAATTTGGGATTTTGTAGGAGAGAAGCCCATCACACTTGCCTGAACTAGACCAGAGAACTGAGGACCTCACCCAAGTACAGACCACAGGATTCCATACAATGGAACCAAGACTGTTAAAGGTTGAAGACATTTTAGCCAATCGTATCATGGAAAAACTGAAGCAAATCACATAGAAGTGCAAGATTTACTGGTATAGGTAGATGAACAGCTTAACTGCCAGATAAGGTATGACAGCACTGGGTTAACAAAGCAGTGAGAGAGCTAGGCTGAGAAAGGAGCCCATTGGGGCTCAACTGAGAAAGAAGCCAGAGGGAGCGTGGATATTAAAGAAGGTAATTAGTTCCTTTTTGAAGGAAATCAACCCTGAGTGCTCACTGGAAGGACAGATCCTGAATCTCCTATACTTTGGCCAGCTCATGAGAAAAGAAGACTCCCGGGAAAAGACCGTGATGTTGGGAAAATGTGAAGGCAAGAGGAGAAGGGGACGACAGAGGATAACAGAGGATGAGATAGCTGGACAGTGTCATCGAAGCTACCAACATGAATTTGACCCAAGGTAGTGGAAGACAGGAGGGTCTGGTGTGCTCTGGTCCATGGGCTTACGAAGAGTTGGACATGACGTAACAACTAAACAACAAAATTAGTTCCTAGATATGGCCAATGCCAGACAGAGCTTGACTAGGAAAGCTGCCAAATAAGACTTAGAGCTTAGAGAGGTTTGGTGTAGTAAAGCTGACTTCTGTATTTTTCTCAGGTTTGGGAAAAGGCCTGAAAGTGTCTAGGTGTGCCTTTCAGCATCAGATAAAAGCAAATAGCTTTTCTAGATGGGAGTGGCTTTTTATAAGAGCTGTTCAGCTGTGTGGAGTTTGCCAGAACCTGTGTTACAAAATATGTAGTTTGTCCTTAATGGAAGAACTACCAAGATTCGTCCGGCATTGAGAGGACTTAAAATAAGCTTCACTATGAGTTCTATCATCCGTCTCATTTTACATTTATGTCCAGGCCAGGAACAAGAGGTTTAAATGAGCCCTATAAATACTGAATATAATCAGCTGTACTGTAAGTATTGTGCTACCACTAACATAAAATACTGTTCTTTGTCATGGGAAACAGAGGTTGTTTGTAAAATTTTGGTGGCTAAATGTCTCAGTTAGTGAACCACCTATTTTCAGTAAGGAAATGCTATGTAGAGAGTCAAAATAAGTCCTCATCACCAGCATTACTGCCAGCACTGGTTTTCTCTGCGTTGTCTTCTAAAAATACAAATATTACAGTAATTACACTTATGTTTACTACTTTCTTGTTTTTTCCATTATTTCCACTGGTTTTCTTTCACTGCAAAATAATGCAATGTACAGCTGATTATTATTTTGAGTTGGCTGTGTTGTTATTACAGTACTGCCTTTTGACTTGCTGTCCATGAAGTTTAGATTAGCCTTGATACTATACTATTGTACCGGTAAAAGGTTTTCAAATAACGTGTCTCATCCTTTTGGAATACATGTTTTGGGTGAATGTGCAATTTAGGGTGTTTTTTAAAGAAACAATAAAGGGCTGAAGCTATAAAACGTTTGGTACTGAAATCTTTAAAATTCAACTCACTTGTATGCTTTTTGAAGCCAACCAAGGTTGAGTCTGGTTAGTACCAAGACATGAAACCTCCAGGAATCTTCAGTTAGTCAGCTGTTATAGTTTCTTGTGATACTGGTCTAAGTGGACCAAAAAGGCAGCTTCCTGTGAACTGACCGGGAAGAGTGTAGGTTAGCACCTTAAACATTTGTTACATTTATATTGTTCTTGTCCTGCAAGAAAAGCCAGGATGACGTACTAACGGTTCCTTATTCCCACTTCCCTGCATCTTTGCAACAGCTGTTTCTGGCAGTGGTGGTTAAGAGAGTGATTGGTTGAGGACCACTGAAATAATTCTATGCCCAATTGAGTACAGTGGTGCCACACATGACAGTTTTTTCGCTAGACATTGGCTTTTTGCCATCGCTATAGCGATTCTCAAAACAGTGATTCCTATGGGGGAATTTCGCTGGACAATGTTTGGTCCCTGCTTCGCAAACCAATTTTCACTATACAATGATTTTGACAGCTCCCTCTGTGCTCGGAAAACGGGTGTTTTCGGGACCTAAGCTTCGCAAGACAGCTATTTAAACAACTGATTGGCGGTTCACAAAGCGGCTTTCCTATGGCCGATCTTCGCTAGACAATGACGATTCTTCCCTATTGGAATGCATTAAACAGGTTTCAATGCATTCCAATGGGGAAATGCTTTTTGCTAGACGATGATTTTGCTAAATAGCTATTTCAGTGCAACGGATTATCATCATCTAGCGAGGCACCACTGTATCATGCTCTCACTAAACAGCCTCCTTCTCCTTAGGATTCAGAGCTCCCCAAAAGCCCACCCCTTCAGGTCTTACCAAACAATAGCCTGCAGGAAAAGCCAGGGCCCTCAGAAGGAAGGGGGTCTGTCTCAAAATGGGAAGCAGAGTAGCCTCCCTAGTCCAAGAGAGCAGTAATAGGTTAAAGAGCCAGGACAGAATGACAGAATCTAAAGCTGTAATGGGGAAATGCTTGGCAGTAAGCTACTCAACATCTTCCCAGAAACCTGTGTCTAGTTTCAGCTTGCATGCATGGAATGGGCCAGGACCTGCACAAAAGAACAGCTTAACAAAAACAGAGATTGCTGGAAATAATACTTCCCTTCTGCTACCTCCTTCCAGTGTGTTTCTGTTGACCCTTTGGCTCTCCTTGTTCCTGGATCTTGCCTCTGCTTCTCCCTCTGCTAACAAACTATGCAGTAGGCTTGCTTCCTATGGTGACCTTGACTCAGATTTTTAATGATGATGATCTTTGTTTAAGCTGGCTGGATAGCTCAGTGCACAGGAGCACCTAGGTATGGACCTAAGGATTGGGAGTTCAATTCCCTACTGTGATGTGTATGAGAAGAGCTGGCCTCTATGATCTTGGAGAAGCTACAGGGTCGTAGAGTACCCCAGAAAGATGGTAAGCCAATTCTGTGTGATTGATACTGAAAAATACTGGAAAAGGGTCACCATAAGTTGGAATTGACTTGACAACATATTGTTGTTGTTTTGATTTACTTCTTATCCACGTGGTATATTGTCTCTGATTAACATTTGTCTTTGGCTCAGCTGCTCAGCTTCTATTGTCTGCTTGGAACAAACATATAGAAGCAACTAATTAACATGTAATTAATTACCTTTCAGGAATAAGTTATGTAACTAATAATTAAAAGTAACTTTTTAGGTATAACCTGTCATGCCTAGCAGTTCAATATGAACTCAAATATACATTGGCTGTAATGGGCCTGGAATAAAAGCAAAAAGCAAAAGCAAAGCGTGCTGCTTCTATACCGCCCCATAGTCCTTCAAGCACTCTCCAGGCGGTTTACAAGCTAATTATGCAGGCTACACATTGCCCTCCCCCCGCCAGTGAGCTGGGTACTCATTTTACCAACCTCGGAAGGATAGAAGGCTGAAATCCTTTGGGCTGGTTGATATCAGAATCGATGTTACATCTATTCTGCCACCTAAGATGAGCTGGAGATGGAGAAGGAAAAGATCTGGAGAGAAGATGAATTACTTCACATCCAGACTCTTTACAGCCAGGCTTATAGTCAGTAAGGGTCAGGGCATTGGTAAGTAATTTCCAATGTTCCTAGACTGGGTCCAGCCTCCGTTGGCTTATTGTCAGGTCAGCCATCGTGACTAGGCAGGTCTGCACACTAAAGTACTTAGGTATAGCAAGATGTACTTGCAAACGTTACTTTTTATGACATGCTCAGAGGCACCAGGACAAGAATTTTTCAGGTTTTATCAGTCCTTAGTGATCATCAGGAGAGGCCTTTCTCTTGGTACCACCACCTTCACAGATGGGGACATGGAAGAGGGCTTTCTCTGCTACTGCTCCCAGACTTTGGAATTCCCTCTCACAGGAAACCAGACTGGCCCCATCTTTGCTGTCCTTCCTCAAAGACCTTTTTCTTCAGATAAACTTTCTTTCAGTGACTGGATGCCTGAGACAGGTTTTTAAATGGATTGTTGTACCTTACTGCCTTGAATGTATTTTTTAAGTGTTGCAGTTGTTTACTGTTTTTTAGTGTGGTATTTATTTGCTCCTTTGAGACATTTATATACTTACTGTAGTTAGCTTCAAATATTGTCTTTTAATGGTATAAGCTGTCTTGGGTCATTTTAAGGAAGAGGTTGGTTTATAAAAAATATTCATTCATTCATTCATTCATTCATTCATTCATTCATTCATTCATTCATTCATTCAATTTCTATATTGTTTGGTTTTGTATTTTATATTTCCAAAGTGCAGTATCAGGATTAGCCACTGAGGGAAACCAAAAATTATTTCTCTGTACTTTTTTTCCCTCCAGGGTAATAATAAAGTACCATATTAATAAGGTGCTAGGCGAAAAATTATTTCCACAACAGGAACAAAAATAACAACAAGTACAACCAACTGCCAGGAAGTAATGGCCAACACAGCATGTTCCTTTTGAAATGAAAGGCTGGACTGGGGGTGGGTGGGATTGCCAGTTTAATTTGGGCTATTTTATGCTGTCTCCATCATTTGCTGCTTGCAGGTAGGACACCAAGGAACTGGTTTTCCAGTACCAGCCAATTACTACACTATGGTCGATAGATAGATGGATAAATTGATAGATAGATGGATGGATAGATAGATATGGAGATGTACTCTCATGATGGTTTCCTGTCACAATTAAGATGCTTCTGTTTTAATTATTTACTTATTTATTTCTTCCAATTTTATACCACTCAATTAGTGGGAGGCGCAACTTTAGGCAATTGACAGCAACAAAATGAACACAATAATAAAACCGGTAATAATCAAAAAATAAAAACAGAACAATCAATAAAAAGAGCATAAACAAAACACCCCAAAGGAACGGCCAGAGTGTAGGGCAGATGCTTTAGAGGATGCCCATAAAGCAGGGGTGGGCAATTAATTTCTATAAGGGGGCCACATGAAAAATCTGAACTGTGATCGGGGGCTGAACCAACTTTACTTAAAAATGAAATGAAACAGTGATGTTATGATTGTTTTTATTTTAAACTTGTTAATCTTCACAAATACTAAAGAGTTTTTTGTGGTATGTTAAAGATAAGCAACTGATCAACTTTAGACAAAAAGTTATAAATGGTTTTGATTTCAGAACTGTCCGCGGGCCAGTCAGGAGTGGCTAGCGGGCCGTATGTGGCCCTTAGGCTGCACTTTGCCCAGATCTGCCATAAAGGCTTCTTTTAAAAGCACTATTTTAAGCAAACTCTTGAAGGCAGGGAAGGAGGCGACCAGGTGCAACTCAGCTGAAAGCCCATCCCAAAGGCATGATTTCTGGCCTCTCTCAGCAAGCATGGCGACCAGCCAGGAGTATTGCTGGTGAAGATCTGGTGGCATGGGTGGATGTTCTTGGGGAAAAGTGATTGGCCCCAAGCCGTCAAGGGCTTTATAGGTAAGAACCAAAACTGGTCCAGAACCTCATAGGTAGCCTGTGCAGGTGAGCCAGGACTGGGGAAATGGGACTTACATTGGCCACTTCTTTTAAAAACAATTCTGTTCAGTCATATTCTTTTCTACAAAATGTTTGCAGAGGTACTGAGCAAAGTGGCTAATCATTTGACATCTTAGTTTACTAAATGTTATGACTTCTCCTCAACACTGTCCTGTAGTCTACTTGATTCTAAATTGTAACCCTACCATACAATAGATTGATTAATACGATTTCTACTTGTCTTTCTCTTGGATGTTACTTGAAAGGTAAAAGTTAAGTTAAATCATTGCTACAATTTTCTAGATCTTCGAATTATTAAATAAAGCACTTGAAAGATTAAAAGTATAAAAACTAAGGATTAGAATATATAACTTAAACTATCTATAAAGGACTGCAATTCTAACCAGAAATATTTCTAACTCCATATTTGAAATAATTCTTGGTCCCATAATTATGCTGTAAGAGGAAAAAGCTAACCCAGAATGAAAAACTAACCAAGCTCAGCAGAGATGGCAACAATTTATAGATTAATTTAAAAAGTATAGACCAATTTAACAATGTATAGATGAATTTATAGACTCAATATAACAATACAACAGAATAAACAAAAACCAACTGAGCTCAAGATAGATGGTAACAATTTAGAGACTGGGATACAGCAGAGCAAATGGCGTTTTAAAAAAAAATTAAAATGATCAGTGTTAAAATGTTGACCTTGGTGCTTAAAAGCTTGTCTAGCAAAGAAAATCTTAGCAGCAATTTTAGTTAATATTTGGGTAGGCGTAGATTAATCTCTAGAGGAGTGCCATCTTTGTAGACAGGTCTTGCATGGCTTATACATAATTAAGAAAATGTTGTTGTTGTTTAGTCGTTTAGTCATGTCTGACTCTTCGTGACCCCATGGATCAGAGCACGCCAGGCTCTCCTGTCTTCCACTGCCTCCCGGAGTTGGGTCAAATTCATGTTGGTCGCTTCAGTGACACTGTCCAACCATCTCATCCTCTGTCATCCCCTTCTCCTCCTGCCTTCACACTTTCCCAACATCAGGGTCTTTTCTAGGGAGTCTTATCTTCTCATGAGATGGCCAAAGTATTGGGGCCTCAGCTTCAGGATCTGTCCTTCCAGTGAAAGTACCCTACCCTGATTTGGTGATGGTACCATGAGAGCAACATGGTGTCCACAGATCATCTTTCAGCACAGGGAACTATTCTACTCTGGAGTATAGAATTCATTTGGCATTCTGAAACATATCCCAAAGGTTTAGAGCACAATAGCATTAAATGTTGGGGGTTTTCAAACACATTCAGAAATGGATATCACCCACTCCTGCTATTGTCCTGCCTTTTACATACACAAAGTGCAAAAACTGAAAACCTTTCCAAAGCCATTTGTGGAGTCCAGACCAGGGAGAAGGATTAGAACTAAGGACTCTGGGGACCAACATCAATATCTTAGCTCAGGTGGAGACAGCTGGTGGTCCTCAAGATGTTCTGGAGCACAGTTCCTGTTAGCTCCTGACAGTGCAGCCAACAATCAATGTTTATGGGAGTTTTAGTCCCAAAACCTCTGGAGGACACTGATTTGCCACCCCTCCTTGAGCCTTTGAGCCCAGCTGTTTCATGCTATTTCTCTCCATGTGTTACTTTTGGCAATGGGTATCCTGGCTCAAACATCCTCCTGACTTGCATTTGTCATATATGTCACTTGAAATGTGGCATGAACATTTAAACACAGTACAGTCTTCTGCAGATAATTCCTACAAATCCTTAGAACTATTTCTTTCCTGCATGTAATGATTGACAGGTCTCAAGGCACTGACCAAAGTCTCAGGGAACTGCTATATTTCTTTGGGTCTCTGTGAGGCTGAGACTAACCCCAGGGGTATTTTACAGCAGAGGTCCCCAACCCCCAGTCCGCGGCCCAGTACCACTTCGTGGCCTGAGCCGGACCGGGTCGCAGATACAGACCTCCCACTCACCCCCGCACGCACTCACCTTCACAGAGCTGATTTGTGCATGCGCTCATGCTCCAGCGTGGCCCTGCGAATGCTGCACTGCCATTTGCACATCTGCATGAGCGAGCGAGCGAGCAAGCAAGCACCTACACAAGTGCCATGAGTATGTGTGCTTGTTCATGCACAAGAGCCCACATGCTCATTTGTGCATGAACACAAGCGCAGGGGGTGCCCCGCCTTCCCCAGCCAGTCTGCAGGGTGAAAAAGGTTGGGGACCCCCCTGCTCTACAGAGTGTACCATCCATCTCTACCAGGAGAAAGACAGAGGATGAGGCAGCAACCATTGTAGGAGGATCAAAGCAATTAAAAATAGAGACAGAAACACCAGAGGATGCTAATCAGGTGGGAAAAGAGGAGGATGCAGTATAAAAAGAGGATGACAGGAAAGAAAGGGGAAGTTTGGAGAGAAAGGAGGAGGAAGCCTGTTGGGCACTAGAAGAGAAGGTAGAACAAAAGGAAGATTTGGTAGAATTAGTCCAAGAAGATCCCTGGTCAGGGGAGTGGGTAGAGTTTAGAATGCCCAGAGAATATGCAGAAAGAGAATGGTAGAGACAGATATACAGAAAGCCACCTTATGGGGGGGTGGAAACAGAAGAAAGGAAACCATCTAAAGAATATGAAGCTTGACAGGAAAGAGAAGCCCAGAGGGGACAGCAGAGGAGATGTATGGAGAACCCTGGGAGGTCCCATTGGGCCAGTCCTTTTCTGACCGCAATGGAGGCAGAACAAGGGCAGGAAGGTTTGGCAGCCACAGGTGGGCTTGGTTTACTATCCTCAACAATGATGTTAATGGAACAAGGGCCATTTAAAGGGGATTTATCACATTTAAAGGGGATTTGTCACGTTTTTCAAAGGTGAAGACTTATGACTTACTGTTGAAACCAGAAACAGAAGGCTTGAACATGAATGAGACCGAAGATTTGTTAAACAATAAACCTGCTTTATTAGATGACTTTGGTGCACAGTATTCTTCTTCAAAGAAAAATATGTTGGAGGAGGTAAAGGCGATGGGACAGGATCACAGTCTCCAGGCAGGGAGATGAGTCTCAGGGCAAAAGGCACCAGAGGATTAAAAAGTCTGTTGCTTGTGTGTGGGGTGGTTTTAAACTCTGGGCATCCAACTCCACCACTTGCCAGTTGGTGCCAGAGGTCATTGGCTGAACACAAAAGTGTTGATATGTTATACTTCTTCAGCAGTGGTATGACAAAGCAGGGAATGGAACATTAGAGTCTTTGTGATGGTGACACTTGGAAACTGGAAAGCTTCTCAGGATTTCTCACTCGTAAGCCTTCTTGTTGTACAATCCCTGGCAATGCTACTGCAGGGCCTAGAAGCATGAACACCTCTCCATTGTCTTGTCCTGAGACTTCCAGAACCGCAGCAGTGCCATGTGGGCTGGTACATTGTAGGTGAGGTAGGTGAGGTGGGAATGGTGGCAACCACTGCAGCTGCCAAAGGCGCTTGGCATGAGGCTCCACTGCCTCATGTATTTTTGGGGTTCCTCTGCACTGTGTCCACTTCTGCGTAGTCTGGGTGATATCAGAAGGGTATGCCTCTATGAGGTCATAAGGACCACCAGCACCCAGGTCTCGGGTTTTGACTCTGGAATCTCAAAGAATGAGGTGCTGCTGACTTGACAATGGTCTGGCAAACAATACGCCTTGTTGTTCCTGCTTATTATGCACTCAGCACTTTTCTAACAGGAGAGTATGTGCATAGGCGTCCAGCAGGGCATTATCTGGCAAAGGTCATGCTCGGATAAGAAGAAGCTTCTCAAACCAGTCGAGAAGGATTGTTATGTCACCCACATTCCTCTTCTGTGGGCACAAAGATGAGAAACAAACACATCCCCCCCCCCAATTGCAGGGACAACTTGGGCGCATGAAAAAAAATGACAGCCATATTGTCAATTGTGTCTGTAAAAAAATATATGATGCAATAACATTCAAGTTGCGTCCTGTTTCCTTTCTTCTACTAGGACAATGCAGAAATGTCTAAAACTTAAAACGTGCACACAGGAAGGTGACACATTTGAATGAGGTGCATTAATTGTTAATAAATGTGTCATACATAATAAATAGCAACTAGCCTACCTACTGGGTCATCAACTGTTCATGAATACCAATGGGAAACAAACAGTCCCAAAGGAACTGATCTGATAGTGTCCTCTTTAAAAAAAATGACACAAAATACTGTTTAACCTGACAAACACACCAGAGACTAATTAACCGGTAAACAAAAGATGTGCACAGTGCTAAATATTGATTTAGATTACCTGATGTGATCATCCCAAATTCAGGCCTGGTATGCAAGGGAAACAAGAAAATAAAGGTGAGACGATGTCGTTGTCATCATCATTGTCAACAACTTCTTTTCTTTTCTTTCCTTTTTTTCCTTTTTTTGGTAATGTAACCCAGGGTGCTTTTTGTCACTCCACCCCAACTAAGAATGTGACCACACAGTAATTTGTGCCAGGTTGATGCTACCTTCTTTGCAGTACACCCTAGCATTTAAATTGCTGCTACAGGTCACACAGAAATGTGTAAATTATCCTAGGAAGGTGTATTTCAAGCAGCCACATATCACACAGAAGTAGCCCTTTCCCCCTCAGCCGTTCCTGCCATTATCACCACCCTTTTCCCTATCCTTGTCACCAGCTTCAAATTGCTTCTTTTTTTTATGTTTAACAAGTAAAATAGCACTGACTTGGCAAGACGTGGTAAGCTTTTGAATTAGTGCTGTATCAGAATATAGTACTATAGTACTTAGGAGGAAAAATATTTTTTTAAAACACAGTTTAAAAATTCTAGTGTAGCTGTAATTGGCATGAACAGAAGGCAGGCAAAAAGAGTAGGATTGACTCCCGCACCATGCCCCCACCCTGTGCATCTTCTGTCCTCTGGACATGCCCGACAATGTCCATAAGAGACTGATAGTGGTGATCACGCAAGCCAAAAGCAAGACCAAGTGATGCAAGTGGAAGCACTGCTATCAAGTCCAAAGCCTTGTTAAGAGAAAGTTCCAATGCCTGAAGTATTCCTACTAGCAGTGATTAAAGTTAGTGACTTCTCTCCAAAGTGAGCTTATGCAATCCCATTTTGCTTGCCTCGTATGCTTGGCACTTACAGAGGGGAAGAGAAAGAGACGTTCGCTAATACTAATCTTACACACAAACACAAGTCTTCTCTTTGATCTACTTTTAATACAATTGTACCTTTGATCTTGTGAAAACCACTCCACTGTACTACCAACCCTATAAGAGACGGTGACAGAGAGCGCTTGGATCAGACTGTGGTTCTAGTTTTGAGATGGGTGCCTTAGAGAAGGCCACCTTCAAAGGTGAGGCAGGCTGTTCAGACCCCTCACAAGCAAGCCCCTTTTCTTAATCTCTCCTTAGTGTGCCCCTTCCCTCTGTGCTTTACATTTAATTTAGTTAGGAATCTGCAGAGAATGTAAAGCTTGGCAGTTCTTGTGTTTGTCCTTCAAACCTTTGCCAGAGAAATGGCTTATAAGGGGTCTTGTAAAGCTCTGCTCACCTCCGGGCTCTTACCATAGAAACAACTCAAGTGGTCTGATGCCAACTGTAATCTCCTTATCCCCAGCATTCCCAAGAACGCCTTCTCCTTCACTCTAAGGCAGTGTTCCAAACCTTTTTTGAGCCATGACCCCCTTTTATAATAGCCATGTAACTTGTGACATCCCGGTTGTATTTTTTAGGAGGTGGAGGCTTCTTTCTCCCTTCCAAAGGCCTGTTTCTCATGCTTTAAATAAGAACAAACAAAATCCATTTTAGGTCCTTTGTTCTTCTGGCAAGGTCCTGGAAGAGAAAAGAATTGGAGAGAACCCACACAATAAATTTGCAAATAGGAGAAGAGGTTTTGCAAAATGTAATCTTGCAAAATGTAGCACTTTGGTCTGAGATGGAAAAACATAAGCAGCTCAACTTGATGCAGAAGAGCACACATACAGTACTATATAGGGTGTTTCCCAAAACAAAACTGATTGTGTAATGCTGGTGACAGCAGAACAACAAGTCCCAATTTTCTGTAAGCAATCCTAGAGTTATATGTGCGTTCTGATGTTACTGTTGTTACTTTGAAGCTCCAGGCATATGACTTTATAACTCTTCTCCCCTTACTATGGACAACAGTCATCTTTAACAAAGGACAAAGGCATACTGTGAATATGATCACCCCATAGTCACATGTCACCTTTGGTGTAATGTGTTGGAATGCTGACACAGCTCTTATCTTGGAAAGTCTGTTACTTCCCCCTTGCCGGCCTTTCAGCTCTTGACTTTAGGTTGGGACTTTCCTGTGTCCTTGCGTAGGCGAAGAAGACCATTTTCCCCAGCTGCAATGCTTCACGTTTTGGGAGGCCTTACTTTCAGAGAATGCTGTTTCAGAGTTTCTGAAGCTAATAAGGCCTTTTAGAGAAATACTGTACAGTCGTGTCCCGCTTTATGATTGCCCCGCATTACGACGAAACCGCATTACGACAATGTTTTTGTGACAACTTTTGCGATTGCAAAACGATGGTCTGAATAGGGTTTTTTTGCCTTGCGATGATTGGTTCCCTGCTTCGGGAACCGATTCTTCGCAAAATGACGATTTTTGGACAGCTGATCAGCTGTTTCAAAATGGCCACCGGGTAAATAAAATGGCTCCCTGCTGTTTTCTGGGACGGATTCCTCGCTGCACAGGCACCAAAAATGGCCGCCCTATGGCGGATCTTCACTGGACAGTGAGTTCCCAACCCACTGGAATGCACTGAAGGAGTTTCAATGCATTTCAATGGGCTTTTTATTTTCCATTATGACGTTTTCATTCTACAGTACAGTGATTTCGCTGGAACGAATTAATGTCGTAATGCGAGGCACCACTGTATTTGAAAAGGGGATCAATATATTTTCTAATTTCCGTAATACATGCTAAATTTAATATCCTGCTCTGAAAGATCAAGGAATAAATTATTAACAAGGGTTACAACACATATTAAGTCACCCACAACCCCCTAGAACTCACTTTGTGACGTCTCAGGGGGTCATAATTTCCCATTTGGGAAGTACTGCTCGAAGGAGAGGCAGATCAACATGAATTTGACCCAACTCCGGGAGGCAGTGGAAGACAGGAGGGCCTGGCGTGCTCTGGTCCATGGGGTCACGAAGAGTCGGACATGACTTAACAACTAAACAGCAACATTATCTCTTAGGAGACCAGTATACTCATGTGTTGTTTCGCTGCCTGGTTTGTAACCCATGTATGTGTTGAGATTTTTATATGAATATGTATTAAATATAAATGTTGTATTGTTGAAAGTAAAATGGCAGGTTTTACCTGAGTCATTTTACTGACTGTATTCAGGTGTAGTTACCAAGGTTTGAGACTTAATGTTGTACAACTGTGGTATATGATGAAACTTTGTGTAAGAAGAAAATGAAGTTATGTATTTTCTGATTGGTCCCAGAACTGTGCATAAGTCATGTGTAAAGGGGACATGTTATCTAAGTCAGATCACTTTTCCCCTATGCTATGTGTTCTATCATGTCATGTTGTGCTGCCAGATGAATGTCTATTCTCTCTGTATATATGTAAATAGACTAAATTGATATTTTACTCTTTCAGTGTCATAGTGTCTATGCAAACTAATATCTCCTTACTGTGCTAATGTTCTGAGAATACACATTTAACCAGAATTCTCAACAGTATGTTCTGGAACCATGCTGATAATCTGTCAATATGTAACTATTAGATTAGGTTTCCTAGATTTCTGATTTTCTTGTGAGAACTATTTTTGCCTCAAACTTTAATTTTTTTTAATGTTTGTTTTTTCCACCATTTGGGGGGGGGGTTGTGACTTTTGAGATTGTTTGTAAACTTTTTTTTCTTGTAACATATTTAATAAAATATAATATTCCCCACAGTTTAGCTATTTTTGAGAACAGGAGGGTTGTTGGTATTAAAGAAGGACCTTACCTCAATCCCCTTTATGTTTTGTGAGTATTTTGGTATTCCTGCCTTGCAGCGTTGGCATAAAAGTACTTAACCATGTGGATTTTTGGTAACTCCCTGGAAAATGAGCAGTTAGAGTGGTCATACCCTTCCTTAGCCTGGATGCTACTCAGTATATGTTGTGCAGTATTTTACACCCACTCGGTACACCCACACCCAGCATATTTCTTTATAATCTCATGCAGTGCTTTCTCCTAGAGCTCCTAACACATGCCAATCATAGAAGACCTGACAGGCATTTCTAGGAGAAACTGCACACATTGCACTAAGTCCTGTGGTAACAATAGAGAGAGATTTTAATAGGGGGAGAAGAAAGCAACTCTATCCGATGGTTCTTTGAGCATCTGAAGAATAGTAGAAGAGAATCACTCTTCCCTATAATCTTCCAATGCAACATCACTTCAGGTTTAGAAGAAATTTATTACAAATGAGAGGAAGCTTTTCCATCTTTATATTATCTGCACTCCTCCAGGTCTTGTGCTCCCTCCAATGTGCATGTAGTTTTCAACCATCCCTTCCTTTCCCTGTTCTCTTTCAACGGCCTCAGTCCGTATCTATTTTCCTCTAATCTCCTGCCTCCATCACTGGTGGTACCAGGACAAAATATGGCAAGCGCAGAGTAGATCTTGAGCAACCTCACTATTTCTCTCTCACACATACTGAACATTTCCGGACAGAACAATTTCCATATATTTTCATTGGCATTTAGATCCTTAACATACGTAATCAGAAATGAATAACTAATTATTATTTTTAATTTAGCTGTAGTCTCCTGATGCTTCTAAAATGGCACCAGATGCCTTCTGCTGCTGCACCACCAAAGCTGCTAGCTGTCATGTTCCAAAGGGGGTATAATTGCCCTCCCTTTGGCCACACTGCAAGACAGAACTGAAATGGCCACTTGCACTTTGCCACTTGCAAAGGGAGTGATCAATTTGTGACAGCCATTTTCAGCTCACCAAAACCTTGACCAGTTCAATGTTGGGAAACCTTAAGAAGATGAAATAACAGTTGATATCGCATTGCAATAACACAGAGTACAGGGGCACTCTCATTCCTCATTCTGGAAGGCTTCCCTTTGTGTGGCCCTTCTTGCACTGGTCGATCCGTCACACTACTGGTTAGAGCAGGGGGGCGCTTATGGGATTAATTTTCTGCTCCATGTTTCTGAGACAGGATACAGGCCAAAATGGGATGTGCCTATTAAAATGGATCCACCATGCCAAATAAACTTTTCATTAGAGCTGCAGGTCTGCTTTCTTTTATATTCCAGTTATTTCGGTTGAGGTGGATGTGATCCATATCTCCAAAATTCAAACCTAGACACCAGTATCCACCAACTGGAAAGTCCCATTGGCTGAATCTTTGGAATTGTACAGGCTGCACAAGCTTTACTATTATTCAAGCAGTGATCTCCGTGCAAGAAATACATCCTGTTCTTGCGCAGGGACAATGTGCATGCAGGCCTCGCAATCCCACTTTGCTACACTGGTGGGACTTTCTGCCCGACAGAATCTATACTCAGTAAGATACTTGCCAAGGGGAGGAATTGATGTCCTTTTAATAATGACTTGCAAAAAAAAGATTACACTGAACTTCCAGTTAGCTCTATTCGCCACTATTTGCTCTGACTGGAAATAAAATATTACACTTTAAAAGAAACTTGTTGCGTGACATGCAAGTAATTTACAATGCTGTTGCATGCTATTAATATGTTGGGTTGCACTGCTGTTGCCATCAGGCCAGAAAAATACAGAGAAACGCTCTCTACTTCTTTGTACAAACCAATTCTGATATCTGAAAATATTCAGAAAAACACAAAAGTGTGCCACCCTTGTCAGTAAGGACTAGTAAAAGAATGCCATGAAACCTGAAATATTTTCCTCAAAATGCCCTTTTAAAGTAACTCTTTAAAGTAACAAAATGTTACTTCTTGCATTTAAGTAACTTGTGTGTTAGTCATTATACCTAAAATGTAACTTAGCAACTATTATTTACATTACACATTATCAAAAAGTAACTATAAGGGAATTACAATATTTGTAACTAGTTACATTGAAACTCTACTCTCCCCACCACCCTACAATGATCACCAGCCACCAGACAACAGCCACCTGCAAACCAGGCACCTGCAAACAGACAACCTGAGGAACAGACTCATCAAAAAACAAAATGAAACATCCTATGAAAAATGCACAATCTAGTTTGACCCTTAGGATAGAAACAGACAAGATGGCATCGAGCTCTATGTTGATTTAGGCACTTGCAGAAGCCACAAAGAATATGTCTAGCATCTTCTGTTTGGACGACACAATCTCATCTGTTTCTGCCATCCGTCTTCCCATTATTTGATCTGTTCACAGGTAATGCTGCACTAATGCAAGGGTGTTGCTGTAGCAGTATCTTATTTTTTTGCACAAATTTCATTCTGATCCCCATTAAGTAGGTGTAACTCAGGGCTAGAATTTTTTCTATCAACATTTTGTTATTGGGACTTTGTCATTTCAATGAGCAATGATTGTGTTCTTCGTGCCAGTAATGCTGTGTTTATCGAAGAGAAACAAGCTCATTCCAGACACATTCATCTGGGGCACAGTTTTCATCCCTTGAATTTCCCTTCCAACATCTTCCCCTGCTGTTGAAATATGTATAAACATTTAATCATCCTGCCTTCCACGACAAAATGTATGACCTGTCCAAGAGCAGCCCTGGTACATCTCTGTGTTGTCAGCAGGAAGTCTGCTGTTCACCACTGCCCACTTTTAAAAGAATATTCCTGCTGACAATAAAAAGATTGCTTCAAAACACAATGTACACACCTGATCCTCTTTGCATGTGATGTAAGTGGCTTGGCCACAGCCCTTTTTGGTTAACATTGTTGGTGTGTTTCCATCATACCTTCTAATTTCTTGCAGATAAGCCTGAGTTCTTTTCCAGTTAACTGATGGTAGTGGATAATCCAGGTTTCCAGTTCACATGAGGGAAGCCCAGATTTATATGTCCACCTGTGCATAGGCCCCCACCATACTGTAGCTGAATACATTCCTGGACGCAGAATGGCCGTCTGACCTCTCTTACAGAGGCCCCTCTTCAAACAGAGATTTGAAGGCATCCTCACCTTCAGAAGCAGAAAACATTTGAACCTCCAGGTGTTTTGGGCTCCGTCTCTTAGAAGCTCCAACCAGGATAGCCAGTTCTAAGCACTGTGTACACTGTAGTCCAAAATACCTGGGACAGCAAAAGGATCCAAATAGAACACTCCTGTTCTATTTGAAAGGCTGAAAGTTTAAATACTCATGAGAAGGGACACCACAGGCCTTAAAGGACCTCGTCAGAGGTATTGGCCAGAATCCTACTTGGTAGTTATTCTCACCGTAAAGGCCGATGGTAAATTGCTGCTACATAACAATTCTCTGCTTACATTCCTTATTATGTACCAGTGGCAGTATGTTAATTAGTGACAATTTGCTGCTGTAGTTTAAGTCATTGCACTTATATCTGCATAATGAACCAAAAGGATTCTGACCACTACATTTCAACTTAATTTTTTGTTCCTCTGTCTCTTCATTTGTCTGTCTATCCGTCTGTCTATCTATAGAAATCTGATACACACCTACCCTTCTTTTGCCCATAGATCTCCTTGTTTGGAAATGCATAACTGACTGTCTTAGAAGTATAGATAGCCGTTTCCCCAACATGTCCAGTGAACCTTTGATGAGTGTTCACCGGACATGTTTAGCTGATTTTAGCACCAAAATAAGGAATTTAGAGCATTTAAAACTCTATTATTGTACAAGCAGCCATAGATCAGAATCTGTTTGTCATGATATGTTGTTGGATAATAACTGTGATATATCTGAGGCAACTCACAGATCAAGCAGGGGAGTAATTCACACGCCTTCCCTAAATCGGGGGGGGTACACTCCCTTGCCCTTGTCATGAGTTGCCTATACCAGAGAGAAAGAAAATGTGGTGGTCGGGACTGAAGTTGAGAAAAGTGCCGAACACGGACGCTGAAAAAAATACAAGCCTCTCAGTCCAAACTCCTACCATGCCACAGTGGGTTGGTTTTGCACCACAAACACTTGGCTCACACAGGTTATCCCTTCAGCCAACATGCAACTACTCTTAATATGAAAGTTGGTGGTGGTCTTGTAGACACAGGGTTTCCTTGCTGGGCAACTCAGCAGAGCTACACCTAGTAATTGTGGCACCCGGAGCAAGCACTGCAAAATGTGGCTCCAAATCAACTTGAGAATTCATGGTGTGAAAAGAATACAAGAAGCAATTACAGTACTGAAATACCCTGTCAGCATCTTCCTTCCTCCAGAGTGAGAATAACAGCACTGTCAGAGCTACAGGAACAAAACCAGAACAGAATTGTGATAATCTAATCTAATAGATTATCTATTAGATTATACACCTCCCCTCTGATAAAGTCATGGATGCCTTCTGAATGACATTGGTAGACATAGGTCTAGCAGATGGGGCTATCTTGCAGTCATGGAAGTGTCTTCACATAGTCATAGACAGTGTAAAGTGCCATGAGATTTTCTATTGTGTTTCATCCAAATTATTCCAAAACCTTGACAGAAGTCTGAATTTCTTTTTTTAATCAAATAACAGCAATCACAAACTCTGATGATACTCAGTTCTCAGTGACATCGAGGTCTGTCATAGAAGATGAGGCCAGCATGGACTGCTTGACATTGAATGAGTCCACATCATCATGAAACAGCAGTTAGCTCTATGTGATGGCTCAGATTCAGGTACTTTGGTGAACACTTCCCCAAATGTCAGAAAATAGCTGAAAATCAATACTGTTTTCAGAAACAGTCCAAACATCCAATAATGGAAAAGGCCACTGTGGTACAGCTTACATTGATGTTCTCACAATGTGAATTTCGTTGTATGGGTATACTGTGTATATACTTACAATGACAATAAATTATTATTATTATTATTATTATTATTATTATTATTATTATTATTATTATTATTATTATTATTATTATTATTATTATTATTATTATTATTATCACGTAAATTTTGGACACCTAAACTGTATGTTCTGCACCTGATGTTTTTCAACATCTTTGTAAATTATTTGGATGAAATTGTGGAGGGGCTGTTCATCAAATTTGTGGGACTGTTTATCAAGATGAGAGAGTAGCTAATCCTTCAGGATATGGAATCAGGATTCAGGAGGACTTTAATATGTTTTCAGAACTTGGCCAAATGAAACAAATAAGCAGATAAGAAAAGAGAGCCTAAACCAGTGGGGAAAATATAAGGTTTGATTTAGGCAAGAAAAAACGGTATGAAAAGGGCAGATTACATGCCCCTTCCTTGACAGTAGTGCATGCAAAATGAATCTGTGAGTAGTTAAGCACAGTTTGAATTAACAGTAGAAGGAAGGAAGGAAGGAAGGAAGGAAGGAAGGAAGGAAGGAAGGAAGGAAGGAAGGAAGGAAGGAAGGAAGGAAGGAAGGAAGGAAGGAAGGAAGGACCAAGTTAATATGATTCTAGGCTATGGATAGTAGCCATTAGACATGGGGACAAGTAGAAAATGAATTGTGATATTCATAGGAAATCACCGATTCATTGAATATTCATTGCTTTGTATTCACCAGTACTGGAGACCCTGACGAATACAAAGCAACAAATATTTATCAGTTTTTTATTTGTCCATTTGTTGCTCTGGAACAGTGGCCTCCTTCTTTGTCTATGCCACCCCAAAGCAGCTATTCCACTGGGGCACAGGCAGAGAGGGAAGGCTAAGCTGCTGGAACAGTGGCTTCCCTCTTTGCCTATGCCCCCCATGGATCAACTGTTTGGCGGGCACATAGGCAGAGAGGGAAGGTTAGGCTGTAGGAAGGGCAGTTTCTGTTCTGGCAGCCTAGCTTGGTCTCTCTGCCTATGGGCCTGTCAATCAGCTGATCCATTTTGGCAGTTCATCCCCATCTCTAGTATCCATTCTAACAAGAGCCATATGGCTCCCTGGGAGACCCTTGCACATTTCAAGAAGGCCAAAAGCTGGAAACAATTCTTCACAACCACTTTATAAGATTCTTTATGCAATTTATACAATCCTGATCAAGCCTATACAGTATTTCTTTCATATTGTGTTTATGGCTGTGGCAAAAAAAAAAGTTTGAGATGGGATCACGTATAGCATCCAGATAAAGGGAAGTAATAGTGCACTCTCTTTTGCTTTACTCAGATTTTATCTGGAGTACAATACTGGGATCATAGTTTGGAAATGAGATCAGAATTTGGAACATGTTGAGAAAAGGATGACCAAGCCCTATGAGGAATGCCTGAAGAGTTGGCCACATTTAGCCTGGACAAGCAAATATTTATTTATTTATTTATTCATTCATTCATTCGTTATCTGCCTTTCTCCTTTAAAAGGATACAGGGCTGCTTACATTGTTAAAAGACAATATCTAAAAGCTAAAAACAATAATTATACAGATATTTAAAAAGAATCCAACAAATACATTACTAAACAGAAAAATAGTAAAAAAAACAAGATAGCCATCTTTCAGTATTTAAACGGTTGCATGTAAAAGGGGGAACATTGCTTTTGCTGGCTCCAAAGATGGTAGGATCTGAACTAATGTACTCAAATTACAAGAAAAGAGATCTTGATTAGACATTAGGGAGAGTTTCCTGATGGTAAGAACTACTCAGTAGTTGAAGGTTGATTGCATGGGAGGAAAAGCTGAGGTTTTCAAGCTGAGGTTGGATGGTCATGTATCACAATTCCTCCATTGTCAAGGATTTGGTCTCCATGAACTTTGGGGTCCTGTCCTATTCCACAACCCTACAATTCTATGTTTCTATGACTTGTTGAAATGTATTGGCGTCTCTGCACACATTACTATGAAAAAATGCACTTGGTTTCATTGCATGAAGGATCAGTTAATATAAATAGAGAGAATGGGAAGTGACACATTCTAAACATGGAGGGGCAGATTTTGGAGAGGGACATGAACATGCTTAAAGTTTGCACGCATGTGAGAGAATGGCTGATATTTGTGTTGCTACTGTTTTAGGGCATGACAGTTGCTTCTCTAGCCTTCCCGCCTTTGAGGATGGGGTGGAAGTGGAGACTGAAATCTGGGACTGAAAAGACTGCTGATGAAAATTTTATATGTAGATAAATCACTTTGCTTGGTACATTCTGAGACATTCCCCAGAAATTCCCTCTTCCACTCAGGTTTTTTTCTAACATTCCATATTTTGAAGCAAAAGCATAAAAATACAAAGGTTTAGCTTGAAGCAAGAGCAGCTAGAGGGGAAAATATTCTGGTACATGAATAGAGTCTGCGTACCAGAACTTCCCCTCAAGTTTCTCTCATACCAAACTCCTCAACTGGCGACTGTTTGGAAGATGCTGTCTGGAATATTCAGAATCTCTCTCTCTTTTTTTCTGGATTGTGCTTTAAATCTTTGATACCATATTTGGATCCTTCAAATGTTTTGACAGCGCTGGGAAAGACAAGACTATGTACAGACATTCTAAAGTTAATCATGTATTTTTGGGTCAAATTATGCAATATGCTTACCATGTATTTAGAACCTGTATTCCCTCAGGGAGTGAAAGACATTTGCTTGTTATAGCATGTGCATTTGGCCATGTTTTGTGATTGGTCTTTGGACTGATCCAAGACTTATTATGCAGGTCAGATAGCTGAGGCACATATCTCCAAGGAATCCCATAACTGGACAGAGAATACTTTAATAGCATAGTCCTTGTTTTCTTAAATGTCTCTAGTTTGTCCCTCTGATAGGTCATCCAACAGATCTGGCCACTACCTAATATGGTTTTGGGGCATGCCCAGGATCCTTTCTAGCATTGGGGGAAGTGTGGAAAACATTGCGAAATTGCAACCCCCTACAGTGGTTTGCATGGCAGTCAGTATGGTACAGTGGACAGAGTGAAGGACTAGACCTCAGGAAACCTGGGTTCAAATCTCTGCTTGGACATGGAAACTCAATGGTAAGTACTCTTTAAGTATTTCACAGACCTTGAACATTCTGTTCAGTTTGGTCTAAGCTGGATGCAACTTGATGGCACTTAACAACAACACAAAATATGGCATCAGGAACTGGCAGCACTGCATGCCTGTTATGATTTGCTCCTCAAGCATCACGGTGAACCCCCATTGACCATGTTGTTCCTCCTTTGGCTCGATCTGAATAGCAAAAGAAACGTGAAGATGAAACAGTTTTGCTCAAAGAAAGAGTCAGCTAAGGTTAGGATGTCCAAGAGTCCTCTCATGCCTGATCTGCACAAAGTTATATCATAGCCAGGACTAGCTCCAACCTTATTATTAGGCAAAATGAAGTAGCCACCTCAGGCTACAGATTTGAGGGGCAGCCTGAAAGGGCAGCAAATTATTAGGTATTTTATATGCTACCATTGTGTCTTTGCTGTCAGGGAAAATAATTTAAAAAATAACAGGCACACGCAAGGAACTCTTTCTCGTAGGAAGCAATTGTTTGTTACATGCTGTCAAGTCACATCCAATTTGTGGCAATCCTTACAGGGTTTTCAAGGTATGTGAGATATTTAAGGAGTGGTTTTACCAGTGGCAGCCCCACCCCCCTGTGAATTTATATACTGTAGTTGGAACACACAGAGAAAAGCCATGTTGGGCCAAAGACCAGCATCCTTTTCACACAGTGATCAATGAGTTGCCCATGGGATGCCGCGGTCTGAGATTCTGTATGTATAAAGGATTAAGATAATTAAGATTCTGTATGTATGAAGGATTAAGATAAAAGGGAATGTTTTAAAAAAATGCAACCATGAAAATGTACAGTGGGCATAAGAAAATGAGGTTTAGGCAGCTGTGTGTTAAACGTCACTGCAAGGCAATCAGCCAGCTCTCCCTCAAAGCCATCACAAAGAAAACATGATCAATGTAAAATAACATTGGCTTGCAAAGAATCTCTTTCATAGTAAGCTAACACTTGAATGTGGACATGTAAACAAATGATAATGCATACATTTGACCCTGCCTGGGGAGCCAGCCAAAAGGATGTAAGCATCATCCTATTTGCTACTGTTTAAGAGGTGTTCCTGTCATCCATTGATTCAAGTTTGTTTTACAAATCTACAAGATGTTACTGGAGGCTTGAGCCAATCTCTTCCACTTCAGGATTATTTTCTTTCTTTTTCAAAAGCCCAGTTCATTCTGGAATTTATCAGTCTTCAGAAGCCAGAAGAGCCACCTGGTGGTAGAACCGTGCAAAGGCTGTTAAAGGCATCATCAAGAGAGGGAAAGAGACAAAAGATGGAGACTGGGAAGAATGGGAAGAGGTGGGTGGAGGAAGATGTTGTGGAAATTGAAAACAGAAGGCTCCAGATAACACTGAAGGAAAAATGACTAACAGGTATGGAAGTTTGGGGGAAAGGACCACACTTCCAACCCACATCCCTCTGAGCTACACACTCTTCAAAGCCTATGATGATACCTTTGGTCTTACATGCATCAGCATTTGATATTCAAGACATATACCTCTGATTTAAGGTTAAGGTTAAGGTTCCCCTTGACAATTTTTGTCCATTCGTGTTCGACTCTAGGGGGCGGTGCTCATCCCCGTTTCCAAGCCATAGAGCCAGCGTTTTGTCCAAAGACAATCTTCCATGGTCACATGGCCAGTGCGACTTAGACACGGAACGCTGTTACCTTCCCACCAAGGTGGTCCCTATTAATCTACTCGCATTTGCATGCTTTTGAACCGCTAGGTTGGCGGGAGCTGGGACAGGCGACGGGCGCTCACTCCGTCACGTGGATTCGATCTTACGACTGCTTGGTCTTCTGACCCTGCAGCACAGGCTTCTGCGGTTTAACCCACAGCGCCACCATGTCCCTATACCTCCGATACTGCAGGTGATAAATAGTCATCCTAACTAGTAATTTCTGATGACCCTAATTATGTCGTAATATTCATCAGTTGCTTATACTGCATCATATTTTACATTGTAATATTCCACAAGTCCTAGTTATTTAGACATTTAAGATAGATTTTTATGTGAGTTTGGAAAGGTGCATATACAAGTTAGAAGGTTATTCTCTCTCTCTCTCTCTCTCTCTCTCTCTCTCTCTCTCTCTCTCTCAAAGTACAAACATTATTTTGAATTCCTTGACATTTAGTTTAAGCATTTCAGCAATACATTTTAGTGTTAAAAGGTGATTTTACTGTAATTTTCTCATGCTCACAACAATTGTAACTATTATCCCCTTATATATCACAAAGCTTTCAACATTGCATTGTATGTTTCAAGCTTTGGAATAAAAGCTACCTCTTTGACTTCCAGAATATATACAAAAGCCTGAAAACGTGGGTGTACAAAACCTACTATACTGCCTTTGCTGCTCCATCAGCAGGTAGAATGGCTATTCCAATTAGTGAGATGTTACTTTTCAAGTCAACCATAAAAGTGCAATTCCCAGTAGCATTTCTCAAGTTAAAGTTTCATGCAGACCATGCAATATTAACCAAACACAGACACTGCAAAGTAGAAAGTAAAAAATGTCCATGTGTTCAGATTCCTTAAGGTATAAAATGTTTGATTCTGCAAATCTCTCCCAATATATTTTTCCAGATTCAAGAGGCAAAATAGTAAACAGGAGGTCACTCCTGGTATTTCATGAGAGTGAAGTGAATGGCTGCTGGCAATTCAAATGGAAAAGAAAAAAGAGTGAGAAAGAATGAGAGATGAGTATGAATTTAGCAAAGATGAGCATCACAGAAGCTCATAGGATTAAATCTGCTCAGATACATACATTTCATCTCCAGTTTGTGAAAACTTTTGTGGCTTTTGTGAGTCTTCTGAGGTTGCCTAGTTCTTGTCCACCAATACTTTTCATGCACTTGGGGATGGGAAGTCAGAAGTAAGTGTAAAATTGTGAAGCCCTCCATATGCTGTTGATACTTCTTCCATCAACCCTAGTTGATGGATCAAAATCATCCAACTGAAAGCTCCACTGGATTAAATACTGGCTTAGGGGGATTTGTTTTAGGTGGTCTCAGACGGAATTCTGAGATCACAACTGAGTCAACAATTCCCTTGAATGGGAGATGGGTCAGCAAGATCAAGGTGATTAAGCTATAAGCTACATCCATTTGCCCATTAATAAAACACACCACATACATTGGGTACCAATCGACATGGCAAGCCTTTTGCTAAATCTGCATATTTTGACAGCTTAGACCTGATCTTAGCTGTCATAAAGGTTGCCACATGAGAAGCCAAAACGATAAAGGCAAAAAGGTGACTCAGACACTTAAGGTAAAGGTAAAGGTTCCCCTTGACATTTAATCCAGTCGTGTCCGACTCATCTCCGTTTCCAAGCCATAGAACCAGCGTTTGTTCGAAGACAGTTTCCGTGGTCATGTGGCCAACGTGACTAGACACATACTGCCGTTACCTTCCCACCATAGTGGTATCTATTTATCTACTCGCATTTTTACATGCTTTCGAACTGCTAGGTTGGCATGAGCTGGGACAAGCGATGGGAGCTCACTCCGTTATGTGGATTCGATCTTATGACTTCTGGTCTTCTGACCTTGCAGCACAAAGGCTTCTGCAGTTTAACCCACAGCACCACCATGTCCCTATCTCAGACACTTAGGCTATGACTATATAATCTTTGCCTTGCATTTTAAGGATGAGGACCTAGATAGACATTAATTATTAGGTAGTTACAATTTTCCAGACCTCTCTTGAGAGGAGAAACGAAAGACCAACAGGTGCAGAGTCATTCTTTGTACTAGTTGCTGGTAAGGTGATGGAGACGTGTACTCTTTCAAGACTTGCTGCATTAAATAATTTCTGTTCATCAGCATTTAGGATAGCGCCCAAAGAACAACCATTAGTGAAGATAGCTGTGAGGAGATAAAGATCAAGCTCTGGTCATCACCCAGCAGAGGCTTTTTGGGGGGAGGGAGGGGAACCCTACAACCAGATGATTTACCATACTAATCAGTATAGCTGATGGTGGCAGAAGATGCACCCAGCAATATCTGGAAGGTCAAGTATTGTCCATTTCTTTTCAAAAGAGCAGCTGCTCAGCAAGAGTTTGCCTTCTGTCAGAAGTGTTCAGTCTGCCACGCTTCTGAGGTACTTACAACGTTCAACTATATTGGATACGAATGTGTTTTGGGATTTTCTTAACTCACACTATATCACAGAAATGGGTTGTTTTGTACACTGCCGTCTCATCTTCTTGCTCCCTTGCTCCCTTCAGGTCTTTGTTCATTAATCACACCTCACACACCACAGTCCTCTACTGCTTTAACCATTTTCCTAGCCATATAGGAGGCATTTAATTCTTGATCAGATACCATTTGGTTAGGAAAATATCCAATAGTGCAATCCTATGCAAGACTTTTCAGATATAAATTCTTGTGCATTATATATTTGTCTTTCAGTCTAGCCAATATAAGCTTGACCACAGCAACATGGTACTCAATAAATGCCTGAGACTGTATCATTCTTCCTTCTTCTTTAATCTCTTTGTAAGCAGACAAGGGCATGGAAGAACCATTACCTTCATTGGAGGGCAGTGATATCAGAAGAACACACTGATGCGTTATCAAAAGGACTTGTCCCCCAAACCTTTGAGCTGTGACCTTCCTGCCCATTCCCACAATCAGGTAACTCAGCAATTGTTTTGGCTCCACCCATCCCTTTCCTGTCTAGTTTCTGTGAGGTCTCAGGTTTTGGCCCTGAAACCTTTGGGAATGAGATATTGCTGAATAGGCAACCACATTGTAAGTAGACAATCCTGAACCCCATACTATCATTTCCCCATAACCCTCATCTATGACCAGCTTGACAGCCTTGATCTGGTTGGCTGCAACCTGCCGGTGCCACAAGCTGCCTTTCTAAGGAACCAAGAAGAGGCCACTGGTGGGCTGAGCAACTGCTGGTGTTCCCATTTTGTGACTGTATTCCTGAATCAAGATTGCCCCAAGGAGAGCAAAGGGCTCAACCCATCCTTCTCACATTACAGACCTCATATGATTATTCCCCAGAACCACCAATCACTCACTCTTTACAATGAACAATGGTGGTTGTGTAATTCGTTAAATAAAAGCTCTGTATGTATTAGGTAGGCATGCTAGAGGCAGAAATTCCTTTGCTTTAAAAAGAGGGCGATTGATCTGTCTTGATAACAGCTAGCATTATTATGGGCTATTTTTAAAAGTAGCCACAAGTAATGTTCTTGCAGAACAAGATTTTTTCCTCAGAGGCAGAAAAAAAAGCAATGTTTTTTCCAATGTAACTTTGAATAGATCTGAATACGGGCCTTGCTAAGAATCTTGTTCCCACTGAAAATGGAAATGTCACCCCCAAACCACGCTGAGTTTGGTCCTTCATTCCTCATCATCTGGCTGTTCCAGGCAGATCAGGAGCAGACAAGCAGGACCTGGAAGGATTCATTTGCACTCAGTCCCACTTTGTCCTGTCTATATAAAGCAGTGCTTCCCAACCTTTGGTCCTCAGATGTTCTTGAACTACAACTCCTTGGACTACACCACAACTAGTAGTAAAGGCTTTTGAGAGTTTTAGTCCAAGAATTTTTGGGGACCCATGGTTGGGAACCATGGATCTAAGGACATTTAGAACCTGAGAAGTGCCCTGCTAGATTAGACCAAAGGCCTCTTAGTCCAGCAATTTGTACACAGTGGCTGAATGGTCACCTCTTGGGAGACCACCACCAGGGCATGTGCAAGTGCAACTGTACCTGTTGGAGTCACGAAATGAGAAGGCTGATGCGCTTTGTGATCACAAGTAATTAGGATAGCAAATAGTCTCTTAGAGATAGAAGTTAAAGAAGTCAGCCACACACAGGGATGTCTGCCAGCAGTGCTCCTGATGGGCGACTAGTAGAAGAGGCAGAATAAGACTGAATGAATTCTGCCCTGTCCCCCAGGAGGACTGTGCTTTTATTACTGTATTTTTCCTTGTATAAGACACTCCCATGTATAAGATTCCCCCACACACTTTTCTAGTCCAAAATTAAGAAATCTAAGTGGGGCTTAGCAAGTGTAGGGGGAAAGGGATCAAAGCGCCGCAGGATCGCTTTGATCCCTGCTTTCCCCTCCACTTGTTTTTGTTCTCTCCTCAGCTTACTTCCGTGTATAAGATGACCCTCAATTTTTAGTCTAAAGATTTTAGAGAAAAGTATAGTCTTATACACGGAGAAATACAGTAACCTTACAAGCTCACAGATAGTGGACACTATACAGATAGTTGACAGATAGGACAATGGTTACATTATACCATTAGGATTGGCCTAGGAAGAGGCTTTTAAGCAAGCTCTCTATCACCTATGAGAAAGAAGAAGAATGGGTAGCCACGCCCCTCAGGAGCAGCTGCATCTTGTTAGGAGAGTTTGCCCTCGCTACAACAACAATGTGGCTTAGCAACCTTGGGAATGGCACCCCACATGCACCCAATATCTCACATCCTCTGGCAACTGATCCAGAGGGACCTACTACCTCTGATACCGGAGCTGATACTAGGGTGGCTGCACCACCAAAATGGAAGATACAGTGGTGCCTCGCTTAACGACATTAATTCGTTCCAGCGAAATGGCTGTAGAACAAAAACGTCGTAATGCGAAATAAAAAAGCCAATTGAAATGCTTTGAAAACCGTTCAGTGCATTCCAATGGGCTGAAAACTCACCGTACAGTGAAGATTCTCCATGGGGCGGCCATTTTCGGTGCCTGTAGAGCGAGGAATCCATCCAAAAACACAGTGGGGAGCCATTTTGAGCACCCGGTGACCATTTTGAAAACCTGACAATCAGCTGTTTTGATCGTCGTAATGCGAAGAATCAGTTCCTGAAGCAGGGAACCGATCTTGGCAAAGTGAAAAAACTCCATTTAAAACATCTTTTTGGATTGAAATTGCGATCGAAAAAACATTGTGGTGAAGCGGATTTGTCATTATACGGGGTAATTGTTAAGCAGGGCACAACTGTAGACATAACCAAAAAGGAGGGTGGGGAAGATGAGAAACACTAAAAAGGAGGACATTCTTCACAACACAGGAGGTTGTTTTTGCATTAAATTTGTCGGGGCTAATTTATCATCATTGTCTTAGAACTGCAGAGCTAGAAAGGACCCTATGGATCATTGAATCCAGCCCTGTCAAGGAGGCACAGTGGGGAATCCAAGTCCCAAGCTCTGGCTCCACAGTCAGAAGACTAAGCCACTAATTTAAGTGGAAATACACTACTCCTCACTGTATTGTACAAGACTGTGGCTAGGCAACCTCCTTGGGAAACAGCACTTGGAGAAAGATGGGAAAGAAGTCTAATAAATAAATAAGGCATAGTGTTTAATGACTCTCTGAAGTGCCTCATACCTTGTATTTTCTTCACCTTCGAAGAAGAAAATAAACAGAGATCATTGCAGCTTGTTGAAATATCTAGCTAAGCAACAATCAGCTGTTTCAGATGAATGATCTGAACAGGACTTTCAGAATGTCCACTTGTGGGACTAACTTTGCATCTGAAGTTCATACAGAATTAACATGCCAAATGACTCCGCCCACCACTATTTTATTTAAAAAAAGAAATGGGAGGGGTGCTGATGAGATACATTTACCAAACGAAGTCTCTACTTTCCTTGCTAAGCCAGGGAAACACGGGGGGGGGAGTGGCTAATTCCATGTCACCGAAAAGGGGGGCAGCCCTTCAATGAAGGATCATATTCCCTAAAGGAAAACATATGACCACCTAGCTGGTTAAAAAAAATCCATCCTGACTAGTAGCTGCTGATGACCCTCATCTCTGTCTAATCCTTTTTTAAAGCCATCCATGTTGGCAGCTTGTTCCTGACTTGCTCCTGGTGGGTCTGTGTGGAATTTCCTTGGCCATTCTGTTGCCGGAAAGCCCTCCCTTACACTCTTTCCGAGTTCTTCCACTGACAGTTCTGCCAGCCTCTGCTCTTGTACATGGGGAGGTGGGCGGGCGGGCGGGCTGGGAAGGGGCGTGACGAATGTGGTGGAAAGCCTTTGGGATTTGCCTTTCCTGGTGACACTTTTGCTGTGTTGCTGGTTTTGCACTACAGCCACCAACTGTGAGTGTGGGAAGCAGCCATCTGGACATGCTTGAAAAGTGCTTTGGAAATGGCAAGTAATATTCATAACAGATCTCATGGCAATTAATTACTCATGAAATTTCTAGTTTCCTCTCGGGTTCCGTTCCAACAGCAGCATAGTGCAAGACATCCTCCTCATACTTGGAGTGCTTACCCAACTGGGCTCTGCTAGAAATAGGCCGCATGGAGGAAGCAGCTTCCTCCTGGTCGGAAAATACTTTTGGAAGAGGTCAACAACACTTTCCAAGCTGAGATGCTGAAATCCACCCCCATCGCCAGCCCAAATGAAAGTAGGAGTCCCTACTTTTTAGGTATTTGAACAATGTAACAAGGTTTAGGCGGCATGGAAGACAGGTAATTCTCTGTCAATTCAAAAATAACACAAGGTGGGTAGCTGGGCAGATGGACAGATTCTCTTTTTCCTGGAAACATCAGTGTTTCAGTTCCTTGTGGATAATGCTATGACTGGGTGGCTGGACATACAAGCATTGCCTTCTTCCTGGGTTTTAAAACTGAAATGCTGTCCACATTGATCTAGGAGCGAATCTTATTGGACTCTGTAGTCCTATTGATACACACGCACAGGATTATGCCACACAAAACCAGACTAAAGAGTGTTTTCAAGTTCCATTTCTTTCCAATGTGGGAAAATCTAAGGGAGTAGACATCACTACATCGATCAACCAGCTGTACCCTTGCACCCTTCCTCATGAAAATCTTTCAGATATGAGAAGCATTACTGTTTATACCAGAGATGGTCAACTTGCAAGTGCCCAGGTCCCCCACATGTTCATAACTGGATCTTGTAACGCTGGGCCCCTACCACTAACACCCCCTTTCCCAGGGTTTTTATACACAAATGGTTCTTTTAAAAGACTGAGAAAGCTTGCATATCCATAAATTGTAGGGTGGAAAAAGTAAAACAAGCATTGAAGGGTGGGAGAGGATAGGTATGTTGAGGCTCCTCAAAACCTGGCATACTGTATTTGTACACCATGCTCTTGATAAGATATAAGGGGTTGATGTTTTTTAGCAAAAAAAACACCCACAAGTTTTTCAAAATATTTAAATTTGAGTGGGTATGTGAGGATGCTGGGTCTTTGGGGTACTAGGAGCTATATATATAAAATTCAGGATGCTACTTTATGTATCTGATGATGTGGCAGTTGCTATCTTCATTTATTATGCAATAATCATCTTAAAACTGCAGAGCTGGGAGGGATCCTATGAATCATTGAATTTAGTCCCTGTCAAGGAGGCACAGTGGGGAATTGAACTCCTAACCTCGGGCTCCACAGCCAGAGACCTACACCATGGAGCTAACCAGCAACAGATCTGTTTTTAAGCTTACACATTACAAGCCTTTTAATTCTCATCCACAGTGTTGGAATATGTCAGGCTCTAGGAGTGACATTTTATTGCTGAGTTCATTTTATTGACCAAGAGTTCAAATCTAGATATTTTGGGATACCATTACCCACAGACCTAAAAAACATCTTCAAGTAAAAATTGTACCAACAAATCTATCGCTTTTTGCTACTAGGACACCTTTTGCTTCTGAGAAGGCAGTGAATGTGGGTAATAAAAAAGGGTTTCATGCCATTTACTAGGGAACCATGCTTACACAGAGAAATAATAAAACTTAGTTATCAATAGGTTGTCCTCTCTCTCTCTCTCTCTCTCTCTCTCTCTCTCTCTCTCTCTCTGTGTGTGTGTGTGTGTGTGTGTGTGTGTGTGTGTGTGATATTTCCTTTTGAGTCCAGAGAAAACTATGGGGATATCTGTCCCATCTCTCCCTTCTTTTGGAAAAGCAGAACTAAATCAGTCTGGATGCTTCTTGGTTGAAGGAAACAAAAATATTTTTGCTTATTATTCATGGCTTCACTCTCCCCCCTTTCTTTCAGATAGATAGGTAGATAGACTCTGAGGCATGAAAGGAGCCCTCTAAGGTTAGTGGCAAATACAAAACATGTCCCCCCCCCCCCGAGACCCAGGGTTGAAGGGTTGAAAACGTAAGAGGGACGGTTTGTAGACAAAGGGCCTTTTCGGCAGCTGCCCCCAGACTATGGAATGCCCTCCCAACTGAGATTCGTCTGGCGCCGACGCTGATGACATTTCGGCGCCAGGTCAAAACCTTCCTGTTCCAGAAGGCTTTTAATTGAAATAATATTAGCTGTGGGTCTGATGGCAATTTTAATTGTATTTTAATTGTATTTTAATTATTTTATCTTTTACTGTGTTGAATTTTAATTATTGTAAGCCGCCCAGAGACCTCTGGGTAGTGTGGGCGGCATATAAATTGAATGAATAAAATAAATGAATAAAACACTGTCTGAGGGTTAAAAAAAGCAACCACCACCCTGTAACCTGGTTCATACAATCCTGTTGGGATCTACATGCTTATGTGAAGGGGCTGCCTCAGAATCAGCAACATGAGGGAACTTTCCTACAGTATTCCTTCAGTTGCAGTGATTTTGTTGCAGTCTGCTCATGCCTTCAGCCCAAGTCAATGGACAACAGTTTAAATGTAGATTATTATTTCATATGGTCCTTAAGAATTCTTCTGAGTCCGAAAGCAGAATATAATTTTAAAAAAACAAAAAATAAATTATATGGAAACCAAGTACTGTATAGCAACTTAAAGGCTGCCCATCATCCGTCGTCCAGTCCTGTTATGCTGTAGGAGCTTGATACAGAGCCTTAAGTTACAGAGAAAGAGAATTATCAGTCATAGGCTGAATATTGCTATTGTATGTGAGCACAAGGTTTGTGATGAAACTGATGCTGTTGTACTTTGGGCACATCATGGAAAAGACAATAATGCAGGAAAAATTGAAGGCAGCAGGAAAAGGGGAAGATCCCCATATGAAACGCATTGACTCCATAAAGGAAGCCACAGCTTTGAATGTGCAATTGCTGAGCAAAGTCAATGACAGGACATTTTGGAGATCACTCATTAATAGGGTCACCATCAGTTAGAGGTGACTCAAAGGCACACAACAACAGCAACAATGGGCGAGGTAAAGGTAAAGGTTCCCCTTGACATTTAGTCCAGTTCTGTCCGACTCTAGGGCGCGGTGCTCATCCCCGTCTCCAAGCCGTAGAGCCAGTGTTTGTCCATAGACAGTTTCTGTGGTCACGTGGCCAGCGCGACTAGACACGGAATGTCGTTACCTTCCCACCGTGATGGTACCTATTTATCTAATCGCATTTACATGCTTTTGAACTGCTAGGTTGGCAGGAGCTGGGACAAGCGATGGGAGCTCACTCCGTCGCTTGGATTCAATCTTATGACGGCTGGTCTTCTGGCCTTGCAGCATGGAGGCTTCTGCGGTTTAACCACATCCCTGTAACAATAGGCTACATAGAATAAATACAGTACTTTTGAATCTCCCCTCAAGTCCTCTGTTATGGTCTTGACCACAGAAACCATTTCTGGGCCAATCGCACCATTAGGCAGGTTAGTCAGCTATTCTGAAGCAAACAACTTTGGATACCAGCTACAGCAGCAAATTGTTTCAGTCATTTAATTTGTTACTGCATTTCTGCTGCCGGAATGAAGGTGCTGGTGGGATATTCTGCCTCATGTCCCAAAATAGGTCCTATTGTTGTTGGTGAGTGAGGTATGTGCATGCCTGCAATTTGCTGTTCTACCTGTTGGGAGAATTTTAAATTGAGATTTTGTTCTCTGTTACTTTGTTGTATGTTGAAACTGCCCAATCATCTTAAGGTAGCAATAAGTAAAATACAGTAGAAATGCACTATCCATGGAGGATCAGTTCCAAGTATCAGACACTATACATCGCATGATCTCTGGCTCCGTCTAATGTCCAGCTCTGGTAAATACACTCTCTCCTTTTTCGTATTTTCAGGCAGCAGATAAGTGAATCAGCAGAAAGTGATTCCCATGGATAGGGAGGTCCTACTGTACTGGCAGAGTTAACTCTTTCTTGTCCATGACAAAGAGCTTGCCCTTATGAAACAACCGTTAAGCACTGACTTCCAAGTGACAACAGATGATTGGTGGGTTCCATTCTGAGGAGCCTAATATATAGTTCTGCGGCTGTTTTATGAGGTATACTTCCTTATAAGTGATTGCACTTGCTCATGCTATGTGGGGCCAAGTTGGAACTAATAGGGTTTTCAAGGCCCTAATAGAGTTTTCAAGGTAAATGTGATATTTATGGAGAGGTCTTACCAGTTCCACTCCCCCAATGAGTTTCCATGTCTGAATGGGGATTTTAACCCAGGCCTTCAGAGTCCTAGTCCATCATTCGATCCACTACACCACATCGCACCTACATGTAAATAAATTATGTTTTACCTCACTCACAGTGGGTTTATTTTGGTCTCCCCAGTGCCCTCATAAAAAAAATGAACATCAGGTTCTTTAAACCACAGATTTCTCCCCCCCCCCCCCCCATTTCACAGCCCTAGTAGCAAATTGCCTTTTTGGGCTAATCTTGAAGCGATCTCTCTTGATGAAGGATGTTGCCTTCACGAGGCCATCTGTATTCATCAGCTGTAGCCTCAAGATTGTTGTTCCACAGAACTCCCATTTCAAAGGTATCTTCTAAAATATCAGGTTTTTACATTTCTAGTAAGCCAGTTTCATGCTGAATTTATTCTTTTTCTATCAATAGCTTTCTCTATCAATTTGACATTATGACAGTGCTATTTTGGGACTAAGATAAGACATACCTTTAGGGGGAAATCAAGCTGCTTCTGCTGAAATAAAAAATACAGAGGCTGAGGAGAATATATGTTGCAATAAATGGTTCTGAGTTAATTTCCTTTCATAGATCTGTTCCTTGTAGAGCCATCTGCATACCTCTTTACAAAGCTGACTCATCAGGACACAAAAGCACTTTGAGGAATGATATCGAGTCTGTTTTTCTACACACTGTGCATGTTTTTGCAGCTAAGTAGTTAAATGTCCTTTACAATAAATAAGTTTTATTATTATTAATTATTTACTCTGAACTGTCATCCTGATTGATAGTGGTACCAAACAGAAAATGACAGAGAAGGTTCAACAAGGAACTAAACATCTGATCTGGACTAACAGGAACAGTAAATAACAGGCATAAGAATGATGCTGAGATAGGGAGAATTTGGTTCAGATTGATCTGACTGTACTTGCTTATCTAAGAAAGACAGAATCTTCAGTAAAGTCAGCATCTGGGTATTTAGAATGCTTAACAAATAACGCCTAAAATTCAGAATCAGTATATGAAAGAAATGCAGGCTTGTGCACTGAAAAAGCTCCTGCTCATTTTAGGGGAACTTGCCAAGGGTGCTCCCACAGATAACCACACCTAGATTTCATTTTGCTTCCTTCAGTGGTACCCCAGAACCATTTTTGATGACTGGGGTAAGGTAGTTGTTTAAACCATAATCATTAAATCTAGACTCGTTACAGGTATTAATAACAAAACCATTTCATTTACAGTTACCTTCTGCTCCATAGCAGGGTTCTTAACCTAAGCTTACACTGGGGTTTCTCCTAGTCATAAATGCCAAACCAGATGTGATATTGTGTGATTGCAATTCATGTGTTTTTAAGATAAACGAGATATATGGGTGGAACAGCAGTAGAGCATGGGGAGGGTTAGCCCCCTCCCTCCATGCTATCATTCTAATAATGATCTCCCCACTCCAAAGCTGCCATTAATTTCAAAACTGAAGTTTCTATTTTGTTATTCTGTATTTTTAATCAAAAGGAAATATTTTCTACAGAAACAAAATCACACGGAAAGGCTAATAACAGCTCACCAACATGGGTGCTCATCCACTCAAGACACAAACCTCCTGATGCTATCAATCATTAAAAATAACGGTGTTACATTATAGACATTTAAACAAAAAATATTATTTGCTTCTAAATGTATTTCTCTTGATTGATCTGACTATAAATCTTTGGTTATTAGACGCACTGGATCCAGCACTTGCTACTACAAGTATCCTATGGACGTATTCTCGAATATCCTATGGATATTTTCTCATCATGGCCATTTCTAAAACTTTAGAAATGACAACTAGGGACAAAAAGACTGAACCAAGTTTTCTGTGTGAGTTGTTGTCACAAGTCTGCATTCCAACATCATGTCAAACTGCCAAACTGAGAAAGATCCATGCAACATTCTGGCAGGTGATGGAGCTGACATTCCTAATTTGGCCATGACATTTATAGGCTTAGCCAATCTGACACAGCTAATTGCAGGCTTGGCCCATGTCCCAAGGCTATGGCGTTACTATGCTTGGTCTTGTAACTGTGAATGACTTTCAGACAACTCAACAGCTCATGCCCCCAATCCACCCTACTCCATCTTGCCTCTCCATTATCAGCTGCGGCATTTTCCTGTCTAGCTTTCTCCAAATTGTTGTTTAGCAAGACAAATGGCATATTTTAAAAATGAAAAGACAAGTGATGATATCTGGAGATCTTTGGAAAACGTGAAGAAATTTGCAAAGAAATGGAATTTTGAAGCTGCAAATCAGTGATGTCCTCTAGTTCATCAAAAGAAGTTATGAGGCCAGGACTTGCCCACTTTCCTAAGGCAGTTGTATCATAAAGTAACAGTTTTGAACTATAACTCCCCAAAATTATCCAAACAGGTTGAGTACTGCAGAAGATGTCCTCCAGAAAAGTAAATATCTGAGTTAGACATGTGCATACTCTGAGGAAGAAGTTGCTCCGTGACAGCTATTGCTTCAGGCCAATATTAGCCCTGGGAAAAAAAGACCCATGGTCATTTTGTGGACTGCTTTTAAGATGGGAGATGGAGATCATAATGACCTTCCAGGTGTTGCTTATTTTCCTTCCTCTTTGCCTGTGATAGAGTCTAATAACACCTGAGGAAACACAAGTTATGACCATAATGTATCATGCAGAAGACACTAATCATTGCTTCAGTGCAATGGCTTATTGAATTAGACAAAAAGAGAGTCAGTTTTTTGCACTGACTTCTTCTTTAACACGCAGAATATCTCACTGGGTCATCCTGGTGTTATAAGAAACCCACATAGTTAGTTGCAAGAAGCCCTCTAGAGAGGGTGTGGGGTTTTTTTGTTTTTTTTAAATGTATTTCTGTTCATCTTGCTTTCCCAACATTTTCTTATCCAGTCTGCATATCAACATGCACAGCCTTAGTAGCAATCATAGGTCAGAACAGAATGCATTGAAGAATATCCCATGCAATCTGGGAAAATAGGTTTGTTTTTATCTATTTACAGGTTAAAAGAGGAGAGAATGACAGTGATGTTATGTTTAATGAGAAAGGAGAAGAAACAGAATGTATGGCAAATAATAGGATTTGGAATAATTGCTGCAGGCCTATGGCCAGAGTTATCTACAAACAAAAATAATAATAAAAAGAATGAATATCTGTCCCTAGTTCCCCCCTCTCCTCATACAACTTTTCATTTAACTTTCAGGAACTGCCTGTCCTTATGTCCATGCTACATAGCCACGAAAGTTTGGTTTTCACAGACCAGTCATGAATTTCAAGATGACAGAGTCACCTTCCTGCCAATTTCACTTCATCAACCAGTTCTTCCCTGTTACTTCAGATTACATCCAGGACAGCAGATCTTCTCATTTCTTCTTCTGCCTTCTGAAGGATAATGTTTTCAGTAAGACAAGTCAAACATTTATTAGATGTTCCCTTAGCAGAGTTAACCTTCCAGAAGACATGAGGAGCACTGAAATCCCCCATCACTTGTGTGGCTCATCTTTGTGCAAGTTTTGTCATCTGATCCAGGAAAGCATTGTGAATGCCTTTTGGCTAGCTAGGCAGTCTATAGCATACTGTCAGAACAATTACGATTCTTATTTCACCTTCCCTTTAAATGAGGAGTAGGAATCATGCAGCCTCAAGGCTATTTCTGCAGCCCCTGGAGCTCCCAATTATTATTTTCGTTTTTCACAAAAAAGTTATTTATCTGAAACCACCACCCCCTGGATAACCAACAATGCCAGCAGTGTTTGTGATTCTGCTCTAAAACAAGGTGTGCCTTAGAAATGCTTCTGATTTTTGCCCCCAAACATTTTTTCCAAATTGAAAAGAATGTTCTGATCAATTTAAGTTTCCTGTGGGCTAAAACCACACACTCTGGAAAAAACAGGTGTTGTTCACATGGACTCCTGTTACTTCTCATGATACAAGCCCCACTGTGGTTTCAAAATGGTGCCCAATACACACTTTAAAAAACTGCTGTAGGTTTTCCATGGAACAACATCTCTGGCCAATCGGTTACCTAGGATGCCTCCCAGCACTGGCTGGCCAGTGATGTTGTTCTTCCATGGAAGGGGGAAGTTCTCTTGGCTCTGTTTTTGCAGCATGGAGAGCAGCTAAGTACTCTCAGCTGCTACCCCAACTATGTCATAAGTTACAGTGGTGCCTCACTTGATGACGTTAATCCGTTCCAGCGAAATCACTGTAGAGCGAAATCGTCGTCAAGCAAAAGTAAAAAGCCCATTAGAATGCATTAGAAACTGGTGAATGTATTCTAATGGGCGAAATACCTCATTGTAAAGCGAAGATCCTCCATAGGGAGGCCATTTTCTGCTCCCTGTAGAGCGAAGAATCTGTCCCTAACATAGCAGGGAGCCATTTTGCACAGTGGGAGGCCATTTTGGAAACCCGACGGTCAGCTGTTTTGATCGTCGCTAAGCGAAAAATCGGTTCCCGAAGCAGGGAACTGATCATCGTAAAGGGGATTTTTCCCATAGACACATCGTTTTGCGATCGCAATAGCGATTATAAAAACCTCATCATACAGCGGATTCGTTGTACAACGAGGTAATCGTCAACTGGGGCACTACTGTATCTGCTTCCCACGTTCCCCCTGCTGGCTCACCCACTGACCTGCCAGCACACACTGCTCCATCCCTCCTCATTGCGCAATCTTCCAGTCCAGGCAGAAGCCTAGACTTCCTTTCTCCACCTCCTCCAGCAGCTTATCACTCAGGTGAAGAGGCAGGGCAGGAATTACTGCAACACTGCATTTGAGTGGCCAGTTGCTGGAGGAGGTAGAGAAGGGAAGTCTGGGCTCTGACAGGGAGGGACGGAGCAGCATGCCCTGGAAGCTCAGTGGGTGAGCTGGTGGGTGGAGAGGGAAGGGATGACTTATAACAAAGGGGCACGAAGTACTTCATGCACATCTCTAGGCCCCAAACCTAATGCTGTCAGTAGCCAGGGAGTTTCCCAGCACTGGCCAGCAGGTAATATGCTGCTTTAATGCAAACAATTGCATTAGCACAGAACATAAGCTGCACGTGGGTTCCTGCCTGTTTGTAGGTAAACCACAGTAAATTCCATTGCTGTGGATTACTGCAAACATGTAGTTCCAGCTGTGCAGTGGCTGATATAGTCCCAAGAGGGGTCTGGAACTAGAAAAACAAATTCCAGCAGGGCTTTTGGAAGGGAGAAAAGGCAAAAAGACATTTCACCACAACAGATGTTCAAGGTCCCTTTAAGAGCTTGATCATGTTTTTTTATTCCTCCTCCCAGAATCCCTCAAGCTGGGAATTCTGGGAGATAAATTGGAGGGAGGGGTGGGAGGAGAAGAACTTTCCCAAGCTCTTCTGGCTGCTAACCCTAGCATGATGGACTGATCACTGTACTGCAGAAGACATTAAGTCAAAGCAGAATACAAAGTAGACCAGACAGGTTTGTAAGGCTGAAAAAGAAAAAAGAAAAGAAAAGAAAAGTGACTTTCAAATGCAACTACTTATGTATAAGAAAAGGCACAGGCAGGAGTTGTTGTTTGTGCAGGGGTTCCAGTATGGAGCAGGAAGGATCCTGCTGCAATATGTTTTCATCTCGCCCTGAGGGAGGCATCTTGCTTTTTTGCTTCCAGGACTGAAATAGGGGAAGTGTCAGGAGAGGAGAATGGGGGGGGGATGCATTGTTATAACAGAGATCCTAACTCATGCTGGATTTTTAGGAAGAAAATAAAGCAACATCATTCAACCTGCTTTCCAAAAATAAAAGTTATGTTAATATGTATTGCAAAGTAGCCTCTCCCTGCCTTGGTACTAAATGAGGGTGGGAGAGGAAGCTTGAGAGAAAGAGAGAGAGAGAGAGAGAGAGAGAGAGAGAGAGAGAGAGAGAGAGAGAGAGAGAGAGAGAGAGAGAGAGAGAACTACTCTTACTGGAAGATAAAATTAGAAATGGTCTACATTGCCTGAAACCGTTTTGTGGTAAACATTGTGTCTCAATAGTAATATAATGAGTTCCAAGAAAATGCTGCATTAGCTTCTTTTCTAAATAATTACTTGAAAAGGTTGATACAAAGAACATTAGGGCAAATTATTATTTTCTCGTGGCATAACTAACTGTCCCACCACTCCCCTCCCCCAGCACAGTACAATATGCTGAAAAATCCATGTTTGTGCTGGCTTAGACAGTGATAATATTTACAACTAAAGGTACATCCAGGTACTGAAATGTTGGTGTTCCAATTTACCTCTTAAATCTCTGTTATTATATGAGACAGAGAATAGGGGGAAACTTGGGAGAATGGATTATTCCCCTGGTCTCTAACTTTCAAAACAACATTTTCCCCTGCCTGGGGCTACAAGCCCTGAACAAACCTTTCCTATGTAAATGGAAATAAGCTCAGAAGTCATATTTAATGTGGATTATTTTTCCGCTACACATTTTGGGGTTTTGCCAGATACGTAGCAGCTCTATTTAAAAGATAGAGATGAAGAATTTTTGTATGACATTCTACTGTATACAGCAAATTAGTAGACAGCTTAGCACTAGAGATGGGAATGAATATAAAAACAGATCAGTTTTTTCGAGGAATATAGCCAATTCGTCAAATATTGGCTATAACTTCACAGCCTCAGCCACCCACCCACCCCCACTATACGGGCATTAGGCTGTCCCCATGCCAACATCGACAACAACAATAACAACAGCACCTACATCAAGCCCAGTGGTTCAGCTGCAGTTCAACTTAGTAGGTAGGCAGAAGCAGGAACAAGGGACAAGAGCTCAGGTCACCCCATTGCATGGATTCGAACTGCTGATCTTCCACTCGAGAAGCCCAGCAGCCACCCTGATTAACTGCCGTTAGTAGCACCTTGCAGTCGGACCCTATTCTCCTGCTGTTGCTGCTGCTTTGACAACCTCAGTTGCCTCCTGGGGGACGAACTTCAGTAACTTTGCTGGCAAATGTGATGTTGCAGAAGAAGAAGACCAGAGTCTCCTGTGGCTGCCTTTTGCCTCAGTGCCGCGATGGGGTGAAAAAGCCTGCTTTCTGGCTGTGAACTTCCTCAGTGCCTGATGGGGCAAAAAGTCAACAACACTGCTGGCCCTTTGAACAATTTCCTAATCCTGCAGCGCCTTCCACTTCAGCTACATTCCAAAAGGTCTGTCTGCTCTGCCCCACCCAAAACCTGTCCAGGTGTGACCCCATCGCTTGGCTTCAGACTGGTTTTCAACCCGTACCAAGAGGGCCGGCCTATCTAAGCCTCCCCAAACCTCCCAGAGCTATCTTTATCATATCTGGGTGGTCTCAGCAACCAAGCTGTGATCCACAGCTTTCTAGTTCTAAATGAGTATCTTTGTTTCTTTGAAGGTTGTCAGCAAGTCTAGTTAGATGTTGGTGGACAGGTGAGTCTCCTAGGCCAGGCTCTGCCCCACCCAAAGCCTATCCAGGCATCATCCCATCGCTCCATCGCCTGGCTTCAGACTGCAGAGCCCATCTCGTTTTCAACCCATGCCAAGGGGGCTGGCCTGTATAAGCCTCCCCAAACCTCTGAGGGCTATGTTTTAAATATCCCAGGGGTCTCAGCAGCCAAGTTGCAACCCCCAGCTTTCTAATTCTAAGCGAGCATCTTTGTCGCCCCATCGCTGCTGCCATGTGCCTCAGTGCCTGATGGGGCAGCACACAATCCCTTTGCTGCTGCCAACTACCTCAGTGCTCAATCAGGCCAAAAGAGCCTGCTTTCCTGCTGCCAACTTGCTCAGTGGGGCAGCACACACCACTTTGCTGCTGTTAACTACCTCAGTGCCCAATGTGGACAAAAAAAAGCCTGCTTTCCTGCTGCCTTTCCCCCCAGTGTCCGATGGGGCAGCACATGCCGCTTTGCTGCTGCCATGTGCGTCAGTGAACATGAGGTTGAAAGAACATGAAAGACACTTGAGACTAAAACAACTGGAAAAATCAGCAGTAGCTGAACATGCCCTGAAACAAGGTGGACATAAAATCCTGTTTCAAAACACAGAAGTACTGGACAACAGCAGCAATCATTATGTTACGCTACACAGGTAAGCCATTAAAATCCACAAACATCATCACAGCTTCAACAAAACATAAGAAAGTCTGAAACTCAACAAAGCCTGGCTCCCAGCACTGAAAAATACAGCCTGCAAAAAGGTCAACAAACTCAAGGACCAGCCACAAGGACCAGTGATCACTGCACACCAAAGACTAGCTAACAACACTCATCAATCAGAGTGACAGATCATATCCCCCCTAATCACAACAATACACCCACAACAACAACAACAAAAAAACACTGATCACCATAATTACCCAATCTCCTGAACAGGATAAAAAGCTGATCCCACAGCTACAAATACTCAACTACCCCACAGAATACAGACAGGGTTCTAATTCCTGTCCTCTGAAGATGCCAGCCACAGAGACTGGTGAAACATTAAGAAGAAAAACCTCCGGAACACATTAAAAAAAAACCCAGACTGAAAAACCTACAACAACCATCAGATCCCGGCCATGAAAGCCTTCTTAAATGCAATAGAATAATTACTTTACTGTCTAAACTCATGATGACTCTGGGTAGAATAAACACAAAGGGAGGGCAAACTTCTATACCCCCTCCTGAACACTTCTGTTTCTCTCCCCATAAGGAGAAGGAAGGGGGGGGGGCTTCCATAGTCAATGGAAGCTCTATGTGTACCTGCCAGGAGGGTGTGTGGCTTAGGCACTCCCTCTTTTCACTTGTGTAGCCTACTCAAATTCATTACACCCAAATAGGGTAATGTGAGGCAGGGCTTTACGAATTATGTTTGGGAACTTCCAAGATCTGCTGACCAACAGAGACAGTGACGAGTGTAAGTTGTAGTCTTAAAATAGCTTTTCTAATTTCTGGTGTAGAGAATAGTAGCACATCCAGTGGGAGTGTGTTCCAAAGATTAAAACCATTGCAGCCTGAAAACAACTGGCAATCTAGGACAATCCTAATCCAAAATTGTGTACCACTTTGTAGTTTACAAGTTACATTTTATATCGACTGAAACTTCAAGAAATTCTTCAAGGCAGCCACACACAGAAAGCATTAGTCTGTGCAGTAGCACAAGACATTACCATTGATATTTACACAATACTTGTGTTGGATAAAAATCCAAAGGGCATAATAAGGCATACAGAGGAATAATAATGAACACGTATGTTTCTGAAAGCATATTCTTTATGATGTCAGCATTAATAATAATCTTGTTACTGAGAATCATCACTACTTCTTTGAAATTAACTGTGTTTGAAGACACTTTGGATGGAGTATTTTGATTGTCCCTATGAAGCTGGGGATTTTTCCCCATGAAAATTTGCTGTATTTCTAGAATTTATAAGGGCTCTTCAAGTTTGGAAAGAAGAAAATGTGGTGCTTTGAGCTGGATATCCTGTACTGTTTGGATCTGGAACAGGAAAGCTATTACATTGCAAACATTTTCAGTTTATTGTTTGAATTTCAAGCCCAGATCGAGAGATGGGGACGAACCACCAATGGATGGCTGAACAGGTGTTCTGTGGTTCAGTGGCCCACTGACAAAGAAACCCACTATTGGACCTTCTCTAGCTGTTATTTTAAGATGAAGGACATTCTAAAAGTAAAGTTCTGCTGGTTTGTTTTGTGCCTGTCCTTTAGGGATTGGCATTTAGTTCTGAACCATTTTTATCATGCTTGTAAAATTGTCATCTTTGCCGGTCAATTCAATGCATAAATAGAGTTATAAAATATTTACAAAACAAAAGGACCTTTTGCAAAGAGGTTGGGACATTTGGGGATTCTAAAATTTACAGACCAATAATAACTCCTGTTTCCCCCCCGGGACTGACATTTAAACGCAATCACAGTGCAACACAAGCTGCTCTGAAAACTTCTGCATAAATTTAAAAGGAAGTAGCTAGTCACTACAGAAGCTTAAATGTCCTTGGGGGAAAAAAATCTCGGGAACCACATTTTTGTGTTGCGTTGTGGTTGCAACGTTGTCTTTAGCACCCTTTGCTTGACCAGTTTGACACAAGTTAAAAAGCATGAGACTGAACTCACTGTTGGGATGCAGGTCGAAAGCAAGGCTCATTCAAAGCCTTGCTGTGGTGAAATTAGGTCCCAGAAGAATTAAATGTTTTGGATTTAAATAATAGAAATTATCTTGGATAACTTCTTTGCAATTCTACTCCACTTGAGTGAGAAAACAAAACATTATGCACCAACTGATTCATCACAGTCTTGCTTTTGCTAAGCACTTCTGAATGTTATTGTTTTCAGTGGAAATAACTGAAGAGACTGAAACATGGGATTTATTGGGAATTTAAAGTGGATCTTGCCCTTATCGCTGTATTAAGTAAATGTCCAAGAGTCAGTTTGATGGAGTGGATACTGGATCAGATGAGAACTCAAAGGGCCTAGGTTCAAATTCCATGTCAGCTGTGGAATTTCATTGGGAGTCAACAATATTAAACCACTTTTTGAACATCTCATGTATCTCAAAAATCTTATTAGGATTTGACTTAAGGGCACATAAAGGCAAGAGAAAAATATCCAGGCAAGAATCTCTAATATTTCTGTGTCGCATGCAAACCCCTTTGATGGATTGCTGCCTTGTCGTGGTGAAGAGGCTTAAGTAATTCAGAGAAGCTATGGGCTATGCCATGCAGGGACACCCAAGACGGACAGGCCATAGTGGAGAGTTCTGACTAAACGTGATCCACCTGGAGCAGGAACTGGCAAGCCACTCCAGTATCTTGGCCAAGAAAACCGCATGAACAGAAACAAAAGGCTAAAAGATATGACACTGGAAGATGAGCCCCTCAGGTCGGAAGGCGTCCAACATGCTACTGAGGAAGAGCGGAGGACAAGGACAAGTAGCTCCAGAGCTAATGAAGTGGTTGTGCCAAAGCCAAAAGGATGCTCAGCTGCAGACATGCCTGGAAGTGAAAGGAAAGTCCAATGCTCCAAAGAAAAATACTGCATAGGAACCTGGAATGTAAGATTTGTGAACCTTGGTAAGCTGGATGTGGTCAAACAAGAGATGGCAAGAATACACATTGACATCCTGGGTGTCAGTGAACTAAAATGGACGGGAATGGGCAAATTCAATTCAGACGATTATCATATCTACCATTGTGGACAAGAATCCCATAAAAGAAATGGAGTAGCTCTCATAGTCAACCAAAGGGTGGGAAAAACTGTACTGGGATATAATCTCAAAAATGATAGAATGATTTCAATACTAATCCAAGGCAGACCTTTCAATATCACAGTAATCCAAGGTTATGCATCAACTACCGATGCGGAAGAGGCTGATATTGACTAATTCTATGAAGACTTACAACACTTTCTAGAACTGACACCAAAGAAAAATGTTCTTGACATTAGAGGGAATTGGAATGCTAAAGTAGGGAGTCAAGAGAAAAAGGAACAACAGGTAAGTTTGGCCTTGGAGTTCAAAACGAATCAAAATAATTTAAACCAAATCCCTTATGAATACACAGTGGAAGTGAAGAACAGATTTAAGGAAATAGATTTGGTGGACAGAGTGCCTGAAGAACTATGGATGGAGGCTCGTAACATTGTATAGGAGGCAGCAACAATAACCATCCCAAAGAAAAGGAAATGCAAGAAAGCAAAGTGGCTGTCCACCAAGGCCTTACAAATAGCAGAGAAGAGAAGGGAAACAAAATGCAAGGGAGATGGGGAAGGTTAAAGAAAATTGAATACAGTCTTCCAAAGAATAGCAAGGAGAGACAAGAGGGCCTTCTTAAATGAACAGTGCAAAGAAATAGAGGAAAATAATAGAAAGGGAAATACTGTACTAGAGGAAAATATAGAAATTTAAGAACCAGAGATTTTATCAAGAAAATTAGAGATATTAAAGGAACATTTTGTACAAAGATGGAGATGATGGAGATGGTGGAGAAGGACAAAAATGGTAGGGACCTCACAGAAGCAGAAGACATCAAGAAGAGGTGGCAAGAATACAATGAGGAATTATACCATAAAAATCTGGTTGTCCCAGACAACCCAGATAGTGTGGTTTCTGACCTTGAGCCAGACATCCTGGAGAGTGAAGACAAGGCTGTATATTCTCTGCCTGCTTATTTAACTTATATGCAGAATACAGCATGTGAAAGGCAGGACTGGATGAATCCCAAGCCGGAATCAAGATTGTCGGAAGAAATATCAACAACCTAAGATATGCAGATGATACCACTTTGATGGCAGAAAGTGAGGAGGAAATACAGAATCTCTTAATGAGGGTGAAACAGGAGAGGGCAAAAATGGTTTGAAACTCAACAGAAAAAAAACTAAGATCATGGCCACTGGTCCTATCACCTCCTGGGAAATAGAAGGGGAAAGGTAGTGACAAATTTTACTTTCCTAGGCTCCATGATCACTGCAGATTGTGACAGCAGCCACGAAATTAAAAGACGCCTGCTTCTTGGGAGGAAAGTGACGACAAACCTAGACAGCATCTTAAAAAGCAGAGACATCACCTTGTCGACAAAGGTCCTCATAGTCAAAGCTATGGTTTCTCAAGTAGTGATGTATGGAAGTGAGAGCTGGACCATAAAGAAAGCTGACCACCGAAGAATTGATACTTTTGAATTGTGGTGCTGGAGGAGACTCTTCAGAGTCCCCTGGACTGCAAGGAAATCAAACCTGTCCATTCTGAAGGAAATCAACCCTGAGTGCTCACTGGAAGGACAGATCCCGAAGCTGAGGCTCCAATACTTTGGCCATTTGACGAGAAGAGAAGACTCCCTGGAAAAGACCCTGATGTTGGGAAAGTGTGAAGGCAAGAGAGAAGGGAATGACAGAGGACGAGATGGTTGGACAGTGTCACCGAAGCTACGAAGATGAATTTGACCAAACTCCAGGAGGCAGTGGAAGACAGGAGGACCTGCCGTGTACTGGTCCATGGAGTCAAGAAGAGTCGGACATGACTTAATGACTAAACAACAACAAGTATACAAGCCTATATCTGTGTTCCTGAAAGATTCTATTAGGGTTCAAGGTATTTTATACCATTGTATCATTTGAAATGTGCACATGACATACAACCAGAATGAATAATCCTAATGGAATGTGGTAACGTTGAGAACAGTCAATGTGTTACAACTGTGGTCCCCAACCTTTTTCACCCCATAGACCGGCTGGGGAAGGTGGGGAACCCCCAGTGCTCGTGTGCATGAGTAAATGGTGTGGCACATGTGTGGGCGTGCACGCTCATGCGCATGTGCAAACAGCAGCACGGCGCTTGCTCGGGCACACTGGAGTGTGCGCACAGGCACAAACAGGCTGTGCAGGGCTGAATGCGTGTGTGTGGGGGGCGGGAGGTCTGTTTTCACGGCCCGGTTGGGGACCTCTGTGTTACAGTACAGAAGATGGTGTCAGCAGATTCATAAGAACTTCAATTGTGTAAAATTTCCCTAGCTTTTCCTACATCATCAACTCATGAGCTCCCCCTTTTCCCCAGTATATATCTGCTATGGCAGTAGTTCCCAACCTTGGGTCCCCAGATGTTCTTGAATTACAGTTCCCAGAAATCTTGGCCAGCATAGCTAATGATGAAAGCTTATTGGAGATTTAGTCCAAAAAAATCGGGGGAACCAAGATTCAGAACTACTGCCCTCTGACACAGAGTAGTATGGAACACACAACTCCATTTGAGCTAGTAGGACTGCTTTGAGAAACCTGTTGGGCATTTTAAAAAAATCTCATGTACTAATGGCCCAAATGCTTTGAAGAATGTCAACCCAACAGTTTTAGCATTCTAATTAGTTAGGGAATCTATGGATTAAACACAATTTTCAGTACGATCTAGAGCAAAGCCATTGAATCAGTGGGACTTGATTCAGTGATGATTGTCATCACCCACTGATTCAGTGCCTCTGATCTACCTACCATTCACCAGTAGCTGCATTTCACCCCACATGGATAATTTTGGAATTGTGCAGATAATTTACTATCCAGAACTCCCATAGAAGCAATAATGCAGTAATCTTGAGTCCCACATGATCCCACAAGTGTCAGCCATTTCACGTTAGAGGTTTTCGGCTGTGTCCTCAAGCTCTATGCCACTAGCATCCTAACCATCTTCTGCACACCATTATGATCTCTTGTGATCCCTTGATGATCTCTTAGGCACTGTAGATGCGGATGACGTAGAAGCACAGGAAAGCTGTACCAATTTAAAGCAAGATTTCAACCCATCAGGAATGTTATCCCTGATAAAGCCATTGTGTTGTGTCAATCTGTCTCTCCCCACAACTGTTTCTGATTAGGAGACTGCCTGTATCATTTTTCAGGGCAAAGCTATTGCCACTGTATTCATTTGTATTCTGCCTGGTATGTCTGTGACATTCCTGCTGCTCCCTTTTGCATCACTTGGCTTTTTATTTTAAAACAATGACAAGTACATTTCTTTCCTCTTTCTCTAATCTACTGAGCAATGTGATAGCTTCATGAACTAATAAAGTGGATTTTAAACCTCATGCCAAAATAAATATGTTAATTCTCAAGCTGTCACCAGACTCTGTGTTATTTTTGGTGCAAATAACGAACACGTCAATCCTCTTAGAATCAAAGACCCTCCCAAATTGTTCTGTCTAGGCCAACTTTAAAATGGGGAAGGGAGGGAGGGAACACGGAAAAGATGTAAAAAAATAAAACTACTTCTACTTTCTTTTTAACTAGGACAAAAGCCATAAATATGATGCTACTGAATTGGTACATTTTTTTTTAAAAAAAAAGGTATATGATGATGTTTAAATTGCACAATGATTGTTTTCTGATCCACACTGCAGAGTCTTGAAGTATATCATTCAGCAGGGTGAAACACATTGCAGTGTTGTTATGGGCCATCCGTTTGTGTGAGATGTTCAAGGAATGGTTTACCACGGCCACGGCCACGACCAGTAAGTTTTCATGGTTGAGTTGGGATTTAAACACAGGTCTCCTGATTTCTCGTCCAACATTCTGCTCACTGCATCACACTGGCTCCTGGCATACCATTTATTACTGTGTTTCCCCGAAAATAAGACAGGGCCTTATATTAATTTTTGCTCCAAAAAAAATGCATTAGGACTTATTTTCAGGGAATGTTTTTTGTTTTTTTTTCATGTACAACAACCTACATTTATTCAAATCCAGTCATGTCATCTTTTGGATGCTGCACAATGGTGGAGGGTGGGTTTCACTTAACTGGGGCTTATTTTTGGGTTAGGGCTTATATTACGAGCATCCCGAAAAATCATATTAGAGCTTATTTTCAGGTTAGGTCTTATTTTTGGGGAAACAGGGTAGTAGCTTCTAAATGACATTCAGCAACATGTAATAAAATGGAGATTAACTGTACTTGTTAAACGTTTTCCAGAAGATCTGCCCTGCCATTGTGAAGTTACATGAAATAGAAATCATGGCACAAACCAATCCATGTTCTTCTCTCAACAGTTTCATCTTTCCTCCCTTGCACTCCAGATTCCAGAACCTGACAAATTTATTTTTTGTCCTAAAACTCAATGTAACTCGTTGCCTGGCGGATCCGGGAAGCTCTAGTCCAAAAGGAACCTTACCAAACTCTGTTGAAATCTTTTTTTCATATTCTCTCTCTGTGTACACTGAAACATCAGGAACACAAGGTGGGTGCATGGTTGTAAAGTTCTAAGTGTGTGTGCGTGTGCGCGCGTGCGTGCGTGCACGTGTGCATGCACGTGTGCATGCATGTGTGTGTGTGTGTGTGTGTGGCCTAGGAAGGCATAGGAAGCAGCTGATTCTTGGCAAAAGATTTAAAGGATTTTGCTTTTTTTAAAAAAAAACTTGCAGACTAGTTAATTTTTCAAGAAAAATGAGTCACAGGGAAAAATTGGCAAAACCAATATTCCACATATTAGCTTGCACGGTTCTGGACAGGTAAATTCTTCTGATCATTATGTCGCAAGCAGTGACAGCACTGAAAAAACAAAACACTGGATGTCGTGTGGAGACTTCATGAATTCTGCTCATCTCACAATGTTGATTTTTTATTTTTATGTACCATATCCTGGTCTTATTTCCATTTACTCAGAGGGAAATTATACAGACTGTTATAAGCCGTACTCCTACATAAAAGTGTGTATAACACTGCAGTTGTAATGTACTGTACAATCTCAGTCTTGTTTCTCCTCATAACAAACACAAGACACGTTGTTGTCTTCTAAAATGGGGTGCTGAGACAGTCAATGAGTCATCCAGCACTGCAAAGGAAGGTCACAGATAAATAGGATTTTTTAAAAACTATGCAAATTGAAAATATATGGAAATCAACTTATTTCCTAAGTGAGGCAAAGCTTTAGGAAAACTGCTTAGGAACAAGCAAAAAGAAAAAAAGAAAGGAAGGAAAGGAAAAGAAAAGAAAAGAAGAAAAAAGAAAAATGAAAGAAAAGAAGAAGAAAAAGGGGAAGAAAAAACATAGAGATTAAAACTAAACAGTGGACTGCCCACCACTTCCACCAATTATTTTTTAATTGCAAATGAACAACTGAAAGAGGGTTTAGCCATGATTTAAGGGGTCCGTGTAACAAACTAGTGAAATACATTGCCAGAGAGCGATGCAAAGATCCTTTTTTTAAAAGCCAAAACCTCAACATTTTTACTGTACTATGCTCCCAGAATGCTCTAAGCAATAATGAAAAATAGAAGCAGCTATTAAAACCAGAGTTTAATAAAGTTACTTTTTTAGATGAGAACTCTCAGAATCTCTGCATGACCATGAACCTTGGCAGCTGAAGGATTTTGAATCGTTGACAGAGATGACTGAATTTCGCCATTCTGACCCAATATTGGAAGAAGAGGACTTCATATTGCCTGCATCCAGAAATGAAGAGGGATGGCTGCAGGTGAACCTGAAACTACCATACCATCTACTATGGAAGAGGTTAGCAACGTAAGCGGGAGGTGGTGAGTGCTCCAACACTCAAGGCATTCAACCAAAAATTGGACAATCATTTATCAAATCTTTGATTTGGAATCTTGTACTGAGTGGGAGAAAGGGACGTGGTGGCACTGTGGTTTAAACTGCAGAAGCCTCTGTGCTGCAAGGTTAGAAGACCAGCAGTCGTAAGATCAAATCCATGCAACGGAGTGAGCTCCCGTCGCTTGTCCCAGCTGCTGCCAACCTAGCTGTTCGAAAGCATGTAAAAATGCAAGTAGATAAATAGGTACCACCACGGTGAGAAGATAATGGCGTTCCATGTCTAGTCGCACTGGCCACATGACCACGGAAGATTGTCTTCAGACAAACACTGGCTCTATGGCTTGGAAACGGGGATGAGCACCGCCCCCTAGAGTCAGACACGATTGGACAATTGTCAAGGGGAATCTTTACCTTACTGAGTGGGGGGGGGGGGGAGTTTGCACTCAGTGGTCTTATAGTCCCCTTTCAACTCACTATTCTATGAGTCTATGTAGACCATAGGTTTCATGCAGCCTCCAGGGGCCCCAAATATAACCCCTAGTGAAACAATCGAAGGGGGAAAAAAATTAAAAATCTGGAAAAGTAAATTTATGCCATCTGAGAAGTATGGGGAGTACTTTTGACAAGTATTTTTGAAGAGCCCCATAATTCCATTTAATTTTTTAATAAAATGCAGCTGCCTGATGGCTCTGAGGGGCTTCTTCAGGGGAAAAAGACCCAGTTATGTAAGAGATAATGGGGGTGGGGATGATCAGGGTAGATGCGTGAAAGCCCCCTGTGCTACAGCCTTCTTCAAATTCCCTCTGCATCCACCTTTCCTTATTCCATCTCAAGCGTTGGGCCATACTTTCAGTTTTATGTGCCTCCCTCCTGCTTTTTATAACATCTTGCCTCATGAAGAAAAGATCCAGAGAACTCAAGCTTGTACATTTTTTTTGTAACTTTTAATGTGTGTGTAATAAAAATATTACAGTAATGTGGGTTTTTGAATTTAACTGATCAAGGTAATCCTTGAGCCAGGTTTATTAACTGCAAAGTGTTTTGCTTCCTTGCTTTAATGTGGAAGCAAATTTTAACTTGATGACTCCCCAAAATACCCTTGGTGGACCAAGAGTACAATATCACCGATATTGTTTAATCCACTCCTTTAAGTAAAGGAGAGAGGAGGCTAGAGTTAGAACAGCAAGCCTGCTTCCTTCTCCTATTCTCCATACAGTATTTCAAAATCTAATGATTCTTTAAAAGAAACACAAACAAACAAGTGAGCTGCATTTAGGAGAGCAGTAAGTAAGCCACTCTGAGTGAAACCCAGTGTTGCAACATGGCAGTTTAAATCTGTTGTAGAATCAGATTTCAAATTGCTCTTTGGCAGTGAAGCAAAGAGATGCTCAAGTTCTGTAACTCTGCTTTCCTTTGTGCAAATAGTATTGAAATTATTGCAACCATTGTATGCTGCCTTAAAGACGTTTTGGCTGGAAGGGATCTTTTTGGGCTGGGATATTTGTCAGTCAGTCTTTTTGTTGTTTAGTTGTTAAGTCATGTCCAACTCTTCCTAACCCCATTGACCAGAGTATGCCAGGCCCTCCTATCTTCCACTGCCTCACGGAGCTGGGTCAAATTCAACTCGCCTTGGAGTTCAAAATGAATCAAAATAATCGAAACCAAATCCCTTATGAATAAACAGTGGAAGTGAAGAACAGATTTAAGGCACTAAATTTGGTGGACAGAGTGCCTGAAGAACTATGGATAGAGGCTCATAACATTGTATAGGAGGCAGCAACAATAACCATCCCAAAGAAAAGGAAATGCAAGAAAGCAAAGTGGCTGTCCAACGAGACCTTACAAACAGCAGAGAAGAGAAGGGAAATCAAATGCAAGGGAGATAGGGAAGGTTAAAGAAAATTGAATGCAGTCTTCCAAAGAATAGCAAGGAGAGACAGGAGGGACTTCTTAAATGAACAGTGCAAAGAAATAGAGGAAAATATAGAAAGTTAAAAACCAGAGATTTTATCAAGAAAACTGGAGATATTAAAGGAACATTTTGTGCAACAATGGACATGATGAAGGACAAAAATGGTAGGGACCTCACAGAAGCAGAAGACATCAAGAAGAGGTGGCAAGAATACACAAAGGAATTATACCATAAAGATCTGGATGTCCCAGACAACACAGATAGTGTGGTTGCTGACCGTGAGCCAGACATCCTGGAAAGTGAAGTCAAGTGGGCCTTAGAAAGCATGGCTAACAACAAGGCCAGTGGAGGTGATGGCATTCCTGTTGAACTATTTAAAATCTTAAAAGATGACGCTGTTAAGGTGCTACATTCAATATGCCAGCAAGTTTGGAAAACTCAGCAGTGGGCAGAGGATTAGAAAAGATCAGTCTACATCTCAATCCCAAAGAAGGGCAGTACCAAAGAATGCTCCAACTACCGTACAATTGCACTCATTTCACACGCTATCAAAGTTATGCTCAAAATCCTCCAAGGTAGGCTTCAGCAGTATGTGGACCGAGAACTCCCAGAAGTACAAGCTGGATTTCGAAGGGACAGAAGAACTAGAGACCAAATTGCTAACATGTGCAGGATTATAGAGAAAGCCAGAGAGTTCCAGAAAAACATCTACTTCTGCTTCGTTGAGTATGCAAAAGCCTTTGACTGTGTTGACCACAAAAAACTATGGCAAGTTCTTAAAGAAATTGGAATGGCTGACTACCTTATCTACCTCCTGAGAAATCTATATGTAGGACAGGAAGCAACGGTTAGAACTGGATATGGAACAAGTGATTCGTTCAAAATTGGGATAGAAATACAACAAGGCTGTACAGTATTGTCTCCCTGCTTATTTAACTTATATGCAGAATACATCATGTGAACGGCAGGACTGGATGAATCCCAAACCAGAATTAAGATTGCCATAAGAAATACAAGCTCAGATGTGGAAATGATACCACTCTAATGGCAGAAAGTGAAGAAGAATTAAAGAGCCTCTTAATGAGGGTGAAAGAGGAGAGGGCAAAAATGGTCTGAAGCTCAACATTTAAAAAAAATCTAAGATCATGGCCACTGGTCCTATCACCTCCTGGCAAATAGAAGGAGAAGGTATGGAGTCAGTGACAGATTTGCTTTCTTGGGCTCCGTGATCACTGCAGATGGTGACAGCAGCCGTGAAATTAAAAGACGCCTGCTTCTTGGGAGGAAAGCGATGACAAACCCAGACAGCATCTTAAAAAGCAGAGACATCACCTTGCCGACAAAAGTCCTCATAGTCAAAGCTATGGTTTCTCAAGTAGTGATGTATGGAAGCAAAAGCTGGACCATAAAGAAGGCTGACCACCAAAGACTTGATACTTTTAAATTGTGGTGCTGGAGGAGACTCTTCAGAGTCCCCTGGACTGCAAGGAAATCAAACCTGTCCATTCTGAAGGAAATCAACCCTGAGTGCTCACTGGAAGGACAGATCCCCAAACTGAGGCTCCAATACTTTGGCCATCTGATGAGAAGAGAAGACTCCCTGGAAAAGACCCTGATGTTGGGAAAGTGTGAAGGGAAGAGGAGAAGGGGACGACCGAGGACGAGATGGTTGGACATCAAAGCGACCAACATGAATTTGACCAAACTCCGGGAGGCAGTGGAAGACGGGAGGGCCTGGCGTGCTCTGGTCCATGGGGTCACAAAGAGTCGGACACAACTTAACGAGAACATTAAAAAAGGAAAAAAAATGTGTATCTAAATTAAGGCATTTCTCCTAAGCCAATTTTCTGCAAAGTCAGTCTGTTTGATTTTAATGGCGTTAATTTCTGTCTCTGCAGACCTGAGCTTACAGCCCCTTTTAAATTTGCATCTGATGATTCAGATCCAATAAACTGGATGTGGAAGTGCACTGTGGCAGCAGGGGTGGGTGGGAGGTATGTAAACCCGCCTCCCTTCTGGCACTCCTATTGCTAGCTGGATGGAATTGTGAAGTGGCTAACCTCGTCAAACCTTCCTCCTTTTGGAGTGGGGGTTTCATACAAGACCGTTTCCCCAGTAAAATATGACTATACCAATAAAGAATATTAAAAGGAGATGGTTTGCTTGGCCGCCACGGTGCCCGCTTTGGCTCTACAAATAGTAATAACAACATGAATCACGCGAAGGCCGGTTCCTTCCGCGCTTCTCCGCCTCTCCTTCCGATGGTGGAAGCGAGGGAACAATTCCCGACGCGGCCTGCAGGGGGAGCCGCTGCTGCCGCCGCCGCTGCTGCTGCTGCTACTCCTCCCGCAATCGGCGGGCGCTCTCGAGGGACGCATCTCGGACTTGGAGCCGCGGCTCTTCCTTCTCGGTCCAGCTCGCCTCCCTCCCTCCCTGGAGCTCTCGGGGCGGCGGGGGCTTCTGAGCTCCCACCCCCACCCAATATCCCCCTTCGCGTTGGCCGAGGCTGTGAGGGAAGTAACGCCGGGGAGGGAAATGCAGAAGCCCCGAGCAGCGGCTGCTGGAGGCGAAGCGAGCCGCCGAGCGTGGTAATCTTGGCTCGCCCGGCTCTCCGGTGGATCCCTCTGCTGTGGCGGCAGCAGCAACAACCAGCCGCCGCTTCCCGCCCCAGCCCTCCCTCCCTCCCTTTCCATCGTGGGCTGAGGAGGACTCCCAAGACGCCCTGGCAGAGGCGGAGAGGGGACCGGCCAGAAGCGCTCTGGGGAAGAAGAAGCAGCGCCGCAAGACCCCGCCGTGCGCGCCCCCGCCGCCCTCGCCCCCACCCACCCCCGCTCCGTTACCATGATCGTGGCTGTGCTCGGCCACCGTGGAGCAGTTTAAAAGCCGAAGCGGACCCATCACCGAGCCTCGGTTGCTAAGGTAATTTACCATTTCCCCAGGCATACTTTTCTCTCTCCTCCCGCCTGCCTTGCACTCCCCTCGGGGCAGCGATGGCTTGCGCGGCTTCATTCCCGCGTTCCTTCCCTCTCTTCCCCCCCCCCACCGGACGGAACGGTGAAACTCTTTGCATTTCTTCGTCCGTTCCCTTCAAAGGCGTGTAACATCGGGGCCCCGGCCGAGCGTGTTGGGTGTGAGACGCCGCTTTCAGGATGGGTGGGAGAGAATTAACCCCAAGCAGACCGCGCCGCCTCGCTGTCTCCGTCTCCCCCTCTTTTTCGGACTTGGATCGGAGGGGGGGGGTGGTTCGGAGGGGGGTGCCTGCGGATGAGCAACCCGACGTGTTCAGAAAGGGGCTCGGTGGCTGGGCGTCGTGTGAGCGCGCCCGCGGAGCCGCGTCCCATTCGGCGTGCGCTCCCCTTGCTGTGGATGTGCGCGGAGGTGGCGGCGTTTGCCTTTCCCGTTAAAGCACCGGGGAAGTTTGTTTCCCTCTCCCGCCCTTCCCGAAGGCAGGAGGGAAGAGGAGACCGACCTCGGCTTTCTGGCCGAGCCCCGGAGCCACGAATCGAGGCCGAGGCACCCGGAGGGCAATCGCTAAGCAACCAGCCGGGGAAGGAAGGAAGGAAGGAGGGAAGGGACGCGCTGCTTCGGGTGGCGCGCCGGGCTCCTGGCTCGTCGCTGCGCCAACGGCCTGATCCGTGAATGAAACGGAGAAGCGGAGCAGCTGGAGTTCCACCGGCGGGAAACGGAGCCAGCTGGGGGTGGATCGGAGACTGTGAAATTAGATTCCCCCCCCCCTTAAGGCGGCGGCGGAAGTAAATAAATAAATAAGAGAGAAAGACAGATTTGCGAAATTAATTTGCATGACGGGGAGTTGGAAACGAGGGAGCTTTTCTGGAGAGGTGGGTAAACCGCCTGCTTGCTGTGCATAACAATTAGACGTGGCAGAAACGGAAATCCAGGCGCTTTGCAGCCGGAGCCAGGCGAGTCCAGGACCTGCTTTTGAGTCAAACAGCGGCTTCACCCGTCCTGACAGCAGGGACTGGGGTGGTGGTGGAGTTGAGCCTCCCCCCCCCCACACACACTCTGGCTCCAGGAGCGCTGCAATCCTCAACATGCCTATTTGGATCGGCCCATCCCACTGAATTCACTGGGAAAGGATGACGCGCGCGCGGGGGGGTTGTGTTTGCACGACATCTGTTCAGGGTAGGAAGCAGAGGGTTTGGAGAAGGGGGCTCAGGAAGGTTGTTGTGGGTTTTTGGGGCTCTTTGGCCGTGTTTCTGAAGGTTGTTCTTCCTGACGTTTTGCCAGTCTCTGTGGCTGGCATCTTCAGAGGACAGGAGTAGGAACTCTGTCCATGTTCTGTTGCTGTTTGTTGGATAGTTGAGTATCAACTATAAATAGTTAACTATCCAACAAACGGCAAAAGAGCAACCTTCAGAACAGGGCCAAAGAGCCCCAAAAACCCACAACAACCATTAAAGGAAAACCTTGTAATTTCCAGAGGAAGAGCCCCTGGCTATGTTGCAGCCAAACTGGCAAAGAGCCTGGTGGCATCTTAAGAGAGAAGTTTTCCTTCGTGGCAGCTTTCATGGGACGAAGCTAGTTAGGCCACACAAAAGCTTTAGCCGGTTAAAAAAACTGCTAGTCTTCAAGGTGCCACAAAGATTCCGGGTTGGGCTGGCAGCCCTTCTGTTGTCTGTGGCTCTTGCTTGAAAGGCTTAGGTGGGGTAGAGACAGAGCAGGCGGTAAACCGGATTTATTGCACACTGTTGAGTTGTAAACCTGCCTACAAAGAAGAAAAGGGAGGCCGATCTTTAGAAGTGAGAAGGGTTCCATGACACTGGTGTGAAGGAGAGCACTGTTGCTATCCTCATGCTAAGAGGAAGAGTGCCTAGGACGGAAGGTTTCCATACTGCTTCTTTTTGGGCATAATAAGGCTGTCTGCTCAGATGTGTGGAAATACCTTTGCCTCTTGCTGCTCTAACAGCTGAGCGGCACTCCTTTGCTATTCCTACCAGACAAGACCCTATTGTCCCTTAGAAGAGAATGAAGGGTCTGGAGGGTGGGGAGTGCTAAAACAGCCCAGTTATACTTAGTTCAATTACTGCTCGGGGCTTCAGGTGCCCAACTGAGTTCTGTATAGGAGTTCTGGCTTTGGTTGCGGGTGCAAGTGGTTGTAATGTGTTGACTGATGGAATCTCTGAAGCTCAGAGGAGGAAGTGAGAATATCGTTAGTTGTCCTATCTCCTTGTCCTGAATACATTGATTCAAAAGAGACCTTCACAGATTTTAACCCACCAGGTAACATAGATCAATAGTGAGAAATTTGGATTTTTCTGCCATCTGAGTATGAAAGCCAAAAGGCAAGTGGTTGTCAATTAAGCTCAAAAACTTTCTTTTAGGGAGAAATGACATTTCTCATTTGCCACCTGCAAATGAGCAGTGGCAGGGTGATCCTTTGGGTCTCAGGGCATCATCCCAGCATCCCTCTGCTATGAGTGGTTTCAAGATGTCCTTACCTTTATTTTCCTTAAAATTAACTTTCTAAGCTATGCTGCAGTTCCTGGCCACAGTAGGCAGTGTTCAGTTGGGTGGGTCCTAGATTGTACAACTTGACTTGCCTTTCTGATTTCATTTGAGTTTACTTATTAGAGAAGAAAGTAGCAGGAAAAGGTCTAAAGATCTGCTGAATTAATCACATTTACATGGAAATAAATTGCATCAAAAGTATGCATGGGGAAGTAAAGACGCCTTTGAACTCCTTCCTGTAATAAAAAACTTACTGAATGTGACAAAACCAAATATTTTTTTAAAAGGCAAAGAGTTGTCTGTATCCCAGCCTTCATATCCTTCTGTCCTCCAGATTGACTAGACCAGTGGTCTCCAACCTTGAGCCTCCAGATGTTCTTGAACTCCAACTCCCAGAAGCCTTCACCATCACCTCTCCTGGCCAGGATTTCTGGGAGTTGAAGTCCAAGAACATTTGGAGGCACAAGGTTGGGGACCACTGGACTAGACTATAGGACACTGCAGGATAGTGCTGATGGGAGTTCTAGTCCAATAGTTCTAGAAAGCACTAGTTGGGAAAGTCTGCTCTAGTGTGTATCTATATGTCCTTTCCATCAGTTAGCTTGTGCAGGCTAATGTTGCAGAGACCTAGTTCAATGGTTGCAATTGGGTGCTGTGTGGTTCATAGGTCAGTGATTTCAGCCTTGACTCCCCAGATGTTCTTGGACTAAAACTCCCAAAAACCTTCACCACTAGCTGTGCTGGCCAGAGTTTCTGGGAGTTGTAGTCCTAGAACATCTGGGGACCCAGGGTTGGTAACCTCTGCCATAGATCATGGATGAATGGAGAGTGGAGGAGCAGTTATTGAGAAGGATGCTTTTAAAGGAGTTCTGGTTTTTAAACATGCTCATTATTATGGTAGGAAGTGTGGTTCTTAGTACGCAGGGATCAGCCAGAATATATACAGTACTTGATAAATACAGGTAGAAGGTAAAGCTGGCTTGTTACAACAGAATCTGGAAGAGTCTTTAACACACCGTAACTGTACCCATTCACAGCTATGATTTATTATTGTTTTGCTCATCCCACGCTTGTGGCCTGGATAATATAATGTGGACCCTGCAGGATTATTTTGAAAGTCTAAAAAATGGTTGTGTGTAGTGGTAGAAGCTGCCCAGCCTAAGTTCACCCAATTGAAGCCTGGAGCTAAAGAGCATTCTTGCATATCAAGAAAAATTCAACACTAGATTTTGATTTGGTCAATTTGTGGTGCAGATGTGAAAATTCTGCTTCTGTTTTATCCTAATAATGGCATGCCTGCAGAAAAAGCATGAAGATGACTCAAAGGCCATAGTATGGGTGACCTTGACCTTCAATGACATGTCCTTAAGTGTCTTATTCTTGAGGATAATGTCTACAGTAGTTCCTTCGCAGCTGTCCATCAGGTTTCAGTCACTGTTGGATTTTTTGGTTACCTTCTCCATTTGGATTGATGATTCAGATTTACAGAAAAGGATAAATTTTTGATTGCTTCATTGCCAATGTTAAAATTATTTAATTCTTCTGTACACTTTATTTTCATTTTCTGACTGTTCAGCAGAAATCTTGCTTTTTAATTTTTCTCTTCAAGCTTCTTCAGTAATTCAAGATCTTGCTGTTTTCAATGACTAATAGATGGTGTGGTCTCCAGATCCTCAATTGTACATGTTGTTTCCATCACTTTTAAATTTCTTTCTGTACATCTAATCCAACTTTCCATATGATATATTTTGTGTATAAATCAATTAGCCAAGGATGTAACATGCACCCTTATCTGATGCCTTACCTGATGGAGACCCATTCCGTTTCTTCCTAACAGAAGCATTTTGTCCAAAGTGTAGGTTAGACACAACATTGTGGTGTGTCTTTAGTATGATGCTCAGGACTTTATGATTCATCCAATCAAAAGCTTTACTGTAACCTATAAAGAAAAAATATATTCCAATTTTTTTGATGTGCTCTAATAGTGAACATAAAAAAAATATTTGCACATGATTTCTGATGTGTCTTCATTTTACTCTATCCATCTCAGATATGAAGCATGCCTGTTGATAAACTGTCCATGAAGTCTGGCTGATATTATTTCATCACAGTTGCTTATACATCCTAAGTACTGTACTTCTGCCGCATCTCTCATTGAGAGGGTCAGGTTGTTTCTTTTTTCTTTGTCATTTCAGAAGTGAAACATTTTGTAAATATCTGATAGAAAACATGCAGAAATAGAGAGGTCACTGATGCAAAAAAATAACATACATGTTTGATCCTCATGTAACTGTATTCTCATCAGACTTTTACAACAGAGTGTGGGGGACCTATGGCCCCTTTGGTTGTTGTTAGACTATAATTCCCATCAGCCCCCTCGCTTGTCTGTTTTGGCTGGGGACTGATGGTAGTCACAGGCTAATAACATCTAATAGGCCATAGTTTGCTCACCTGTGAAACAGGAAGTCACTTATTGATTCATCACTAACGTCGTGGTGGGAGCTATTGCTTTGATTTTTCCAGTTTTGGCTTTCCACACTGATTTTGAACTGTCTAAAAAGTGTTTTGTATAAGCCGCCTAGAGTGGTCGAATAAGACCAGATAGGCGGGATAGAAATCAAATAAATAAATAAATAAATAAATATGTGAGTCTTGACAATTGTGATGTAACTTTTATAAAATGAAGATGATGAAAACTTTAGTTAAGAACAGTTGTATGTTACTATACTGTGTGCTTGTGTTAATGCTGTGTGCTCTGGCATTCCATCAGTCCTGTTTGCCCACTTGAAGGATACAATGAATTTCATTTTCCAAACATTCTCTCCAAATTCACATACAAAAGGAAAGCAGAAAATGCAGTATGAGCTTATTTTGGATTTGGTTTTTTTTTTTACATTCTCAAAAGAAAGAAAATGCAAGTATAATAGTATTATATAAATCTGGAGCATGAATACTGTATTGTAGAAAATCAGAATTGAAGACTTGCTGCACTTTCTTATGAAAGAAGGCTAAAAATACTCAAAGTCTTTTTTGTTTAGGAGAAACACACAGTATGGTTGAAACATGTCTGATTTAGGAACCTATGAATGGTTAGAGGGAATGGGCAGAAACACCCAACTCTCTCTGTTAAATACTAGAACTTGGAGACACCCAGTGAACTCAATTGCAAGGCAGGGGTGCTCCAAGACATTTGCTGATACATTGATTTATTTAACATATATGCCACCCACACTACCCAAAGGTCTCCACTCAGTTGGAGGAGTATAATAATAATAATAATAATAATAATAATAATAATAATAATAATAATAATAATAATAATAATAATAATAATAATTAATAATTAATAATTAATAATTAATAATTAATAATTAATAATTAATAAAAGAAAGAAAAAGCCCAGCCCTTCGCGTCAGTGAACGTAGCAGCCAAAACTAGTAAAGTGTCTCAGGCTCCTGGGAGCATAAGTATTTCATCCCTCCCTGTTATGTGCTGTGCGATTGGATCTCGCTCATAGTAATTCTAAGAGGTCTTTCAAGGGAAGTGAGTTATTTAAGGAGTAGTTTTATCAGTGCCATGCTCCCCGTGAGTTTCCATGGCTGCATGAGGATTTGAACCCAAGTTCTCTGAGCCTTAGTCCATCACTCTATCCACCTTACCACAGTGGATATCTTCTGTGGCCATCCAAAATAAAAACATAGGTTTTTTTTTTTTTTTTTTTTTTTTTTTTTTTGCATACAGTTTGCTACTTCAGAACAGGCCAGATCAGTCACCATGCTGGTCTCCTTACTTTGCCTAACAGCATATCCATAACTAGCAATTTTGACCCCGGTTGCTAAAATGTAGTGGATGCAAGCATGTGTTGCTGGAACGATGGGAACTCACTTGCTGGTATTAGTTGTTGGAAGGACACAAACCCAGACATATCCAGGGCCTTGCTGCCTAGTCAGTTAAACTTGGATCATGCAGAATTGGTATATGTAGAGAGAAGTTGGCAAAATGAGGAGGAACAACTGGGTCTGAGCATGTATCAATCCTACTGGGGCTATGCTGAGCTTGCTTGTTTTGTGTGTCCTTCTGCTTGGGGACTAGCACTATACTAGGCTGTATATGTTGTTGGAGTGGGCAGTGGCTCATGTTATTCCAGCAAGTGAGTTTCCATTGATCCAGTAGCACATTTGTATATCCCTTAAATTTTGACAGCCTGGGTTAAAGACCCAGTTACGTTGCCCTAGTTACAGCTCTTTCTAACAGTGGGACTGACCTGCTGGATTACTGACAGAATCCATTTCTGTTTTACACACTACAGAATGAATTTACAGAGTCTCATGTTGGGGGTACTAAATTTTCAGTGAGAACGAGATGCATGAATATGAAAGAAAATGACCCCACACAACAAATAAGCAACAAGGTAGTTGTTGGACTGCAGACTGATCAGTGGTGACCTGGACCAACCTCAGTGAAGTTAGTATTCATAGTGCTTTGCTGTTTTCCTAAGAAATCCTTAAAAGAATGTCTGAATCACCGCATCAGCCAATGTTCAAGCGGTGTTTTAAAGTGACAAGTTGTCATGTCAGATAAAAAAATGCAACAAGGTTTGGGAGTTAGGTATGTGCCTTTCCAGTGGAATATTTCATTTTACTCTGTCAAAAGTAAGCATCCTGATTGAGCTTTATGTTGTAACTGATGATCAACCATCTCTTTGGCGAACAATTTTGCCTCAAAAGCATGGATGTACTGTATGCGCTGTCTCTTTCCCTGTGCTAATTTCAAGGGAGAAACGCATAAGCCTAGCCATTTGTCTTGCTATCTAAAGTCTTAATGATCTGCGTAAGCATCTCCCTAGCAATGGAATTTGATGTCATAAATAGAAGATTAAGAAATAAGATAAAGCACAGGTTTTATGCAGAATTCATGAGTGGCGAAGCATTATACTGTCACAGCAGTATCTCAAGCTTGGGTGTGTATGTTGATTTAACAACTGCCACTTTAACACTTAAATGCAACACACTCTTTGGGGACAGGTGGTCCTGTAGTCCAGTGGCTTTCAGTCTTGGTTTATTGGACTTCAAACCCAGAATGCCCAATCAATGTAACAATGGCCAGGACTTCTGGGAATGGTAGTCCCAATGAATTCTGGAGATCCAGAGGTTTAGAACCATCGATCTAGAGAGTTCAACCTCCCTTGTAACATTATTTTCCTGTTCCCTTGGGGGAAGCCAGTAGCTAAGGGCTTGAGCACATATCTCCAGATTCTATTCCTGCCATCTCCCACATAAGAGCTAGGACAGATTCCCTGTTGGAAATTGCAGAGGGCTGCATTCAGTTCCTGTAGGCAGACTTGCTTTCTGCTAGTTGGGCTGGGAATGGTATGACTTGGTCTAATATATGTATAAAGCCATATATTGAGGAGTATGCACTGGTGTTGATGTCAGAACAGACTACACAGCTGCAGGGAATGCAAATAAATGAAGCCAGTTTCATAGATTTCCCAATGAACTTATCAGCATGATTTTAAATTATAAATCCCTCTTTGGTTCCCTTGTAGATCACTGTCTTAGCCGTATGGGGATAGTTTCTGTGGATTGATAGATGGGTCATTTTTCATAGTTTAGCTTCCTCCCTAGCGTCTCTGGAAACAAAGCTGGGCTCCTGTAGAAATAATTCTATTTGTTTTAAAGGCTCACACTACTGAATGTGGCTTTTCTATGGCATATTTATGAATGTCAAAGCACAGCAGCATGTGCAGTCTGCCATGTTAGAGGCTACAAAAGTGGAGGTGCCTTTTCCGTTTTTGATAACATACCTGTTTTAAACTGTGAGGTCTAGTTTATTGTAACTGTAAGTGTGTTGTGGAGTAGGGTATGGGCTCAAAGAGTTGAGAGGGCTCTCCTTTCTTTTTCTGTGGAAAACACCCACTTGTGTGAGAGAAGGTATCAGCACAAAATTTCCACTTGCAGGCAGAAAACTGTACTTGCAACTCCATGTAGCAAAATAGCACAGTGAACTAGACCTACAGCATCCTTCTGCATGTGTTGTCTGTAATCCAGCAGGCTTGCATGTAAGTCTACCTTGATCCACATGCCATCTTTACTGGAGTGTTGCAATATCTATTTCTTTCCCAGCTATATTTAATTAGGAAAATTATGCAAGGATTTGACCTACAATGCTATAGGCAAAATAATTCTTATTTCTCTTGATCATCTGAAGGTCTGTTCTTATATGCAAAGCTTTGAACAACTGCTGGATAGCTCAGTGGTTTAGGGATTTTGATTCCCCACTGTACCTCTTCGACAGGGGCTGGACATGATGATCTATTGGGTCCCTTCTAGCTCTGCAGCTCTAACATGGTTATTATTTATCTTTATTGTAGTCGTGATTCCAGTAACCCTATATAGCAGATCCAGAATTGTTCCTATTTTACAGATATGCCAGATTGTGACTAATACAGGATGGTAGTGATAGATATGAGCCTTTAGTACACTTCTCCAGGCACCATTGTTCTGTGTGGGGTGGGGAGGGAGGGAGAGAGAGAGAAAGAAAGAGAAATATCTATTTAGGTGAAATCATTCTTTAAACATGTCCAGCTCTAGTTTTGAGATACTTCAAACCATATTAGGTTTTTCCCAAGAAGAGATCAGGAGGTTTAAGCACAGAAACATGTATTATGATCAAGGAACCATAGGTATAAATCAGATGCAAATCTGAACATGGTCTTTTTGCCGTAATTCTATCAGGTGCACAGCATATAGGATAATTCTGTCCAAATTCTGTTCATTCTTGTCATGAGTAAATATGTTTCACTAGAACTGGATTGCATATTTTAAGTTCTCATCTTCCATTCTCAGCTACACTAGCATCCTAATTTTATAGTTCCCAATTTTATATCTGGAACATAAACTGTGATCTATTCTGTGTGCCTTCAGTTGAATTTATTTCATTTCATATATTCATTCATTTACTTACATTTTTATTCCATCCAAGTAGTAGTGAGGCAGCAGACACAACAAAATATAAAAATAATAGAAAAAAACAATTAAAAATCAAAAGGAAAGAAATCCAAATTCTGGGCCCGTGATAAGCATGGTCCTAGGGTGCAATAAACAAGAAACATAGGCTGCAAAATAAATATTTCTGGTCGGCGGACAGGCTACAGAAAGGCTTTGGAGAACAGCCAGGTCTTGCCTCCTAAAACCCAGGAGGGGTGGAGCTAGCCACAGTGCTGTTGGAAGGGAATTCCAGAATGAAGAGGCCACCACAGAGAAGGCCCAATTAAGGGTGGTAGATTTCTGAGCCTCCCTCAGGATGGCCACTTGGAACATCCGCATACAGAAGGTATGGGTGGGGAGGGTAGATATTTTGAGGTAACAAGGTCTTAAACCACAAAGGGCTTTAAATGCCAATATATGCACCTTGAATTTGGCCCGGAAGCATACAGGCAGTCAGTGCAGACTGGCCAGGACATGAGTTATCTGGTCGTACCAAGATGTTCCAGAGACCAAAATGGCAGCAGCATTCTGCACCAGCTGCAGCTTCTGAACTGCCTTCAAGGGCAGCCCCAATAGTCTTATTTTTGAGATTGTAAGCACATGCACCAGCGTTGTGAGGCTTCCTGTTGATATAAGAGTGAAAGTATGTGATATGCCTTAGATGGTAAAGGGTGGACTTGGCCACGGCCAAGATCTGATTCTCCATTGTGAGGACTGGGTCCAACAACACACCAAGATTTCACACCTGATCTTTCAGTGGGAGTGTGACCCCATCAAGACCAGTTAGACAGGCACCAAGTCAGTCAAAGGTCCCTCCCAACAACAGGACTTCTGTTTTTTCTGGATTCAATTTTAAACTGTTAATTCTTGTCCAATGGTTGTTGTGGGTTTTTCGGGCTCTTTGGCCATGTTCTGAAGGTTGTTCTTCCTAATGTTTTGCCAGTCTCTGTGGCCGGCATCTTCAGAGGACAGGAGTAGCACTCTGTCCTCTGAAGTGCTACTCCAGTCCTCTGAAGATGCCGGCCACAGAGACTGGCGAAATGTTAGGAAGAACAACCTTCAGAACATGGCCAAAGAGCCCGAAAAACCCACAACAAACATTAGATCCCAGCCATGAAAGCCTTCGTGAATACAATTCTTGTCCAGTTCATAACTGTGGCCAGGCAGTGCTCCAGAGTCTGCACAGCTTTCACAGCTGAGGAGAAGGAGAGAAGAGTTGCGTGTCATCAGTGTACTGATGACAGCGAACTCCAGATGATCCCTCTCAGCAATCTCATGTAGATGTTAAACAGCATGGGGGAGATGATCAGCCCCTGTGGGAAACTGCATTGCAGTACCCAAGGGGACAAAACTGCACATCTATTCATAAGTAAGTCTCATTGACTTCAAGGTCTGTATATACTTATCAGTGAATGTCCCATTGAACTGTGGATAAAGGTGCATAGAATAAAAACACAGTTTTGTTATATGCTGGAGGAGCAGCAGTTTATACAAACCGCTCTGCCCATAGCTGTAAAATAATACACAATATTCTTTGAATCTTCTTGCTAAATGATTATGAAACTATTTAGAGTCTGCCAATATTGACTTTTCTTTTTCTGTATGGTCTGATGCCTTTTCTAATGTCTTGCCTATTAGCAAAAGTAATGGCAAATGTTCCCTTTCTCCTCTTCTCTCAGTTCTAATTAGGTCTCCAGTCTTGATGGAGTTGAGTTTGTTGTATTTTGAACTCCAGAAAAAGAGCAAGTTTCTGACTTTGTCTTTCAGCAGACCTAACATTGCACAGGCATGTGTGTGTGTATGTGTGTGTGTGTGTATGTCTCTCTCTCTCTCTCTCTCTCTGTGTATGTGTGTATGTGTATATATGTGTGTGTATGTGTATATATGTGTGTATATATATGTATATATATGTGTGTGTGTGTATGTATATATATGTGTGTATATACATATACGTATACATATATATGCATACACACACACACACACACACACACACACACATACATATACATATATACAGTACATATGTATATATGTCTGCAGTGTTATGTCTGCTGAAAGACACAGTCAGAAACGTACTCATTTTCTGTAGTTTAAAATACAACAAATTCAACTCCATCTAGACTGCAGGCATATATACACATACTGGCTTGGGCAGTAGGACATTTTTCCGTTCCTTGAAATGCAGAGAAATACTTTAATGCACAGTGTCACGATGAATCTGTTTCTGGTTGAGCATTAGGCCAGGATCTTGCCATTGCTAGTTCAGACCCATTGCTAGTTCAGACCCTGTCAGCATTTATTATTATTATTATTATTATTATTATTATTATTATTATTATTATTATTATTATTATTATTATTATTATTATTATTATTATTATTATTATTATTATTATTATTATTATTATTATTATTATTATTATTTTTATTTTTATTTTTATTTTTATTTTTATTTTTATTTTTATTTTTATTTATTTATTTATTTATTTATTTAATTTATACCCTGCCTATCTGGCCCACCGGACCACTCTAGGCGGCTTACATGCCTTAATTGACTATAACGTAAATGACTTCCCCACTGCAGCAGAGTATACTGCTGAAATTAAGAAAGCTAGGAGAAACTGGGAGTGCTTTCGTGTGCAGAAGTTCTGAGTGAACTTTTGTTCTGGTGTAGGAAATGAATTCCTGGCTTTACAATTCCTTCCTTTTAATTGTATGTATTTTGCACCAGACTCTGGTTGATGGATCTCAGTGCTGATAAGAGGGGGGGGGGGGAGAGAGAGAGACCCAACATCAGTCCCACTAACCAGTAGTCTGCTCACCATTGTCATGAAGTCAAGGGAAAATAACATGTGGAGGTGGGATGGTCCTGTTGGGTCTCGCTCTCAGGCTGCAGTGTTCAGTCCCCTGTGCTGGTAACTCCTGCCCAACTCAGTGGAGCTTACTGTCAGTAAACACAGTTGTGGTTGCTAGTGATTACAGTAGTTGCTTTTGTTAAGTAGGTTATTGGTTAAAAATCCAACATCGAGATCTCCTCTTATGTGGTGTAACTTCTCTATGATTTTGACTGAAATGCCAAGCAGGGATTGAGAAAAGGGATGGAAGAACATGTTAGGTAAGACAGAAAGAACTGTCAACTGTTTGGAAGCGAATGCTGTGGCTACAGCTTACAGAGGCTGCAGAAGATCCTATTTGGGGGTTTGCTTTGAACTGCCTGTTCACTAAGGCAGGAAGCCAGCAGGGCTTGTAGATATAGCAAATATTGCAAAATACCTTGTCCGCAGTGATATCTCATGTAATGCCACCTTACAAGCCCCATTGGTGATTAGAGATATTAATTATCATGTTGTTCCTGCTTGTTATCTCAACCCTGGCCACCAGTCATTGCCATTGTTTACACAGCAATGCTTCCTGGGAGGGGAACTGCATATCAAAAGGGGCCTTCAAGGCCATTGCCAGATGTGAAATGCTGCACTATCAACAACTTGTGCCCAGGAAACTAATAGTCTCTTTGTTTTGAAGCCATGTGTAAATCTAAAATATTTGCCATGTAGTCCCACTCTTATGTCTGAGGAAGTGGACTTATAACCATGAAAGCTTGCAGTAAAATGTAGCAGTTAGTCTTTAAGGTGCCACAACACTTATGTCTTCTCATATAAAGAAAACCAAAGCCTGTAGCAAAGGCCTTGGAACTTAATATCATGCAGGGAGCTTGTAAATATGTTTAGGGCTGGATAGCCAGTCGGTTAGTTCAACAGTCAGGTCAAAACATTTCTGCACTGCATGCTTTACAGGCATTCAATAATGAATGAGGATTCTGAGCACATTTTCCCCCATCACCTGCTGTGCCGATGCATTTAGTTTTGGAATTTGCCATCCTGCATCTGTTTATCTGGATGTTCTGTTGAATATTGTTCCTGCTTTTGCAGCCTTGCGTGAGAAGAGAACTGTTCATCATGGCCCAGGGATCATCCAGTGACATGGAAGCTGCTGATCAAGAAGAGAGCTCCCCAAACATGATTGTTTACAGAAAGGTAGGGAATTCAGAGCAATTTGTAACTCTGTCAAGTTTTGAATTTTGAAGGTAGGAGGCATTGATGCCTTAATTTATTTCCAAAATTTTGGCAAATGATTTCCTCACATTTTACAAAATGTGATCTGACATCTTTCCGTCTTTTTATCCGTACTTGAATATAATGTGTTTAAAATTTGAGTCACTAACTTCATTGTTGACTGCTGGTAATACAAGTTGAGATTTAGTTCTTTTTCGAAGAGTGGTTTGTTTGTTTGTTTGTTTGTTTGTTTGTTTGTTTGTTTGTTTGTTTATTAGAAACATTTTTACAGTACATATGATGCTTCATTTAGGATGCTGGATTGGGACTTGTGAGATTCAGGTTCCTATCAAGTCATGAAACCCATTGCATAACCTAAGGTCAGCCCCCTGGTCTCAGCCTCAGAGGGCCATTATGGAGATAAATTCAGGAGAAAAGTAGTCATGTATGCCATCAAGAACAGATTGGAAGAAAGCTGCAATAGAAACCTTAACAAGTGAATATTGGCCAGAATCCTCTTTGTTGTTGTTTAGTCATTAACTCATGTCCGACTGTTCGTGACCCCATGGACCAGAGCACGCCCTCCTGTCTTCCACTGCCTCCTGGAGTTTGGTCAAATTCATCTTCGTAGCTTCTATGACACCGTCCAACCATCTCACCTCTGTCATCCCCTTCTCCTCTTGCCTTCACACTTTCCCAACATAAGGGTCTTTTCCAGGGAGTCTTCTCTTCTCATGAGATGGCCAAAGTATTGGAGCCTCAGCTTCACGATCTGTCCTTCCAGTGAGCACTCAGGGTTGATTTCCTTCAGAAAGGATAGGTTTGGTTTCCTTGCAGTCCAGGGGACTCTCAAGAGTCTCCTCCAGCACCACAATTCAAAAGCATCAGGCGGTCAGCTTTCTTTATGATCCAGCTCTCACCTCCATACATCTCTACTGGAAAAACCATAGCTTTGACTATGCGGACCTTTGCTGGCAAGGTGATGTCTCTGCTTTTTAAGATGCTGTCTAGGTTTGTCATCGCTTTCCTCCCAAAAAGCAGGCATGTTTGAATTTTGTGGCTGCTGTCACCATCTACAGTGATCATGGAGCCCAAGAAAGTATATCTGTCACTGCCTCCATATCTTCCCCTTCTATTTGGCTGGAGGTGATGGGACCAGTGGCCATGATATTAGTTTTTTTTTTAATGTTGAGCTTCAGACCATTTTGGGCGCTCTCCTCTTTCACCCTCATTAAGAGGTTCTTTAATTCTTCTTCACTTTCTGCCATTAGAGTGGTATCATTTGCACATCTGAGCTTGTATTTCTTGTGGCAATCTTAATTCTGGTTTGGGATTCATCCAGTTCTGCGTTTCGTATGATGTATTCCGTGTATAAGTTAAATAAGCAGGGAAACAATATACAGCCTTGTTGTATTTCTTTCCCAATTTTGAAGCAATCAGTTGTTCCATATCTAGTTCTAACCATTGCTTCCTGTCCTACATATAGATTTCTCAGGAGGTAGATAAGGTAGTCAGCCATTCCAATTTCTTTAAGAACTTCACATAGTTTTTTGTGGTCAACGTAGTCAATGAAGCAGAAGTAGATGTTTTTCTGGAACTCTGTTCAACTGGAATGCCATCACTTCCACCAACCTTGTTGTTAGCCAAGCTTTCTAGGGCCCACTTGACTTCACTCCCCAGGATGTCTGGCTCAAGGTCAGCAACCACACTATCTGGGTTTTCCGAGACATCCAGATCTTTCTGGTATAATTCCTCTGTGTATTTTTGCCACCTCTTCTTGATGTCTTCTGCTTCTGTGAGGTCCCTACCATTTTTGTCCTTTAACATGTCCATCTTTGTATATAATGTTCCTTTAATAGTTCCAATTTTTTTGAACAGATTTCTGTTTTTTCCCTTTCTATTATTTTCCTCTATTTCTTTGCACTGTTCATCTAAGAAGGCCCTCTTGTCTCTCTTTGCTATTCTTTGGAGGTCAGCATTCAATTTTCTGTAACTTTCCCTATCTCCCTTGCATTTTGTTTCCCTTCTCTTCTCTGCTATTTGGAAGGCCTTGGTGGACTGCCACTTTGTTTTCTTGCATTTCCTATTGTTTGGGATGTTTTTCATTGCTGCCCCCTGTACAATGTTACCAGCCTCCATCCATAGTTCTTCAGGTACTCTGTCCACCGGATCTAGTTCCTTAAATCTGTTCTTCACTTCCACTGTGTATTCATAAGGGATTTGGCTTAGATTATATCTGACTAGCCCAGTGGGGTTTCCTACTTTCTTCAGTTTGAGCTTAAATTCTGCTATAAGAATCTGATAACCAGAGCCACAATCAGCTCTAGGTCTTGTTCTTGCTGACTGTATTCTAAGTCTTCATAGAATTGGTAAATTTCAGCCTTTTCAGCATGGATGGTTCGTGCATGAACTTGGATTACTGTGATGTTGAAAGGTCTGCCTTGGATTCGTATTGCAAACATTCTATCATTTTTGAGATTGTATCCCAGTATAGCTTTTCCCATTCTTTTGTTGACTATGAGGGCTACTCTATTTCTTCTGTGGAATTCTTGCCCACAATAGTAGATATGATAAGCGTCTGAATTGAATCCGCCCATTCCTGTCCATTTTAGTTCACTGACACCCAGGATGTCAATGTTGATTCTTGCCATCTCCTGTTTGACCACATCCAGCTTACCAAGTTTCAGAGATCTTACATTCCAGGTATTTGGAATGTAGTATTTTTCTTTGCAGCATTGGACTTTCCTTTCACTTCCAGGCGCGTCCACAGCTGAGTGTCCTTTCGGCTTTGGTCCAACCACTTCATTAGCTCTGGAGCTACTTGTCTTTGTCCTCCGCTCTTCCTCAGTAGCATGTTGGATGCCTTCTGACCTGAGGGGCTCATCTTCCAGTGCCATATCTTTTAGCCTTTTGTTTCTGTCCATGGAGTTTTCTTGGCTAAGATACTGGAGTGGCTTGCCAGTTGCTGCTCCTGGTGGATCGTGTTTAGTGAGAACTCTCCACTATGAACTGTCTGTCTTGGGTGTCCCTACATGGCCTAGCCCATAGCTTCTCTGAATTACTCAAGCCACCATGACAAGGCAGTAATCCGTGAAGGAGAGAATCCTCTTGAGTAACTACAAGAATGGTGTGAATTGCTCCAAGTTAAGAAATCGCTGCAGGCGTTATGAGTTGCACACTATGTCATACAACTCGGTATGTAACTGATCATGTCTATGGCGATTTCTTAACTTGCAGCAATTCACCCTCAAAAGTTACATCGTTTGTGCTATGCCAGGTAACTAAGCATGGGAATTTGGGCCAGTATGTTGTAATCTCCTTTAACACATAAGGTAGTGTGGTAGGCCAGAAGAGTATTTATCTGTGAAGCATTGAGTTGTTGCTGTGTGGCACTATTTACAGAGAACTCTGGCCAGCAAAAACTGCTGCTGAAGTGTGACTGGAATGGGTGCAGTCCATGTCAGAGAGCTCTGCCACCTCGTTAGCTAACCATAGTTTTTTTTAAAAAAGAAAAGTGATATGAAGGCCTTAGATATTTAGCCCAACAAATATATAAAATACATTAATTGATTTTCTACGATTAAATGTTGCATTTGAAGTGCAGAGAGGTGAGTGTTAAAAGTAGTATCTAGATTGCTTTTCTACATTAAGAAAAGCAATCTAGCTGCTGCTAAGAAAAATTGTAAAAGTAGTCCCAGTGTCCTGAAAAAAATGTTTTGCAAGAAATGTATTTCTAGTCTGCTGGAAGTAAAGTTGCACGTGAATGTAGATCAATAATCAATAGCTCTATTTAGCTACATCTTGAAAGAACTGCTGAGTTTTACTAGGCTATCATTGTCAGGCACAAATGTTATTTACATACACGCAGTAGGAGCTGGATTTAATCCATGGGTTCTGTCATGCCTGAAAAACATATTAATCACAATAACATATGGAGTGTTTGCAGCTTGCAATTTTTAAATGAATGTAAGAAAGTAGTTTATGCATGCAGTACTACTAGTAGTAGTTAGCAGGACGGAGAAGGAGAAGAATTCACATCCTCTGTAAGATTGTGTTCTTTTCCTGCTATTGCTGTTTTGTATTTTGGCTCCATTGTCATTATAAAATATAAAGAGGATTTAACTGAGAAGTTTATTAAAAGTCCCATCTACTCTTCTCTTTCTCCTTCTTCCATTCTCCTCACACTGTCTTTTGCACTTACCACTGGCTTCTCTTTGTGAGAAGTCTCTAGACAATGGAACTGAATTATACAATACAAGATTGGTACTGAATATTTCAGAGTGTAGTTTCATTGCAAATCTTTAAAGTCATACGCATGCACATACATAAGTATGTATACTGTACATGAAATATGCTCTGTGTTTTCATTTTCTTCCACATGTCTGACTGTTGATGTTCTTGCCATGTGTCTATTTCCTGGACTCTTCTTTCTGAGTTGGGTGGGCTTTTTTGTTCTTCTGGAAGGCATATATAGATTAGCAAAGTTAATTGGGTTGTACTGCTTCTCTTTGGAAATGTCACCATCAGTGCCACAGAAAATGGGCACTAACAGCAAGGTCTCTTTTATGTCTATTGTCTTTGCTAAATGTCTTTCTCTTGATGTCATATTTGGAGTAGTTATGTTTGAATTATTTTAATAATTTTTGCACATTACCCTTGTACACATATGGAGGAAACACACTTAAAATTTATTATAATACAGAAACGAAACAAAATGACATGGGGAAGATGTGAAATATTTTAATAAGTAGAACATCAGTTGATTTTTCATGAATGTCCCCTCTCCTGGAAAACTAACTTATATTGCTGGCTTTTTTCATTTAAGCACTACTTGTTTAATCCAAATGACTTAGGGCTTTTGATTTCCAATAAAAGACCTCATAAGAGTAAAGGCTGTAAGGACCACATTTGAAGATGATTTGTGCCACCTGACAGCAAATGAACAACACAAATCTTATTCCTTGTTTGCTAGAAATACCTTGGTACTTTGAGGGAATTTGTAGAAGCCACAACATAGTAGCTGGTTGGGGAGAAATTATATATTACCAAATTTTATTATTTGCTTAAAAGATTTCTATGGTGTTGTCAAATTAAGTCTTCCCACAGTTGAAGAAAATTAAGATAATGCATTAAAACAACCCCGTTGTGAATATTACTCCTGGAAGCACAATTTATTTATTTTTTCCTAGTAAAAACCTGGAAACTGAAAAAGGAGCATATAAATCAACGTGGACAAATCACAGAACACTCTAAGTAACTGAAACCAGAGCAACAAAGATAGGCTCGTGTCTTTACCAAAGATAGTTTGAAAAACAACAACAACAACAACAACCCTTTCTTCATTGCTTGCCTGAAAGAGAAGGAAAGGAGAAGTCCTGTTTCTTGGGAGCAAGAATTTCACTGATGGGGGCATGACAAGTGAAGTCCTGTTTGGCATCCCTTGCAACCGGAGTACCCTCTGGTTAGTTTCAAGCAGGGCCTCTCTGGCTGATTGAAAGGCCTGCAGAGATCCCTGTAGGTGCAAGTAATCCATCAGATAATGGGGTCTCAAACTATTTAGGACTTAGGCCTGGAAGTGAACAAGTAGCCAATGTGATTGGTGTAGTATTGAAGTTGTATGTTCTGAAACCTTAGGACCCACAACCCTTTAGGCAGTTGTATTCCCTACTGCAGTGGTCCCCAACCTTTTTTGGACTGGGGACCGGTTGGGGCATGCGGGCTCTGTGCGCGGACCGGGGGGGGCGGGTGCCATGCTCACAGGTGGGCGTGTTATGCTTGCACAGGGGCGTGTCAAGATTGCATGCAAGCATGACACGCACCTTGCGCTCGTGCATGATACATCTACCTCTTGTGCGAGCCCAGCCTTGAGCGGAGGGGAGGCAGCTTTGCCATGGCAGCCCGCACGATCCTGGGGGACTTCGAGCTGATGGGCCGTGCACCTGAGCCAGGCCTTCCTGGACGAGGGCTTCTGCACCCTCTTCGCCGAGTACGCTGCCCAGGTGGCGGCCCTGGAGTGCCAGTGGGGCATCAAGGCCTGCTTCCTCCTCCTGCCTCCTGGCTGGGCTGGTGGCCAGCCCATCACAAGAGTGGCTGCGAGGGCTTACCAGAAAAGGTGTCATGTCCTTCAGTCACACTGACTCTACTGTGGCAAAGGGATAGGGCAAGGAGAACAAACCATTTCTCCCTTCTTAGCTCTATCTCCTTTGTTGCTCCTTCAGGGGCCAGAGGTGTCTCCTGGGCCTAGCCCCTCTCTTTGCCTTGCCAAATCAGCACACAGCAGCAGCACCAAGAGCAGCAATGGGGGCAGGAGACCGGGACCACGGGAGGTGGATTGACAAGCCGGCTGGAGCAGCTCCCTGAGTTAAAAGCTGGCAGCGGTGCCCCGGTGGGAAGCAGCACCTTCTGCTCCAACTGCCTCTCTTCTCCAAGGCCTGGACAGGCCCTTAGCAGTAGTCACGAGCCTGGACTCCTCACCTTCCCTGCAACCGGTGGCAGCTCAGCTCCTTGCGGCTGGGGGTCAGGCAGTGTGGTAGAGAACAGCGGCTGCCACCAGGCGCACTCGGGCCACCCCAGCAGCTGGTGGGCGCAGAGGCTGAGCTGCCATCGGTTGCAGGGAAGGTGAGGAGTCCAGGCTTGTGACCGCCGCTGCTTCCACCGGATCTCAACATGCCCCTCTGCAAGCATGACACGCCCCCTGGGCGAGCAGGCGGGGGGGTGGAGATCCATGTCCGAGGCCCAGTTCTGGCTAGCCCACGGACCAGCACCGGGCCACGGACCGGGGGTTGATGACCCCTGCCCTACTGCATAAGGCAAGGATTGGTTACTCATGGCCCTCTGTCAAAGTGCACCACCCAGCGTTCCGTGGCGTTCACTGAGCTAGCGAGGGCTGCTTCAAGTTGCAGTCTTACAACATCTGAGGGCCACCTTCACACGCCCTGAGCCATAGCTTCCAAACGATATTCCCAAGCAGCTCCACTTAGTACAGAGTTCTAATGACGAGGAGCCTGTCACCAAGAGTTCCAGGAGACAAAGGAGAGCAACGATAACACCTTGCCCTTCATTTCAGGTCTCTCTCTCTCTCTCTCTCTCTCTCTCTCTCTGTCTCTCTCGTGGATTGCTTGCAGCCATGCCTGCTTGGTGTTTCTTTGTATGGCTTCCACAGCAACTAAAAGACAAATATTTCCCTATTGATTCCCCCTGGCAGGAGTAACCCTGTTAGTCTGTAATTGTCACCAAAGTAATATGGTATTTGTGCCTATGAGCTGAGTCCAGGGGAAGTGTTTCACTTGACAAATGGGACTGTGCAGTTACTTATGGATGCCTTGAGCTAAAAAAATTTCTAAAAACAAGCTATTGTTTTCTGTACTTTTAAATATGTTCTACCTGTTACAGCTGTTGGCAAGCCCGTGGTATTTACCTGTTTTCAGTTACTTACTCCTATGACCACTAGTAAAGTAAAGTAGGGGGCTCATGGAAAGCTGCAAAAGCTACTTCCATTATCATTGTTTGTTTGTTTGTTTGTTTAGTCGTTAAGTCGTGTCCGACTCTTCGTGACCCCATGGACCAGAGCACGCCAGGCCCTCCTGTCTTCCACTGCCTCCCGGAGTTTGGTCAAATTCATGTTGGTCGCTTCAGTGACACTGTCCAACCATCTCATCCTCTGTAATCCCCTTCTCCTCTTGCCTTCACACTTTCCCAACATAAGGGTCTTTTCCAGGGAGTCTCCTCATGAGATGGCCAAAGTATTGGAGCCTCAGCTTCAGGATCTGTCCTTCCAGTGAGCACTCAGGGTTGATTTCCTTCAGAATGGATAGGTATGTTCTCTTTGCAGTTCAGGGGACTCTGAAGAGTCTCCTCCATCAGCACAATTCAAAAGCGTCAATTCTTTGGCGGTCAGCTTTCTTTATGGTCCAGCTCTCACCTCCATACATCACTACTGGAAAAACCATAGCTTTGAGTATGCAGACCTTTGTCGGCAAGGTGATGTCTCTCCTTTTTAAGATGCTGTCGAGGTTTGTCATTATTTCCTCCCAAGAAGCAGTTGTCTTTTAATTTCGTGGCTGCTGTCACCATCTGCAGTGACCAGGGAGCCCAAGAAAGTCTGTTATCATACAAATAGTGAACTGTCCCCCCCCCCCAATAGATACAAGTCCCACAATCTTCCATGGTTTCCTATTTCCACTTCAGATGTCAATTCAAACATGAAAGCAGAAACAGAGTTCTTCTTAAATTCAGTACTTGTGACATTATTTTAAATTAACATGGACCCAATCTACTTTTGCAGAACTGATAAAAGAAAAGCATCAGAACTGATATAAATTATCTGGAAAGGCAGTTTATGACCCTTTTATAGTCACCCTGCTCCACTGAAGCAAATGTGGCAAATGTTTTTGTGCATTATGCTGTGCATGAGAAAGTGAGGAAGAGAGAGCCCTTTAGAATTACCGGGATTATGAAATGAGGAGAAGAAGAACATGAAAAATGAGATATAGGGGCTTGAGACTTGAAGGCTAAATCCACTGCAGAGAAGACACAAGATGCAAGTGAATGGGAAATCAAAGGTATATGAAAACTGAAGGATTAGAGCTATCTGACTTAATGACACTGCTGTATCAGAAGTAGTTAGAGGAAGGAAGAAGTCTGAGGTAATATGCCAGGAGGGATTTAATGAATCCAGGAGGAGAGAGTTTTACTCTGTGTAAATCCCCATTACTGTTTCAAATGGATAAGAGACCACTTTGATTTTTTCAGCGGACAAATTTCAGATCTGCTTGGTTTCACACCAGTGTTGTACATTCAAAAGTGAAGAATAACATGCTGAGTTCACAGTGTAGTTTGGCATTTTCTGAAGACACACTAGAGCTAGGGTGAATTTACTGTTTGGGGATCAGAGGGGTCCTCCTGGGTACAAGTAAAATGGACAAAGATTGTGCTATCTTTTTGCTTCGCACTGTACAGAGGCAAGTAAAAGAATTATGCTACCCTGTTTCCCTGAAAATAAGCTTAAGTATGATTTTTAAGGATGCTTGTGATATATGAGCCCTACCTCCAAAATAAGTCCCAGTTAAATGGTGGTTGCTCCATCATTGTGCATCAACCAGAAGATGACGTGACTGAATTTGAATAAATGTAGATTGTTGTACATGAAAAAATAAATAAAACATCCCCTGAAAATAAGCCTTAATGTTTTTTTTTTTGGAGCAAAAATTAATATAAGATCCTGTCTTACTTTCTGGAAAACATAGTACCAGTAGTAGCAGAAGTTGACCCCTCCTCCATCTTGCTGGGTAATATATGGTGCCTTTGTTCAATCACTCATATCTTTTGGTGAGTATCCTAGTAGCATTTACAGTATGCAGAGCTACACTGAAAGCAGAAGTAGGTGTTTAGTAGGGTGGTTGGTCACATGGCTGGTCATGTGACCAAGCATGTAATAGGCACCTTTCCAAATACTTTAGCTTCTTCCGCTACTGGAATGGCAGTGCCATGCATAGTAAATATCAAAAGGTTATTGGCTGCTGTTACAGATTTATGCAAATCTCATTGGCAAAGGCAGCCAGGATTCCAAGCTTGTGTAAAAGTTGGTCAGTCCTTAAAGTGTCCAAAGTCTGTGCTGGTTTTGCTGTTACAAATGAACACAGCTATCCCATGAAGATTTTCCTATGACTTATTTGAGCATAGAAAGTAATAAAGTCCCAGCAATGATGTTAGATAATTTATGATACATTGAAGAAATTGTTTGAAAGTCTACCCATCAGTAACCTGTTATCTCCTATGGACTATATTAATATTTATTTAAACATTTATTTAATGAATTGTTTTGACTCATCTTTGAAAGTACATTGCTATCACAAAACAATGTATAAACAAAAACATGTAAATACCCCAAATATCAGACACATGATAAATGCAATTAATTACAGTTCAAGAACATTAACTGAAACTAGAAGTCATTAAGCACTTCCAAGCACAGCCCATTAATCAAAATGTAGACGAAAATGGAGAACATCTTCAACATTGTTTTAAAACCCAGCAATGAGCAGGCTGTGTGTATCTCCTGGGAAAAGTATTCCTAGGATACTAGGTCAACCACTGAAAAGGCCCTTGGGACCCATTAATCTAACAGGTCTTCTTAGCAGACCCAAGAGCACTATATCAAAAAGAAGTGAAAAGAATTGGTATTCAAAATGTGTTATGCAAAAAATGAAGAAAAGAAAAGAAAATTTTAAAAGAGTATTGGCATATGTGTCTATTTCATTGAGATCTTAAGAGAAGCTTTGGGTGTTGACTAATCCAGTCTCTTTACTATGCATGGAGTTGGGCTTGTGTCATCTTGATAGTCCTGGAGGAAATAATGCCTGGATGTCAAGAGGTCACTCCCTGCTCTAGGGGAACTACTGTATATCTGGAGACTTGAGGATATGTTATGCTCTCTTTATTTGGAATTTTAAAAATGGAGGAGCACTAAGAAAGAACCGATGACCTGGAAAAGAAGCTCAGATTAAGATACGTCAGAGTGATGAGGGATCCCAAAGGGTTTCCAGCAAGAGTTTGTTGAGATTCTTTCTTAAATGGAATATGAAGGCAGTGTAGAATGGGCTTCTTCCATTTCTTATTCTACCTTAATTTTTCTCACTCTGTTGAATACCTGCTAAGGCAGCTAGGCAGCACTTTTCCCTTTAAGTATTTATGGATGTGTGCATATGTTTTTGGAACAAGAATGGACAAACTCAAATGCAGGAGGTGGTTTTATTTTAAAGGTTAGAAGTGAAGATATTTTAAAGACATAGTGTGAGTTCAGATTACAGGGTAAAATATTTAAAATGAACTGAGTTTGCTTACTAGAGTGTATTGATATTTGCTCCAGAAAATGGAATCTGAGACTTCTGAAAGGCTATGACTTGTTTTCTAAGCACTTTGAGGATAAAAATAATTCAGCATCATAATGAGCTAGCATTATGTGCTGTTGTTTCAAATTTCTGGTGAGGTGTCTCACACATTGTCTTGTCATGAACTACAGTATAGGATTAATTTCAGGTCATGTGGTAGTTTACATCTTGTGACTTGCCCTCTTGATGTTTGCCAGGCTGGCAGGGGTATTCTTAGTATTGCCCTAAAAAGTAACTTTTCCAAACCCTGCAGGTCCTGATCCATATGGATATGTTTTCTACTGGAACCTCATTTTTTAAAAAAATCTTTTTTTAAATGGTACCAATAGAAACAAATTAGATACTGTATTCTAAGTGGGTGCCATTTTCAATTTTAAGCTCTCTCTTTATAATTCTTTTGTGCATCTAGGTTAAATTGAAAAGCCTGTACCAACAACTGCCTTTGATGACTATTCCAAGCTTTGAGCAATTGTTATTGTTTATAGATTGTGTTCTGCAGTCTCACCTAGCTTACAGAAAAATGTAAGAAAGAGCACTTCAGAAAAGAAGCCAAATTCTGATTAGGCAAAATTCAACAGAAACAGAGCTTTCTTGTGTCAATGTGGTTCCTTCTGGACCTAGATGACAGTGATGTTGGAGAGTGCCAATAAAGACACCTTGTGGTCATTTTGAAGGAGACTTGTTACTTTGCTGTGGGTTGGCTGCACACACATCTGAAGTTATGCTCTGCTGGTATCTTTAGGTTTGAACTGATGGTTGAGATTGGGTGGAGAAGAGACCCATGGAAGCCGCAGGTGAACAGCTGCTGCTGAATTGTCATCTAGTGTGAATTGTACATTACGTGCGACTCTACATTTTCTTTCTCAGGAAATAGATCTGTCTCTTGATGTTAAATATTCTTAACTAATATTGGGATCTGCTCCAAAGTAGTGCTTTTGACCTCAGCTCAGCATTCAGGATGTAAATCTCAAATTACTGCTGACAAAACAGATGCTGAATACAAATCAATAAGCATTTTGTTCCTTTACTCTCCAAGATGAAGTCTTTGAAATAAAACTCTAAATACTTAATACAAGGCAGCATGCATTCAGCGACTTTTGTGTGCACTGGAACAAATCATTAAGGATTCATCTCAAGTTTGGCAACTTCAGAGTGCCTGGAGATTCATGTTCCTCCATGCTCCCCAGACCTGTCACACACCCAGCAAAATGAGAAGTTCTCTGAAGGTTATGTATATATTTTGAGCTCAAGCCTATTAGAGAACATGGCTCATAATGGCTTGCAACATTTTCCCTTACACAAACTACAGAGAAAGAACAATGGTTCTTACCCACATACACAACTTGCCTGTTGTGTATGTGGGTAAAACAAGCAGGATGTTTTTTTTTTGGGGGGGGAAGCTTGTGTTTGTGTGGTTGGGTTGTGGGTTTTGTTTTGTTTCCTTTGGTAAAACATGATATGGAGAGAGTCACTTTGATTTTGAGAAGAATTGCTCTCCCCCCCACCTGCGTTCTTCTGGAGGGGCAGTATTCACATCTTTTACAAAAATAATTATGGGGTGTTTGGAGACTGAAGTCTTCAGGGGTCAGAAACGTGGGCCTGTAGTTATATATGGCACATGATCCATATGTTGCCTCTTCCTGATTTAACTGATGGTTAAAGTAATACAGAATAATTATTTGCTGGATATGTAGAACAGTTTTATATACTGAACACATGGTTTGATTCAGACTTTCCACCAAGATCATGGTTTGTTGCTCCATCACTATAGAGATGGAATGGAACTTGAAGATCATCTAGTCCAGTTTCTCAGTTTGTTTTAACCCATGTCTCCGATTGGTAAACATGATAATCTCTTGTATACCCTATCAAAGCTGTGTCCTCTAGCAATTTTATTTGAAATCTGAAATATGGTAAAACCCCCTTATCTATGGGATCATTATCCGCTGATTCACTTATCCACAGTCTGATAATATTAAAAATATTAAAAGAAAAATCCTAGAAATATGTATTTCTAAAGATGAAGCTACCAGAACTGGCCAGTAGAGGGAGCTAGAGACCATGCTATGTATAGCATTCTCTGTTAAAATAGCATATGCTATAATCCACATTTTCCATGTGGGTAGTTGGAACCAATCACCTGCTGATATGGGGGCCCTACTGTACTGCACCTTGGATTGAGAAAGAGTAGGAGGATTGCCCTCTCTGCTCTTAATCCACCACAGCCACTTCTGAAAAATGAACAGTTTGTTAGGTGGAATTTGAAGGAAGGTAAAAGTTTTGTCCTTGCAGAACAAATGCTATAACATAATGGCCATATTTTATTGCATAGTTACACCTAGGGAAAGCAAATTGTGTAATTGGCAGTGGTTTCTCACTGCTAAGAAATTAGCCCCTATTTGGATTTTGGGACATGTGCAAGTTGAGTGGGTTGGTGCAAGAATGAAAATCCAGAGGCAGAGACTCATTAAGTGATGACAAGAAGCCACTGTGAGTCATGCCATTTGCCCTCAGCAGGCGTAAATTCCTAATAGGGTTTTTGACTATGTAATATGAAGGTGAAGTTTAAGAGCTTCTGTATTGTGATTATGCTATGTGCACCAAAGGAGCAATGGCTATACATTCCTATTGTGAAATGCTTATTTCAAATTGTAAATAATTACAGTGTTGAATATGTTATAGGTCAATGTAATATTGAGTACAGAACTGTTCATGGCTCTGTGAAATCCAGACATCTGCCCCACCCAGAGACATATACCTCACTGATTGAGAATCTCCTGGTTTAACTGCCTGGTCTATGTATTGTTTTGTAATGCAGAGTACATATAGCTATAGCATTTCTGACGGAATGCTGCACAATTTGTATAGTTTCAGTAATGGAGAGCGTGGCTGTTGGGCGAGGCAGCCTTTTCAGCTGTGTCACCTCAGCACTACATGTGTCGGCTGTTACTTTCTCTTCCTTTCTGTTCATGATAGTCATGGGGTTTTCTTTGCTGCTATGGTTTGCCATTATATATGGATCAGAAGATGATGGGCTGTGGACGTTGCAGTTTGCCTAGTTAAGACGTAATAATGAACTGTGTTTTGACATGAAACCAGAAAGGCAGGAGGGAACTGGACAAAGGGGGAAGGGAGCAAGGGTGGAAACCTGAGGCTTGTTCGTGTGGTGTGAAATTAGCTGCCTTGGTGCACCTAGTTCAATTCTGTCTACGTAGAGGTGAGAAAAGTACAGGCTGTGGCCCACACACGGCCTCCAGGGCTGAAATGTGGGATCAAGCCCACCAGCAACATCATGATAATGATGATTACCATTTTGTTCAGGAAGTCACCTTGTACCTGCTAGGAGGTTGGAGAGCAACTTTGACACTTTTTAGGTGGTGTCTCTCCTTCTCACTCCCCCACCAACTTTTTGCATATCGTTTTAGGTCATCCATGTGTAAGAGGTGATGATGATAATTATGATGATCATGGTCATCCACTAGGAAGGGTATGAGGAGTGTGAATCATCACCTTGTTAATCATCTTTGGAAGTCTTTATTCTGCTTCTGGACTCTGACTTCCCTCCTCATTTAGTGGAGACTGTTCCCTTTACCACATGGCTGGAAGGTGAGGGTTATTTAATCATCGGAGAATCAGAGCTCCAATTATCTGAAGCTGCAGTTGCTGCTGCTCACTGTGCTGCCTAATTAAACTCAGTACCGGTGTTCTGAATAGTATTAATGCATACAGAAATAAAATTTAAAATAAGTGAATCATTTTTATTTAATGAACCACCCTGAAGGAATGGATTTGATTTTCTGAGAATAAGAACAATTCTTGAGGAATTGGAAAAAAAATATTTTTAAAAAAATTAAACTTATCAGCCGGATTCCTGTTGCTTAACATAGTAAATTGCACTAGAGGAGGCCAATTGAATCAATGGAGCTTGTGGAGGTGGTGACTCACCAAACCCCCACTGAATTGATGGGCCTACTCTGGTGTGACTTTCTACATGGATCAATAGAATTTCAGCCATAATGTCTTAATTAGTTTTCCCTATGTTTGAGGAGTTCTCAAATTATTTTAGTTCGGGAAATAAATACATGGTTTCATTTTTTAATAAAGAGTGTCCATATTTAGTAATATTTATTTTAACCCAACAGATAACAATTTTAAAATGTGAACTGGCCATAGTAGTCATACCCTTCCCACATTGGCCAGACCCCCTTAGGGGTCTGCGTTCCCTGAGCTGCCGGCTAGTCTGAAAAATAGCACTCAGCCTCAAAAAAGCTGCCCACCTGTTTGTTGACCTGTGGTCTACAGCGACAGGCAGTGGAATGCAGGGACCCATTAAGTTCCCATATAGGCTAGACTTGTGGTCTTTGACATTGACCGGTAGGTAGCACCTCCCCACGGTTGCAGAGAGGATTCTTTCCTTGCCCTGGAGAGCCTGAGGAGTGGAACCTGGGAACCTCTCCATACGAAGGGTGTGTTCTGCCCCTACGGTGCGGCCCCTCCCCAGAGACAAGTCTGTGACAGTCAGTGATGTAGCGTGGGTTGCTAGCCCCTGGGGCAAGTCTTGTACCACCTCGAGGTTGCCTTGGGAAGTAGCAGGGGAGGGCCCCCCCCGATGCCAGCGGACCTCCCTCCCTCCCTGCGGTGACCCCTCCGCATGGCCCGCCCACCCGCTTTGTTTATGCTGAGGGAAGCTGCGCAGCGGTCCTTCGTGCCCTCTGGGCCATCCTCTCCAAGGAGGTGGGGCTTCTCGGGCATCACCGAATTCCACTGTGGCTGACTGCCCAGAGGGAGAACCAGAGGGAGCAAGGAGGCTGCAGCCAGAATAGGGGAGGGGAGGGGAGACATGCATGCTTTCTCGCTTGCTATGAGCTCCTCCTTGTCCGATGGCTCTGTGGTAGGTCTGAAAGTTTGCACCCCTAAGAATTTTGCGCCCAGGACAGCCATCCCTCTGGCTCTGCCCATGCTGTACCACTGGTGCCAGTTCTGTCTGGAGATATCCTGGATTGTTTTGCAAGCAAAGCCTTGTGCTGTGCCACACAGCTTTTGTCAGGATGGTTTGTAATCCTGTGGGGAAGGGCACCTCATCCCAAACCATTATGGCTGTCGTCTGTGTTCTGGCTATTTGACACCTAATCCAGGCTATTGTATTTCAGTATTTGCCGCTATTTTATACTACTTACTAACAGTTGTCGAATTTGACTGGTTACAGATATCACATTCATTTCAAATGTAATTCTTGTTTTATTCACGTGCTATCTTTCTCTGCATAAGTGATCCAGTCAATTAAAATCGAGCAACAGTCACCATTAAAAACAACATGAGAAACAATAATAAAATGCAAAGAAGCATATAGGAATAAATTTTAAAAAATTAAGTAATTTTAAAAATATCTTTGAAACATTTCAAAAACCTCCAAATTCTGTTGAATTGCCAGCCTTCATAGTAATGCACTTCCTTATAGTTCTTTGGTTGTGAGACTTTTACACATGGTTCTTCACTCTAAAAAAATCTGTCCTCTTGATTTGCAGAGATAAAGAAAATGAATTTGAATAGTGTACAGTATATGGTGTACAAATGCCTCTTCAGGCTGTACGTGGTTTTAGATCTGTGGTGATGAATGTGTGTTCCTTTGATCTCTCACATATCCCTTCAAAGCTATGTTCCCCAATAATTTTAATCTAGTGATTAATTAGATTAAAGAGATGAAGCACATGTATGCAACATTATACAGTATATCTATATAAAAAGCATTACTAGTGTTGTGGAAATTATTTGTTTGCACCATAAAGAAAAAGATTAGAAAATTTATAGCACTTTATAAAATGAAGGCTCATAGAGGATTTTTTTTTTGCCTTCTTCAGATAAAAACTGGTTTTTCTAGACTTACTACAAGTCATGTTATCTCCAGCAGCTTTGGGAAAGAGAGACCCAATCTGTCTCACTTTATAAGAGGGGCTCCCAACCTTTTTGGAGTTGTGATCCCCTTTTATAATAACCAAGTAGTCTGCAAACCTCCGCCCTCACATTTTGATAAAAAGGCTGCCATTGTCATTCCCTGAGATGGTGGCTCCCTTGATGATGATGACGATGATGATGATGATGATGATGATGATGATCGCCCTCCTTCTGCTCCTGCCTCTGACTTCATTGCCATCACTGCAAAACTGAGGAGGGAGCAGGCTGGCCAAGGTTAAAAGTAGAGAGAAAAGAAAGCAGAGAACTTCAGGGATGGCCCTGGGGCAGAATCACAGTATCGGGGGGGGGGGGGAAACGTTTACGCGGAGAGGATCCCCCTCAGAAATTGACACAAAGCTTTCCTTGCACCCTCTGCAGAAGAGGCAGGTGGCTTCTTATTGTGTTCCCTTCTTGGGGGCTTATTCTGTGTGGGCGTCCTTTTCCCCTCTTTCCCCCCCCCATTCTTTAGGTTCTCTCTCAAAGTCTTAGTTAAAATTAAACATGGGGACAAATATAAAAATGAATCAGGATATTTGTTAAATATTCCTGATTCATCAGATATTTATTGCTTCGTATTCTTGGGGTCCAGAGACACCAAAAAATACAAAGCAACGGATATAACCCTTTTATATTTCTCCCTTCGTTCCCTATCTGCTTATGCCCCCACAGATCAGCTGTTCCTCAGGGACATAAGCAGAGAGGGGGGGTTCCCTTCGGGCACCTTGCTAAAGCCTGCCTGAAGGGAATCCTACCCCCCTCCCCGGGCTGGGGGATGGCTTGGTTCTCCTTTCCTCCTCTTCCTATGCTGCGCTGCATAAGAAGAGGAGGGAAGGGATCAAAGAGGGATCAAAGGAATCCCCCAGCTGGGGCTGCATGATCATTTTGATCCCTGCTTTCCCTCTTCTTGCTAAGCCCCGCAGGGCTTAGCAAGAAGAGGGAAAACAGGGATCAAAGCGCTCCAGGAGGGAAAGGAAAAAGAGGAGGGAAAGGGGCGGGGAAATGACCCGACAAATTATGATTAGGTTGTTCTGGGTTTTTCGGGCTCTTTGGCCGTGTTCTGAAGGTTGTTCTTCCTGACGTTTCGCCAGTCTCTGTGGCCGGCATCTTCAGAGGACAGCAACCTGTACCAAAAAGCCCGAAAAACCCAGAACAACCATTAGATCCCGGCCGTGAAAGCCTTCGCGAATAAATTATGATTTGATTCGTTGTTCGTCAGGTCACTGGAGGGCAATTTGTTGTTCATGGGTCATCAAGTTTGACGACCCAGGAACCAAGAGGAAGCGCTCTGTCCCCATCTCTAGTTAAAATCACCTTCTTGAAGAAGCAGCATCAATTATATCTTTGTACAGTGGTGCCCCGCATAGCGAGGTTAATCCGTTCCGGATTAACCATTGCTATAAGAAAACATCATTAAACGGAATAGTAAATGCCATTGGAATGCATTAAACTTAGTTTAATGCGTTCCAATAGCTTCAATACTCACCGTTATGCGATGTTTTCCCCATCCGCAGCGATTTTCGCGCCCTCGGTAAGCGAGGGCAGGGCGCGAAAATGCTGCGCGTGGCCATTTTGGGTGTTCCGGGGATGGGAAGGGGTGGGCCATCCACCCGCCTCTCGCCAGCCAGGGAAACATCCAGCCTTCTTCGGCCGAAGAGTCAGGGCTCGGAGGCAGCGCCGGGGATGGGAAGGGGTGGGCTATCCACGCCCCCTCCCCAGCCAGCCAGCCTGGGAAACATCCAGCCTTCTTCGGCCGAAGAGTTAGGGCTCGGAGGCAGCGCCGGGGATGGGAAGGGGCGTGCTATCCACTCCCCCTCCCCAGCCAGCCAGCCTGGGAAACATCCAGCCTTCTTCGGCCGAAGAGTTAGGGCTCGGAGGCAGCGCCGGGGATGGGAAGGGGCGGGCCATCCACACCCCCTCCCCAGCCAGCCAGCCAGGGAAACATCCAGCCTCCTTCGGCCGAAGAGTTAGGGCTCGGAGGCAGCGCCGGGGATAGGAAGTGGCGGGCTATCCACTCCCCCTCCCCAGCCAGCCAGCCAGGGAAACATCCAGCCTCCTTGGATGGCGAGGCAGGCAGCCGCCAGCGCGCCATCAACCCACCGCTCGCCGGCCAGCCTGGGAAACACCCGGCCTCCTTGGGCTGGAGAGCGAGGGCTCGGAGGCAGCGCCGGGGATGGGAAGAGGCGGGCCATCCACCGCCAGCCAGCCAACCCCGGATGCCCGGTCTCCTTGGCAGGGCGCAGATGGGGCGAGGAGTAGGTTTCTGGCGCGCCACCCTACCCCCTGTCCAGCCGCTGCTGCCCTGATCCCAATCCCCGGAGGGCGCCTCCTCCTTTGCAGTGCTTCCCACCACGACTGCTCTCTGGCTCGGCGCCTCAGGGGTATGCGCGGGGATTGGGGCCAGACCCTTCGCCCTCCTTCCCTCCCTCCTCCGAGGCACCAATCCGGAGTGCCCCGCTCCCCCCTCCAGCTGTCCCCTATTTATGCAGCGCCGATCAGCTGTTTAAAAAGCCTTGCTCGCGGCTCTCATCAGCTATTTTAAAAGCATTGCTTTACCATGATCGGTTCCCCAAGCAGGGAACTGATCATCGCAAAGCGAAATTCCCCCATAGGGAACATCGGAAAGCGATCGCAAAATCTTCATCGCAAAGCGATTTCATCGTTGTCTGAAGCAATCGCTATGCGAGGCACCACTGTACTGGCATTTCTGTTTTTTGTAAAAATTAGTCCTGGTCATCCCGTCTCAGATAGTAGAGGCTTTTTTCCTCCTACAAAGGGTTTGTTTCTCATACATACACATACACACTAACTTTAATATCACGCTCCGAAAGGTCAAGGAAGAAATGAATATAACAAGGGATACAACAGATATAAGATGACCTGCGGCCCTCCAGAAAATGCTTTGTGACCCCACTGGGGGTGTTGACCCCCAGGCTGGAAAATACTGCAGTATAAGGATAAAGTAGGAAAGCTTTCTGAATACCTCTTAGAAGTCTTAGAACCCTGTCCCACTGACAATACAATCCATGTTCTGCTGGGAAAAAAACCATGACATAAACTTAAGCATACACACAAGGCACATACATGAGTGGACTACTCTGCCAGGGAAGCGTGTTTTTCTGTTTCCTTCCAGAGGTCTGTTTATTTTGAAGCATATTCCAGTGACTCACATCTACATATGTGAATGCCTCAGCTCCATGTTTCTTTGTTTATTTGACAGCCACAGTCAGCCAAGCCAAACCTTCCTTCCTTCCCTCCCTTTTCAAGCCCCACCACTTTCCTCCCCTTCTGCCCCATCCCTCGACCAACCTCTTCTCCTCACCTTCACCAAATCCCCTGTTTGCTATTCCCCTCAGTCACCTGCTAACACCAGCTCCCTTGCCTCTCTTCCCATTTCCACCTCTTTCATGATTTCATATGATTTTTATATGGGACCATCAAATGATAGATCCCATCTGGATCACAGACTACCAATCCAAGGCATGCCTGGGACCCATGTTTTTGTGCTTTGGGGTGATCCTATATATAACATTCATGGGGACCCATGCCTGGGTTTCATGTTTTCCCGGTTTGGGGTGATTCTACATACAAAAGCCAGGGAGATCCATGCGGAGAGTTTCTCTAAGAGTTGGAGTACAAAGGGAAGAGTGTTTCCTCCCCCTCCTCCACTGGCTTGCTCTCAGGGTGGAAGGTTTGGGTTTCTTACATCACACCTCGCTTGACGTAACCCTGTCCTCTCTGTGTGTGTATTATTTGTATGTGCATTTTGTGTGTGATCATATGTACCAGGTTTGCGGGAGGGAGATGACACGCTTGCCCATTTCCCATTGGTCCTCCTTCCTTTCCATTTCTCCCCCCCCCCGCCCTACCTCGGCAGACCCACCTGACAGGAGATGAAGGCAGTGGTGATGATAGCATTGGTGGTGGCACAGTGAGGATGCACACACTGCCACAGAAGTTTGGGACTTGGGCTGAAGTCCATGTGACTTAAGCATGAATCCAAAGAATACACTTACTCTGCTGGTTTATTCCAGTGGAAACAGACCCTTAGTGGGGAAAGAGAAGGATACAAATGTTGTTGTGGCTGTGAAATGATTTATTGTTTGGAAAAAAAATCTTTGCCTTCCATTTCCCCACAATCTCTTGGTCCTTGGAACCTTTAGGCCAAAATGTCTGGAGAGCCAGACTCGTCACTGCTGTTTTAAAAGGAGAAGGCAGTCTTCTTCCACCCACAACAATGGATGTTTTTTAAAATAGGAATGTTGAGATGTTTCCATTTTCGATTTTACTTTGGGTCAGCTCAAGAGTAATAATATAGCAGCAGATGCTGAATTAAGGAACTGTTTTGCTACTGTGTATTGTTGAAGTAAAAGCTTCTTCTTGCTGGAAAAAATTAATTATTGAGTGTTGCAATGCTTTATAAGATATTTATATATCCTCTGGAGCCTTGTCTCTTTCTCTACCAGAGTACTATCTAGAGAGCAGTTCAGGCAAAAGAACTGCTTGGTTTCACTTCCTGGTTATCCCCTCTGTTGAACTGTATCAAGGCAACACACTAAAACAAAGAGAGAGATGAGCCAGAGAATGTATGAATATTGAATTGTGGTGGTTTGTTTAATCTTTGAAAGCATGATGACCTGAATTTGCACATCTGTATCTTTCTGTATCTTTCTTTCTCCCCATTAACATTTTGTGGGAGATACTATGTTGTTTGATGGAGTCTTTGGAAAATATAGCTCAGTGGTTTAGTTTTCTGGCTGCAGAGTTATACGTAGGGAGTTTGATTCCCTACACCGTATCCTAGAACAGCCAGCCTGTGTGATCTTTGGCAAGCTGCCCAGTCTCAGGGCACCCCAAAAGAAAGGAAAGGTAAATCACTTCTGAGTACTTTCTACCTGGAAAACCCTTGAAAGGGTTGCCATAAGTCAGAATTGAATGGACAGCAAATGATTATCATTTTTATTGGAAAGTATTGTATTTGAAACATAGATCAAAGCAAACTGTATGCTGCACACAAAGCTCAGAGATTAATTTTAAAAAAAGATTAATTATTACTGTTCGTTGCAGGTTTTATTTTAAAATGAAGGTCCAATCATGACTTGACGCAATTAAAAAAAACGTAGGTTATTGATTGCATTGTTTGTTGCTTTTAGTTACTTTTTAGTTCCTTCTTTTGGGGGAAAACACCCATCTAAAACAGTATGGAAGTGACCTCTCCTGATTTTCTCCAAAACATAATACAGTGGTGCCTCGCTTAGCGATGTTAATTGGTTCCGAAAAACACATCGCTATGGGAAAACATCACTAAGTGAAACACTATTTCCCATAGGAATGCATTAAAACCGGATAATCTGTTCCAATGGGAACGGATTACTGGCCTTAAGCGAAAATCCCCATAGGAAACATCGCTAAGCAAAATGCGGTTCCGCCATTGGAATGCATTGAATAGGGTTCAGTGCATTTCAATGGTTTTGACAGGTCTGTTTTCGCTATTTTTAAAGTGTCTTAAAATGTTCAAAAACTGTTTAAAATGCTTGGAATTGTTAGTGCACCTTGTAAAACATTTGCAAACTTAATTTGGCTTTGTTCTCAGTCTTCGTTAATTTTTGGTGAATCCCCCCCCCCCATTGGAATGCATTGAACTGTAGGTTTGACAGCTGTAGCTTCACTCTTTGTTGCAGGTTCTGTTTCCAGCTAGACGTTCCCTAGACTTAAAAAAAAAAACCACACAAAACAACCCCCTGTGGGAGAACAGATATAATTTATTGAGTGTTTCCCATTTATGAAGATAAGCAGGTTGGGAGATGGTCATTTTGAGCAGAAAATGAGAGAACAGAAAGCCAATGGAGAAAAATTATTTGTATGTTTATAGAATGTGTAATTTGATCCTCAGCAGTGGAATAGGTGTTCAATTGGGATGTTTAATGTAAATTTAAATTCATGCTTAAATCTCCCACTCTCAAAAACAAGAACAACACAGACTGTGGTCTTGAGATTGCAGAGGTAGATAATGGTGGTCTTCAAGATACAGTGGTATCTCGACTTACGAACTTAATTGGTTCCGGAACTCCAGTTGTAACTCAAAATAGTCGTAAGTCGAAGCACCATTTCCTGTAGGAATGCATTGAGATGAATTAATCTGTTCTGGCCAAAGGGGGGAAAAATCACCAAAGCCCCACAAAACACTGCAAGACCCATCTAAAACATGATTAATCCGTTTCGGCTGAAGGGGAAAAAAAAGAAAAGCAAACAAACCATGCAGGACCCATCAGAAATGCAAAAAAACCCCCCAAAAAAACAAAAAACAAAAAAAAACCAGAAAGCAAGCAAAACCGTGCAAGACCCTTTGGAATGCAAAAAAAGCAAAGCAAAAAGTAAACAAACCCTGCAAGACCCATCGGAAATGGGAAAAAGCACACACCAAAAAACAAACAAACCATGCAAGACCCATCACAGCATAGAAACATAATCCTACCACCCAGCCCAAAACCACACTGCAAAACCCAGCCAGAACAGTTTTAAAAAGTAAAAAGCAGTACCTTACCTTACCATGCAGTCCAAAGCCTCCTCTGATTGCACACACTCTAACTGCTGGGGCGAAAGAGCTACAAAGAAGCAGCCTCTTCACCAGCAACGATTAGCAATTTGTATTCCTCGCCTTTTTCTGGTTGTAACTTGAAGCTCCTGCCGCAAGTCGAAGCAAAATTTTGCAGCCGGTGCTGGTTGTAACTCGAGGCACCATTGTATTGTTGGACTGCAACTTCCATCAGCTATAGTTACGCTAGCCCCCACCCAATCCACAATATTTATGTTGTTCACTCATTCTTCAAACAGCATCAATTGCTTGTCTGGACAGAAAGAAGTTAGGAAAAAATGATTTATTTATTCCATATATACATATGGCGTCTGAGCATATGCAAGACATTTTTCTGTAGTATAGCTACATTTTCTGCCTTCCACTCCACTTAGAATCAAGAATCATGGGTAAAGGTACAAATCCAGGGTTATCATGAGAATTGAAAGAGGCAGAGAGGGGAATACTGCATTAACACAGTTTTGTTGATAAAAACTGAGTGGGGAAATCTCCAAATCACCGTACTTTCATTTCTCCAAGGGGAGCTCTTAGTTTTCACCTGATTTCCCTGCCCTCATTATAAAGACAACTTGTTGGGTCCTCTTTCTCTCACACGTTGACCTAACATTCTGTGCTTGCCTCACTTTCTCTTTGGCTATTCCCTTGCAGTAAAGTCAGTTTCCTGCAGCAGCAGATGAGTAGCCCCACCACCCACCCCCATGCTGCCATGATCCTTTCCATTCTCCCTTCTTGTGATTCAAGACTCTTTCTGTCCCTTTGCTGTTAGTTAATGTTCTGGCAAAAGAGATCAATTAAAATTATTAAAGATATTAAAGCTCTGGGTGAAAATCATACTAGTTATGCTCTAATTGTCTCATGTTAGCAAGGTCTAATGTGCTCTAATGTTGATTGAGTTGAAGTTGAAATGGACTAAATTAGCATAATTAATTAAAACGATCGGTTTACCGGAAGTTTTGAAGTGGCTTAGGAAAGAGAAGGATGTAGAACTCTCCTACAATAGCTTGGATTTTGTGTAGGAAATTTGTTTACTGATGTCTGGAATGGGAGTACAGGAATCCATCAAAGTGTACAGAAAATTATCCACCTTTTTAAACAGGGGTGGCTCATTAACAAATTGCAGTCTCCCCCCCAGTCACAAGTTACCTACCTTTTTAAAATCTTAGATTGTAGGAATGGTTGAAGTTAAGAATTAGAATGTATCCATAGAAATAACACCTACATTACCAACACTGTATAAACGAAATACTGTATGAATATTGTCCACCATATGATCTTGCAACACAGGTGAAATATGGCCAGACTGGCATATTATACTCTGTGTTTTGTTTGTTGAAGTTTCTGAACAGTCTTCAAGGGTAGCTGCATTGTGCAGTAAGTAATCTGACCCAGATGTTAGGAGAGGATGGATCAGTGGCTGTCATTAATAGGTGTCTTAGATACAGATAGTAAATGAAGAAAATGCTTCTATTTAAGTGGGACTGGAAGTGCTGCACCAGCCTCAGCTGATGAAAGGCAGTTTCCCACCCTGTCCATTGTGCCAGTAAGGAACCATGCCATCAACCCCACTATACATTTAAAAGGACACACGAATCCCTACTGTGGCATTACCTGTAAGGAAGCAACTTTCACGTAGGTAGATGCTATACATAAGGTCAGACTCCCTGTCTGTTAAGCCCCAGTGTTGCCTGTAATGGGAATGAGCAATATCAGAAATTGGAGACATGGCACATATTGACCACTAAAATAAATAGGGCCTCCCCTGTACCACTACTTGTGTTGTTGTGCTTTAGGGGAGTTCCATGCGCGGGGAGGTGGAGGGACCCCCGCACGAGCACAGTGGGCATGTCACGCTCATTCGGGGGCATGTCAAGCTTGTGGGGGGCATGTTGACTCCTGCTTTAGGTGACAAAATCAGTTTTTTCCTGCTGTGTAAAAGAATCTTGCAGCATGTTTCTGAGTGCAAATAGGCTTTGGGGAGATATCTGTGAAGATTCTCAGTCATCCAGGTGAGGTCATCTGGAAGTTGAGTCATGGCAACTCAACTTTTGTCTTATTAAGTTGAAACATTTCCCTACTTATCCAAGCAGTTTCTTCAGTCTGATAAGTAGAAAAATGTTTCAAACTAATAAGACAGAAGTCCAGTTGCCATGACTCAACTTCCAGAGAGGCTTTGGGCACTAAGGGAAGCTATTTCTGCATTTTATTTTACTTTACTTTTTTCTGTGCAGGAGTAAAATTAGTGCTGGCAGCAGGTGCCGCCAACCCAACAGGAGTGCTTTCAAGTCATGTGATGGCCACTTCTTCTTTTCTCCAACTCACAATGGTTTTCCTGGTGCCCTAGATCATTAAGTCATTTTAGCAGAGGAGGCCCAAGGTTAGACCTGGAAACTTGTGCGTGCAAATTGTGTGCTCTCCCGCAGAAAGATAGCATCTCTTGGTGCAGTGGGCAGAGATGTAGAAGCATCTATGGCACACAAACTCTCGTTTCAGTGTGTAAGTGTGGGCATTTTATTCCCCATCCCTCAAATATCCATTTAGGATCCAGAACTGTCATTATTTAAGAGGCATTCTATTTACAGTATTTAATTATAGCCAGCCAAATTGTTGCAGCTATGGTTAGAATATGATGGGCCCTAGACAATGAAGATGACAATAACAACAACAACATGATAGAGTGACAAAATTAATGCACTGGTCATTATGCAAACAAATAACAAAAAATACATAACTTCCCAGCATCCAAAAACCCATGGGAACATCAGGTAGAGAAGGTGTCAGAAAAAAATATATGAAGTTAAGATCTTGTGGGATTTCCAGATCCGAACTGATAGTTACCTTCAACATAATACACCAGACTTAGTAGTACTAGAATGAAAAAATGTTTGGATCATTGACATTGCAATTCCAGGGGATGCCAGAGTTGAAGCTAAAGAATTGGAGAATAAACAAAAACAAAACAAAATAATGTACAGAGATCTGGCAATCGAAACATCTCACTTGTGAATGAAACATACCTTGGTGGTCCCCCATCACCATCAGGGCTTTGGGAACAATATCAAGAACTTTCACATAATATTATAAGCAGTTACAGATTCCAGAAAGAACATCATCTGAGCCCCCCCCCCCAAAAAAAACCCCAGCAATATTAGGAACAGCATATATATTGTATCAGTATTTAACAGATGCTTAGGTTTTTGGTTGAAACTTGTATCTGTTATGTAATACCAGTCAATATTTTTATAATTTTGATTGACTCTGCCAGGTATTGATGATGATGATTCTTCTTTTGCAGGGTTTTCCAGATAGAGAATACTCAGAAATGGTTTACCATTCCCTCCTTCTGGGTGCAGCTGCGTCTACACAGCTTGCCCAAGGCCACACATCATGACTCTACTTGCAGGAGGCACAGTGGCGAGTCAAACTATCATGCCGAAACCAGCTAATTTCACGATCCTGTTTTCAAGCCTGTGAATAGATAATAATTTGCTTGGTTGGCCAGGAAACTCACCAAGTCTCTTGTAGAAGTAGGCATTGGACCCATTTTTTTCAGGTCTAGCTTGTTTACACACAGACTCTTGTATATGGAACATTAACAGTTTAGAAATTGGTTGGCATAAGTTTACATTAGTAGTGTTTATTCTGTTAGCTAAGCAACTGCTTTATTGGGGTATTGGAACAATGCCCTTTTTTCCTTCCAGCAAACATGTCATTAATTTTTACAAGCAACAGTCTAGCAACTATCTGTCTTATGCAACTATTTGGAAAATGACCCACAGTACTTTTTTTTTCTTCCTCATGGGCAGCTAAGCTCTCACATACATATGTTAACTTACACTACTCTTATTTTCTTTATTTTATTTTAATCCCTAACATGAGAAATGCCTAGGTTCAGCCCAGCTTGAAAGACATGCGCTCCAAGTCCCATATATTTTGGGGTTAATTCAGATTATCCATTGTTGAAAGACATGCACCATGTACAGTGGGGTCTTGACTTAAGAACGGCTTGAGTTAAGAACATTTTGACTTAAGAACCACTCTCATAGGAAAATATTGACTTGACTTACATACTTAGATTTGAGTTAAGAACTGAAATCCTCATCACCCCAAAAATCACAAGTTACAGGTAACTCTGGTTTTTTTTTTGTTTTTTTTTACTTTGATGGAACTTGCTCACTAAATGTGGAGTGCAGGCAGCATATTGGGCAGTGTTGATTGAGACCAGGGCTTCTGTAAACTGTTTAGCAAAATAAAAAAGGAGAAATGGCCTCTACCATGAGTGACACAGTGCAGAAATGTACTGACAGTCACACTTCCCAGTCTACCTCATTGGTTTTCCCTGCCTTCCTTCATTCTCTTCTTCCCTTTAAAAAAAAGACTCATTATGTTTTCATTCTGTTCACATAATTCTATTCTGCTTTACCCTGGCATTATTAATGTTTGGATTATTAATTTTTATCTTGCGTGCTCTAAAGTAGTGGATATGTTTAACAATACAGGGGAGTTTATTTTATGCAGCAAAACCCAATTAATTAAAAATGATGGAAATATTTACACTGTACTCCTGAAGTGGAAATAATTTGGATGAATGTTTTATATATAAGATAATGTGTGAAGGTTAGAAATCTGAATGATTAATGTATCTATGGGAGGATTCTTTACGCCAGGGTTTGAAGCTAGCTAGTTTGATTATTTCTTAAACATTTGTAGCGTTGTGTATATATTCTGCTTTTAACTTGGCCTTGTAGAACTACTTCATTGTTTTAAGGTTGTGTCGATCACACAAAAGGCAATCTAAAAGTCTTCCAGATTAACAAATACACCCCCCCACACACACACACATTCTGGTGTAGCTCATCTGAATGTACTGGGATTAAGTATTATATGAAATTTGAAATGGATGTCTTGGAGCAATCAGGCGTTTTCCTGTATTTTCATTATAGCTTCAGTGATCACTTAAAAGTTCCCCTCGGATTACAAACCCCATCAAGCATGGTCAATGGTCAGAGACTGTGGGATCTGTATTTTAAAATCTCTGTAGGGTACCAAATTGCCCACTCTTGTAGCATAGCTGAAGAATAATTAAGTCAGCCAGTTCCATTAAAACTGGAAGCACTTTCCTTTGCATTTCCACATTCGTGGAGAAGGACTGAAGAATATGGCAGGACCGGAACAGTTATAGAGAAAAAAACCCTTGAACTGCTGCTTCAAGCCATGTATGAAGGAAGTACTGTATTTGAAAAAATTCAGATGAGTTAAAACAAAAAAGCCCTGAGAACAGCTCATGAATGTTTAAAGTAAAGATAAAAGCAGTTTGTCAAAATGTAGCCCTTGATTTATGATTTTAGATAAACATGGTAGTGCAACACTGGTACTCTTCATGACAAACCCCATGGCTTCACCCCCAAGCGAAATCCAAAAATGTAGGCAGCTCTGTTGGAATGTGTGTGTGTGTCCGAGAGACTCTTACCTGCCCTTTTCAGCAGTCTGTAACACAAATCTATTAGGATGTGTGGGCACTAATAAGAAAAAGGAGCTGGTAAATGTTTGGCTTGCAGCACTTCGACAAGGCAGACTTGAAATCATATGAAAAAGGGAAGCTGAGAGAGGTGACATGTTGTTATTGTTTCAATTTATATACCACCCCATAGTGCTAGAGCACTTTCTGGGCAGTTTACAACATACAGTAATTATGGAAACAACACTTTGCCTTCCAGCAAGTTGAATACTCATTTTACCAACCTCAGAAAGATGGAAGTCAGCCCTGAGTTGGCTACTTGAATCTGTTGGGATTGGAACTCAGGTCACGAGCACAGGCTTGACTGCAGTTTAACCACTGTGAATCAGCTGAATAGTAAGGTGTGTTAAATGTTGCCAGAATGAAAAGCCACTTTAGAGTGGTTCCATGAGATTTTCACAAAAGATAGAGGTATATATCATGTATATGATGGACATCAGTCCACATCCAGTCATACACTTCAGGTAGGCCTTGTGTGTGGGCAAGACAACCTAAGAAACTTTCTTATGCCAGGCATGGAAAAACACAACTGTTTGCACAATGGGAAAGGGCCCTGGTTGAGTTGAGCTACTCTCACATCTCCATCCAGTTATTTGTTATCTGTATTTTTGTTCTATTTTTATGTTTCATGCAGTTTTATTAATGCTGTGCTGCTCTCTGTTTTTATGTGGTTAGATTATCTATGGCTTTATTATATTAATTATTTGATTGTGTATTTTATTGTGAACTGCCCAAAGCAGTGCTGCAGCACTAACGGGATATTAAATTGGAATGAATGAATGAATGAATGAATGAATGAATGAATGAGTTGTGCAAGCATTGTACTCCAATAAGTCCAAGATCACTGGCTCAAGATTTCATAAGAGTTTATTTTCCACCACTAGGGAAACAACATGAAAGTCAGCCCCATCATCTTCATAATGCAGAACACCAGGGGTTCATGTCTAAAGATTGAAAGCCCTTCTGATGCCAGTGTTGTTCCAAGTAAATGGAAGGGCAGCACTGGTCTGGTGGGGAGCCACTGTACATGTTCATTCCAGGCCCACATCATCTTTATCACCCCTGAAAGGAACTCACCTGCAGAGATTCCAACACTGTGAAGAGACTCTCAGCAGAATCATGGCATTTCTCTTCTGACTTTTCTTTAATCCTGTTCTTCTGCCTCTCTAGGAGGTTTTCAAACACATATATTTGAAGCAAATGAGAGAATGAGAAGGAGTTGGTATGTAAGCAACAGAATTCATTTGCATCTCCCTCATGACTTTGAATTAATAATTCTCTGGCACTGCCCCAACAAAATCAATGAACGTAAATGGTCTCTGTAGCAGTAGAGCTTTTTTGTTTGTGTGGTTGCAGTTTTAATTGAGAAAGTTGTTATTAGACAAGCATAGTGTTTGATATGTTGCATTTTCTACAGTTCTGCTAGATGGTTACTGTGTAATGGAAAATATATTTAGTTTCTGCATTAGAAATAATTACCAATATAATGTGAGTCTATTGTGACTCCCTTGCTTTAACGAGTAAAACTGATTCATCAACTGTTCTGGCACTGTGACCAACCGTCAGACTGGAGGTAGTCAGACCAGCTGTCCCTCCACTCTAAATCTGGTGTTGCTGAATGCCAGGTCTGTATCCAACAAATCCCAGTTTATCCTTATTCTGGAGGAGGATGCAGACCTGGCATGCATAACTGAGACTTGAATGCATGGGGAAGGGGGTGTTCCCTTGACCCTTGCCTGCGCTCCAAGTTATGCAGTCAAACACCAGAGTAGACTGGAGGGGTGGGGTGTGAGTAGTCTATAAAAACACTCTAGAGGTTGTTGGGCGCTCCACGGTGGTGACACCAGGTCTTGAGGCCCTACACATGTCAGTTGGGGCCAGGAATGGTATTGGGATCTTGCTGGGTCACTGCACTCCCCGCAACCCAGCCATTTCTTTACTGGAGCTGGCGGACTTTGTTTCCGCGGCACTGTTGGAATCTCCAAGGCTTTTGGTCTTGGGTGATTTCAACATCCATGCGGAGGCAGAGGTTTACAGTCTGGCTCTTGAGTTCTTGGAAATCATGGCTTCCTTGGACATGTCCCAACATGTCAATGGCCCCACCCACGTGGGTGGCCATACCTTAGACCTGGTGTTTTTCTCTAAGTGAAGTGAGTGTAGTCTGACCTTGTGTTGGTCTCCTTGTCATGGTTGGATCACTGCCTAATTAAATGCAACCTCTCAGTGGCTCTCCCTCCCTGCAGGGAGCAAGGACTTATTTTATTGGTCTGCCCTCTAAGGTTACTGGATCATATAAGATTTCAGGATTCCATGAGAGGGATTCCAGCTGATCTGACTGGCACTCCTGTTAAGGCTCTGGTTGATAGCTGGCTTGCCGCCACTACCAGGGTTGTTGACACAATCGCTCCTAAACGCCCTCTCTGTTGCAGAGCTTGTTCAGAACCCTGGTTTTTAACCAGCAGCTGTGAGCTATGAAGCAAAGTAGGAGAAGACTAGAGTGCAAGTGGAGACAAAATCCAGCGGATTATAATCAAAAAGCTGTCAGGATTGTGACTAACTTTTACCTTACCAGGGTGAGGGCTGCTAGTCGAGCTTACTTCACTGTCTGGATAAGCGAAACTTCAAATCAGCAGATGGAACTTTTCCATATAATCCGCTATCTATCCAGAATTGGTATAAATGATAGGCCTCCTACTAGTATTTCACCTGACCAATTTGCAGCATTTTTAAAATCTAAAGTGGAGGCCATCCACTGGGAGCTCTCTCCTTTTTTGAACACAGTAGATCAAGCAGAGATGTCCAGCGCTCTGCCTTGCCCGATGAGACTCGATTTTTTTCAGCCTGTGATGCCAGATATGGTGAAAAAAGCACTTGACCGCTGTCATGCCACCACCTCCTCCCTTGACCCTTGCCCGGCCTGGCTAATCAAAGCAGCCAGGCCTATAACATCTGAATGGGCCACTGCAAAAATAAATGGGTCTCTCCGGGAGACACTCATTAGGTCCATTAGGAAGAAATCAAGTTTGGCGGTGGAGGACATTGGCAATTATAGGCCTGTCGCTATATGTTTCTTTCATCAGCAAAGTGGGAGAGAGGGTGGTGGCTGACCAGCTCCAGGGCCTTTTGGATGAAACCAATGCCTTGGATCCATTTAAATTGGGCTTCAAGCCACGCCATGGCATAGAAACTGCATTGGTTGCCCTGTTTGATGACCTGCTGAGGGAGGCTGACTCTTTTGGTCCTCCTTGATATTTCAGTTGCCTTTGATACCGTTGACCACGGTATCCTCCTGGGGAAGCTCTCTAAGCTGGGGATCAGTGGTCTGGTGCTTACCTGGCTCTGATCCTTCTTGAAGGATCATCCCCAGAGAGTACAGCTTGGGGAGAGTGTATTGGCTCTGTGGAATCTTAATTGTAGGGTCCCACAGAGCTTGATTATCTCCCCAATGCTGTTTAATATCTACATGAGGCTGGGTCAGGTCATGAGAGGGTATGGGGCTTCATATCATCAGTATGTTGATGACACCCAGCTCTACATCTCCTTTTCTCCAACAATAGTGGATGCCGGTTTGTTCCTTCAGCGCTGTCTGGAGGCTGTACTGAAATGGATGCAGGTGAATGGCCTGAGGCTGAACCCAGACAGAGGTCCTGAGGGTGGGTGGCCCAATGTCAGTGGTTTGAGGAACTCACCACAAAAAAATTGGTTCACAGTCTGGGGGTCCAGCTTGGCCTGGACCTTTCCGTGGAGACCCAGGTAGCATCGATGGTCTGTACTGCCTATTTCAATCCTCAGCAGATTGCCCAGCTGCATTCCTATCTTGATGTGGGGGCCCTCACAACTCTGGTCCATGCGATTATAGTTTTGGGATTAGACTACTGTAATGTGCTTTATGTGGGGCTACCTTTTAGATTGGTGCAGAAGCTTCAAATGGTGCAGAATGCGGCAGCCAGACTTCTTACTGGGGTGAGAAAACATCAACATATCTCCCCCACTCTGTCAGCCTTACATTGGCTACCTGTTTGTTTCCACATTGATTTCAAAATATTAATGATGACATATAATTAATATTGAGGTTTAGGACCTCAATATCTGCGGAAATCCTCCTCCCATCTAGATCTACCCAAATCACTCACTTTAGTCAAGATGGCTGGCTGAGGGGCCTAACATCGAGGGAGGCCTGAAGAGAAAGAACAAGAAAGCTGGCCTTCTTGGCAGTGGTCCCTCACCTCTGGAACAATTTCCCCCCAGAAATGTGCCTGGCTTCCTCGCTGGGTGTTTTAAAGAGCCAACTCAAGACCTGGCTCTTTAGGCAGGCCTTGCCTCCTGTCAATACCTAATTTATTTGCTATCTTCAATTGTATTAATGTTGTTTTATTTTATTAAAATAAAAATAAAATAAAATAAATAAAAAATAATGAGCTGATTCTGGGTGTCATCAAATGATAGCAAATGTTTAGCAGTTACTGCTATGGTAGCTTGTTGTGTTTTTATGTTATGAGATGAATGGTCTCTTACAGGGGTTTCTGTCTCAGGTGCCAATATAACTTTGTTGGTCTTTAGTTTTATGGACTAGAGCTTGAAAGCGGCACATTGCAAGTAATACTGTAGTCACTTACATATTACTTTTTGAGATAGTGAGGAAGGAACAATGTTATTTTTTGTGAAGGAGAGAAAGGGAGTGAGCCGTCCTCAGCGGTTAAAGGAGCAGAAGGAGGAGGAGATTGTGTAGAAGGGATACTAGTGGAGGTGGAGCGTGATGACCGAGAAGTACAGGAATGTAGGGAAGTCTGTCTGGCAGATGAGAAGGGGGAGGAGCTTGATCTAATTGTCTGTGAGGACATAAATGAGGGGGGAAAGGTGGGAAGTTTCAGAGTGGTGAGGAGCGAACCGGTTGATAAGAAAGACTGATCTGTACAAACAGAATAGAGCATGGGCCAAGAGGGCTTTCGAAAATTGCTGAAAGAATTCCCTAACCTTCAAGTACGTGGAGGATTGCTACCGGAACCACCAGATTTCTTAATGCGCGGGCAAGAGTTGGATCCCCTAGAATGGACTGTGGTGGTTTATCCATGCAATCAATGTGGGGGGAGGAGGGTGATCCGTCCCAGTCCCTCTTTGCTAGAGAAGCAACGGGAGGGGGACTGGGCGAGACACTCGTGTTGTGGGACCGTTTGCGCGGTCAGAACTACTCCGATACGGCCTATGACCGACCGAGAACACTTTGGGCCAGCCCCCCAGTGAGGCGGAAAGAAACAGAAAAAGTTGAGAGAGTTAGAAGTTATAAGTTGTTACCCGAATTGAGTCTTATGGACCCTTTCGAGCCTGTTGAGTTAAGTTTGTATTTGAATAAAATGGACTCTGTTAAATCTAAAGAATTGCCTCCTGTCCTCTTTCCCGCCACTTCTTCGGAACCGCCCTCGGCCGAACCGGCCCGGACTTACATTTTTACAGAATACTTTTGCAAAATAATGTCACTTTTTGGTATAATAAATGCCATTTAATTTTTGTCATACTGAGTTTTCATTTATTTATTTATTTATTTGGTATAAAGAGTAACATTTACTTGTTTCTCCTCAAAAATTTCACCTTTGTTACATTCTGTAATAGTGTTTGTGAGTGGAAATGGAAAATTAAGATGTAGCTAATATTTATTTGAATGTGTTTGTCTACCATCTTTCTCCCCCATCTAAGTAATTATACAACTTACTGTTAAAAATTAATGAGTGAAAATAATGAGTTACTTTGTGAAAATAATGGCTAACAGTGAATACCGTATTTTTCCCTGTATAAGATGCCCCCCCACTTTTCTAACCTAAAATTAAGATATCTAAGTGGGGCTTAGCAAATGTAGGGGGAAAGGGATCAAAGCGCTGCAGGATTGCTTTTATACCTGCTTTCCCCTCCACTTGTTTTTGTCCTCTCCTCAGCTTATTTCCGTATATAAGACGACCCTCAATTTTTAGTCTAAAGATTTTAGACAAATGTACAGTATAGTCTTATACACGGAAAAATACAGTACATTATACTTAAAAATGTTCCAAGTTTTGCTGTGCACCTTGAAGTCTGATCGGGGTGTGTGTGTCATTTTTTCCTTTGCCTCATGTAGAAAAGGGCCTTGGCCTGGCCCTGATTTGTGCATCTGGCTTACCTGCTGTTCACAAGACTGAAAGTGGAAATCTACACCTTTATTTCAATGTCTGCTTCTTTGAGATATAAAACCTTTGGGGAGCATACACCTACTGTCCCTTATAAAGCGCCGGTGTGTCTCCCACATGGTAGCCTTGCAGAGGAACAACTGATGTAGATATTTGAAAGTGGAATGTCTGGAATTTAAAACTTTTTTACTGCCACAACTGCTCATTGAATTGAATAAATGAGTGCTGGTTCTGATCCAAGGCAATAGCTGTGAACTGGCCGGCCTCTGGCTGCATAGGAGCAGCTGAGCATCATTGGAACAAAATGTGGGAGTAACAGAGATCATATTGATTTCTAGACTGTTTTGAACATCAGTGGCGTGTGGGACTTGACAGATTACTAAACTGTGGCAAAAGTGGTTTGACCACACCTTTGTGGCATTCTGTGGGGAATTTTTTTAAACATAAAGTGTGTGTAAGCTATTTTCATCACCCTTAGAGGATATCTCCTCTCACACTTTTTTTATCCAGTTCCTTGTAGGAATACTAGCACCGATGGTAGAGAGGTGAGTGCATTTGAAAATTGTAATTTGCTCATTGTTGGTTTGCCTGCTAGCAAAAGGACAAGTTTCTCTCAATGGTGGCAATTTGGAGAATTCCTCACAAACGCTTCTGAAAGGTCTGAGTTTTCCCTGAGAGAAGGCTTGAAAAATGTAAACTAATAGTGAAGAAACTGGGGCAAACTTGTCAGTCACTATTTGAACATAGCGAGTACCCTATACTTGCTGCTGTAGTAGCCATTTTAGGACAGTTATTCTGGCCTTCCACTGACTCCTTTCTGCTAAGTCCTTCTGTGATACCTCTGTGCTGGGTCCTGACTTGGTGGTGGTTGCTAGTTGTTGATATGCGGCATTCAGCCAAGCACATTTATGTAGTTTGTGAGTTGGGTAATTCTTATAATGCACCAGATATTATACTTTTCCGCAACCAATTTTGTTTGCCACTGCAACACTCAAGACAAGTAAATAAATGAAAATCTGTTAAAAACAAGTTAACACAGGATTTAAAAAATCCATTAGCAAGCATTCCCAAGGGCACTAAAACATATCTGAAACAGAAAATTCTGAAAAAGGTGTTTTTTGTCTTCTTTTTTAAAAAATGATGATACCTGACACTTAAAAGGTCTGCAGTGTAAGAACCAGGAGAGCCTATCTGGGAATGCCATTCTATAACTGGGCTCTACCCCTAAACATTTTCTTCTGAAGATCTTAGAGTTTAGGCAGGTATGTATATGGGAGGCTCAAGTTCAGCCCAGTTTTCTACTACCTGAGCTTTCCAGTAAATTTTCTAAAGCTTAATATGACCTTCTACATTTTTGTTCATTCTAAGATCCCAATGGCTTGATGCTTTGTTTTCCAACTCTTACTGGTCAGTTAGTTTATTTACTAATTAGAAAATAATATAATTTACTAATTTAGGGTGGAGCCACATTAACAAATAGTGGAGGAAAAACTCCGGGATTAGGATTGTCTGATCCACATTATTTTCCATTGATTATGTGACATAAAAGTAAATGTAAAACAGCCCAGAGTCCCTTTCCCCCTGCTCTGTAGTTTTCCCCACTGCTCCTGAGACTTTCCTCTTTTTTGGAATCAAATGCCTTTGCACTGGTTGATGCAGTGTGATTGCCTGAGCCAATGTGGAGGGCTTTGTAGCTGTTGTATTGAAGCCATTCCAATCAGCTCCAGTGGCACTAAAAGATGGAGTGCACTTGGGGAACTGCTTGCTATTTGAATCTTCTGTCCACTCCTGGTGCCTGGGTTTATTTCCTTCCTTCCTTCCTTCCTTCCTTCCTTCCTTCCTTCCTTCCTTCCTTCCTTCCTTCCTTCCTTCCTAGCGGAGTGATCAAAGGAAATAAAAAAAAGAAGAGGATGTTTTAAGGCAGCCGTGCACAAGCCGTGCTTCTTGTAAATCTGGACAGCCAGATCAGAACTACCTTAAACTGAAAACAAGACTGGAGTGAAAACGTCCTCCTGTCAGTCTGCTGATCCCTTGCTTTTTCCTTCTTCTTTGGTCAGTTAGCTTTTCTAGCACTAGGACAGAAAGCCTTTAAAAATAAAAATGAATGGAATGGAAACCCAGGCACCAGAAAGAGGGAGAAGAATACTGAAATGGTTAAAAGTTACAAACAAGGCTGATTTCCCCCCTCTCTCTGCTGACTCCTGTGTGATCAGCTGAGTCAAGTATGAGATCAGAAATATCTTCTTGAAGAAATTGTGTGTGTTTTTTTTTAATCTTATTGGGGAAATACCTAGTGTGGTGTAGTGGAGAGAGTGGTGGACTAGTACTCAAGAGACCTGGGTTTGTACCCCTGCATGCCCATGGAAACTAACTGATGTGTGTGTGGAACCAGTAAAACCAATCCTTGAATATCTCACTTATCTTGAAAACCTCATTAACAGGCAGCCTCAGTCAGCATCAGCGAGGGTTTTGCACACTTTAAAGCAAGACTCACCCGTGTTCACTGGAACAGTTCTCATTCTTTGTCTCCGTATTCTTTTTGCTTCTCACAAACTGCAGTCAGTGATTAGTGCTTTTAAAACAAAATATTAAATCTATCTTTGTCAAAAGTCAATCTGTTACATTTTATGAAAAAAATCCTAATTGCTTTGTGTGTTGAATGTTATACTGAAATGGCGTAATGCAATAAAAGAGATTGGTCTTCCTGTATTTCCCTCGAGGAAAAAAGAGTCCTGAGAAGAAAAAGTAGGATTGGTAAAATAGGTCAAAGATATATCTAATTTCAAGGCAGATTCAATAGAAGTGAGAGAATTAAATATTCCAGAACTCAGGTAACTGTGGGGTGTGGTTAACAGGAAATAATTACACACAAGGGGTTATAGGAATCTACTATTATTAAAGCTTAAGGGATCTGATTAGTACAAGATAATTAAAGCGTTGGTGGTGGAAGCAGAGACTGCAAATTGAAAGTGTGAAAACTATTCTGTCAGGATATTGCCCATTTTTTTAACCTATGGTTTTCTGCAAGTCATGTGGTATCTTGGAAGACTTGTGCAAGATGTTTTTTATTTGGTGCCCTGAGATTGTCACTTTATTAATTGCCTCCCCCCCTTTCTAATTATTGACCTGCTTTAACAGCCCTTGGGATAGGTAAATAACCAAGTAGTCAAACCCTGTTCACCCAAGCACATGAAAGATGTACATTTTTAAAGCATGTATTTTAGGCAGATGCAGTTGCTGGAATCCTCTTGTGGAAAAAGGTGCATGTAAAGGAAATTGTGCAGGTGGGCTTTGCATTTTATGGCTATCTTTAATATGCCTGGGTGCACACATTATTGCCTGATCTGGGTATGCTCAGGTATGCAATGGACAAATGGGGTAGTTGCATGAACCAGTTACACAATTCTGGGTTTACATTCTACAAACACAATTAAGTTCTGACCCTCCCCCCCGTATCTGTGTGTGTGTGTGTGTGTGTGTGTGTTTGAGAGAGAGAGATTTTCAGGGTCTTTGTCCTTTAATGTCATTAAAATCATCTAAAAACTGACTCCAAACTTTGAAATCCTCTCTCATACCATGGGTAACCCTAGTCCTATGGAGAGGCCAACTTAACTCTTTCATTGCAGTGCAAAGCCGATGTAGAAAGGTGTGACCAGGTGCCACAACTCTGCAAGCAAAATTTAAATGTCCTACTATCTCCTGAATCTCCCTCAGGGACACTTTTTTCTTTAATATAATTGAAGCTTAAGATCAGCTAATTTAATGGCTGGCAGCCTGGACGTTTGCTGTACGGTGTTCAGTTCAATGCCTAAAAATGTCAGGGACGTGGTTGGTCCCTCCAATTTTTTCCCTCAGCCAGAGGTAAACCTAGTTTGTCTGCCATTGAACGAAAGGTATCTAGTATAAATTTACACCTTCCCATCTTCCTTTCACCACAAAAAAGATAATATTCTAAATAATGGGCCGTATTTTTACAACCCACTCTGTTCCTAAGCTTCCACTCCAGAAATGAATTAAAACGTTTGAATGCTGCACATGAAACAGAACAGCCCATAGGCAGAGCCCTATCTATATAGAAAAAACCCTTGAAAGTAAAACCCTAACAGGTCAAAATCCTGTGGGTGAACTGGCAAAATCCGGAATGCTGATTTTATGTCACATTTGCTGTGACATAACCTCTGTCCCTACACCACACCTACGGATCATGTTAACCGCCTCATCAAAGGAGGTGTATCGCACAATACAAAATTCCTGAGGGATGGCATCGTTAACTGAGGCCCCGTCGGGGTAAGACAGAGGATGGATTAGCCTAAACTCACCTTGTGCCTTCTTTGGTACTATTCCCAAAGGTGAAACCTGTAAGGTATCCAAAGGAGCTGTTGCAAACAGTCACAACACTCTGACTTCCTGTACTTCCTTGACAATTTTCTCCTGAACTATAACCTCCATTCCATATACCGATTTAAAGTTTTGGGCAAAGAACACTGTGCATTCTCTGACCGCTTGTATCCTAAGGCCTTCCTTGAAACCTTCCAGTAAATAAACAGATTATTCCCTGCAGGGATAATCATGTAACTATGTTTCTAGAACTGGAACCTTAATTGGGCTGGGTCCCTTTACCAGGGTTACCCCTGCCACCGTTGAGTTTCTTCCCAATTCCGGGGCCCTTACTCTGTCACGAGGCACCTGCCCTGAAGCATGTGGTACTGGGGGCTGTCCTCCACACACTGTACACTCATGTCTAAACCTGTAAGGTTTCTTGGAGCACATACCCCTGGAATTGTGCTCCCAACAGAGCGGGCGGGGTTGAACCACCTGCCCAGTGCAGACACGAGGAGTCAGATTCAAGGCAAACTTCTGAATAAGGTGCCCACTGTCAGTCCTGTCGCCTAGGTCGGGTCTGGCTCAGGTTATAATCTGAAGCCAGAGACCAGGTAGAGGCTCATCCCAGTGTAACTTTGGGTGAATCGTGCCCCCCATTCAGAATGATTCATCATAAGAAAGCCATGCCTGCCCTGCAAAGTCCACATATGCCCTATAGATGAGATCCAAGTATTGAAATAACGATTGAGCCCGCCAAGGTTGGGCCTTTACTTCCACCCCAGCATATATTAAAAATCCAGGTAGCCAATTTGCCTAAATCCTGTCAGGTCTCTTCTTTCTGTGCCTCTTTATCCTTCTTATCCTTCTTGTCCAGCTCCTTCTGTACATTTCTGTTCATTAACAGAAATGATAAACATGATAGTATATTCCATCTTATCCTTACTGGAAACTACAGCAGTAGACAGGCTTGAAACTTTTCTTTCTGGTGGGTTGTGAACTTCCATCTGCTTAGGTTACAAAAGTGTTAGGCTAGCATGCTCTTGTGATCTTGTTTGTCTGTTTAATGCTTCAGACGTGTTGGGTAACTTAAGTATGGTTCCCTCTACTCATTGTGCTGCATCAGGAGAAGAAGATACGCCATTTCAGTTAGTCCTAGCTAGCTTTATATAACTGTGTGCGGGTGGATTTGTAATAAAACACTCTCCTTTAGTCCCCTCAGTGATAATGGTTTCTTCATTACAGATTTTAATCAAGCCTCCTTCAGTAGTCTGATAGAAACTGTGCTTTATGAGTTATAACAAAAACAATTTTATGCCTTTTTAATGAGCAGACGTAAATCTATTCAGGGCACTTTTGGATCGGCGTATATTAAAAATCATACTTTTCCATTTTACTCTTACTTTTATATTTGCTGTCTGTAAATAATAAGTAATGTTGGGTTTGAAAAAAAACCCAGCCTCATAGCTACTTCCAACGATTGCTGAATATTTGTAATTTGCCATGTGTTGATTTAGGATGGGGAAGGCTGGAAAGGGGAGCGTGACTATCAAGGTGAGGAGAAAGAAAAGCAGTCTCCTGTTCAGGAAACGCTATTCAACAGGACAATAACCTCCATGATACAGTGGACCCTTGACTTATAGACGGCTTGACTTACAGACTTTTTGAGTTACAGACTTCTCTGGCTGCAAAATTTAGGTTTGACTTACAGCCTGAGAATTGACTTACAGACCAGAAAAAAACCAAAATGGAACAAAAACGGCCTGTTACGGGATTAATCGGTTTTCAATGCACTGTACGTCAATGGAGACTTGACCTACAGACTTTTTGACTTGAGAACCGCCTTCCAATACGGATTAAGTTCTCAAGTCAAGCCCCCACTGTAGTACTAATAACATGAACTTAGGTGTACCTGTAATCTTGAAAAAAAGACTCCGATTGGAAATTCAGCTGATTCTGTCTCTGTTTATAGGAGTTCTCCTAGCCAACCATTCTGCGCATACTTGTGTGAATAAACAGAATATTTGAGCAGTAACTCCTTGTTACTGGCTGCAGTAGCTTTTGTTACTTCATAGACACAATTTTTCCATCCTCCAGCATAGTTGAAATTTCAGTGACTGTTAGAGCAATCTTGCAGTTCAAACCTTCAGTTTACAAAGAGGTATCTCTGTTACTCTGTCTCAGAAAGTGTAACAAAAATAAAACAAAAAGTATTTAAGACTAACATATTTATTTCAGTGTGACTTTGCATGGATTACGGACTGCTTCCTCTGACTCATGGGATACATTATTTAGGCTACAAATGTATATACATAGTGAACATGGTTGTGGGGCTGAGAACCAAATAAAGAAGGACTTAGACACAGGCAATGAACTTTCAGATTAAACATGAGTAATGAATTTGCAAACACTGGCAATAGGTGGATAATTCATTAGTGCAAATTGTCTATAGACTGGTGCATGACACCTGTCTTTAAAATGCAAATGCTTTTGCTTTGGGGAAAATGTTAATTCTTCCTGATTCACCTTCCAGTTCTGGAGCCAGAGTTTTCTGTAGTGAAAACCAGCTAATTTTTATGTATCTGTCTGTCAAGTGCTGAAAAGCCCTGGTAACTGTTTAAGCCTCTAGAAGCACAGTGGAATTTATGAATATAACCAACATGGTCTGAGAGGTCACCTGAAGAGCCGAAATAAGAATTGTCTGAAACGAATAAGAGAGAATAGCATAATAATAATAACCTATACTGAGAAGAATCTCTATGTAGAATACAAAGCTCAGTCCGGGGGGGGGGAATTAATAGCCCATCTGCAGTCACAAGGGGTGATTTGCAGATTTCAGATGCAACACATACAATTTATATTACATGTTCGGGTGTCATTTTTATGAATAATAAGGAAACTCTTCCAATATAGAATTAAGCATCAGTACTCTTTAGAAGCAATGGCACCGAAGCTCATAGTGGACTGCCATTCCCCTCCCAATTATATCTGCTATAAATGCAATAATATTTTTGTAAGGGGAAAAATGCTGGCAAACCAAAATTATGCAGCGCAGTAATATCAAATATCAAGAATAATTATAATAAACAAGGATACTAATTAAAGTCTATAGAAAGAGCCAGAGCTGTTTCAAAATGAACCCATGGCTAAAGCCGGACATTGAAAGAGCTTCCTTTAAAACGAGTTAAGAATTACTGTGCTGTCATATCAATTCCAACTTATGGCAACCCCCTGCAAGTTTTTCCAGGTAGAGAATACTAAGTGGTTTACCATTGTCTTCCTCTAGGGGCACCATGAGACTGTGCAGCTTGCCCAAGGCCACATAGGCTGGCTCTTCTCACAGGAGGCACAGTGGGGAATCAAACTGGCTCTGTAGCAAGATAATGAGCTATTCAGCCAGCCCTTAAAACAAGCTAGTAGCAACAAATAAAATCCCTTAAGTAAATAGAAAACAAATGAGAAAAACAAGGGAGTGTATAACCTCTGGCAAGCAACTGAGAAAATTATTGCGATTGAAGCAAAGGATGCCTTTGAGGTTGAAGACGTAAAGCCAAACACTGTGCTCGCATTTAAGTGCATCAAAAATAGAAACCAACCCGATAAGTTAATGGCCCCATTAGTCTGCTCAAGTGTCTACAACTGCACATGTGGTGGATGAGACACAGAGTTAATAAATATGTTTGTATAAGGACCTGTGAAGAATACTGGCTAATACAGAGAGGATCTCTTGACCACTTAGCCACACTACCCTTGGTTAGCATAGTTTGGGTATTTGCCAAGAGGGTTCAGTGTACTGTACCTACCATGTTTCCCCGAAAATAAGACAGGGATTTTTATATTAATTTTTGCTCCAAAAAACACATTAGGGCTTATTTCCAGGGGATGTTTTTTTTTTTTCCATGTACAACCATCTACATTCAAATACTGTCATGTTATCTTCTTTGGGTTGCTGCACAATGGTGGAGAGCTGGGTTTCACTTAACTGGGGCTTATTTTGGGGGTAGGGCTTATATTACGAGCATCCTGAAAAATCATACTAGGGCTTATTTTTAGGTTAGGGCTTATTTTAGGGGAAACAGGGTAGTGATGGGGAAGAGCTTCCTGGGAGGCCCCCTCCCCTGACACTCTTGACCCGACTTGCTCTTCTACTGTTCCAGGGAGAGAGAAAAACTTTCAGGTTGTTGCTTGTGGCTGCAAACCAACCTTATAAGGTAGAAAACTCCGAAATCTACAGAGTACTCAACACTTCTGAGTGCAAGGTACTTTCCTTGGTACTACTAACTGCTTGTTCTGTCTGAGTGTTACTAACAGCTGTAGAAGTTTATTATTTTTATTGAAGATATTTCAGAAAGACATACATCTTCAAAAGAAGGTTTAGAGTTTCTAATGTGAAGCCATGCCACATTAAAAAGCAAATCAGAATCTTTCAGAGACTAAGGTAGTTCAGAGTCATACTCACAGAAAATAATGAAAGCTAACTATCTAGTTCTGTACTTACAAAGTAGTGTGGTTCTGGTGCACACATAGAGTTCAGCAGAATAACAGTCTTAGATTACATATTGAAACATGAAGCAAGTAAACTAGCTATGCGTTAGCAGAAGCTGCTTAAGTGAACCATTTTTTCTATCTTTCCTTATATGCCATCATCCCCTTCCTGAATGGCCCAGCTCTTTCAGCCAATCATCCTGTGTCCTTTCCCAAACTAGCTAACTGTCATTTTCTGTAAGAGTGATCATCAGATATCACAGGTATCATTCTTTCGTTCAAGGCTGCTGATAACACGTTCACACAGATACAAGTTTCACTAATTAGGATATGCTTCCCTCCTATCGGGCTCATCTTCAGTTACCAAGCACAGATTTTCACAGACTTTAAGGAATGATTTTCCTTGCTAGTTTCCTCACAGGACCCATTTGCACAAATCTAAAAAGTGGTTAGATATGTACCTGGAACCTTCCCCGTGAGATCTGTGAATATTTGTTTGCTTCTCTCTCTTATCTGTGTGACAAATGTGATTTACTTGTGGTCATAGGGTACTGGTAGGTGGTGCAGGGAGTTGGATTTTAAGCACTGAATCAATAGTCTAGAATAATATGAATGCACTATCATATAAGTAGTTTTAGGTAGTAATGGTAATTTATAAATTGAGCCTAATACAGACTACATTTATTAGAAGACAACATTGTTTAACTGCTGGAACATGTCTGATAGCCACAACACTTCCCATAGTTTCTGGATAGCTCATTGAGTTAGGTATTACAGCCGGAGGTTGGGAGTTTGGTTCCTCACTATGCCTCCTGTGAGCAGAGCCAGCCTGTGTAGACTTGGGCAAGCTGCACAGTCCCAGATGACCCCAGAAGAAAGGAATTTTAAACCACTTCTGAGTACTCTCTACTTGGAAAATCCTGAAAAGTATATAATATGTCAGAATAGTCTTGACGGCACATTATTATTATTCTAGCTTTCAAATCAGCTTGCTTTGTTTTGTTTTGGCTCATCAAACTTTGTAAGTTTAGTTCAGATTTTTTTTTTTTGGTCATCCGCGAGGGACTTCTCTGCCTGAGATAGGTAACATGCTGAAATTGCATCTGTGGTACATTGACCTGATTTCAACTTCTAATGATGTGCTTACTGTCTCTTCACACCCTGGGTGGGGGAAAAGCTGGTATAGCTGTTACTTTCTGAGGACTATGACCTCACGCCTGAAGATGAGGCTCCAATGCTTTGGCCATCTCATGAGAAAAGAAGACTCCCTGGAAAAGACCCTGATGTTAGGAAAGTGTGAAGGCAGGAGGAGAAGGGGACAACATACGACGAGATGGTTGGACAGTCATCGAAGATACCAACATGAATTTGACCAAACTCCGGGAGGCAGTGGAAAACAGGAGGGCCTGGCATGCTTTGGTCCAAGGGGTCACGAAGAGTCGGACATGACTTAACGACTAAACAACAATGACGTCACTGAGGACTGTGAATGACAAGTATGCCATTTATACTAAGAGCTGCTGGATGATACAATCTTCTATACCACTAAATAAGGAAGCATAGGTTATCCTTTTCATCCAAGAGGAGTTTGATAATCTCTGGGGCCTCTGTTGATGGATATAAATGGCAGTCGTGTGGATAGTTTCTTTTTGAAGCCAAGATTTTAATTCATTGATTAAATTTGTAGTTATTCAGCACAATAATGTATGTAATTGAACTGAGGGGTGATTTGAGGTGACTTATGCTGATGGAAACCCACTGAAATATGATACATTAGCTCCATATATGAGGGCTGTGAATTATCACTACAGAACTGCAAATCATTATGCTGACATTTGCTTTTGCAGCACAATCCCTTCCATGCAGTTGCATTACCATAAAAGTCTTAATGTAGCTGTGAAGAATGCCGAGGAATAGAGCTGTTTAGAAATGTCTGTGAAAATGAAAGGGAACAGATGTTTATGGCAAAACGTCTTTGTTACTGACAGTTTGAATAAAGTGGAGCAATTGCCATTAATTGTAACAAAGAAGGAAGGTGTAGCTTTTTAAGTGAAAACTTCCTTCAACTGTAAATTAACTGTTTATGAGGCTAGCCAAACAGGCACCATTACTTTTGCCAGTGTTTGGATTAATCTGGATTATTACATTAAACTAAAAATGTTGGGGAGGAGATGTAATTTTATGTTGTAAGTAGAAGAATACGCCCCTTGCTTCTTTCATTAGAATTCTTTAAATTAAACTGCCAGCTTCTGTAATAGTCCAACCAAAATTTTCAAAGCTTGGAAGAGTGATGAGTCCCCAGAGTAGTATGGTAACTTTCTCTTCATGGATCTATGAATCATCCTTTGGTGTTACGGGTATACAGCTTGGCAGAGTTGATCTCCTGGTCTATACAAGTATGTCAGTAATTGGTTCCAATTAGTTTTGTCAATTTAAAAAATGGCTGCCATGTTGAATCCCCTGAAAAGATCATTGATGTCACATCAGATTGTTTGAGGACCTACAAACTAAAACAAGATTAGTTTTGGATGTGAATCTGACACTTCAGAAAGTGGGTTGCTGTATCTTGGACTAATTACTTTAGGTCCGAGTCGTGAGTTCATTGTAGAAAGCTTCCTGTGTCTCCCCATTGATAAACCTGAAGAATTGAACCTGTAACTGTTTAGGGAGTTCTCTAAGGAGCATCTTAATTGTTCAAGTGTGTTTTTTGGTGGTGGTACATCTATGGCATCTTTTCTTTCTGGGCAGAACTGAATGCAATTTGCAAATATCATTCCACCTCCTCAGTGAAGGAGGCCTGCTAAATGTTAATTAGGTGCAGAGGGCTGTGCAAGACTGTTAGGGAAATGTATTTATCTTAATAATTTTTGGAAAAATAATGTACCTCATAGAGGAGGTTTAAGACATATACAGTAGTTTCAGGGATTAGAGAATTAGGATGGATGCATACAAGGTGGAGACTTTCAGCTTTCTGCTCAGTTGTCACCAACTGGTAATTTTTTCATCATTTAATATTCCACCCAGAAGCCCTGATGATGGGAAATAAAAAGAAGAGTCCTGTTAAAGCTGTTCCCTGGTTAGAAAACAGAACCATCGGTCACAGAACTATTACCCCTCTCCACTTCCCATCCATTTTTTTTTCTTTTTATGAGAATGAGGAATGAATATATCAATTTTTAAGCAGACATCTGAGCTTTCGTTGTCCCTCTGAATCTCCCAAGCTGGCTTTGATGGTTTGGAAGCAGTCTGATTAGCTTCAGGCTGTTGCAAAGAAGCTGTGCTTGACCTCAGACAAAGTATGAATCATTCTGAAGCAGCTCACTTTGGTTGGGATGCCAGCCTTGTCTGAAGCAGATGCATGCCCCTTTGGCATATAGTGTTAAAAGCCAATGGAAGCTCCTTTTTGTTCTTAGTCTATGCAGGCATTTCTTAAAATACCTGAAGTATATTTATTTAACAATATATATATTTGATTTAGCACAGACTGCAATTCAGGAAAGTACGGAATGGCTGTGATATGTATCAGAAATCACAAGTTAAAAAAACCTGAGTACAGTAATTACTTCCATACTTGTCCTGAATATCAAAATCCAGAATATCACCATGAGATATCTTCTTGGTTTGGAGATGATTTTCTATCACCATTCTAATTTATCGAGGTTTGCTTGGATAAGTCAACGTTCCATGAATTAGCTATGAAAAATGTTGTACTTCTGATGCCATCCTTAGTATCCGTTTTACATACAGGTATGGCATAACACCCTGAGCTTGGAAATGTTGCTTCTTTGGATTGTAACATGAAACTTGAATATGACTGGAATGTGGCATGAGACCATTAGTTGGGCAACAACCCTCTCATGAGTCAGTTCATTACCTGAGAGAGCCCAAAAAGCTCAATCTTGAAGTTACGCTGTGTAGCTTGAATGTTTTCATACTTAGACTGCAGTCTACATATTTTTGAGGTGTACTGGTTGGCAACGAAACTATGATGTTCAAAGAATGATGCCAGACCAAAGCACAGTGGCATGTTCATTTTTAGTTTTGGATCAGCACACTGTTGATTGTAAGATTTCTATGAGATTTCACAGTAATTCTATTTAGTATTAGCAAGTGACAGCGTTGGTCATGTCACATTACAGTTTACCTCAATGCATTGTTGGTTTTGATATGTTCTATGATGTGGTGGCGCTGTGGGTTAAACCGCAGAAGCCTCTGTGTGGCAAGGTTGGAAGACCAGCAGTCGTAAGATCGAATCCACGTGGTGGAGTGAGCTCCTGTTGCTTGTCCCGGCTCCTGCCAACCTGGCACTTCAAAAGCATGTAAAAAAGCAAGCAAATAAATAAGTACCATCTCGGTGGGAAGATAACAGTGTTCCGTGTCTAGTTGCGCTGGCCACGTGACCATGGAAACTGTCTATGGACAAACGCTGGCTCTACGGCTTGGAGGCGGGGATGAGCACTGGCCCCTAGAGTTGGACACGACTGGACTAAATGTCAATGGAAACCTTTACCTTTAACTATCCTGTAGTTGGCCTTGCATTGACTTTTTTATCTGTATTTTTATGTTATACTGTGAATGAGCTATTTGTGGAATTTTACGCATGCATATCTGGGAAGTTACATTAATTTTTATGCATAGGGTTTCATGAGAATTAGTTTTCACATGTTTTGTACAGGATAATTCATCACATTAGTTTTCCACCATGTTGTCATGCAAATTGGTGCACATAATTTCTGCTAATAATAATAACAAGCCACAGTGGCATTTTGAAATAAGTCAAACTCAGCTTTGGAATGAGAGCTCTGAGTTCTAATGAGTAAGCAGCATATCTGCTGTACTAATAATGTTGGAGCAGTGTATAATTTTTCACCAGTTTCTTTCTGAAACAGTCCCCTAGTTATCACCTTCATCTTATCAGTGTAATTGCAGCAGGAGTCTGGTGGTATTGATTTTAAATCCCCTGTGAAATATGTTTTTGTTTCCAAAGTCTTTTAAAGGCCTGCCTTGCATTGAGTAACCTTATATATTTTCACAGGTAAAATGCCTTTTTTATAGGTGTTCATGTGCCTTTTTAAATAAGTGCCATCTTCCAGACTCTTTAAGTGATTGGTATAAATGAATACTTGCTGTCTGGATAATGCTGGATGCACACAATAGAGAATAGGTGTGTTGACTAGAGATGGAAAGGCCTGGGGAAAAACATGGAAAAATTGAAAAAAAAGAATTGTTTGCTTATTGAGTCTTGCAATCCTGATCAGAGCCTTCTAGAGCATGAGCTACACATACTTGAATGATACCCCTTGACTTCCCAATGGATTTTATTGTTGAACCTGAATGGACTCTGTAACATTTGCATATTAAACTCGATATGGTGTTGTAAAGAATATATAGGTACTGTGAATACTTCATATTTAGCAACTCCGCATAGGTTGTTTTATTTGGGCTACTTGGATGGGTCTTGCAAAGGGCAGCCTAAAAGGAGAACTAGCAAGTGTCTTTATTTTCGGATTCAACACATTTATTAGCGCCTACTCTGGTATAAATATTGTTTCTGCATTCTGATTTAGTGAAAAAAAGGCATAAGACATATGAACAGGGTAAATATAAACAGTCATTATATTCCAGGTGATAATTGTGCTGGGAACAGCCTTCCGTGAGTCTAGAATAGGGAGATGCAGAGAAAAATGGATCCTGAAGTATAGTGGGCACTGTTCTGTAGATCAGCATAGAAAGTCAGAATCCAATGCTTATACCATTGAGATTTTCAAGTAATTAGTTGCAAAGAACTGGTTACCTGCAATTATTTTTTTCTGATAGTGAAAGTTTAATATAGTTACATTTTAACTGTAACTTAACTAGGGATAACTTCACTTGTGGTATATTTGGAACTTTTGATTACTTATCTAGTTATGAGGACGTGGTCTCCTTAAATGGCAGAGTGTTGCCTCGTGCTGTGCATTCTTTGTTATGGCCAGTGGTGTAGTGAAGCCAGGGGTCATAGGCCCACAGCCTCAGGACTTTATGAAAGGCTCAGACCAAGACGTCATCTTCCACCCACGCCACCGTGACCAATTTGCCTGTTCCCTCTAAGCTTAACTGTTATGTTTATGATACACTGGAGAAAAAAAATGCTTTCTTCCCAAGACAGTATATTGCTACAATTTACCTTCTTTGTAATGGTGGCTTGATGTTGAGGGGGTAGTTAAAGACCATTGAAGTTACACAAGATACCTGTTTTTCATTTGTCATTATGGACCAGTCCATCTGCCTGCACTTCTGGACTCTTCATAGAGGAGTGTTGTGATGCACGGTTGCACTTCCTAGTTTACCACTACAACATTAATGGTGTTGCTGAGCAAGAACAAGGTGGTAGGAGAGTCTGTTTTGTAGCACAGGCCCGTGGATTTTACCACTCAGGTACTTTTTGAATTAACTAAAGGACATGGAGGTCAAGCATTTCTTTTTGAACTTTGTCACTATAATGATAACTAAGTATTTTTAAGGCTTTGGGTCATAACACATTTTTGTTGTTGTTATGTTCCAACAAGTTTCCGCTGACTTATGGCAACCCTATGAGTGGACAATCTCCAGAAAGTCTGGTGCTCAACAAGGCCTGCTCAGGTCTTGTGAACTCAAGCCTGTGGCTTGCTTTGGGGAGTTAATCCATCTCATATTTAGCCTTCCTCTTTAACTGCTGCCTTCAACCTTTCCCCAGAATTATTGCCTTTTCCAGAGAATCCTGCCTTCTCATGATGTGCCCAATGTAGGACAATGTCAGATTCAACATTTTTGCCTCCAGAAATTGTTCAGGCTTGATCACAGAATCGTAGAATATTGAAGTTGGAAGGGGCTTCTAAGGCTTTCAAGTCCAACCCCCTGCTTGATGCAGGAATAAAAATTGAAGGATATCTGCCAGGCAGTTGAATGCCTCCAGTGTTGGAGCACTCACCACCTCTTGAGGTAGTTGGTTCCACTGTTGTACTGCTGGATTTTATGTTGGGCCCACTTGTTTGTCTTTCTGGCAGTCCAGGGTATCCGCAAAGCTCTTCTCCAGCATGCCCTGTCACTGAGCCAAGAATGTGCAACAAGAGCTGCTATAGCAGCAGTTGCATGTTCATCTGTAACATTTTGAATGGTGTTGAAAAGTTCCTAAAGGAAAGAGTTTGAACAAACTAAGATAAACTACAGCTAAACCTAGGGAGCTGTCCCTAGAAAGGAGAGTTCTTGCCCAGGGTATTCTGATACAATATCTAAACGTAAAACGACAGAGATTGCATCAACTGCAAAAAGACTACTTCCCCTTTGCAGATTTGTGAGAATGGACATGAGATTCCCTCCTGCTTTTCCAGTTTAATTTGGTTGCATTTTCATATTGAAAAGCAGAAGTTTAGAGTTGGAACTTTTCACAACAAATATGACATATACATAGCTTGTTCTCATGCACTTGCAGCCCAAATGCACTGTGGCCAACGTAGGTAATTTAGTTGCGATTCCAGTATAAACATCTATATGCATGAACATTATATGACCATATGTTAAATGGGTTCAGAAAAAATATTGTTTAATATTAGGATTTTGGTATTTCCTTTGGTTAGCACATGACAAGGCAGAAAAACAAAACCGTGATACAGTACAGCCCTTTTTGTAGTAAAAAGTTATCACTGTGAATGCATTGTGAGAAGAGTGAAGCGAAGTTTACTCACAGTTATAAGCTGTAGTTACAATCAGAAGAAAAGGCACAAAAACTGAGTTGCTTCTCAGAGGTGCTCTGGGAAGAGGAGACCAACAGGATCCAGAAACAAACAGGAAAGAGGAATTTGACACCGTGACAAGGTTGGGAAAAATCCTACTGATCAAATTAGTTGCAAGTAGCAAAAGTAGGGCACACCTCTCTTGCTGATACTCTGTATTAAGTAAGGCAGGGTTGCAGTTTTCCCCAGCAAAATGAACATACAAGATAAATATTAAAGAGCAGATAGTATGCCTGGACTCTATGAGAAAGGTTTCTTACCTGCACACAATTAACCTGGCACTGACAACATGAAATCTCCAGAAGTTGGTAAAATTCGGAGGGTAAGGAGAAGATGGCAACCAGGAAGCTAGTTTTATGTTTACTTTGGAACAGAGTATTGAATACTGTGTTATGAAAAAATACAGAAAGTCCTATACTTTAATGGATTTGCAAAGGCGTTAAATTTAAATCAAGACAAAACAGCACATTCAATATGTTTTAAGCCCTCTTGGCATTTACCATATAGTGCTCATATCTAAATCTCCTGCTGATTGCTAATCCTCATACTGTATTTAATAGTATGGTTTATATGCAGTTCCTATATTAGAGCAAGTATTGTTTGGTAAGAATTTATTTAAAAATAATTGAGTAAAACTACTGTTTATGTTTTTATTTGTTCCATATATAAAGCTTATAATAGCCTTCCTCTCCCCCAGCCCTGCAGCAGTATGCGCCACCTCTGTGAACGTCTTCTTTGGCCTTTTGGAACAGATAGAAGGGTGCTGTGTAGGGTGAGAATTGGCCAAATGTCCTCCTTCTCTATTCTACTGACAAAAACGTGGCTAGAACAAAGAATCTTTAGTCAATGGGGAGACCCAATTTGATATAATCTTTAATGTAAGTATCATTGATATCTATCTTCTAAGTGTTCTCCTTTCTGGATGTAGTCAGTGTATTTTTCAGAATAGTTTAGAAATCACCAGTGCCCTACAGATGATTCTTTATCCTAAACCACTAAATATCAGACTTGGTTGCCCAAGTTCCACTTCATTCCCATCACATAATGACTGCAGAGGGTAAAGGATTTTGGACCAAATCTGATTGTCCAATCAATACTTCTGTAGAAATGACCAAGGTAGACTTCATGTCTGTCAAGTTGAGCTGTAAAGATGATTAGCTGGTTCATTTCTGTGGAGGCTGATTTCAGACCAAAACATTTCTTTAGAGTACACTTCAACTGTTACAACAAAATTTCTCTTAAGAATGAAAGGATATCTTAAAAACTAAAGAATATTGTTGGGATGTTTCATCAGGTTTTGCAGCATGAGAACTGAGAGAGCATATAATTGTCCAACATAGTGGGCAGGGGCTTCAGATGTTCACTCCTTTCAGAAAGTTTTTTGCCCAGGGTAATTACCCAAACAAAGTAGCAATTCCACCACATCTCGAGATCACTCCTTATTGGCCTCTTAGTGGAAATATGCTATTGAAGTTCTCTTGGGAAACATAAAGATGCCAATACCAATCAAACAGAACCCGGCGATTTATATTATTACACTCCAGAAATATAAGCACTGTCCGGTGCTTTATGGACTTCAATCTGTTAGAAATCATCACAGGAGCATAAGACCTAATTGTTACAAGCTAGTCTACAGTAGGAATAGCTAGCATATTATGAATGATGATTATTTATTTATTTATTTGATTTATATCTCGCCCATCTAGACTACGTCTACTCTGGGTGGCTTACAATAAAAAATCATGAAACAATTAAACAACAATTTAAATCAATGATGTTAGTATCACATTCAAGATGGAGAAATACAGAAAGAAAATTAAAATAGAAAATAAGAATTAAGTATTGACGGGAGGGAAGGCCTTTCTGAAGAGTCAGGTCTTAAGCTGGCACTTGAACACACCCAGCGAGGGTGCCAGGCAGATCTCTGGAGGAAGACTGTTCATTTTATGATGATGATAATGTGCTATCAAGTCAATTGTGACTTATGGTGACCCTTTTCAGGTTTTTTAAAAAGTTATATTGCACTCAGAATTGATTATCTCTTTTCATTCTTTCTGGGGGTGTCCTGTGTCTATGCAGCTTGTTCAAGGCTCCCTATGCTGGCTGTTCTCCCAGGAAGCACACTGGGGGAATCAAACTCTCAACCTTCATCTTTACAGCTAGATACGTGACCCACTGAGCTGTCCAGCCAGTATTATGAGTGAAACTCAAGATCACTTTAATTTATGTGCTGTAGGTTATGTTTTGTATAACTGCTGTTCATTTTAGCGATGAAGTATGTTCCTTGTAGTCACTATTTAACCAATTAGATCACTTTACTTTAATGGGAGTTCATTATATAGAGCCAGTGTCCTATCTTTTAAGTTAAGTGGAAAAGATAGTAGTAACTATCTTTTCCACTTAACTTGCTTTTTTTTTAAAAAAAGAGTTAGATGAAAAATTCCTTACATGGGACATTTGGCCAATGAAGACAGATTCTAACCAAGATGATTGGTTGTAGTTAACTTCTGTGTGTTTAAGTCACCTGATGCAACATCCTTCCACATGAACCTATATCAGAATTTTCTTGCTGCCTCCATTGTTACTTCTGCTAAGCAATCTTTGTATATATAAAAAGGCACAAGTTGATGTGTATGGAAATGTTCCTTCCAGATGAACTGCATAGTAGATTGTTCAAATCGGCGTGGAAACAGCTGTAAGTGTGAACAGCAGATTTTCAGGCACAGGTGTCTGTAAAGGGAGGCCTTTTGTAATTGTAAAGGTTGACCGTGCAGAATGGTTGCTTTAGCCATCAAGAACCAAGTTGCTGTTAAAGGAACTTATTATGTTATCTTTGTCTACCTATGGGAGTAACTATTCTGAAGGCGATCATATAAGATTATTCCAGGAAGGTGAGAATCTTCAGCTTGCCAGAAATTTAATTTCTTGGCACTTCCTCTAGCACCTTCGTTATGTAACACATTCTTTTGTAACTGTGAAATGCATATTTTAATTTAAATAGGGATGGGTGGATTTAGCAATCTTATTCTCAAAGAGATGATCAGATTTTTAGAATAAAGTTTCATCTATCTCACAAACATTTGCCAGTTTTTCCAGTTGAAGTCTGCACAGAAATATATACTTTTTGTATACATTTTCCCCTAAAGCATGCATATTTGTACATGATTTTCTCATTATACATTTTCCTTAGATTTTCCATTGATGCAGTGCAGTTTTCTGCATTTTCTAAATTACTCCCAAAATAAGAGTTTTTCCATAAAAGCATTTAACCCAAGGAGTAATGATATAAAAATATATTTACACAAAGAGTACTAGATGTTGGTGCTCAAATTGACCTAATTGTCATCAGATCCCTGAAAAATGTCAGATGGTTAGCGGGTACAAAACATCTGCATCAATCTGAAAAATATCCGTCATACCCCATAAAAATGGAACTCCGAAAAGCTTAAATTTTGAACAAATGGAATCAATGATGCAATTGGGGATATTCCACGGCATACCAATTCAGTACAAAAGGTGTACAGTATTTGTGGAGCACCAGCTGTGGGAGATCTAACTTATTATATTCTTGACTATCAGTTATATTCTGACATCAATGAATGTTACTCTTGCTGAAGAGAAGGAAGATCTGGGGAGTAAAAGGTAAACTGGACTTCCTGCTTCAAGGTGAACAAACTAACATGTGACCCAGAAAGTAAAGGTGGATAGATGCAGGGAGAAATTTAAGGACTCTGGACTAAAACCAGTATTGAGCCCTGAAAGCATAATCGTATGAATGTGATCTGAAAAACTCACTAATTTTAGTGTATCCTAATATAATGACAGTTACATGCCATCTGTAACTGATTAATCTATCTTACAAATGAAGTATTAATTCAGAGGTATCTAAAGTACTGACTTAAAAGTTCCATACATGCATTTATGTTTATTATGTCTCTCGCCCTGAGTTTAACCATTTTTACTGTTATTTTATGTCAGTTGTGCTCCACAAATACTGTATGTATACAGACTGAGAAAGAGAGGGAGAGAGGGAGGGAGGGAGAAAGAGAATATATAACAACCTGGACCAAACCATTCAAGCTAAGATTGTTATTCCCCAATCAAATATTTTTTAGTTTAGGATTAGTCAAAGTGCTGACAAGGTTACTTGTGAAGCAAAAAAAAAAAAAAAAAGATATTATGAATTTTGGCTGACTGGCTGACTGGCTAATGTCTACATTATTGAAGCAATTAACACATGCTATAGTCTGGTATATTGTACTCATGTAAAACGGAGCCTAATTCTTTTCCTCTGCAGATGACATGCCTGTCCAAAGCCACCTTAATTGTTCCATGCTTGGAAGTCTGTCCTCCTGTTACAGGAGATGGTTTGTATTGTTGTGCTTAGTAAATTTGTGGACAACTGAAGTCACACATTTTATTTTAATAAATACTGGCTGAAATACTGTTGTGCAAGAAACTGCTGATGATTATGGGCAAATCGCTGCTGATTAAAGGCAATTTCAGGGTGCATGTGATTTGTATACAATGTAGCAAAGTTATATGCACACCAAAATTGCCAAAAGAAGCTTTTAATCAATGGTAGTTTGTCATTGTATATGCAGAGCTGTGCAACAAGATTTCAGCCATTATTTTATATGTATATGCACTAGAGATGGGGCATATATATGTGCATATACATATAAAATAGTGACTGAAATCCTGTTGCACAGCTCTGCATGTACAATGACAAACTGCCATTGATTAAAAGCTTCTTTTGGCAATTTTGGTCGTGGTTCGTGGGCTGTCAAGTTTGAACCACGAATTGCCCACCAGTGACCTAACAAACAACAAATCAATTTGTCATTCATTGGGTCATTTATATATATATATATATTTTGCTTTCCCTCCTCTTGCTATGCTCCACAGGGCATAGCAAGAGGAGGAAAAACAGGGATCAAAGCCATCCCAGAGTTGTAGGCTGGGGGATCCCTTTGATCCCTCTTTGATCCCTTTTCTCCTCTTTTTATGTACCACGGGCATAGGAAGAGGAGGAAAGAGGAACCAAGCCATACCCTAGACCTGGTTATGCCCCCAAGGAATAAGCAGATATATGGGGTATAAGCAGATAGGAAACAAAGGTACAAATTATATTACATTTGTTGCTTCGTATTCGTTGGGATCTCTGGACCCCAAGAATACAAAGCAACAAATATCTGACAAATCAGGGAGATTTAATGTATTTCCTGATTCGTTTTTATATTCGTCCCCATGTCTAAGCAATTCATGTCACTGTAATACATGTCATGTAATCAAACTACAAGAAGGCTTGTAATAAGACATTATAGCTACACGAGAGTGCATGGGCATTATTGTACAGTGGACCAAACCAACATTTTATGAGGCAGTTCTAAAAATGGGGGCAGCCCAAACAAAACAATTATAACTTTTAAAATGAACTTCAGAATTTTATAGCATCATTCCATATGTGGTGAAGTTATGGAATAGGATTTTAGCCAATGAGTTATTGTTGCATATAATTACATAATCCACATTGTGGATGGGGTGCATACACAATTTATTTTTCATCACAATGGAGTATTGATATTTCTCATACTGTATAACTATAACTCCCCCCCCCCCCCGATTTGTGAATTTGTGGATCATTTATGAGTATTGTCATTAATTGTTATTATGGTAATACAAATTTAATATTAGGGTCATTGACTTTGGCAGTTAAATATTGAAAGAATTAAGAAATGTCTTATTTATGTGGCTTATCTACCATATGAAATACAATGTCACAGTTGTAGGCTAAATGAATATTTCATATTTAATTTTAGAGTAAATCTTCATTGTAAATTCTAGTTTACTTGCAACAGAATGCCAGTAAGAAGCAACTTTAGAATGATCTTATAACTTAAGAAGATCTGTTTAAACAAGGAGAGGGACTTAATACCAGTCTGATACAAATAATTTTTGTTTTGCTTATCTGTATAATTTTCTTGTGACCCTAAGTGACCTTTCAATGACATTTTACTACTCTCTGACAGTGTTCATAGATTTTATTTATTTATTAGAAGAAATGCCCAACTTCACAAGGGTCAGAAGACCCTTTCACACCCCTCCCACTTTCTCTTTCCCTCTGCTTTTTCTCTCCCCATCTTTTTTCTTTCTTATTATCTTTTCCTACTAGTTGTTCAGCATTTTCTTCTACCTACTTTCCCCAATTACCAAGTCAGAAGCCATGTAACTCTCTGTTTGAAAAATATGATGGAGAGAAAAGGACTGTGTAGGGCTGCCTGTGCAAAATAAAATAAAATAATACAAAATAAAATAAAATAAACCAGACCTGCCTGTAGTTTCCTCTGTGGGAAAGGTTATGGTAGTTTGCCACTTAGAGGTTGAAGATGGTACTGTGAGCAACTGGCAATTTTTTAGTTAACAAAAATGAATCACTCCACCTTAAAAGCAAACTAATCTCAAGCAAAATAAAAGCAAAATAATCTCAAGATCCACATGCTTTTTATCCTTGCCATGTTTTGGAGCTGTGGCAGGGTCAAAGAGCCTACACATACATTTTATTTTCTTATTACATATTTTTACACAAATATTTATAAATGCCACAGATTTGAAAGATTTACCTCCTCCATGGCCTCTGGAATCCTTCCAGTTTGTCTCTGTGAAAACTACTCTGAGAAACATTTCTTAGAACTCTATGCCTTGGTCTGCCTATGAGAGAATTAAAGTTGGTCTGAGTCAGGCTTATTAGGAAAATTAGTTCAGAAGCCGCAGCACAAGAAACAAAATAGATTCTAGCTACGCCACAGTCATCAGTTCTGGTAGCAGAGGAACATGTTAGCAACCTGACAATTTGGCCAGATTCTCAGGTTCCAATATGTTCCTTAGATACCAGAATTACTCAAAAACTAGATGAATTGTGTTAGGCTTGTGTTGTTAGGTTGCAAGCATGGACAAAAGGCACTCTCTTTGACATGCTGCTTTCCTTTCATTAACATATCCAACCGATTGATAATCAGAATTTTAATTCTTAAAGTTTCATTGAAAAATATTACAGTTGAAAAGAGAATTTTGTATAATGTAAAATTGTTATAGAAATGTCAGTGATATTGTATTATCATTTTGAGGCCTATTGGCCTAGACCAGTGGTTCCCAAACTTGGATAACCCAGGTGTTCTCGGACTGCAGTTCCCAGGAACCTCAGCAAACACAGCTGGTGGTGAAGACTTCTGGGAATTGCAGTTCAATTGCAGTTACACAAGGTTGAGAACCCCTGGTCTAGACTGTCTAGGACAGCCCCCCCCCCCCATTGATGGTCATGTTCATGACCAATTTCTATTACAAATGTAGTATATCCACCCTCATTACCAATATATTCTTACAATTGTAGAATAAAAAGAAGCATGCGTGTGCAAGAGAGAAATTTCTCAGCCTAAGAACTCCAAATTTCTCACTGCTGTAGCTCATTAACGGCATGTGCTAAAAAATCATTAAAGCCAAGCAGTTAATTTGAAATAAACTGAAATTAATCCCCAAGGAGCTAGAAGCTAGAAGAATTTATCACCCATGAAGGGTAATTTTGTTGCTAAGGCTGCAGGGAACCCCCCCCCACACACACATATTTTGCTCAGTTTCAGTACAATAGCTCTGCCAGTGTTGTGCCATAAATATGTCTACTCAGATGTTAGTCCCATTGAATTTATAGGCCTTTTCTTCCAGATGAAGGGGTACAGGATTGCAGGTGGTAGCCACGATCCACCGGAATCCTTCATGGATGGAAGTTGCTGCAGGGCTGGCCAAGGAGGGTGGGAGGGGAAAAGGGCTAGGATGGCCATTTCCATTTCCCTTTTTATTCGCTGCACTCCTCTCCTTCCCTTCTCTTTTGTCTCATGTCTTTCAGACAATCAGCCAGAGACATCTTCATTCTTTATCTCAACCGTGCAAGTCTTAGTATATTACAGGCACTTTTATAAATAATAAATGACAATGTTGATGATGACGACCTTTACTGAGAAACTTCTTGGGACAGTTCATTTCTAAAAATATAAAAATCAGTTTCTGCTCCACATGTGTTTCTGTACTTACATCCTTAATGGCTGATACAGACTACTTTATTTTTAAGCATTCTGGCAAACGGTGCACCGCTGGTTTAAACTACAAAATGATGCTTTGGACTGAGACTTTAAATATGGTACATTTCTCCATGTTGTTGTAGTTGACATCAAAGAACTGGCTATTTTAAACTTGAACAGCTTCTCCCCTTTCTTCTCCTCCTTCTCTGGAGTATTTTAAGAACAGTCTGTATTTGGCAGTCATTAAATAGATTAATCCACACATCCTGTTTGTTCTTGTTTAAGAGGAGGTTTAGTCACCCATTGATTTGGATTAGTTTAACTAAGCCACATGATGTTATTGAAATCTCAGATCAACCGCTCCTACTTTCTTGCCATTTTTGAGTTGCCAGAGAACTCGATTTTCCATTGCTACACACATTAAACAGCAACGACACTCATAGCCAAAGGGGAAGAATATTGTTTTAGGCCCACCCCCATGCAAATGTAGCACATGAATGTAGACTGTGTACAGTGAGGCCGGAATATATTTTAGTTGTTGTCAGGCACAGTTGGATACATCCTGTTGTTACCCAAAGTAATAGTGCAGTGGACTTTGTGTGCAAAGCTGGTCATATAATTTAATGGAGAAGCATGGAGGAATCAACCACAGTTTGATTTTCATTTTGTTTGCTCCAAGGTGGAATCTGCACCTTGATTGCTCTTTTCCTTCTAAAACTGTTGTATTTAATAAACAATTTCCATCCAAATCATGATCTTGTCATTAGTTGTAATTCTAGCTGCACCTTCCAAATCGTGAGCCTGTATATACGTTTAACTATGCATGCTGCAGGTGCTTAGAGTCAGAATTTTATTCAGACTTACTCTGACCCAAAATTAGCATTGGTACCATTTTTATTCTTTGATTTAGATCACAACCTGAAGGGTATATTTATTTTTAAAGGCCTCTCAGCTTCCTAACAACATTTAAGTAGCGTATTGCCTTTGGAGAAAAACAGAGAAATATAAATAACTCTTTTCAGAGAGACTTTGATGGAGGTTTTCATGGCAATAGGGAGCTATCCTGTGGGGAGCTATAGAATGCAGGGCACAGTACAAGCATCACTTTATTATATGTTTCTTAAGACAGGTGATGAATTATATAGAACCATCATATGAAACAGAAGACATTAAATAAGCACATGATGAAATGCATACAAAGAAATAGCTCCAGTTTACTTCAAGATGAAATTCCTCCGCCTCTCCTTTTGAGTGTGGGCATAAATGCATTTAGATGTGCTTTAATACTACTTTAATATTTAGCCTTGGGTGTTTTTCTCTATTGTGTATCAGACTACTTCCCTGTAGAGTTGTCTCCACCACTTCCTTATTTTTCCCCTTAAAAGCTGCATAGAATCACTCATGTCGAGGATTATAGTTTTCAGAATTTGACCTAGAGTGCAACAAGTACTATGTTCTGATACTCAACTTGTTTTCTGTGTTTTTCAGACTGATGACTCTCATGTTTCCAATGTTGTGCATATGAGATGCTTAGAACCACAAGAAAATCTGTTATGTAACTGTCAACTCTTGAGTAGAAACGTCTCGTACTCTGTGAGGCCCAAGTGGGAAAATCTTTTACCCTTAGGGGCTGTCCTGACCACCTGAAAGAGCGTAGGTCACATGTCAACTGTGAGCTGGGCCACTCCCACAATCTTTAATCCCTCATTCTTAGAAATAGCTATAGAGTATGTTCATAATCTTACATACAAACAATAGCAAGAAAAAACCGTTGCATCAGAAATTGCCTCAGGTCATTCCTGGTGCCTTGCAGTGGAGGCTGCTAACCTGAGGTATTTTTTCCTGCCTTTTGATGATCCGTACTTGTGTCACTTTTCATGGCAAAGGCTTCATTACATAATAAAAGCAGATGATCATAGAAGTATGGTACATCTAGGAACTTCAGTTCAATTTCTATATTTTCTGCATATCTCATTTCTATATTTTGTATTTCCCTCTCCTAGTTCTCTGGCTTGGAGAAGAAAATGAGTCAACATGACAAAGTTCATGGGAAAAACATTCCCTTTTTCACTCAGAAAAGCCAATCTGGAGCTTCCTTTCTGAACAGTTTTGGAAGGATATTGGGGGGATTATGTAGGAGAGAATTGTCCCAAACAGGGCAGACCATGGCCTGATACAGGGTGATTTGCCTGTCCTCTAGCTCCCCACGTCCTGTCCCATATTGTTCAGGAGGGTCTCTTCAGAGTGCCCAGAGATGCATAGTGGACAGAAAACTCTCCACTTGTGAAATTCCTTAAATGAGTGCGTCTCTAAATTCAAACCCAAGTTTTTTTCTTTTCTTTCTTTCTTTTTTTTTTTTTGTGAATTTGGATATTGAAAAATACAGAGGAGGTAGGAAGAGAATTTGTAATATGGCAAGACAGAAGACTCTTAATCTAGGTTTTATATTGCCTACTCAGTGCTGATTGCTCCCTTTGCATCAAGTTACTGGTTTGTCACATCACTAGGCGACCTGAACAGTTGGAAAGAAGCGAGACAGGATAAAGTGCGGATGTGTGAACTTGAGGTCTTTGTGATTAAGCAAGGAGAATAATGCCGTGTGCTTACTTCTTTATTTGTATCAGGAATTAAAGAACCTCGTAGTGAGGGTGAAAGAGGAGAGTGAAAAAACGGTCTGAAACTCAGCATCAAAAAAACTAAGATCATGGCCACTGGTCCCGTCACCTCCTGGGAAACAGAAGGGCAAGATATGGAGGCAGTGACAGATTTTACTTTCTTGGGCTCCATGATCACTGCAGATTGAGACAGAAGCCACGAAATTAAAAGACACCTGCTTCTTAGGAGGAAAGCGATGACAACCCTTGACAGCATTTTAAAAAGCAGAGACATCACCTTGCCAACAAAAGTCCAAATTGTCAAAGCTATGGTTTTTCCTGTAGTGATGTATGGAAGTGAGAGCTGGACCATAAAGAAAGCTGACTGTCAAAGAAATGATGCTTTTGAATTGTGGTGCTGGAGGAGGCTCTCGAGAGTCCCCTGAACTGCAAAGAGAAAAAACCTATCCATCAACCCTGTGTGCTCACTGGAAGGAAAGATCCTGAAGCTGAGGCTCCAATACTTTGGCCATCTCATGAGAAGAGAAGACTCCAGAAAAGACCCTGATGTTGGGAAACTGTGAAGGCAAGAGGAGAAGGGGACAACAGAGGATGAAATGGTTGGACAGTGTCATCGAAGCTACCAACATGAATTTGACCCAACTCCGGGAGGCAGTGGAAAACAGGAGGGCCTGGTGTGCTCTGGTCCATGGGGTCACGAAGAGTCGGACATGACTAAACGACGACGATGATTGCACAGTTTAAAATTATAAATGTATATGAAATATAGATAACATTAAAAGCAAATTAAAATGTTAAGATAATTAGACTATTTTTGATCAGAAGCAGGCTACTTCAATAGGGTTATCTCAGCCATTTTCTAGGTTTTCTTTTGTTCATGTGGTGAGGCATAAATTGCATGCACATAAGTGTAGCATTTATTGAATTTCTTCAGTCACAGAAAATTTGTCCTGCATCTAAGTAGCCCCATTTTACTTCATTAATCATTGATCTTCCTTCTTCACTTCAAAGTCTATTAAATGACTTCCAGATGGACCAGTTAGAGGCTTGTTTGGGTGGGAGGCACTCTTCAGCATTCAGCAAGGTGTGTTGTTTTTATTCTCCTTAAGTTTAGCCTAACCTCTTCTGACTTAGTATTTAGAGCTTGAGATGTATGTAGAACACTTTCCCTTGATTTTAGAGGTCATTTAGAGGGTTGGTGTCCATGAAGTGGCATTACCTTATTTCATTCATTATTTGCTAGCACTAGAGATGGGGGTATTCATATACAAATATCGTCGCACAGCTGGAGTTAACGAGGGTCTGTTCCCTGGGGCTGGACTGTCCACCCACACTTCAGACGGTGGTGGCAGCAGCTTCGCTCATCCTTCCAATTGTTCCTGGAGCGCTGTTCTCTTCCCACTCAGCTAGCCACTCCAGGCAAGGGGAGGGAGGATGAGTCTCCCTGCACAGCTGCTGAGTGGCCAACTGAGCAGGAAGAGAGCGGGGATCCAGTTATTGGAAGGATGAGCAAGGTTGCTGGTATTGCTGGACGCGTGAATGGACTGTCCGACCCCAGGGGACAGACCCTCGCTAACTCCAGCTGCATGGTGATATTCATATTCGCATACAGATACAGATACCCCCATCTCTATCTAGCACCTATTGATGTATTTCTGGAGGGGCAATGCCAGCCAAATAATAGACTCTTTGAATAGGAGTAGGTTACAGGCAGGCAGTAATAAATCTTAATCAAGAGCTACATTGAGTTGTTTGGCATGTGCTGATTTATGCCATATGGCACTAGCATATTCTGCTGTGGAGCAGCACAGGGACAAAGTTGTTCTTATTGTTTGTGGGTGTGCATCCCAATCTGACCCATCCAGTTTCCTAAGTATGTTCTCTTTGATGGTAACTGTCTGTTTGGTGTTTAGACAGAAAGTTGCCACCAGAAATAACGTACTTAGGAATGTTCGGGTTCAATCCAGAGTGATGTCCAAATACCTTGGGGTAGGACACTGCTCCAAAATCCCAGCAAACTCGAAACTACCTTTCTGGTTCTCTGTTCTTTAAGTAGAAGGCTCAGAGATGTGTTTTTAAAGGTTTAATTTCAGCTGGTTGTTTTTATAATATAAGGAATGATAATGCAGGTATTAGCTGGTGCTCAACAGTCTCAAAGTTTCTCCCTTCGACTGTCAAGGCAAGATCATCAGCACTCCTGGAATATAGGAATTTTTGTTGATCCTTTGTGTAAATGTTAAAAAGTAATGGTGCCAGGATGCTACCCTGTGGGAGAACATTCCTTCTCCAGTGACTGTGCCTCCCTTGAAAGTCAGCAAAGAATCTTTTTCTGTGATACACTGTAAGTGGCATAGTGGGGAGATTGTCATGCAGCTTTTGAGGTCTGATGGTTCTTTGCCTGGTTTCACTATAGCAATTAATCTCATATTTCACCATGTTTTTGGTATTTGTTTACTCATTGAGCAGTTATTAAAGAGGTGAAGGAGCCATTCCTTTGCATTTTGCTCAAAATGTTTAATTTTCTTGATTTGGAAATCATTGAGTCCTGCTGCTTTGCCATTCCTAGATATTCTTATGGCTTTCTCTAGTCATGTCAATATGAAGGCAGAAGACATAGGAGGAGCCTCCCAAAAAGATTGAGAAAACATTGCAAGTACATTTGGGCGTTCCTGGGAGAATGGCACGCAGCCAGCCAATCCTTCACTTCCAGAAGCATGACACCATATGTTCAAAGGGAGATTTACTGAATTCAGCCATGTCATGCACAAGCATCAGAGAGCCAAAACTAGCTGCTGCTCTCTCTTGAATGTACTCTTGGTAGTGAACCTGATTCTCCAGTAATTCACATTTTAATATGCAATAATAATAAGAAATATGAAGAACTGTCTGACAACTACATGTAGCCTATGAGGTGCACTTTAGCCATCCTGGTTAATGGAAGCTTTTATGGTGGGTCCAGACTGAGCCTATAACTTAAACCAAGTATAGAACTATATGGTTAGGAGGTGTGCTTTTATTTTCTGAGAATTTGTTATGGAAGAAATCTCATGGGAGATTTCTGTGGGAGAAAGAAGGTTGTAACAATAATGAAAAAGTTGCAAAGAAGATTTCTTATCATGCACTAAAGAGTGCTTAGAATGCAGAGGAAAAGCAGTGTCACCCTGGAACTTAATCCCATTACACAGTGCAAGCAGCATTCAAAATAGAAGGAGATTTCTGAATTTTGAAACTTGGCAGATGTTTCAGTCGTTTGCAATGTTCTTGTCTTTCCTTATATTTTGATTTTCTGTGCTATATTTTTTCCTCTTAGTTTTTTGATGGTTTTAGTTACTATCATTATTTATTGCTTCATATTTTAAATTTACCTATACTCTTTTTTGGGATGATCCAAAAGTGCAAGAAATTATTTTAGAAAGAGCTTCATGCATACCTATGCTGGTAAGGTGTTCAGGGAGAGGCCACAGAACTGTATAAGTAGGGTGTGTGTTTTCATTCACTGAAAAAATTTTATGACCCTAGACTGAACTGACAGGATACTTACAGTTAGGTGGGGTTATTCAATTCCAAGATGTAATAAATTTAAACAAAAGTAAAGTTCACTCCAGGCAGATATAAAACAGAAATGATGCATTTGGTGTGAAGCTCTTCGCTATAAAATATTGTGACTTATATTTGGCGGTGTTTTCAAGTAAGGGTTTGAACAGTACAGTATTAAAGTATTTCACAAACATTCATTTTAAGCCAGAAATAAATATTCTATCTCATAAAGTCTAACTTGCTATACAGTATTTTATTTTGTTGATGTTTTACTGTAAATGGTAAACAGGTGGGCCATGGATGCTTAATGAAGATAACAAATATATCATTGACTTTCATCGGACCTGTTTTTGTTCACATAATTGCATAAGCATGTGCTCTGCCTCTCGTGTGATTTTTATTGGAGAGCAGCATGTTCTTAATACACAGAAAACTCATAAAATAAATACCAGATAAAGATGGTTCTAGATGCGAGAATCAGAGGTAAACTCATGGGGACAACATTGAGTACAGCAATTGGCTTTTTTGGCTCAGACTTTCAGCTTGTAATGGAGAAACACCTGTTTAGATCTGTCTTCAATTTGCCATCTGTTTGGAAATCAGAAAGAATCTTTAGACAGAAATGGGAACATGCTCATCAGTCACATTCCAGGAAACAGCAGATGTGGTCCAGGAAACTATTCCACGCTGAGGGCCAGAATTCAGCTTCCTGTCTAAGTGCGACAAAAGAACTTGGAGCAGCAAAATGCCCTTAATTAATAAGCTCCAATTGAGTTCCTAGACGTGTGCTGGTTGTATGACTTAGTACTGTACATGACTGAGAGTTCAATCAGGGGTTTGTTAATTGATGGCTATTTGCCACTAATATTTGTGCAGGCATAAATATTAAATTGGATTCTGGCCAGTGTCTGTTGAACCACGGTAAACGCATCGGCAATCTGCTGAATTTTATAAACGCATCGGCAATCTGCTGAATTTTACAAACAGATACATTCTGAGTTAAGTAAACAGAGTTAAAGAATGTGTGTTAAATGGTAGTAATATCCTACTCCATCCCTTTGCCTTCACAAATGAACAAAGGGCATAAGAGTCCTAATTTCCTGTTGCCTCAGACCTCAGTTTACACTTGACTGGCCGAGACTTCCTTAGGAAAATTCTACTTTAAAAAAAATCATTTTGGAATAAAGAAGTTTTCACTGAAGAGTGCAATTGGGAAAAATCATTTGCTCTTGGGAGATGCAGACCACCATGTTGCATATCCAGATATGCATATCTAAAGTTGGTTTTAGAAACTGTTCAGAAGCCCAGTGGAGATAACATAATTATGCCTAAAAAGATAGACATAATGATGTTAACCATTCTGTTTGTTTTCTAAATTGCATAAATTTGTTAATGATTTTGTCTAAGGAAGAAAATCCAGTTGGAAGGCTGGGGCTGAGTGCTCTAAGCTGGTGTATTTTTTTGTGTGAATGTGGCTTCCATGTGCATCCAAGTGCATTCAAATTATATGTGGAGAATATGAGGCTGAGTAGAGTCCATACTGTACTTGAATTGCATAGACAAAGTTACACCTGGTATTCTCCTAAGCTGTCCGTCCAGTGGCTAGAAAGACTAATAGTCAATAGGAATGTATTTTTGTAATCAGATGCAAGGAAGGAGACTTTAGTCAGAACCTGTGAAGCCTTGTGTTGAAGGAAGTGATTAGACTTGTTTTATCTAACTAAGTATGAGACATGGTACATGTCATATGTCTGCATGGATGTTTTGTTTCTCGGGGTTTTATGTCATTGTTTATTCAATAACACTGGGAAAATATCAGCTGTAATCAAGCTTGATCACTTGAACCAAACTGAATATAGTGTTGATTTTTTGTCCCTCAGATACCCAGAGAGGCATTGGCACTGGAAGACCTTAGTTCTTTGAGTCATCTAAATTTGAACTAAACTGTCGTTTTGTTTTTAAAATTTATTCTGAGAGAAAAATATTACTAAGTGTGGAAAAAATATAATTTTTGAGGTAAAGCAAAGCAAAGCATACTGCTTATATACCGCCCCATAGTCCTTCAAGCAGTCTCTGGGCGGTTTACAAGTTAATTATGCAGGCTACACATTGCACCTCCCTCAGCAAGCTGGGTACTCATTTTACCGACTTCAGAAGGATAGAAGGCTGATTCAACCTTGAGCCCACTACCCGGGATAGAATCCCAGGTCGTGAGCACAGTTTTGGCTGCAGTACAGCGATTTAACCACTGCGCCACAAGGTAAAATATGTTTAAATGTTGTGTAACATTAAGAAATATGCATGTTATGTCATATGGTATTGTTATGACTAAAAAGATAGGCATGAATGCACCCAATTATCAATTTATAGGGCCATGAATATAAAAAGGCACACTCTTGGCAGTAAGGTCAGCAGGTTTCGCCTACTCATACGACCAGGCAGGAAGTTAGGAAGGGGTGACTGTAAAGCTTTTTTTCTTTCCGCACATCCAGTAATGACAACCACTCTTGGCTCAATATATCGTTAATAGGGATTTTTAAAAGAAAGACTCAGTTGTAATGTACTTTTAACAATGTATCAACAAGCCTTGGCTAAATAAAGAAGTGCGCCTTTTATTAAAAGCCAGAAATGCTGCTTTTCATTCTGGTGATGAACTACAGTATAGAGAGGCCAGAGCTAAACTGAAAAGGGGCATTAGGGATGCCAAAGCTATGTACAGCCAGAGAATTGAACAACACCTTGAAAGTTCTGACACTCGCCGAGTGTGGCACGGCCTAAGACAAATCACTGGTCAGAGTAACAAAAACAGTCTGTGTAGCAGCAGTGATTTTTTGGCTGAGCAGTTAAATCAATTTTTCAGCCGTTTTGAGGTGGAAACAACCATTATTCCAGCACCTACTGTCCATAATACATCATTAGAATCTACCATCGACAGACAACCACTAGTACTGCAGATTTCAGATGTGAGACGCGCTTTCCAGAATATTAATATTCGAAAGGCAGCTGGACCAGATGGAATCATGGGACGAGTTGTTAGGGGCTGTGCTGCAGAATTAGCTGGAGTTTTTACGGATATTTTCAATCTATCCTTGTTGCAGTGTTCTGTCCCCACTTGCCTGAAGACATCTATTATAGTGCCAGTCCCGAAGCAGTCAGCTGTGGTATCTCCCAATGATTATAGACCAGTAGCTTTAACATCTGTTATTATGAAATGTTTTGAGAGATTGGTGCTGGATTACATTAAGGCTAGTCTTCCACCTTCTTTGGATCCATGGCAATTTGCATACAGGAGAAATAGATCTACTGATGATGCTGTGTCCATCGTACTCCATACTGTATTGAGCCACTTAGAACAACAGGGAACTTATGTGAGGCTGCTGTTTGTGGATTATAGCTCTGCTTTTAACACCATTCTACCAAATAGGTTGTTTTTAAAAATGATCAACCTGGGATTACCTCAGGAGATCTGCATGTGGATAAAGGATTTTCTGACAGATAGGCCACAGTCAGTAAGGATGGGATCCCACCATTCTTCTACCCTGGTACTAAGTACAGGAGCTCCCCAGGGCTGCGTGCTAAGTCCCTTCCTCTATTCCCTGTACACACATGATTGCACCCCACTATATAACACCAATGCAATTATTAAATTTGCGGATGATACAACAGTGGTGGGACTCATAAATAAGAACAATGAGTCTGCTTATAGAAAGGAAGTACAAAGATTGATACTATGGTGTAAAGAAAATCATCTCACACTTAACATCAAAAAAACTAAAGAACTCATAATTGATTTTAGGAGGAGGAAAAATGTACATTTACCACTGTACATAAACGGTGAGGAAGTGGAGAGAGTTGGTAGTTTTAAATTTCTGGGTACTTACATCTCAGAGGACCTCTCATGGACTATAAATGCCAACATGCTAATAAAGAAGGCACAGAAGAGGCTGTATTTCCTGAGAATGCTTGGGAAGTTAAATTTATCACAGCATTTACTTCTGTCCTACTACCGTAGCACCATTGAGAGCGTTCTAACTTATGGCATTCTGGCATGGTTTGGGAGCAGCTCTGTAGCGGACAAAAAAGCTCTACAAAGAACCATTAAAATTGCCCAGAATATCATCGGGCTCCAGCTACCAACCCTGGATGACATCTTCACATCCCGCTGTCTGAGGAAGTCACACAGCATCCTGAGAGACTCTTCCCATCCTGCTTATAACTTTTTTGAACTGTTACCGTCTGGCAGAAGATATAGAACAATTAAGACTCGGACCACACGTTTTCTAAATAGTTTTTATCCTAGAGCTATAATTGCAATTAATAATGAGCTTAAAGACCACCAGTAGTGAATAATTAGTTGGACTGTGTTACTTGGCCTGAGGTGTAGATGTTTGTATTTTTAGTGGGGGACTTCTAGTGGGTGGGGAGTGTTTGGGGAATGTTATGTGTGTGCATGTGTCTGGTCTCTGGGTGTCTATGAATTTCGTTGTATGGTATACTATGTATATACTTACAATGACAATAAATTATTATTATTATTATTATTATTATTATTATTATTATTATTATTATTATTATTATTATTATTATTATTATTATTATTATTATTATGTACCAGACAGGGCAGGGGAAAAGAATAATATGTGAGTCACAGTAGTGGCAGCAACGTTACAGCCTTCATCTGAGAAAAAAAAAAACAGGTTGGGTTGTGCACACAGGCAAATCCGATAAGGAATGCACCAGTACAACAGAAGTACAAAATAACACAAGCCTCTTAGGGAGTGGGAAATAAACAGTAGTTACACTGCTGGAAGGGAAATTGTTTTCATCTTGACTGTCCATTGTGTGACCAGAAAAAACACCAATAATATAACTGATGGATAACTAGAGAACATTTCCCTCATGTGATGAGGGCCTTACTCTTATCGGCTCATACCTGTATGCCGATAGACTATACCAGCATATGATACGATAAACTACCAGCTTATTGTATGTTAAAATGTAATTGGTTGAAGAGGTGTGAGAGTGGAGGATGAAAGGACTGAATTTATTATGGAGTAGGTCATCCTTGGGCACTTCTACAGAGAAGAGCTTGCATTCACAATTCAGAACAAAGAAAGGGTGAGGATATTCTAGGGCAAGGTGATTCCAGAATCAGCTTTCAAGATGAGCTTCTTCTTGTATTGTCTGCAAGAAGCAGTGAGACTTTTCAAGCAGGTAACTAGGAACTTTGTGAATGTTGTCATTGTGTCTTCGGCAGTAGAATCCTGAGCAGGAAGATAAATCCATGTGAAGCTGAGGGAAGCCTTGTAGTTAAAGATAATTTGTCTCAAGATGTGGGAAGTCTAATGTGAGAAGAACTTTTTACTAATTTCTCCTAGTGAGTTAAGCATCTGAATCATTCCTTGCGGTTTGGGGGTAAAAGAAGATGGATTAGTAATTAGGTTTTAATAGAGAAGTGACTTGGGATAATGTAATCACTGCTTTCTTGAAGCAGTACCTTTAAAAACAAGCACACAGCATATTATTAAAATCTTTCTGTACAACAGAGAGAACTAGTAGATAGAGTCATTGGTCTAGAACTCTGGAGACTTGAGTTCAAAGTGCCACTTGACTGTGGGAGCTTAGTGGAGGGTTCTAGTGGTAAACTTGAAAATCTCAACTACCTAAAAAAATATTACCAGGATCATCATTAAATTGAAAGAGACTTGATGGTACATAACAACAGCATATAACTGAAGTTGCAATATGTAAAAAAAAAAACAAAACTTAAAGGCATTTATTCAAATTATTACATAAATTATCATGTCTGTTCCTTCAGTTCCTATTGTTTAGAAACCCAGTCTTCCTAAGGAGATATGTTTTTCATAAATATCGAATTGTTGACAGCAGAAAATTAGATATGGATCTAACATACAGGCTATTCATATTACACTGTGACAGAAGTGACAGCTATTTAAAAAAAACTATTCAATCCACTTGAAGTGTTGGCAATGAGATTGAAGATACCCAACCCCTTTTTACATTTCAGTCCAAATTTTGAAAAATTGTGGTTCATTAACTTTTGCAAATTGGCAAAATGGGAAATGAATTCTGAGATTGTTCTGCGTTCCCCCATGTGAAAAACACCTATGCATTATTTTGGGGACCTCTCAGTTGTTCTTCATATGATAGGAAATGAATTCTTAGGAAACAGTCCATCTTATTTTCAGAATAACCATCAGCCCTCCTACTTAGCAGCTTTTGGGAGCTGTGAAAACATCCCACTCACAATTTCTTCTTTCAGCCTAAGCACTAATCTGTTTCCTGAGGCAGGAATCATTGCCATCAGTACTAAGTCAGTCAAACAAATGGAAACTTGAAGAATTAAGAGGAGGCAGCTCTTAACGAAATGAAAGGTAAAAATAATAGAGGGGGGAATTTCCTAGGGCAGTAGACAGCCACCAACAGTTGTGTACAACATAGAATTGTTTCAGTATAAACCAAAAACAAGGAATCATGCAGCTTTTGGGACAGATACGGGACTTGTAGAACTGACAGAGATGCCAATGGGAAATTCATGGCCAAAGCATTTGTGACAAATGAACTTCTATACCTTTATTTAAAAACCTTCCATAAAGTCCATCATCTTCCAAGGTGACACCTTCTGTCAAGAGGTGTTTTGCAATATGAATTGTGTGTTCTCAAGTTGATTCTGAATTTTGGTGACTTTTTCTGGGTCTTCTACATATCCTAAGGAGTGGCTTATCATATCTTTTCCCTGGGAGTGTTCTGGGACTGTGTACAATTCAAGTATATTAACAAAGACAAAAACTGAAGGGAAAAATTTGACTTTCAGACAAACAAAAATATCTGGACGTCACACCAAACAGATATAACAAGCTGATTACAGTTATTTAAATGCTCTTTAAACATAATACCAACTGTTTCTGCCATGTGAAATTTTCATGCTCTGCTCTCCTGTTACAGTGCAATGGACAAAATCCTGTTGTGTAATTACTTCCTTGGAAGACAAATGGTATAACCTGTAGTGGCAAATTGCTGCTAATTAATAAATGCCTTCTTGAATACTTAAGTTAAGTGGTTTGGGGTGTGCTCAAGAGTCCAAGTGGCCACTTAATTAATGGCCACTTGCTTCTGTGAATTATGCTGTTTCTCTTATTTCAGCATAGCTACACAACAGGATTTTAGTAATTATAAATTTTGAGCATCAAATCCCATTATCAATGGCAGTGCACTTACAGTCCTCCAGCTACTGGACTTTCATGCTCATCAGCCCCAGTCTGCATGATCAGGGTCAAGGATGATGAGCCTTGTAGTCTAGTAATGTCTGAAGGATCAGCAGTTCCCCACCTCTGTCCTAAGTAATACAAGTGAGGAGTTTTATTTGTAAATAGATTGTATCTTGTCGTAGTTGAGCAGTGGTGGGCCAGTGGTTTTCTGATTGTGATGTGCAAGACACTGAGCCAACAAGTTTGAAGGCCAGTGTGATAGGCAGTTTCTAGTCTCTAGATGCTCAGGAGGAATTACTTGAGGAGGGGATCACTTGTGAATTCTCAAATGTTTGAATAAGTCGGTTGTGCTTTAGTTATCTGGGAAGACTACATTCCCTGGAAATGTCTAGGATATCATGACAGAGATGGAAAAGAAGAAGATATCTTAGTGTATTTCCTCCCCCCCGCCCCCGTTCAGTGATGCCTTTCATCTGCAGCTCCCCAGTGAGGTTCTCGCTTCCTTGCAAAGGGATTATACTTTTAAAAAGTAATACAGTGTGTTCCTGCAAATATCTTACAGTTAAAGCAAACTGTCTCATAACATGAGATTAAACAAAACAGTGAATAAAATTTGCCCTATTATTACTACTAGTCAGTGGAGTTTCAACAGTTGTGTTCGGAGAATGGAAGCAACCTTGATAGCAATCTCAGCAATATATATACCCTGCCAGTGGATGAAAGCTACTGTTGCAGGTTCTCTGGTGAGTAATCCTCCAGTTTATGCTTGAAATCCTCCAATGAAGAAGAGCCCACTACATTCTTGTCTGTACATCAGGGAGTTCCTTTGTAAGGCTTTGCCGAAAACCCCCTTTCTTGTCATTTGAACTCGTCAATTTTGGTTTGTATTTCTGGAGCCCAAGAAGGTGATGTTGCCCTACCATCTATGTGGCAGCCCTTCAAATATTTGAAGATGGTTATCCGACAATAGCTCAATAATTTCTTCTTCAGACAAAGCACACTGTTCCATCAATCTTTTCTCAAAGACTTGGTCTCCTCTGGATCTTTGTAGCCATCTTTTGTGCAGGTTCAAATTTCTCAGAATTCTTTGTAAACTGTGGTACCCAGAAATGATTACCATAGTACTTCAGATGAGGTGTGATCAGAACAAAATAACACACTACAATTACTTCCCATGATCTGGACACTGTTATTCTGCTAATGTGGCCCTGAATGATAGTAGTCATTTTTGCTTTTGCATCACTGCTGACTCATATTAAACTAATGATGATTGGCTAAATCTCTTAGATCATCCTTCCCCAGCCTAGTGCAATCCAGGCTCCAGTCCCCACTTTTCGTGACTGTTGATCATGGCAGAGGCTGATAGAAATTGAAATCCAAAAGATCCGGAGGGCACCAAACTGTAGAACATTGCACTAGATAATTTTTACATACACTGTTGCCAAAGTATTTTCCATATCCAGTGGTGGAGTCCTGTCAGAGGAATAGTAGTTAGTTAAGAGACTCTCTTCTTGATTGTCAAATTTGGTAGGAAAAAAAAGATTAAAAGGACCACTAATATCTGGCATTCTTTCATCTCTGAGATAAAACTCTACCCTCTTTTCTCTGGAGCTCTTAAGTGAGAGCAATGAACCACTCCTCAAGCCTTTTAATATTACTTATACTCTTTTCATTTCTATCCATACATTAATGGAGTGTGTTGGTGGTTGATCCAGGTTATAAGCATGCTCTTTTCAAGTGGCAATCCATTCTGGTCTTTCTTTCTCATGATTCCTTGCTCATTTTGTGTTTACTTGCGCCTTCCAAGCTGGAAAGCTCAGCCAATAAGTCCACTGGTAAAAATTTGAAAAAAACAACTCTTTAAATTGTGAAATAATAATTATGCATCAAGCTACATGTATTTTCTAACTTGGTATCCTCCTCCAGATATTTTGAATTGTAGTCTCCCATCATCCATAGCTATCGCAGCATGTTAACAAGAAGACATTGAGAGTAGCAGCTGAATACATCTGGAAGATGCCATGATGACAAATGTTGCTTTAAACAAACAACAACAATAAAAACCTCAGTCCACCCAAATGTTGATATGGTTGTTGAAAACACAACAGCAACCTGCAGGATCATATCCTCATGTGGTTTTTTGATAGGAAAAAAGTCTTCCAGTGATGTTAAGAAGTTTTCTGGCTTTTGGTTTTGTTTTCTTGTAGTTTTCAAGGATTAACAAGATCTCTTTGACACTGTTACTTCAGTAGTTTTCTATGGTTTGTTTCTGTCTCAGCTCCGTCTCACACTATCCCAACCTGTCATTCAACCTCTTTAAGGTTCAGACTACACACTACATTTTCTAAGAAACAAGGTCATGCCTGCAAATGAGCTCCATACAAACATGGTGTATGAAATGTATATTGAGACTTACTGAGCACAAGTTGATGGAAAGGCCTTTTGTATACGTGCATAAGAGCTAGACCATTGGTTTCTAAGCTTGTGCAGGCACAGTATTCTCTCAAATCAAGGATTTGATTCTTTCTCTGTGATTGGAGGAAGTCCCTTATGCTGGTGGTATCAGTCAGTCAAGACCCTTGAAGGCCTCTTCAGGTTGGTGGGCTTGTAGTCCTACACAGGATCCAAGCATCATGGAATGAGTTGGAGGTTCATTCTTTCATATCTGCTTTACTTTATTCTTACACAACCATTAGAATACTGTACTGGGTTTCACATTACATTTCTCAGGACATAAGGAAATTTCCTTTCCATTAAAAGTTAATGTTAAGACATGCTACCAGGGTGTGTGACTCACATTAGCTTGTGAGCGGACGAGGGAGACAGAATACAGGTTTGGCTTCTAGTCCTTAAGTGTAACTTTCAAGTGATATAGTGCTGGGATCACATCAGTTATCACATGTTTGGCTGTATGTGGATATTCTGACATCTTTCATTTGCTTGAAGTGGACTCCTGGTCTCATAGCATGCTTATTGCATAAAGAAGGTGCCCATGCCTGCTTAAGTCAGCTACAAATGACACTATTCCTGATTCTAGGGGGAACATCACCAATCCTACCATAAAGTTGCATTGACATGGGGAAACTAGCACTTGCAGAAAACAAATATGGAATGGATATACTGTACGAAAAGCGCACATATCATGGATATCTACATGTTTCTGCTTTTTTCAGTATGTTGCTTTTGTTCTGAGAAACTGTTCTAAGAAAAAAAATAAGACGGCAACTTCCGTTCCAGTTTGCAGAAGGGGAAGGAGTGTTAGATCTATATCATGCTAGCGTGTGTGGGGTGTGTGTGTGTGTGTGTGTCTGTTTTATTATAAATGTGTGCACCATTAAGTCATTCACCAAAGAGATACAACAAGTATTTGAATCTGCATGTGCTTTGGCAGGTAAGTGTTTCTACATGTAAGATGTGCAGATATAGGAAGGTGGGAATGAAGAACAAGACTTATGCATGCATAACAATTATGCATTGGAGCATAAATAGCTATAAAGAAAAACCTAGGGAATTATTTTTTGGCTCAGAGAATCAGCAAAATAACTTCCTAGATTTGCTAGTAAGAAAGCTTTAAATGCTGCTTCATTTTAATCCCCATTTGTCTTTATTTTTCCTCCCCCTTACAGTATACAACATTTCTCAGTGTCAAGTGACCATCTGCTTTGAATAACTAAAAAGAAATTTGTCCATAAAGGCTACATCAACAGTATTAATGAGAGAGCACTTTCCCTCCAATTAGCACTTCATTAAGTAGAATCAGCTAGCGAGTAAAAATGTATCTAGCAGATTGCTGTGCCTTTTAGAACCACTAATTGCTTGTGTCAGAAATGTGGAAAAGTAATGATAGGAATCCTACTTCTTAAAAAATGGTTTAGCCATTTCTGTTACTAGTAATGGCATGAGGATGTGTGTTATGCTCTGTTACTTTAAAATGTGTTTTTAGTGTCAATTTTATTTACTGGTTTTAATATAATACTTATTTAATTATTTTTAAATATTTGCATACTTAACTGTGTTTAGCTTTTAAGTATTCTCTTTTAGATGATGTAAGCCACCTTGGGTTTTTTTGGGGGAGAAATGTGGGGTAGAAATATTTTGAATGAATGAAAATAAATAAATGAACAAACAGACACACAAATGTTAGTGACTTGATAATAGTAGGACAACTGCATTGAACAAACTCATATAACATGACAATTGTAAAAGAAGCTCTAATGGAGATTGGTCAAATTTTGACCTTGGGATATCCAGACCTAATATTTGTCTCAGGACTTCTTCCATCATGGATGAATCTGAAGAATGATGGCTGAAACTGGAGTTTACAAAATGATAAAAACAACAACAGTGGCATTGCCTGAGGATCATAGCTCCTATATGAAAGTTAGCTGCTTTTTGTGAAAAGTGAAATCAGAAAATTTTGAAGAAAAAGAAAACTCTGCCTTGTCATCCATGTTAATAGAAAAAAATTGTTTAATATTTTGCAATACAGTATAGCAGTTGAAGCAGGTTTGGCAAAATAGAATATAGCAAGCAACTAACAGCATTTCCTGAATATTAATAAATTACTAGGCAAAATTTCACCATCAACATTAATCTCTGTTATCTCTGACCTCATTTAAGAAATCAAATAAACAGCAGTGGCAAAAAGAACTATATTTTTTTTGTTTGGTTTTGCTACTGTAGTTGGTAACTTTGGCTCCGTGCTTTGTGATGGTTCAGGGCAATGAAATAATTGTATTAATTCCAAAGTGGATGCACAATGTCTGAGATTCTAGGGGCTGTGTTTGCCCTCCCCTGAAACATAGGAGGGGAGAGCACATTCTCCAACAACCCCTGCCGGTGAACTGAGAGCGAGAGCGAGAGCGAGAGAGAGAGACCCAAATGTCAAATAGTGTTTTCAGAGGTCTTCCGGTAGCACATTGACCTTTACATGTAGTTTCTCCCTCCGCAGGGCCTTTTCAAGCCACTAAAATACCTTTTTAATAAACAAGAAGTGACCAGCCAATCACAACTGTTTTTTTAAAATGCCTTTTTCATCCTAAATAAATGGTAATTAGGGGAGAACTTGCATACTGCAGTTCTGAATGGGTCCCTGCCCTAAGTGTATGTCCTTCCAGCCCCGGGGTCATGTTTAGAAAATTGATTGAAATTGTTCAGTTTCAGCCACCTTGAAAACACATTAAGAGAAGGCACACCTAGTCATTTTCATGACAAAGTAGGACCCGAAGAAGTGGAAAAGCCTGACCAGAGTTTTTCCAGGTGCCTTAGTCCTGAATGAGTAAAGGTATCTTTTCTGCTCTACTTTGCTTGAAAATTGGTTGCTGACTGGCCTGGCCTGGTGAAAATTCAGTGGAAGGAGATAAGGTAGGAGCAGTCAACACTGCGACACAGACATCTGCTTCCCACAAAATCTGATTATTTGTCCATTTGACTCCTGACTAGCAGTAGCTCTTAGGGATTTCACATCGAGGTCTTTTCAGCTCTGTTTGAAGATGCTAGGGATTCAATTTTGGACTTTTCCCTTTCAGTTTATGTACTCTGCCATTCAGTTACTGCCCTCTCCCTTTTGCTGAGACTGATTAGACAATTGGCTCTAAAGACCCATCCACCCGTATCTTTACTGAGGATCTCCTGACCATGGAATCTGCTGGCCTCTGTAGCTGATACTTTTTATTTTTCTAGTTATTCTCTCATAGCAGACTAACATGTTTTGCTGTTAATCACCAAAGCTATTAAGGCAGGTTTTTTTTCTTGCTAAAATGCAGCATTTGCCTTTCCCCTAAATTTGTAAGGAGAAGTCTGCTTGTTTTTAAAATCAGTTGGAGTTGCATTTGGCTGAAAGAGACAATACTGTACTTTGTATTGTTTTACATCGTCTGTTTCCATGACTGACTGATAGAATGTTCTAAGTGGGGTTTGCAGAGTCACATCCCTTGTGTCAAAGGGTACATTGGAGACAGTTTTTCTCATGTTTATTGGGGGGAGAGGGTTGGGGATTAATCCGGCTTTGGATATTGCTGCTTTGGTTGAGTTTTGTAATGTAAAGGATGAAGAACTTTTTACAGAACCTGAGTTTGGATGTGATCTCACAAGTAACTTAAAGAGGCAGAAAATAAACCATGTGTTTCTTTTATGCATTCTGAAGACAAGGGTGGATGATACCTTTAATTAAAAAAACAAAAACAAAACCCACAAACATACGTGGTCCTTGGACTCCCGAGTCTTCCTGAGGCATTACACAGTAGAGGTGGTGCAGAAGAAACATAGAAGTTCCCAAATCCATGGCCAGATACATAGGACAGGTTTCCCAGTTCAAAGCAATTTCCAAAGTGGGAGCTGGAGACTCATCACGGAGGTGGTAGGTTTCAGCATTTGCCTCTAGCAATGTGGATTAGTATGCCTCCCAATCTTGTTCGATAAAGGGGTTGCCAGATCTTTGGGGAGAAGAACTGAGTTATCCAAGTCTGTCCAATCCCATTTTGGAACTAGGAAATTTGACCAAAACAACTCACTTTTATGCTTCTTCTGCACCATCCTCTGCTCTGTAACACCCAGGTTCATGAACACTCGTGCAGAGTTGAAAGATAGCTTATGTTTGCAATTTTTCAGTAGTTGGATAAAAGTATGAGTCACCTTAGTCTAGATATATAAAACTGAGTTGGCTAAACAAGTTAGTTTTCAGAAGAATGAGGGTGTCAACGGAGTTATATTTCAAAGTAATGGAAAGAATGGGAACAAAGTTACATTGCTGGCGTAAGGAATTAATACAGCTAGTCAATTTTTAAAATTACGTTCTGAGGAAATTTCTAGGCCTTTTAAAAGCATTTTGAAAGGACTCTCTTTTTTTCACATTTTATGCCATTTTCTCAGGGCTTCTTCCCAGTCCTTCTTAAGAGCAACGAGAAATTGCATGCAGCCAAGCAGGCTGGTAGAAGAACGGTAGAACTCTGTTCTTCCTCAAGGCCCAGAACAGAGACACGTATGAGTTGCTGAAGAGAAAAGCCACCTTATCCATACTCGGAATAGAAACATGGCTTTCCATCCAGTCCTTGCCAACCCCAGAAGTGAAGGAAAATTTGCATCCTTGTGATAAGCATTCTTGTGATAAGAACTAGGGGTGCAATTCTTTCATGCTTTTGGAGTGCAGTTCTTAGAATTCTCCAATCATTCCAGGAATTGCAGCCTTCAAACCCAGATAAGCACACCTGTAGATCTCACTCCTCCAGAGATGGGCTTTGAGATGGGGGTGGTTGCGTGCACCATCAGGCTTCCCCAGCTTCCCTCCTTTTTGTTGATTTGTAAAAGAAAAGAAAGAAAGCTGCCCTGGTACACTGCCCTAGATCAGATTACTGTAATGATCTCACTAATAAAAACCTATTTTTCCTTGGAATAGATCAAAATTAGCTCTCCCCCTTTTTTTGGCTCCCATTCCAGGAATTACTGGAGAATCTCATGTGTTTGGATTGTAGTTTCTGCTGTTCTCCGAAAATTCTGGGAACTATAATCTAAAATTGCAAAAGAACATAACCCTAAAAAATGCCCTTGAAATGGGTCAAAATTAGCTCTCCTGTTGTGTCTGCCATGTTATACAACCAAAACAGAATAATTACAAAATAAAAGTACAAAATTTACAAGAAAATGTTAAACATAACCTAGCATGGCATACATCATAGGCATCCTTCAGTCTTGAGAGACTATGGTAACATGCTCTGAATCGAGGAGTGTCCTCTCCAGAGCATGAAGCCCAGGTAAGGTAATATGGAGGATAGGCTGTTACCCAAGCAGCAAATCCCCCCTCTCCACATTGCTGAAATGATCCAATGGAAAGGCAAGAGCCAATACAACTGGTTCCAGCAATGTCGCAGGAGTTGGCAGAACGACACATGCTGCCTTCGGGACTCCAGCTCCGGATTTTGCCTCTAGGTTAACTCCTGAAGCCTTTTCCATGAGTGGATATAGCCACAAGGCAGTGGAGGTTTGAAATCGGAGTTTTCTTTCTCCTAGATGGGCTGCCTTCCATGGCTGACGAGCCCCACCTACCCGGCCTGCTCTAATAGTGCAAAAGTATGATCTGATCCTTAAAACTTTCCTGACTACCCGGCTTATGCAAATCTCATTGGCTTTCCTATTTACCATATTAAGGCCAGATATAAAATTTGAGAATTTCGCGCACGGCTAGGCGCGCGGTTCTAGGACACGCTCTTTTAAATCAGGAAGTCCCACCCCTAGGCCCCACCCCCAGGCCATGTGCTCAGGAGACAAAAAGAAAGCCCAGGGGAAAAAAAAACTCAGCAAGGCATCCATGCAAACAGACCTGGCCTTCGCCCTCAGCCCAGCTTCCTAGGGAAAAGGGTCCAGGGTCCTGGGACACGCTCTTTTAAATCAGGAAGTCCCACCCCTAGGCCCCACCCCCAGGCCATGTGCTCAGGAGACAAAAAGAAAGCCCAGGGAAAAAAAACTCAGCAAGGCATCCATGCAAACAGACCTGGCCTTCGCCCTCAGCCCAGCTTCCTAGGGAAAAGGGTCCAGGGTCCTGGGACACGCTCTTTTAAATCAGGAAGTCCCACCCCTAGGCCCCACCCCCAGGCCATGTATTTGCATGGAGCATGGCATACAAAACATAAGTATACAGTGGCACAACTAATTTTGAGAAAATCAGATCAGGGGGATCAAAGGTTCAAACACGCTACAGCTATTCATGTATGATAGAAGGGAGAGAATGTTTCTAGGTTTAAACGTTCTAAGTTTAGAATGGTATAGTAGGAAACCAGGTTAGAATCTAAGGAATCTAAGGTTAGAATAGTGTAGTAGGAGGTTATATGTTAAGCTTCTTGACATCTTTACACCTCCCTACGTTAACTTTAGTATATTCAGTGTCTTCCTTCTTTGACCCTTCTGTAGTCACTAAACATTTTGCAGCTGTAAATGTAATATTTTACTTGACTATCCAGGAGAGGGGTTAACTTTAGAAAAGATATGTAAATGAGAGGAACGAACTGTCAAAGTCATAATGATATTTGTTTCAAGTTTCTTTGAAATATTGCAGTATCAAATCTAAAAATACTCTTTTCTATTGCCTTTGTTCTATAAATAATAGAAACATTGTTCCTGTTGGATTTAGTAACACTCTGGGTATGAGGAAGCATTACTTGCTATCTAACAGCTTTACATATAACCAAAGATGACGTATCCTAGAATCATAGAATAATGGAGTTGGAAAGGGCCTATAAGGCTGTTGAGTCCAATCCTCTGCTCAATGCAGAAATCCAAGTTAAAACCATATCTGACAGATGGCTGTCTAGCTGTCTCTTGAAAGCCTCCAGTGTTGGAGTGCTCACCACCTCCCAAGGTAATTGGTTCCATTTTCATGCTGATCTAACAGGATGTTTTTCTGACATTCAGCTAAAATCTGGCTTCTCTAGCTTGGATCCTGAGTATAGCTCTTCTTGTATATGAGTTACCGTAAAATAAGACAGAAAAGGAGAAGCAAAATATGTTCATGATCTTCTTTATATCCAAGAAAACATATGTCTCCTTCAACCCATTCTTTACATATTTCGATTCCTGCTTCAGAATGTGTATTTTAAAAGTGTTAAATGACTGTATTTAGGTTCACACCTGCTTGTCTAGCTAGTCTGATTTTGGGTCAATGTCTGTTTCAACTGACATTTGTGTAAGTTTGTTTTCTGTCAGATTACACAGTTTATAGTAATATAAGAAAAATATAAATGTACAGTGGTGCCTCGCTTTATGATTGCCCCATTTAATGACGAAATCACATTACTACGAAGTTTTTGCGATCGCTTTTGCGAACTATGTTTCCTATGGGGGAATTTCGCTTTGCGATGAACGGTTCCCTGCTTCGGGAACTGATTCTTTGAAAAACAATGATTTTCCAACAGCTGATCGGCGGTTTCAAAATGGCCACTGGGTAAACAAAAAGGCCCCCACTGTTTTCTGGGACGGATTCCTCACATTACAAGCACCGAAAATGGCCGCCGTATGGAGGATCTTCGCTGGGCGGTGAGTTTCAAGCTCTTTGGAATGCATTAAACTGGTTTTAATGCGTTTCAATGGGTTTTTTCTTTTTGCATTACAACGTTTTCGTTCTACAGCGATTTCGCTGGAACGAATTAACATCGTAATGCGAGGCACCACTGTACTTAGATGTAGCAATTGCATTTTATGTCCACTCTCCTTTTTACTGTTTCTCACTTTCCATATTTTTCCAAAATCTATTTAATACAGATCTGTTTATGTCATACTGAATTTCAAAAAAATCATGGACTATCTCCTCCAACTGTATGAAACATAGCAGCCTTTTAGTTCATGGTACTTTCACAAAAGCTGAGGCTCCAGTACTTTGGCCATCTCATGAGAAGAGAAGACTCCTTGGAAAAGACCCTGATGTTAGGAAGGTGTGACGGCAAGAGGAGAAGGGGACGACCGAGAATGAGATGGCTGGACAGTGTCTGCGAAGCAACCAACATGAATTTGACACAACTCCGGGAGGCAGTAGAAGACAGGAGGGCCTGGCGTGCTCTGGTCCATGGGGTCACGAAGAGTCGGACACGACTAAACGACTAAACACACACACACTTTCACAAATACAAAGATTACAGCAGTGGAGGAACAGTATTATCACATATGGAAAAGCAGCTATTATGAGCATTTGTGCAGTAAGTGTATGTGAAGACTTGAACTATGTACATAGCAGGAAGTTATAGTCTTCCTCTGCCTTGAGACTGCTCTGTTTTTGTAGACTCAAGTTCAGTAAGCCAGAAGGAAGCAAAAGGAAGCAACTCTGGAAGGAAGAAGAAACAACACCAGTTCTGACATTTTCATTTTAACTCCATGTACTGTCATAGCTGCTAATCTTAAAAAGTATAATAGTGCTGTTTTTAAAGACATCCTCATAGTAAATGGAACAAAGGAATCATCCAAAACATTTTGGCTTAAATCCAGTTCGTTCTCTCAACAAGAGTAGATCCCCTGAATCCACTGCTGAGTAATGAGTCAACACTTATGCAAGTCCCATTGATTCATTGGGAAATAACCTGGCCCTCTCTGGCCCCCTGCTAATTTATATCACCTTGATTTAAATAGGTCAGCCTTGACCAAAGTAAATGGAAATGTTCTGGACAAGTGGGTTCATGGTTAGTACCTATGAATAAAATTCCTGAGTTCTGTTATTCTGAGGTCTGTAAAACTATTCCGGTGTAATTTCAACAAGGATTGTAATCAACCAAGGCATCCCTTCAATATCCTGGCCAAATTGCAATAGGAATAATTGCATTTCAAAATAGGCTGTGGTTTTAATTGGGCAAAGTTCATTTTGCTCCTTAAAACATTGTAATCAGTTGTTTTGTACATTACCAGAACAGAATGAATACCATGTCTCACCTCAAGAGGAGGCTGCGTTTCAAGGATGGGTAGATTAATTCTAGCATCAGGATGCTGAAAGAGTTTTGTAATCCTGTCGGAGAATGGCTGATGAAGGTGACTCAGCAAGTGCATTCAGCGATGTAGTTTTTGGGAGCCATAAGATGATTCATTTTTGGTTGTGATTTAGCAGCAGTAAGATGTTGTGCGTAGGTGGCAGCTTGGAAGTAAAAAAGTGATCATACCATTGTTCCACAACAACAGAATCTCTTCTCGGACCAGCCTTATCTTCGGAGTCTTAAGATGAATGCCAACAGGAAAATTTCCCACATGTATTGTGTGAAAGATTGCCAGTGCAGGACAATTGATGCTAAATTGTAGTAGAACCGACCCTGATAGTTTTGGGACAATTCTTTCAGTCATCTCTGCTATCTGATGTGGGAATGGCATGGCTTTCTGGGCCTTCTGAAATATGTAATGCAGTTATGGATTAGATTACTTTCTACCTACAGTTTTGTGACCATTTGGAAAACCAATGCATTTCAGAGCTTGGAAAAGTGGCTTTTAAGAAATATATTTCCCAGGTTACCCCAGCAGCCATGGTCAGTGGCTTTGTATTTTCACAAGGATGGGAATGCATAGTTTAACTTCGAAGCAACAAGGCTTTCTTTGAGGAGGGTGGAGTATGTTACCAGTTCACTCACAATGAGTACCTACGTAATCTTTGTGCTGGAATGGGAGTGGTTCTGTAGTTTTGCTGCTGATCAAAATTACCTAGATTAGTGGCTGATGTCAGTCAACATTCTGCTAATTGCAATTTGATATAATCCTAGTACTCTAATCAGTAGATTATTCCTGCTGAAGTTAACAATATTCCTCAAAGGGAAAGGTTTAGTTCTCTTGGTTGGAGCTTATCTATTTTTAAATCAGTGGACCATACAGAAGTGTTGATTTATCAAGTTCCAGTGGGTCTGCTCTACTGACAGCTGACTATGGATCTAAGAATCTTACATAATTGAGCATCTTGATCCATTCCCATACATTTTACTTGGAAACAAAGTCCTTTTGTGTTGTTTGCTTCTGGGTAAACATGCATCAGATTGGGTTACATGTCCTGTCTTACTTGGCTACAAGAACTGGATGCAAATGCTCACTACAACTGCCATGTTGCCGTGGATTAACTTAAAATTACGTCATCGGTGTTTTGTGAATTTAACTGCATGACCTAATTTGTTACTTGGAATGGCAAGGCCTGAAACTTATTCTAGGCTATAAAAGAAGCATATTCCTAATTCTGAGTATTTTACACCTAAAGCCAAAATTGCTATTTTTAAAAATGTAGTCTGTGATAATGTAACACTTGTGCTTGTGAAAATAGATGCTTGTCTTTGCTCCTTGTTTTATCTCTCATTAGCAAAATTCACAAGCAACATAAATAATGCAGAAAAGGCTCAGGGTGCTTCAGGGACGTGTGAGAACATGGTCTGTGTATCTTCTGTTCTAAGTTTTTGGGTATTTGTTCTCTCCTCTCATTTCTTCTTTTGAAATAGCCTGACAGAACCTTATCCAACTGCCCATTTTCCTGAAGTGTTAGAACACAATTCCCACCATCTCTGGCCATCATGAACTAGTTTTTTGAGGATGCTCTTAGGCAACGGTCCCTCTAGTTTTCAGCCCTGCTGGGCGGGGCTCCACCCCTTGCACAAGGATTCCACCCCCCTGCTCAGGGTTCTGTCATGACTGGAACGAAAGGGGCTGGAAATGCTCACTGTGGGTGCTTGGAGGAGGAGGAGGAGGAGGAAGAGGAGGAGGAGGAGCGCATGGAGAGGAGCCGTGTGCTTTAGAGGGAGCCTTGCTCTTAGATATAGTTCAGGGATGAATGATATCCGAGGGGCTGTATCTGCCATCCACTGGCGCTTGGAGGGCTAGATCCCCCTGCAACATCCTGATACATCAGGGGAAAAACAAACAAACTCATCTCCAATAAAGCAAATCATTTCCCAGGAGGCTCTTAGAATGCACTTTGCCATTTTTGTGTGATTTTTGTGGCACAGTTCCTACTCATTGCAGAAGAATGGTGAACAGATGTTTGAAGGCTGTTCACTGTTCTGGCACTGCGACCAACCATCAGACTCGAGGTAGTCTGACCAGCCGTCCCTCCACTCTAAATCTGGTGCTGCTTAACGCCATGTCTGTATCCAATAAATTCCCAGTTTATTCAAAACCTTATCCTGGAGGAGGATGCAGACCTGGCATGCATAACTGAGACTTGGATGGGCGGGGAAGGGGGTGTTCCCTTGACCCTCGCTTGCCCTTTTGGTTCTGCAGTCCAGCACCAGGGTAGACTGGAGGGGTGGAGGAGAGCAGCTGGGCATTTTTAAGAGCCAACTTAAGACCTGCCTCTTCAGACAGGCCTTCCCTCCTGTCGATACCTTACTTATTTCGCCATCCTGTAGTACAGTGGAACCTCTACTTACGAACTTAATCCGTTTTGGAATGGTGGCCGTAAGTTGAAACGTTCATAAGTGCAAGCACCATTTCCCATAGAAATGTATTGAAAACTGATTAATCCGTTCCGGCCAAAGATAAAGCAGCAAATAATAATAATAATAATAATAATAATAATAATAATAATAATAATAATAATAATAATAATAATAATAATAATAATAATAATAATAATAAAAAGAGCACAGCAAGCCCAGTCAGAAGGTGCTCTGTTACTGAGGCTTTAAGGAAAAAAAAACCTCAAAACACACACACACACACACACACACAAACAAACAAACAAACAAACAAACACTAGAGCCACCTCCGTTGCTGAGGTTTAAGAAGAAGAAAAAACCTCCAGAGCCCTGCATATACAAACACTCCTCCGAAGCAGAGCACAGAAACATACCCTCCCTGTAGACAGACACACACACACACACACACACACATGCTCACTCCGAAGCAGAGCCACTAACAACAGCACAGAAACACCAAAACCCACCCAGAACAATTTTTTAAAGGAGAAAACAGGAGCTTACCTCCCTGCAGACACACACACAGGCTCACTCCAAAGCAGGATGCTCTCTCAAGCCTCCAACTGCAACACACCCTATAACTGCCGAAAGAACCTGCCTTTTTCTGTTCATATCAAGCTCTGTTTGCAAGTAGAAGCAAAATTTTGTGAACGGAGCTGTTCGTAAGTAGGATCGTTCATAGGTAGGGACATTCGTAAGTAGAGGTTCCACTGTAATATTGGTTTTTAATTTTATTTTAATATTGTTGTTAGCCACCCAGAGTAGACTTCGGTCTAAATGGGCGGGATATAAATTAAATTAAATAAAATTAATTTTGAAAAGGCCCTGATCTGTTTTAGACATTAAAAGGACGCTTTTTCAAAACTGGAGCTAGTCATGTCTATTTTCAGAAGAGTAAAACAGGAACTGATTTTGGCCTGAAACAGGCCTGAATTGGGTTGGGTTGCATAAACATTGGAAATAATACCCCTTGCAAGGTTCTGGGGGTTGTGGTTTACCATTTTGCCTCTCCTCAATATGGGAGGGCTTGAGAGCTGCAGTGGGGCAGCCTTTGGCCTTTGCTCCACACTTTACCCACTTATCACAATGTCCTGTTCTACTGGCAGGCAGGTTCAATAGAACAGAGTACAATGATACATATTTCTCAACTGCATTATTGCTGATTTAAAAAAAGAAACATAGCTGTGTAGTCCATAAATTCTATCAGAAGCTCATGTATGCTACAATTATTCTTAAGAAAATATGTGTTGTAGGACATTGTTGTAAGTCATGGGCTTTATTTCCCTCTAAAGCAAATTTCAATGTGTTTAAAGTAGCATTTTAACCGATTACCTAATTATTAAACCTCTTTCTCTGTCTTTTTCTTTTTAATCTCACTATTGTAAAGATCCTGATAAAAGGAATGGAGTACATTTATGCATTTTTAAGTAACCCATTTTTAATTCCTCAGAGATCAGCTGTTAACGCTTAAGAGAAATTTGAATGGCTGTAATTTCATTCATCCTTAATAAGGGCTGTGTGATACCACTCCACACACAAATTAGAATCTTAGGAGAATTTCAACTTAATATGGATTTACAAGGTCTCTTTTGTAGTTCTTTCCCCCATCTCTATCTCAGTGCATCAGCCATCTTTTATTTTAAGAACTGAAACAAGCTAACAGGAATTGGATTTCATCCAATTGCTCCTTGAATAAATTGTTGGCAGCCAAGAATCACCAATCACCCGACCCTCTTGCATTTCTTCATCACTTTTTTTTATATTCAACTGACCTGCAATTAACTAGCTCAAGTGAAGAAAAATCTTAAACTGGCCATTTCTCTAGTGTATTCATGTTAAATTAGTTTAATCCAATCTGTTTTATGTCATTGCCTGTTTTTAATGAGGAGGCACTTTTTCTGATGAAAAACTATGGTGGGAAGATATGGGAGCTGCCTTCTATTTGATAGTTTAGCAATATGTATAAAAAGACCATCTCCTTCATGGATTGCTGCCTTGTTGTGGCGAAGGGGCTTGAGTAATTCAGAGAAGCTATGGGATATGCCGTGCAGGGACACCCAAGACTGACGAGAGTAGGAAAAAACACTGGGCTAGTCAGGTATAATCTAAACCAAATCCCTTATGAATACACAGTGGAAATGATGTAAGGAACTCGATTTGGTGGACAGAGTGCCTGAAGAACTATGGATAGAGGCTCGTAACATTGTACAGGAGGCAGCAACAAAAACCATCCCAAAGAATAGGAAATGCAAGAAAGCAAAGTGGCAGTCCAACAAGGCCTTCCAAATAGCAGAGAAGAGAAGGGAAACCAAATGCAAGGGAGATAGGGAAAGTTACAGAAAATGGAATGCAGACTTCCAAAGAATAGCAAGGAGAGACAAGAGGGCCTTCTTAAATGAACAGTGCAAAGAAATAGAGGAAAATATTAGACAAGGAAAAACCAGAAATCTGTTCAGAAAAAATGGAGATATTAAAGAAACATTTTGTGCAAAGATAGACATGAAAAAGGAAAAAAAATGGTAGGGACCTTACAGAAGCAAAAGACATCAAGAAAAGGTGGCAAGAATACACAGAGGAATTATACCAGAGAGATATGGATGTCCCAGATAGTGTGGTTGCTGACCTTGAGTCAGACATCCTGGAGAGTGAGGTCAAGTGGGCCTTAGAAAGCATGGCTAGCAACAAGGCCAATGGAGGTGATGGCATTCCAGTTGAATTATTTAAAATCTTAAAAGATAACGCTGTTAGGATGCTACATTCAGTATGCCAGTAAGTTTGGGAAACTCAACAGTGGCCAGAGGACTGGAAAAGATTAGTCTACATCCCAATCCCAAAGAAGGGCAGTGCCAAAATATACTCCAACTATCGTATAATTGCACTCATTTCACATGCTAGCAAGGTTATTCTCAAAATCCTACAAGGTAGGCTTCAGCAGTATGTGGACCAAGAACTCCCAGAAGTACAAGCTGGATTCCGAAGAGGCAGAGGCACTCGAGACCAAATTGCTAACATGCGCTGGATTATGGAGAAAGCCAGAGAGTTCCAGAAAAACATCTACTTCTGCTTCATTGACTATGCAAAAGCTTTTGACTGTGTGGACCACAGCAAACTATGGCAAGTCCTTAAAGAAATGGGAGTGCCTGACCACCTTATCTATCTCCTGATAAATCTATATGTGGGACAAGAAGCATCAGTTAGAACTAGATATGGAACAACTGATTGGTTCAAAACTGGGAAAGGAGTACGACAAGGCTGTATATTGTCCCCCCGCTTGTTTAACTTATATGCAGAATACATCATGCGAAAGGCATGAATCCCAAGCCAGAATTAACATTGCCGGAAGAAATAGCAACAACCTCTGGTATGCAGATGATACCATTCCAATGGCAGAAAGTGAGGAGGAATTAAAAAACCTCTTAATGGGGGTGAAAGAGTTGAGTGCAAAAAACAGTCTGAAGCTCAACATTAAAAAACAACAACAAGATCATGACCACTGGTCCCATCACCTTGTGGGAAATAGAAGGGGAAGATATGGAGGCAGTGACAGATTTTACTTTCTTGGGCTCCATGATCACTGCAGATGGTGACAGCAGCCACAAAATTCAAACACGCTTGCTTCTTGGGAGGAAAGCGATGACAAACGTCGACAGCATCTTAAAAAGCAGAGATAACACCTTGCCAACAAAAGTCTGCATAGTCAAAGCTATAGTTTTTCCAGTATTGATGTATGGAAGTGAGAGCTGGACCATAAAGAAGGCTGGCCGCCTAAGAATTGAGGGTTTTGAATTGTGGTGCTGGAGGAGGCTCTTGAGAGTCCCCTGGACTGCAAAGAGAACAAACCTATCCATTTTGAAATAAATCAACCCTGAGTGCTCACTGGAAGGACAGGTCCTGAAGCTGAGGCTCCAGTACTTTGGCCATCTCATGAGAAGAGAAGACTCCCTGGATAAGACCCTGGTTTTGGGAAAGTGTGAAGACAAGAGGAGAAGGGGATGACAGAGGATGAGATGGTTGGACAGTGTCATCGAAGCTACCAACATGAATTTGACCGAACTCTGGGAGGCAGTGGAAAGCAGGAGGGCCTGGCGTGCTCTGATCCGTGGGGTCACGAAGAGTCAAACATGACTAAACAACAAAACAACAATGTCCAACATTTGTCTTATTCATGTTATCATGATATCACTGCCTGAAAAACGCTAGTTTATCTATTCACTGATTTTAAAGATGGGTACAAGAGTAATATTTTTCTTTCAAAGGCATTTATGTTGTAAGGATCTTTATTTCCCCAAGATTAAATGACACTGGGTCTTTCCTTTTCTTTTTTATGTTTGTTTTAAGATAAGCTCTTTTTTCCCTAAGAAAAGAGATACATTTCTTGGAAGGTGCTTTCTTTTCAGTGAGAAACCAGCAGACCTTGAAAGTATTTTAGTCACAAATGGTCATAGTATACTAGTTTAAAGACCCAGCAGTAACTCAGGGTGACTGGGACACTCATGCTGGAATAGGAAGAGCTGATACACAGTGAATTGCTTCCAGTGTCATATTTCAGGTGAAGGAGATAGCTGAGCATCATGACGTTGGTGTGAGTTATGTGTGACGTTTTCATGTATCTGGCACCTAACTGCACTAGAACCACAAATAACTAGTGCAACTGTTTTTCACTTGACTGAAGCCACTCTTATGAGTAGTCCATACAGAGGCAAAACTTTTACAGACTGACAACATGGGTAGTCATGTTGGCACAAAACCAACAGAAAAATCCATGCTGAGAGAACACCTTTATAGGCCATCCAAAAAGACAGAAAAAGTGTGCAAGCTTTGGTGAATAATAGCTCTTGATGAGCATGCACAAATGGAGGGAGGAAAGGTGGGGAGAGAGACTGGGTCTGTGTTGTCTATGTGTTGTTTCAGATGTAATGGAGAAGGGATGCCGCAGACAAAGAAATGTCTCATCGTGTGATACAGTGGATTTTACTCAGAGTACCCTGTAAGCTTACTGGGGTCTAGAAGCTTTTTGAAACTGCCGGGCATACCATCCCCTGATGAAATGATGGAATAAAAAAACCTCACCCACTATTAGCTTTTTGTCATAAATAGTAGTTTATGACATGTATTTCCAGTTTAATTTTTCATGCTGCAAGCAGGCCTGATTTGAACTCACAAGATGCTGCAGAGAAAATAGCACAGAGAAAAATAATGAGGGCAGCAAGAAAACTGTCCTTTCCAGTACTGATAGGAAGTTAGGAAGTGGGGAAAATGATGCTAGATCTTGTATTTTCAAAATAATTTAGTGTCTGGAAATCCTCCCTGTGCTCTACTTGATGTAGGAGAGATAATTTTTACACTAACATTAGAGACAGTGATGGTTCCCAATTTAGTTCTTCTTTACTTCGTGCAGATTTGGGATCTGTACTCTAATCTTTTATTAAAATGTAGCCTGCAACATCAATACCAATATAGCTTCAGCAGCTTGTATGGTGCTAAGTCTTTCTTTCTTAAGAAAAGAAAAGAAGAAAAAGAAAAGAAAGGAAAAGCTATGATGTGAGCCTTATTAAGGCATCATCATGATGCTTGAGCATCAGGCATCATCAGAGCTGAAAGGGACTCCATGTATCCTTGAGTCTAGCCCCAGTCAACAAGGCACAGTGGGGAATCGAAATCCCAACCTCTGGCTCATACTTAACCACTAAGCTATCTATTAGGATAAGTCACCATGAGCAAAGAGTATCTCAGTCCATTCTGTTCATGGTTTCATTATCCTTCTACACATGGAAGGCAACAGATTTCAAGAAAAAAAATAGGAAAAGGCTGTGCAATAGAGTGGACCCTCTACTTACGGAATTAATCCGTATTGGAACGGTAGCTGCAGGTCGAAAAGTCTGTAGGTCGAGTCTCCATTGACCTACAATGCATCGAAAACCGATTAATCCGTAACCGGGCATTTTTGTTCCGTTTTTGTTCCATTTTGGTTTTTTTCCCGGTCTGTAGCTTGATTCTCTGGCTGCAACTCGAATCTAAATTTTGCGGCCAGAGAAGTCTGTAACTTGAAAAGTCTGTAAGTCGAGCCATCTGTAAGTCGAGAGTCCACTGTACTTAAGATTACATAAATGCAGGAGTAGGTGATAACTTTATTAAACCATTTTATTTGATTGATTTTCAGCTGCCTGATAAAGGTCTTAAGAAAGAGTGCTACCCTGTTTTCCCAAAAGTAAGACCTAACCTGAAAATAAGCCCTAGATTTTTCAGGATGTTCGTAGTATGAGCCCTACCCCAAAAATAAGCTCCTGATAAGTAAAACCCTGCCCTCCACCATTGTGCAGCATTGTACAGCAACCAGAAGATGACATGACTGTATTTGAAAAAAATGTTGATTGTTGTACATGAAAAGAATACATCCCCTGAAAATAAGCCCTAATACATTTTTGGAGCAAAAATTAATATCAGACCCTGTCTTATTTTCAGGGAAACACAGTATATGAGCTGAGAGTCCAGAATCCTGACTCTCATGGAGAGGCATCACAGAAAGCACAGGATTTTCCTCTTCAGACTTGTCACCCTCACACATAATGGGTTAATGAAAATGACATTGGAGGGGCACAGCTGGAAGATTTCTCTCTAGTTGTGATGAGTTTACCCTGATAGATAACAGGGTGAATTAGAGCTCCTGTCAGAATTGTAGATCATTTATTGCAGAAATGAAGTCTTCCCAATTCAGAAAGCCATTAATTTATAAACCAACGAAAATCCTCCATGATGCCCACCCCTGTAGCATTTAGATGTTAAAGCAACTGTGAAGTATCTTTTAGTTTCGAGAAACGTGTGTGTGTGAGAGAGAATTATTTTCTTAAAGGAGCAAATACAGATTGGTTTTCTGAGAATTGAACCAGTACCTTTGGTAGATTATTTTTTTTTTTGAATGTTGCTTTCCGAGCTCTGAAATAAATTGCAATTGCAGAACTCTAGCATTCGAAGGGTCATATGTAGGTGGTTGCCAAGAGATGTACCTTACACTATTAGAATGTTTTTGTTTACCTCCAGCTTCCAGACACTCACAGGTTGTGGACCTAGAATGTGTGCTTAGCTCTCAGAGGGAGTATGCTGGCTTGATAACCTCCTTCTTGTCCTGCACTATCAATTTATATTACTTATATTTAAAGCAAGCTATGTAAAGCCCAGCCTTCAAAATGCCAGGAGACTTTTGCCTCATTTTTTTTTTGCGAGCTCAAAAGCACGAGCTGTTCCAAGGTAGCCTATTTTTGTCTGCTGTACAGAACCATTCCAGACGTACACTCATTACAACAGCCTGACCTCATTTGAACATGGCAGACATATTGAAGGTCTGAGCAGCATAGGGGGGATTCAGTGAATAGGTGTGTGTGTTTTTTCTTTCTCAGAAAAGAAAAGTGGATAGTTAAGACACAAAAGAGCCTAGGAGCAAGAAAGTGTTGGGGGTGGGCTAGCTACAGTATAGTGTTTGAAGTTCTTATTCAGAAATCTGGGCGAATGCAAGATTAAGGTAATTTTGCTGTACACCCAATTCATAGTATACAATGGGGTGGGGTGAGATGTGGACCAGACTCATAGCATAATTCAGTCTTTGCAGAAATTCTGGTATTCTGCACCAACAGGAGAGCAGAGATACCAGCACAAGGATATATTTTCTTTTCCTTTTCTTGTTGGCCATAGAAGACACTGGCACTATTAGAAAGCTAACAGTACAGGTTGGATTATGAACATTATTAGCTTTCTAGTAGTGCTCGTGTCTTCTTTGTCCTCCAGAGGCTCCTTTTCGAAAACTAAACATTGTCCCACTTTCCTGGTGATCCCCAGTGCAGCTGCCGGAAAGTTCGCAAAATCATGCTTAAAACAGCTAGCAAGCACAATTTTTCACATTTTCTCATAAAAAGACACTCCAGGTTTTTTTCCCCTTCTGCATGTTTGCTTCCCTGTACAACTCATTGCTCCTTTGCTACTATCTTAATCAGGTTCTAATGTAAAAAGGGATAGAAAGAGAGGCTAGCTAATTGTAAGTTGGTTTGGGAATTAAAGAAAGGCTAAAGAGGAAGGAAAGTAAATAGAGAGATCTGAAATTGTGTCTCTTTTTATCTATACAGATGGGAAATATTTGAAGGAATGTTTCCTCAAGAGGAAGAGCTGAGACTGGGAGTACAGAATGGAGGATAGTGCTTGGCTTGAAAGCAAATTGCATGGGGAAAGACATTTCGCACCTGGTGAGGGAGAAAAATCAGAACACATTCGTGAGCAGCACTAGAGAGGGACACAGAGAGAAAGGGAATGATGCAGCTAGCCTCAGTCCTGTCGGTCAGTTTTGCAGCCCCACTATGCTATGAGCTGTATTGTATCCCTCTTACTCTTTCATATCTATATGAAACCATTGGGCCGGGTCATTGAGAGTTTTGGACTTGGATGCCATCAGTATGTTGACGATGACACTGATCTCTTTTTCTCCATGTCGTCAGAGTCAGGTGAGATTGTGAAGATGCTGTCCTAGTCTCTGAATGTGGTCATGGGTTGGATTGTTGCAAAAATAACAGTTTGAACACCTTGGTAGGCCAATTCCAATTAGCTACAAGGTGGGAGAAAAAGCGAATGCTCACTGTGAAAGGACTTATTATAATTAAATAATTATTCATTCTGCAGAATAAGGAGTACACACGGGTTAATACCCAAACAACGGGTTTACGGATGCACACTAGCATTTATATACCCTACTAGTTATGTACTGATCTTATCTGCATTCCTCATCTGGCAGGTATAGCTGACTTCTGCCCTCTATCTTATGCATAGGCATGTGTCTCTACTATCTCATCTATAACCTTTCCTGTGTCACCCCCTTCTTGAGTTTCTTAATTCTTTTGACAGTACATTCAACATATTCCTTTCCCAGCAAAAGGGGACTTTGTGGTTCACATGTCTGGGAGCTGGGTAGACAACTTGTTTTGGAGGAATTTGGACTCCCCCCTGAAGAAACATATGTAGAGCTTGTTGGTTCTCCTGAATCAGTCTCCATCACTTGAAGCCTTAGTGGACCTAGTGCTCAGTTCAGAATGCCTGATCTAGTTTTATTTGGCTCCCTGGAGAGGAAAGTTCCTAAACAGGGTTAATCTGACAATCATTCACTGGAAACTTCCTGTTCAAGCTATTATATTGCACTCTTCAAGGCTGCTCTTGAAGACAACATAAATGTTGCAGAATGTACAATACACAGCAAGTTTTCCAGAACCCATATGACACCAGTTCTGAAATAATCGTGCAAGTTGCCGGTATGCTTCCATTCAGAGTGCGGTCAGTGACATTTCGAGTCCTAAATTTCTTGGGATGTAAATGTTAGAGGAAGCACCTCGCCTGCCTGATTAATAAAATCTGTTGGGAGAGTCCTCCTCTGCCTCCCACTATAGAAAATGGTACACGGAGACACATGAGAGCTCTTTCGCTGCTCTAGCAGGCCAAATATGAAATGGTCTCTCTTTGGAGGGCCGACTGATTCCAACATTGCCTTTGCTTTGACACCAGGTTAAAAGCTGGCAATTCACCCAAGCAAAGATAACTCTCCTATCTTTCTGTTTACTATACTTGTCTTAATAGTTTTAACTGTTTTAACTGTTTTTAAAGTTTTAATTGTTTCAAACTATATTAGCTTTTAATATGGTTTTATTGATTGTGTCCTACCCTGAGATCTGTTGATATGGGACAGCTTGGAGAGAAAGGTGTGTGTGTCATATTCCCAGCAAGAGAAAAAGAGGAAGGGACACTTACTGTCACCATTCAGAATTAGAGAATAGATCTTATCTTATAAATCTACTAGAGGTTTCACTGGCAGCCTAATTTATCAGCTCTGACCCAACCTCACTTTCTGAACATTCTTGAATAGAATATATGTTCAAGATGACAGTTCACCCCATGTTGTCTGAAATACAAGGACATTTTTCTCCCTGCCTGTCAAAGATCCCATAGAATTTTCTCTTCCTCCTCTCTCCTCACTGCCCAAAGTGTACAAGGATTAGAAATGATTTTCTTCTGGATCCTTTGCTCCCAAACCTAAGAATAGAATGACATATTGAGATTATCACATGGTACCACTTCCCTAGGATTCCACAGATTTGGTATACGGGTTGTGGTGCTGCACGACATCCCCCATTTAAAAAAAATAGTAGCAGATGGACACATAACATGTCTTCAGGAAGAAGCCTGGCCTAGAGTTTGTTTTCTTTTCCTTTTTTTAAAGCTTTCTTTAGATGGTGAGTTTTTAAAAGTTTAAGGTGGTCAGTCGTGCAATCTCCTGCCCTTGTTTTGGAATGTTTGAGACTGATATTGATATTTCTGAGTGTGTAGTTTGACTGTTAGATTTAGCGGCATGCTCAACTCTATGCAGTTGTTCGTGTTGCAGATGAGAGCTGATCTGGTTTCTCCCAACCTCTGAAGATTCGCTGTGTGAGCAGCCTGTGAAATTCCACTGTGAGCCCCAGAGTGTTCTTACAAGTTAATTCAGTGGCAGAGCCCTTGAGAATATACATTATTCATAAACAAATATTCATTTTGATTGCATAGATTTTTCCATCCACCCAAAGTTAAATGTTAAGTATTTTTATCTGCTGGCTTGGGAAGCTGCTGATGTATGACCCCTGCCATGGCAGGTTTTACCAGGCTGTCAGAAATCAATACAACCTAATACGTAATGGTTTTAGATGGGTTCTGAAAAGATCCCAATCAGCAAAATGGTTCCTTTATAATATACAGGATATATATTTCCTTGTAGTATACAGAAATCTAGAAAAACATACTTTTTGTCTTATGGTGTGCCTAAATATACTGAACTATAAAGAGCAATAATGTTAGATAGCTTTAAAGGTTTATTTGCCTGTTCAGACCATGTAAATACTATGCAATAACATGGTCACTTTAAAGCAGTGCAATGAAAGCTTGTGTGATGAAGCACAGAGCTTGGAAAAGTTACTTTTTTGGACTTCCAGAGTTCCCTTAGAGATCACAGCTGCAGGGGAATTCAGAAATTTTCATGATAAAAAAATAATCCTTTCAAACGTTGGCACTACAGCAGGAACTAAGCAAGGAGGCCCATTATTCAAATATAAAGATGTAACATTTCTGGAAAGTTTGTAGCCATGGTAAAGTAATTTCCCCCCCAGAAAACCAAATTTTGGAGAAAATTAAAATATATATTCATTTAAAATCTGGTACTGATTACACGGTTCTGGTAAGCAGTGAAAACATTTAAATGCATTTTCTGCTTGTGGGAACTGACAACACTTGTGAAGACAGTAGTCGTAATAAGCATAACAATGAAGGGAAACAAATTAAGCAACCTCCCACAGATTTAGTGCAATAATTGCAATATGATGGACAGTATACTGTTGGTGGCCCCAATTAGAGTAGACCACAGACTTACCATTTAAGAGCAGATTCAATTGGTCTGCTCTCTGATTGGGACAAAATACTTGGTAATGTTATGTGTAAAATGCTTTGAATATATGAAGTACAATATTACATGCTAAGTATTATTATTGTTATAGATAACTTCTACTGCAAAAAGAAAATTTTCATTTTACATCTAGTCTGTACTGTTATACAAGAATATTATTTCCTAGAGTGCCAATTCACTTCTTTTCACAGGGAAAAAAAACACCAGATTAAAAAAAATAAGGAAGAAGATACTTTTTCAATTATTATTGCTATTATTTAACAGAATATTCAACAACAGAATGAAATGTAGTGGGGATGAGTGTAAAGTTTTGTATCTATGGAAAAACACCAATACACATGTACAAGATGAGAGATACTTGGTTCAATAATACTACAACTGAAATTGTCATAAATCACAAGTGAGCAGTGCAGTATGGCTGTAAAAAGACAAATACTATTTCAGGCTGCATTAACAGATTATAGTCTGTGGGAAGTACTAGCATTAGTACCAATACTAGGCCATGTCTTGAGTATTATGTCCAGTACTGGACACCCCATATTAAAAAGAATGCTGACAAACTGGAAGAAGTTCAGAGGAGGGCAGCAAAGATGATCAGGGGACTGGAAACCAAGCCCTGTGAAGAAAGACTGAAAGAACTGTGGATGTTTAGCGTTGAGAAAAGAAGGCTGATATGATAGCACTTTTCAGATACTTGAAAGGTGACACAGAGGAGAGCCAGGATCTGTTCTTGATCATCTCAGAGTGCAGGATGCATAATAATGGGCTTAAATTACAGGAAGCCAGATTTCAGTTGAATATCAGGAAAAACTGTTAGGAGTCCTATGACAATGGAAGCAAATAGCACTGGAGATGTTCAAAAGAAAGTTAGAAAACCATCTGTCAGAAAAAGTTTGATTTGGATTCTTGCATTGAGCAGGGGATGGGCTCAATGGCCTTATGTGTCCCTTTCAACTCCATTATCCTGTGATTCTATGATTCCATTACAGTGGTGCCTCGACTTACAAACTTAATTGGTTCTGGAACTCCGGTCGTAACTCGAAATGGTTGTAAGTCGAAGCACCATTTCCCATAGGAATGCATTGAAATGCAATTAATCCATTTTGGCCGAAGAAAAAAAATCACCACCACCCCCAAAACACTGCAAGACCCATCAGAAATGCGATTAATCTATTCCGGCTGAAGGGGGGGAAGAAAAGCAAACAAACCATGCAAGACCCATTGGAAATGCAAAAAAGCAAAGCAGAAAGCAAGCAAAGTCTGCAAGACCCATCAGAAGTGCAAAAAAAGCAGCGCAGAAATTAAGCAAACCGTGCCAGACGCTTCGGAAATGCAAAAAAGCAAAGCAAACAAACAAACCCCACAAGACCCACTGGAAATGGGGGGGACACTAAAAAGCAAACAAACTCCGCAAGACTCATTGGAAATGGGGGAAAACCCAAAAAGCAAACCCCCCAAAAGCCATTGGAAATGGGGAAAAACAACCCCCAAAACAAACAAATCCTGGAAAATCCATCACAGCATAGAAACATAATCACACCACCCAGCCCAAAACCACGCTGCAAAACCCACCCAGAACAGTTTTTTAAAACGCAGAAAGCAGCACCTTACCTTACCAGGCAGTCCGAAGCCTCCTCCGATCGCACTCACTCTAACCGTTGGGGCAAAAGAGCTACAAAGAAACAGCCTCTTCGCCTACCAACGGTTAGAAATTTGAATTCCCCACCTTTTTCCCCTGCCATTTTTGGTTGTATTTCGAAGCTCTGGCTGCAAGTTGAAGCAAAATTTTGTGGCTGGAACTGGTTGTAACTCAAAATATTTGTGTGTCGGGATGTTCGTAAGTCAAGGTGCCACTGTATTAATGAGACAGTGTTTTGGCTTGACTTGGAAAATAGATTATGCCTGTCCATGGATGTTATAAGCACAGCATTCTGATAAGTTGTTTATAATGTTGTAAAACACAGCTCTTTCTTTTGAGATTTTACAATTAATCCATGATGATTTATCACTCTTGTTGCTAAGAGCAGACAGTCTAGTATCTTCCGTATGCATTGGATTACAATCGACTGATGGTCGTGCTGTCTCAAGAAGGTGAGATATGTAATGTAAACCATTAGACCAGTCCAAACCATCTTTAAACAAAACCCTGTATACCAGGGCAAGTCAGAAAGAGTATCACTGGCTGTTTAACTGACAAAATATTTGCATCTCTAGATGCTTCACATGGAAAACTGTGGCTAAAATCCAGTAGCATATAGTGACACATTTTAAGACTGCATAAGTGGCAACAGCCATTTAAAAAAATATCCTCTCCCCCTCACCCCGCAAGGTTCTAAGGCTCCTTTATGATCCCTTTCACCCTTGGGGTCTGCAGGATGGGGGGATCTTTTAATTTTCAAAAATCATTGCTGCCAGGGTGATTTTACTTTTGCGTAATTAATTTCCCTCCAGCAATTGCTGAAAGAAAGTCTCTAAAACACAGATGATTTATGAAAGAGGGATACACAATTGTCTTGTGTTTTGAGTTTCCTCTTTCATGTAACCTTTCAGTGTCCTTTGAATGGTAAAATATCTGAGGGCTATCGGTAGCAGTGAGTGAGAACTTCTGGGAGTAGGGGAGCAGGAATTTTGAATCTGAAGAAGGCCTTAAACCCAGTGAGGGGAGGTGCTATTTGAATCAGTTGTTAGACATGTTACTGTATGCGGAGATCGTGATGCGCTTCATGTTGGATTGCTGCCCACCTGCACCTCCCTTTTAGACTCTCATTTCGTTTTTGCCTTTTCCTCATTTTTTTGGATCATCATTATTTTTTCCTGCTATACAGCCTGTACTGTATATGCCAATGTGCCTCCTTGAGATTATTTTTTTGGATTTTTCTTTATTATTTCGTTTTGGATTCCCCCACCCTTGTGTCTTTTCATTTATTTGATTAGTTTTTGTTGCCACCTGCCTCCCTTTTATTTTCTTGCTTGCATTTCAGGGTTTTTTTTTTTTTTTTGAAAGGAGATTGTTCATGTGTGCTTTATTTTGTGATACTCCCCCATGGGATATTTTCACTGTTTGATTGGTTGATTTTAAAAAAACCACCCTGGTTTTTGGTTAATTTAATGTGTGTTTCTTCTGTTGAAGGTGTATATTTTAGTGGATTTGGGGGATGCTATTTTATTTGTTTCTGTGGGGTGGTCCATGTGAGTGGACTTTATGACTGTGCTGTTGTGTGACTGGGTCGTTTGGATGTTTTTGGTTTGGCACTGCATGGTGCATTTCTCTTTGGTTCTTCTTGGTGTTATGTTGTTGGTTGCCATGGTGAGTGGGTGTTTGTGCCCCAGGCATCCAGTCGCTGGCTGTTTTCTTGCCTCCCCCCACTCCCCCGCAATGTTGCTCAGGCCCAAGGAGTCTGTTGTACTGTGTGGGTGCTGTTGTTTTGAATGTGACCATTGCCTGCTTTGGGAGTACACGGATTCTCTTTTGCCTTGTCTCTTTTTTTTCCAGAGTAGTTTTAAAGGGCTTTTAAAGGGCTTTTTAGAGTAACAGAAAATGTGGGGAAATATTAATGGAGAACCTGAACGAAACTACATGTGCAAGGTATATGAAAATGAAATGAAATGAAAGAGGCATTCCAGAAGAATTTGAATTGAAAGAAATACAAATCGTTTTGCCATGACATCCCATATCTGGACCTGTGACATGGGGGACTATAATGTGATTTTGAGAATGTTATATGGTAGAATAAACGGCATGTCAGAGTCAGTTTTTTGTGTCTTTAAGGTATCTAGATTATGCTGGTTAAAGATGCCAAATAGTTCATTTGGGAGTAGAACTGACTTCGGAGGGTGCAGTTAGAGCAGTTAAAATTCTTCATGGCTTCAGGTGGTATAGTTGTGCTGTGATTGCATTCTGGATGTAGAAAGAGGATGCTATGAAACCCTTCAGTCTTATTAGGGACTGTACCAACAGTATACATTTACCGTAAAACTGTTTCACATTTTTTAACTGCCTTGGCTCCAAGTCATTCTGAAAGCTGCAGTTCTGTAAAGAGTTGGGACTTTCTAATAAGATCTTGGTGTCCTGCAGATTCCTCAATTGTAACACTTCTAGTAGTTTTGAGAGTTACAATCCATTCAAAGGTTTTTTAGTCACTTTGAAAAACTTTGAGCAGAATCATGTTGTGTTTTCACACCAGTGTAACACAACTGAAATTTGGCATAAATCCTGCCAACGAATTGCCTCAGGTTAAGAATTCAGTGTAGGCATTCGCTGTTGCGGACCCAATCTTGGAACTCAGCATTCAAGAGCAAATGCCTATCCTGGCTTCTTAACTTGCAGCCATTCACCACTGACATTTATCAACCAATCTTTATTTTATGGCCACAAATCCAATAAACTTTGCTTCTCAGCCTTTCGACTAAAACCAGGTGTAGTATTACTGACGTTTATGCCAATCAAGTTACACTGGTGGATGTAACTAACAAGGTTATTGGCCACAGACTGTGGTCTGAGGGGAGCAGTAGGTGTACTAAAGACCTTTCCTGTCAATGGGACTAGACAGTGGCTCTCCAACTAAAATGATCTTTGGATTTTGTTTAAATTGGATTTTTGTTTGTTTGTATTTAAATGCAAAACATTCTGCATCAGTAGCTGATATGTATACTGTATCTGTTGAATGTGTATAATTTTACTCTTAGAGAATCTATGGTCTTTGCAATATGCTCGAATTGTTGATCATAAAGTAGGACAGATGTTAAGTTAAGCTGCTTTGTGTAAAGGAAAACATCCAATTAAATGTGCTCTTTCTGAGAAACATTTGTAAAGAGGCCATGTATCAAAGGACAATGGAATCTCTGAGAACTACTTATTTTGTCAGCTCCCTTGTTCCATGTTTCATGAAATATTTCAAATTAGATGCCAGCAAACGTAAATAACATCTATATTCATGGCTATGGTTATGGGAAAGTAAAACCAGCTATAAATTTAAAAAATCAGAATTCTGCAGTCAACATTTTGGTCAGTACCTTCCAGCAAGCTGATCCCTCTCTTCTTATGTATTATGGGAAATATCTCCCTGTCTTCCCTATCCCATATCTCTTAACCACCTTTTATCTCCCTGAAGCAAGTTCTTAATCAATGTAATCCTTTTTTTTAGCTGTTACACTCTTTTATCTGTGTTGTGACAGTCCTTTGCAGGAGCACGGAAAGCTCATTAATGGATGTTTGGTACAATTTCCAGAATATTGTAGCCAGCATTTTAAAGTATATTAAAAAGTGCTTGAACAGCCTGAGTAACTGAAAAGGATTTTGTCTAATGCCTACAAGAAAACTGTGCTGGTGACAAGTAGGCCTCCCGTGGGTGAGGGAAGAATTCTGTCACTGAGGCACTATGGGTAAGAGTGCCTCTCTAGTTGTCACCCATTTCATTTCAGTCAGGGAAGGCCCACAAGTAAGGCTGTTGGCAGGTGGCCTTAGAGCACTGGTTCTTAACCTTGGGTTAGTCAGGAGTTTTGAACTGCAACTCCCAGAAGCCTTCACCACCAACTGTGCTGGCTGGGGTTTCTGGGAGTTGCAGTTCAAAAACATCCGAGTAACAAAGAACCACTGCCTTAGAGCATGTTGAGGTAGTTATGAAAATTGGCAGTTCTTCCGGTATGTAGGTCATGTGGCATTTAGGGCTTTAAAACTTTTTAGATATTTAAAGGACATTAACCCTTTTTTTACTTCTATGGTCCACCTTACAAGACTAGATAGGCCATGATGAGCGTATTAGTGTTGGTGAGACCAAGATGGAGGCAATCTTATTTTCTGTGTTTGAGAAATCAATCAGACTTCAAAGGAGTGCCCTGCTTAAGTCCTGGCTTTCTGCTCCTCTTGCAAGGCCAGCAGTCTTCATGTTGAACTTTCCCCATTTCAAGTACAATATAAGATGCCATGCCTAAAAAATGTAAAGAATAAAGAGTCTTGAAGCTGCAGTCTGGTTTAAGAAGCTTTGTGTGCTTTGTTTTGTGCAACCATTTTCTTTCTCCCTCCTACTCCTTTGTGTTATAGTTGCAGAGGATTTTCAGGCCCTTTCAAATGGAGTTCCTTCTCTGTGACGCTATGACAAGTTTGAAGTTTCGTATCATTTAGCTGCAATTTTTAAGGAGGTGTATGAATATATACTATAATTTTGCAGTCTGGCCATTGTGGGCCTTCACATCCACATTTGAACACTTTTTCTGGAAGAACAGGAATTGACTTTGTGTACTACGATAATCCCTTGGTGGTAAGGAGAAAGGCTTCACTGTATGAGGATGGCATGTTGGTAATACAGGATATTGCATCCATCAGTAGTTGTCTTCTTCAAGGCAATATAGGAAGGATAATCTGATTCAGTTTTTTTTTTACAAAATAAACCATAGTTTTTTAAACATTCTTCCAGGATTTTGTGTTGGTTCTTTTGCATTGTTTGTGCTCCTAGTTCTAACTGTTTTATTACAGTATTAGTGGTTTTCAAAAGTTGTTTATGTGTGTGTACGCACTGGTAAGCCACCTTAACAGCCCTTTGGGTAACACAAGTGAAAAGGGGGAAATAAATAGAACACTTTGATAGTGGAGAAGTGATAGATAGTGATTATATGAGAGGCAATTTAAAGGACTGGAGGGGCTTTCTCTCTTTTGGTACATTCAGCTCTTGTTCAGTTTTAGAGGGTGTCTTTACTGATATTGATTTCAGACTAATTTGTTCTATGGTTCAGTGCATGCTGCTGAATTCCTGTCACACACACGGCCTGTGCATTCAGAGGTAAAATCATGGTATTCAAGGCTCAAATTAATGTCAATGGTATGAGGTGGTTTTTTTTTTTTTTTAGCTGAGTCAGTGCATTGATCTGTCTCACCCAGAGCTGGGAAACATTATTTCTTTGGGTTACATATTCTCAAGATACTGTTCTAGAACAGTGTGCAGAATTCCACAGCTAATGGCCACACTGGCTGTCAGATTTTTGGGAATTATAGAAAAAAAATAGCAGCTAAATAATATTTCTGAGCTCTGCCTCTCTCATGCTATTATCTACTATGGTTGACAGTAGAACTGCAGTAAAAATTGCAGCTAAATAACATTTTCAAGATCTGTGTCTCTCACAATATTATCTACTATGGTTGATGATAGTTCTCCTAGGCCCTTGTTATGAATTGTTCCAACTTCTGCCAGCAGAGATCTATTAACAGGACTTTGCATTGTACAAGGCTGGCCCTGCTGCTAAGCAGAGTGAGCCAGCCTCTGCTGCCATCAATGTTGTTATGTGTGCGAGGGGGTCATAACAGGTGAGCACATTGTTAGTAATTTAATTTGTTATTATTGTAGTTTCATTGCTGGGAATAGGAAAATATGTTTGCACAGTATTCTGAGCAGAATCCTTATTACCTTATGCTGTTGATTAAGGGCAACCACACAAGCAATTCTCCATGGTTTAGAAGCTGCTCATTGTGCTCCCTGTATCCACCAGTCAAGTAAATAGTCATGCACCCAATCTCATGATGGACTGCAAGCCAAAAGGGAAGGCAACTTCTGTGATAGATCATTTTTCTTTGGTGTGATTTTGGTCTCCGTTCTGCATGCCAAAACATATTGGTTGACTTTGAGTTCCAGACCCCTTGATTTGATTGGATTGTGGGCACCATTTACTGATCCACCTGCAAGAATAAAATGTTTTAGGCTGGTCCTTTTGTTGCCTCAATGTATTCTACTGTATATGTGCGTAAAGTATATGATCACCCATGTGATTATGATTTTGCTCAATTCTATAATTGCCAAAGGTTCAGAGATCATAGTTCTACTTGGCCAAGATGATGGTAGGATGTATTAAACAAACCCTTGTGTTGGAGGTAGCATTATAGCTGTGACTGTGGGAAATCTCTGTGAGCATATTTCCTTCCGTCCAATGCTTCCACACAGTTAAGGTAGCAGCTGTTCAGACCAATTTTGGAAAGAAATGAGACAGATAATTAGTACACTCTTGCCTAAGTAACTGTTTGTTTAGGTTCAGGAGTGTTGGGATAGTGCCACCAGCCACTTCAGTTTGCTTGTGTCATTGAGATCCTTTCTGACTTATTGCTTATGAAAAGGAAGTCTGGCTCTTCTTCATGCAAGAGCAGCCTTGGTTGTCAGCCTTAGAGAAATGTCCTTGCTCTTGAATATAACAGACATAAAAACACACTATAGTAGTGACGGGCTTAAGTACTTGGACTGCGTTAGCACTTTGGCCTCCCTCCAAAGTCTGTCTGGAAGCCCATATACGGTAGCACCAGCACGTTCCCAGGTTTTAGACATGCTGGCAAGAAGCAGTCAGAAGAACTCGCCAAGTCCTCCTGACTTGGACTATGAACAGCAATAACCAAGGTTCTTACAAAGAGATTACTTTCAAATGATCAGGAAACAAGGGGTGCTTCCTATTTTTAAATGACTGCAATAGCTTTCCCATGCAAAGGTTTTCAAAATGACATAAAAAGATATGGAACATCTAACCCCCCCCCCCCAAACAACCAAGAAACATAGCGAACCCAAATGTAAACAACAGAATCAGTAAATCAATAGCCATTATTAAAGCCATACAGGAGATGCATACGTCAGTTAAGAGCCTTAGTGAATAAAGCATTTTTGATCAGGTACATAAGCTTCAATAATCAATGTAATCTTACTGTAATATTTAATACTGTAAAACTGTAATGTTACAAATCTGTATGGAAAGGATATGCCCAAGATGAAAGACCACCACTGAAAAGGTCCTCCCCTTTACCATAATTTTCCTTAATCCTGACAGAAAAGATAGTCAGAAAATAATATCTGAAACTGAATTTTAATGGTCAGGCAGGACAGGTCTCAAGTTGTTTAGTGCTTTAAAGATGAAAAACAGCATTTTACTTCATGCTGGGTAATAAATTAATTCCCTGTGTTGTCTGCTTAACAGTGGCATGGGTATGTGAGAACTGACATCCCAATTAACAATCTGTGTGCCATGAAGTGAAATTACTGATATTTCCCTTTTCCTCCTTCTCCTCCTCCTCAGCCTCTTGCCTTCTTCCTCTCCCTCTCGCTGCTGAGTCACCGCGCTCGCTCGCCCTCCCCCTGCCCATTTCCCTTTTCCTCCTCCTCCTCCTCCTCAGCCTCTTGCTCTTCCTCGCCCTCTCGCTGCCATGCCTGAGCCGCCACCGGGCTGCCCGCTGCCCCGTGCCGCTGAGCCAGCCGCGCGCTCGCCCGCCACCCCCCCATTTCCCCTCTTCCTCCTCCTCCTGTTGGGGGGGTCGTCTTATACGGCCGGTCGCCTTGTGCGCCAGCAAATACGGTATTTGTTTAAACCCCATTGCCAAAATACTTGTCATTATAAAAATTGTGGGAGCTTTAATTTAAAACATCTGGAGGGTGCCATGTTGCCTACCCTACAATACAGGCTCCAAGCCAAAATGTGCCTCCATTGAGACTCTGACATTTAAACAAATAAGGGAAAATTGGGAGGACCAGGCTTCAGATGAAGGCCTCAGCTAAGAGATGTCATCTTCTCCCAAGTCTCTGTCCATGGTACTGAAAGACCCCTCCTTCACTTTTCTATCTCTTGTGAAAAGTTTGTCTGTTTGCTGCTTGTTCTTTCATTCTCTCTCACTTTTCTCTTTCTGTACCCCAACTCCTCGCTGATCCGTGTTCTCATGATTTACAAATGGGGTCCACTTTACTAGCAGTGGAAAAACTCACAATTTACTCTGGTTGTACTCATTGCAGAATATCAACAATTTGAATCTATTCATTGGCATTTTACTGTCTTAGTAGGAAGATAGAAGATCTAGAAGAACAGTGCCTGCATGGATGTGTTCATATTTTTAAATACTGTATATCTTTACATTTGTTACAAAAGGCAAATCGGAGCAGCTGTCAGAAAATAAGGAACTACAGCTGTCTGTATTGTAATTGATTCTTTCTTCCTTTCAAAAAAATCCATTAAGAAATCAACCTCAAGCCACTACTGAATCAAATCTATGAAAAATAAAAATTGTGAAATGAATTATACACCTGGCTGCCTACATGGAGACCAGAACAAATAATAGGGTGGTGCAAACCCAGCCAGGGTGGCTGCAGAATCTTCTCTTTGTCTCTTTGCTGAGCCAATGGTGCTGGCGCTGCTCTTCCAGTTTTGACTCCATCATCCACCCTGCACCCTTTGCTACTGCTCCTGCTTTGCTGCCACTGTGCAAGGAAGCCATGAGTTGAAAAAGTTTAGGAACCACTGCTTTATATCATTCATTTAATTGAAAAATCATGTTTCATTGCTATTATTTGAAAGTAATTTGAAAGTAATTCTTTCATATTCAAATTCCATTGTTCTTTGTCAAATATTGATACAAGTGCTGTTTTAGGACATGGCTCTATATTTAACTTAATTATTTCATTTATTTCTATAAAGACTAACCCACATTTTAATATATTGTTGCATTCCCATCATATATGAAAATAAATACCAACTTTCTGAGAACCTCTCCAACACATCATTTATCTGATTTACTTTAATTGGAGTTAAACTAGTTTATTAAAAATCCTTTATATTTTTATACATAAACTTAAGTATTCTTCTGTGCCATATATTTGTCCACACCTCAGTACTTATTTCTTTTGCAGAATCATATTCCCAGAATGATTTGAGGAAATCTTGCTATCTTCAGCTTTAAATAACATTTTTATAAATTTTACTGGTTAACCCTTTCATTATCCTAAATTTATCTATTTTTTCTTCTGTAATATAATTTCTTCAAATTTTAGAAGCTCCCTACATTTGCCATTTCATTTAACCCAGAATTTAAACCATTACTGTAATTGAATAAGATTAAACCTAGATATTTTGTCCAATCCTAACATCTCCTTAATTTGCTCTTTATTCCTCACCCTTTCCAACCAATCTTTTATCCTAATAACTTGTTCCATCCTTAATACATTTCCTAAATTATGTTTGTGATTTTCTGGAAATTCCTTCAATTTTATCACTTGGTATAATAGGGAAATTGATGGAATAAAATTGTTGTATTATTAACCAACAAAACTGTAACTAGTGCTCTGGGCACATTTACTTATGGTACCATAAATGCATCAGATGCAACCCGAATTTATCATCATAGTTTCTCCAGAAGACATTATAGCAAGCCACCAAAGGCCTTTGAACATGTGAGTCAAGATGGAAAGGATCCTGAAAACTCTGGAGCAGTTTTGCTACACCTCACCTTACCTTAAGGGCACAGTGATGATAGGGAAGCATTGCTTCTTTGTCACCATCAGTATTGAAACATAGGCTGTACACTGAGTAGGGGGTGCCTTTTTCCAATATGTGCCAATATATTCCCTTGGGGTAATTTGTCAACATCTAAAGGCTGGTGGTTGGCAGACCCAAAGCCAGCAGTGTCCCCTTTCACCCCATCTCTTTCTATATTACCCCCCTTTGCCACTCCACTCTTTTTTCTTCTCCTTCTTCCTGCCCTTTTCTTCTCAACTCATCAGGCTCTCAGGGTAGAGATGGGTTCCCATTATCAGATGTCTGAAGTAATCACTTGAAGATGATGTTATAAATTAGGCAGACACTAGTCTGAGGATCACAAGTTGCCCACCTAACTTGGAAAGTGAGTGGATAAAGGGCCACCAAAAGGCTGCATATGGCCCCCAGGGATCCAGATGTGGTAGCATTCCTGCTCCCAAGCCTGCCCACCCAGCCATTTAAGACAAATAATTTTAACTCCCCCCCCCTCCATTGACTCACAAGATTTCACTGTGCCTTCTTGGTGGCAAATCTGCTACTTCTTGAGTCCTTCTCCCCAAAAATTAATGTAATTTTTAAAGACATCCTTCAGTCTTGAGGGACTATGGTAACATGCTCTGAATAGAGGTCTTGGAACAGCGTCTAGTGTGGCTGAGGAGGCCGATTCGAGAGTGACAATCCCTTCCACACTGAAGACAAATACAGTCTGTCCCCTGTCCAGCTCCCTGATTTTGTTGGTTTTGGGATTGCCTCTTTGCCTTGGCCTGCTGAACAAGTATCTCTTCAAAATGGGAGAGGCCATGATGCACCGCGTGCCTCCAGGCTGAATGCTCAGATGTCTAGGTTTCCCATCTGTTGAGATCCATTCCTAAGGCCTTCGGAATCTGAATTACCACCAAAATGTAGAAGGGGGGACTTTCTGTTAAAAAAAACTTAAGATCTTTGGTGGGGCTTTAGAGGTGTGCAGCCCTCAGAGTCTGAACAAGGATATGTGCAGATGTTTGGAAGTTGTCTACCCTGTTTCCCCGAAAATAAGACCTAACCTGAAAATAAGCCCTAGTATGATTTTTCAGGAGGTTGGTAATATAATCCCTACCCCAAAAATAAGCCTCAGTTAAGTGAAATCCTGTCCTCCACCATTGTGCAGCAACCAGATAGGCGGGGTATAAATCAAATAAATAAATAAATAAATAAAATAAATGTAGATAGTTGTACATGGAAAAAATAAAACATCTCCTGAAAATAAGCCCTAATGCGTTTTTGGGAGCAAAAAATTGATATAAGACCCTGTCTTATTTTCGGGGAAACATGGTACAGTATCACTTCTCTAACTTGTGTTCAGTTGTATTCACTTCCTATTTTGTGACATTTGTGAAGGAAATGCTTGTGTCTTTTTATTTGCTTTCCACTCTCTCTCTCTCTCTGGCAAACCAAGGAGCTAAGCAAGCTCTATCCATTGGGAAAGCTTTCTTAGAAACAATAATGTTGACTTGTTCACACAGTAGCCAAGGCACTGACAGGAGGACCAGCCATTCCAGGCTGGAAATTAGTAAGGGCTTTTTCAGCAACCCATCAACATCTGAACAAGACTACCTTCTTCCTTCTGTGCCACAGTAGAGAGAAGAAGCTGCAACAAGGTTAAACAGCGACAGCAAATCAATTGACCATGATAAGGAGATCAAAGGGAAAGCCCCCACATTCAAATCAATATTCTCCTAAACCAGTAGGAGCCACAAATGAAGAGTGCAACCCACAGCATGCATTGGTTGAATGATATGTTTGGGCAGATGATTACTTCAGTTATGCTAAACTATGCTAGCCTTTCTTTAACTTGACTGGTGTTTATAGGGTTGCTGAGGTCACTTCCTTCTCACATATCTTCCTTGATCTTATTTGGGATAGGGCAAAGGAGACCACTCAGCTTTGTTTTTCAGAGGTTAGAGGGCAGCTCTCTACATCTCCACCTTAGTTGGCTAGAAGTAAGATTCTTATTATCTCTTCTTTTTCAATGCATTTCTCAAACAAACCCTGGTGTTCTTATTTTCCTAGAATAAGAAAGTCTGGATATGATCTTATTCCAAAGGAAAAAAGTGTACTAACCAATTTTATATTCGGGATCTGAGTCCATGAGTTAACTTAGCTTTGATTTGCTCTGCTGACTATCATAATGTCTGAAAATAACTCTGTCAGCTCAGGCAGGGAGACTGATAGCTATATAGTGCATAAACAGAATTCCCAGTCTGTTGCACCAATGTCCTAACACTGGTTACAAACACGTAAAATTGGCAGTCATTTGGATAGGAAGTCTGGTGAGTGAGAAGGTCTCTTTGAAGTGAACGACGATGCACTGTCCACACACACACAAAAGCAATCCTATGTTGTTGCTATGCCAATAATCAAGAAGGATGTTTGAAGGATCATCTCCTTACCTTACTGAATATTGGTCAACTTAGGTTGATGGGAGTTGTCATGTTATATAAGTTGCAATATAGGTTGTGCCTATTTTTGGTAATGTAATATGGTAAGTAGTGCCAAGAGTGTGCAAGAAGAGTGATTGACAGGTGTGGAATCTCTGTCAGAGAGTGTGTCGTTGCATATGGATGAACACTAATGGAGAACTCCAGAGGAAGAGGTGCTATTTGGAATGATGTGTTGAGAGTGAGCTTGAGATGATAGGAAAGGAACTGGGTTTTGGAGAAGAGGTATGGAAAGCTGGAGATGGTGTTTAAGGGGAATAGATGGGAGTAAAGAAAGAGAGAGACTGTATATATGTGAGGGGAAAGTATATTGACAGGTGCATTTCTGATGCAGTGTAGCTGTTACAGAAGCCATTGTCCTGATCAATATTTATATGCATGAAGCTCACACTTTAAAAGCTGGAAGCTTGAGCTGATAAAGTGCTGGTCATGCACAGTCACATGCCTGATCTTATGATCTGGTTTCACTCTGGCAGCAGCTCCCACAGGTTGAGTTCTGCATATGTAAATGCGGTATTACGTGCCATGTTGGTCACTGTGTTAATGTTCTGAAGGTGACAAGAAATTATGTGGAAATATGTATCAATGTATTTTTGTAATTAGTAAAATGGTCTTGTTGTTTAACCGTAACCAATGTTAGATCTCTAAAGCAAAGATAATGAGTGGAGCCTATCCTTGATTGATGCCTAAAATTGTGATAGTTACAGACTTCATGCACTAAAAGTGAGAACTGGATCTAGTAAAGAACCTGGTCACTCTGGTACACTGAAATAAATGCATGAAAGTGGTTGTGTTTGCTGTTTCATGAGGCAAGGGAGTACCCAAGGTGTTAATTTCAAGTTGGGGTCATCAGAGGACTCCAATTACATCTGGAGAGCACCAGTTTGACTACCCCTGCTGTAGCTTCCATCTACATCTGCTGTTATTATTATGTAATTCCTATCTTGGTGTAGACTGACTTTGCAGCTGTAATTTTGCAACTCAGTGTGCAGACATGTCATTCTAAATGACCTTTTCATTTTGTCATGCAGTCTCTTTATCATGTCTCAGAATATTTGGAAATGTAAGAGACTGCCGTTTCGATTTCAGAGCTGCTTGTTGTGCTGCAGAAAAAATGAGCTTTTCATTATTATTAGGAAAGCAACATATAGTGGGGATTTACAGTAGTGTCTACTTTATTGGAGTTTAATTATAAATTTGAAATGTAAGTTGATTTGTCAGAATTGGGGTGGACAGCTGTGGCCCCTCTGGATTTTTTGGCCTACAGTTCCCATCAGCCTTAGCCAGTGTAGCCAATATTGAAAGATTATGGGAACTGCAGTCCAAGAACATCTTAAGACCCTGGTTTCCCAACTGTGCTGTGACACAGAATAGCAGTCCCAAACAGAAAGTTTCTGGAGAGCCGGCAAGTCAGTCCTGTATAGAAGAACAAATTATTGTGCTTTACCAATTAAAAGTTGAACTACATATGACCCAGGAGATCCACAATTGGCTTTTTTTGGCAACTTTTTCTGTCTTTAAAATGAGCTGCAAATGCTAGATGTAACAGTTAACTCTTTACCTCTGTGCCATTGTCATGACTTGAATCCTTCTCCATAGCTGCTTTTTTAGCCACAGAGAGGCAAAAATACAGATAGCAGCCTCAGCATGTCATAGGAGATTTATTTGGTCTTTTCTCCCACAGAAAAGACCAACCAATTCAGCCTCAGTCAGACTTGAGCCCCCCCCCCCCCAGTGGCTGTTTTTAGTGGAGGAAAATCAGAAATGTATCTCTCAGGCACTGTGTAGTTTAGCCCAAATCCTCCCATTTATTATAGGAACATCTCTAATTGTCTGTACCTTCCTTCCTCATCCTTCACATTTTCTTGTTGTTGTCTAATTCAGGAAATTAAAGTAACTGAATGAAATCACAATTGTTTCTATGCTATATGGTGAGGTTCTCTGCAATGTCTTAAGAACAGGGACAAGGACTGAAAGAGGCAGAAGTTGTTGGGGCGGTTACAGTGTGGAGATATAAGATTATATGAATGAGCAAGGTACTGAAATTGCCACTTGATCTGAGTCATAACAGTTTCTAGCAGAAGAATTAGTTTAACTCAAATTTTTATTCCAATTATAGAGAACAAAGCTTGGTTAATAGGCACCCCTTCTTTAAGAGATGGCTTGGAGAACAATAGCTTTTCACACAGACGCACACACACAATCTCATGCAGAATTATATTCCCATTTGATAGCTTTAGTCTGGCACTAAGAAATATTTAGGTGTTATTGGAAGTGGGTTTTACCTGTAGCATGATAATAGGTGTTACAGATGTCTTTGCTTCCTAGAAGAAACAGAGGGGGGTGATGAAGACAACCCTCTGTAAAAAGTGATCAAGGTGGATCAGAAGGTATGAGGGAGATGGAGCCATTTCTAACACAGGCCTTTCAGTGTAATAGCTCAACTAGCATTTTATAATGGTCCTGTTATTGTCGTTGTGTTTGTATATGGATGGAAAAGTACAACAGCAAGTTAAAAAGCGAATATGCTTTCTCAACTACAATGGCTCAGATTGTGCACACCTGACTATATATGGATTAGTGGCATGTCACCAATCCTAGCAAAATGAAGTTACAGCATAATAAGAATTCAGGTCACCCAGCCTTCTCCCTCTTTTGTGTGCATGTGTGCATGCACAGAAACAGGTTTATGAAATATATGGGGAAACAACTGTGCAGGCACTCTGAGATATCTGAGAAATATGGATATTATTACAGTATTTTGGATAAGTGTGGATAATTCCTGAACCTCACAGAGAGGTCTAAATTAAAAGATCAGAATTAATTTTTGTTTAGCAATGTCCATCTATTCTTGCTTGTCTGTTATTGCTCTGGAATCCTACAAGATGATGCTGAGAAGAAAAGATAATATTCAACAAATGAAAGCTTGAGTAGTAAGGCCCTTGACTTTTGCAGTCAGTCCCAATTTGAATATCTCCTTGCAGCTTTATTTATAACTGAGTGTGAGGGAGATAATTGAATGCATGTCAAGCAGTGGAATGGAGAACATACCTCACAGCTACGTAAGTCTTGTTACAAGTGGCACCACAGCTCATTTTGGGTCCGAATGGAAGGCAGGCTCTAAAAATCTGCTTGAGTCCAACTGCTTCTATATAATATTAGAAATACAGTGGTGCCCCGCACAGCGAGGTTAATCCGTTCCGGATTAACCTTCGCTGTGGGAAACATTGCTGTGCAGGAGGGAAAAAGCCATAGAAACGCATTGAACTTTGTTCAATGCGTTCCTATGGCTTTCAAATTCACCGTTCAGCGAAGTTCCTCCATAGGCGGCAGCCATTTTCGCGCCCTCCCCTCGCAGAACGAGGGCGCCAAAATGGCTGCCATCAGCTGTCCGGCAGGTCCAAAATGGCCGCCGGAACAGCCGAAAGGGGCCGGGGCGCAGCATTTTCGTGCCCTTGGTAAGCAAGGGGAGCGCGCGAAAACGCTGCCGGAAGCCCCGAAATGGTTGCGCGCAGCCATTTCGGGGCTTCCGCAGCATTTTCGCGCGCTCCCCTTGCTTACCAAGGGCACGAAAACGCTGCGGCCCGGCCCCTTTCGGCTGTTCCGGTGGCCATTTTTGACCCGCCGAACAGCTGATCGGCGGGTCGCAAAGCGAAGGTCGGTAAGCGAGCAGCTTACCGACCTTCGCTCTGCGATTTTCGCCCATTGGGGTCATCGTTGTGCGATCGCTTTAGCGATTGCAAAAGCATCACCGTAGAGCGAATTCATCGCTCTACGGTGCGCTCGTTGTGCGAGGCACCACTGTAATCTCTCTCATTTGCAGAATTTTGACACAAATAGAAACAGAAGGTGTGTGTAGATGTCTAGAGCAGGGGTGCCCAACCTTTCACCTTCCCTGGGCCACATTAGAAGATGAAAATTTGGTTTGGGCTGCAAATACATTTGGTTTGAGCCGCATGGGGGGGCAGCCCTAGCCGTCCTCCGCAGCCCTGCTCCAAGCGCGCTTACCGGCAGCTGCGATCTCAGATAGCAGAGGCTGCCAGCTTCAACTCCGGTGGCTTTATGGGGCCGGGAGGGGGTCCACCTATTGACGGGGATGGCACAATGCAGTCATGCAGCCCCCCTATCCCCTCCCCTCCCCCTCCTTCCTTCCTTCCCTCTCTCTCCCTCTACCGTTGTGACATGCCCCGGCTGCATTCTGGCCGCAAGCACCAGCAGTGTAACTTGAAACTTTGGAATTTCTTTTAAAATAAAAAATTGCACTGGGCCACATTATGAGCTGACCTGGGCCACATGTGGCCCTCGGGCCGCAGGTTGGACAAGCCTGGTCTAGAGGGTGAGGTAAAAATTTAATAAATAAATAAATAAATGTGTGTTTACATAAATATAGTGCAGACTGGGCCACTAGGGCAAGCAAGACATTACCCTCGGGTCTAGGCTATCCCCAGTCAGCCTATTCTTGCTTTCCCCCTCAGGTGTGACTAGCCCAAGAAGTGGCATTGGTTCTTATCATCCTTTAGTCAGTGTCTACTCTTTGTGGAACTTGACAATCAAGCTGCTCCCTACAAAAATTAGCAGGTACACAGAATTGTTCCTCTTAAGCAGAGTATTCATTCCTCTTTTCTTAAGGAGAGTGTGACGGTTGAAACCTCTCAGCATGGGCGTGGTAGGAGGAATCAGGAGTGGAAAGGAAAGATTGGCAAGCTTGATTAATGAATTATTATGGGAAATTAGCCTATTGTGAATTCAGATGGGATTCCATCCCTCCCATTGAGCTAGTAGGCTCATGCCTCGACCAGAGGGAAAGCAAGGCCGCTCCTCCTTTTCTTACAGTCTTGCACTGATGTTTGGCTGAGTAGTTTTGCTTACAACTCTGTTCGGCTCATAAGGGCAGAAGAAACATTTGAGTTGTTTAAGTTTTACTTTGGAGTCCATAGATGTAGAATGAGGAAAGCAACCTTGAGAACTCTTTATTTTATTTTCCTTGGTATGACGAAACGAAGAACACTTCAGGGTGATAATTTGTTGTGAGAGGAAGCATGTTCTTAAATGTATACAAAGAACCTGCAAGGGATTTGGTAGACAGAGTTTAATCACCAGCATGTAAGTGCATGGCATGGAGCGGGCAGTGAGGAACTAGCCTTCTCCCCTGTCTTGTAAGCCCTTATCTTTTTGTGTGTGCGTGTGCGCGCACTTGTGTATAAATAGTAAATTTCAAAGGGTTGATTTTGAACTACAGCTCCCAAAATCCCTTAGCCAGCATGAAAAACAGCCCAGTTTTCCCCTCACAGGCTTCTCTCTCTGTGTATTTGTATTTGGGCCAGAAATGGTATAATGTGTTCAGAGGGTATACCTCCACGAAATTATCCTTAAGCTGCTGTTTTCCATCTTGTGGCTTAACTGGAGGATAATGGTAGGTAAAATGGGTGTCAGACAGGGATGAATGGGAGTGGACAATTTTTCTCTACAGAAATAAAAAAGGACAGTGTGGTTGATGGCAGAACCCACAAACAAGACTGTTAACTTCAGTGAAGTGTCCACAGTTCAAGAATTCTCCCACAGATTTGATGCAAGAGAAGAAGAAGCAGACAAATCAGATTTAGTCTTCCCTCTACCTAACACCGTTTTCACTTTCTATTGGCCACCCTGCTCTTCCAATCCCAATAGACACCAGCTGCCACCATATATCTCTGCTCCAAAGTTTACATTATTATTCCATGCTTCCAGTTTAATGAAAACAGGACTGCCATTCTTTCTTTTTCTTTTTGGACTCTTTGCGTCCCAGAAGACTAAATTCCCCACTTCTGACCTACTCAAGGATTTTGCTGAGTTCCTGGATTTAGAGCAGTGGTTCTTAACCTGGGCGATAATGCCCCCCAGGGGGCGATTTCATTTTTCAGGGGGGCGGTAGAACAAAAAGGGGCGGCGTGGGGGCGCTGGAGCAGAAGGGGAGCGGTAGGGGGCGCTGGAGTAAGCCAAACCTGTGAAGATGGCTGCAGCCTTTCTACAATGTGCATGAATATATATTTTCCTCCTATCTTAATTTAGTTTCAGAGTTTTCGTCTTGAAATTTTTAGTTCCTGCATTTTATGCCCTTTTTATATTTCTTTTTGAGTCTTAAAATTCGCTTGCAACTAAATCATTAAATGTTACGTTTTGGGGGCATTTCATTTTCTTGGAATTGAATTTTGTTTTCAGGGGTCATTGGATTTAAGTGTCTTAAACAAACAAACAAACAAACAAACAAACAAACAAATAAGATATAATAAGAAATAAGAGGGGGCGATGATAACTTCCTCAATGGCTCAAAGGGGCGTTTCTTTCAAAAAGGTTAAGAACCACTGATTTAGAGTTTCGACGAAGCCTATGCCAGCAACCATTTTCCCCCCTGTAATTTTTTTCAGTGTGTATATTTTAGTGACAGTTTGTCCCCATATGAGTAAGAAAAGTCAAATTAGAATCTGTCTCTTTATCATGCTTACCCCATTGGGAATACTTGGCTTTTAAATTCTATCTTCCTATAAAAAAGGAGTTTATCCTGGGTTGCAAATAAAATAAGGGGGGGGGGAGTTTAAAATAGATACTTTCTTCAACCACAGACATGCTTTCCAAGTGTGCCTAAAATCTTTATGGAGACATTGGATATATTAATTTCCTTACATGCAGTAACATTACATATAGGGGACATGTTCTTCTTGATCTTAGTACTGTATGGTGAATCAATCATTTATTTAATGTCAAGCAGGTGAATCTATTATCATGCCTCAAATTGCATAGACTGTGCTCATAAATCACATGTGACAGAGTGAAGCATTTGCACCACTGCCAAGTTGCCAGAGAGCAGTGAGTAAGGCTCAGAATATTTAAAGAGGACTTGTGCATTACCAACCCACATCTTGTTTTCTTAATATTATTTAAACTTTGCTGACATAGGTCCTGCACCTTGTACTGTACTTTATTAAGAGAATTTTTTTAAAAAAAATCATTCATTTTATTTATTTCTTTTAAGATGGCCAAAGCTGCCTTTCCATTTAAAGCAGAACTGAGCCCCACCCTAAAAATTGAACAAAAGTGAAGGTTAAATGATCATAAAAATTGAGAAAACATGAACAAAAATTGCAGAGGAAAGCAGCTGCATAGAGTCTTATCCCATGCTAAGGCAAATGTGTATTTCTGTTCCTTAAACTGTTATCTATCCAAGCTGGCAGATCTTACAGTGTTACATGCCTGAGACGTTGGATTTGCAAACAAAGAGGTGTTGTCTGCTGACAGACTAATTCCAACACAAAAAGGCCACTTTTCTAAATAAGGGGCACAATTATGTTACAGTAAACAGTTACTCTTCTTAGTGGCATGCCACTTCTAGGCATGGAATCCACATCTCATCTAGTGAAGCCCCAAGACACAGAGATAAAGATTTTAGATGGCAAATGGAAAGTGTGAGATAACGTGGTTTATTTCATATGACAGGGGATTTGTTTGTTCTATCATTGAAGGCCCTTTGATGCATTCCCACCATCTGCCACTTAGATGGAGGTGACATAGGTAAAACAATTTCTGTAACTGAAAGTCTTTAGATGTCAGAGTTTTAAACCTTTCCTCCAGAATTTTTGAACTGAGCCCAAAAATGGATCAATATCAGCTGAAATTGACATAAAAGAGGAGTTACTCCAAAAATTGATCTCTGTGTGGAGCAAGCTGTTGCATTGTCTACCAGCTGAAGTTTCAAATGCTTTTTTCAAGGCAGGTCTATACAGACTGGGTTGTAACTAAACCATGCAGAATAGTAGCCAGGATTAGCTTTCCTGTTGCAGAGCTGGCTCAATTCCAAACAATAGCTTTTTTTTTTTGGCATGGAAATCACTACTTAAGTGGAGCAAGAGTTGAATATTCTCTACCCTTGCAGTGTAATTTGATTGTAGGTAGCCAAATTGCTCCAGGAGCTCTAGGTGCCTCTGTTTATGTTGTAGTCAAAAGTGTATAGTATCTGAACCCGTAAGTCATCTACCCGTTTATCTGATTTTGGCTGACTGTAGTAACCACAACTAACAGCTATAGCTAGATCGACACACTCTCATTCTGTTTTGTAAGCTACCCTGTTCCCCCGAAAATAAGACCTAACCTGAAAATAAGCCCTAGTATGATTTTTCAGGATGACTGCCGGGGGACCTTTGAAGGCGGCGATCGTGGTTGCGGGGGACCCCCGCCAGTCCTCTGATGGTGCTTCCCTAGCTCCCTACCTGGTAATTGACTTTTTCAGAGTTTTTTGGCTCATAAGTAAAGGTAAAGGTTCCCCTTGACATTTTTAGTCCAGTTGTGTCCAACTCTAGGGGGCGGTGTTCATCCTGTTTTTCAAGCCGTAGAGCCAATGCTTGTCCAAAGACAGTTTCTATTGTCACGTGGCCAACGTGACTAGGGAACACCATTTTACCTTCCCACCGAGATGGTACCTATTTATCTACTCGCATATACAGTGGTGCCTCGCTTAACGATGTTAATTGGTTCCCAAAAAAACATCGCTATGGGAAAACATCGCAAAGCAAAACACCATTCCCCATAGGAATGCATTGAAAACCGGATAATCTGTTCCAATGGGAACGGATTACCATCCTTAAGCGAAAATCGCCATAGGAAACATCGCTAAGCGAAACGCGGTTCCCCCATTGGAATGCATTGAATAGGTTTCAATGCATTTCAATGGTTTTGACAGGTCCGTTTTCGCTATTTTTAAAGTGTCTTAAAATGTTCAAAACTGTTTAAAATGCTTGGAATCGTTAGTGCACCTTGTAAAACCTTTGCAAATTTAATTTGGCTTTGTTCTGAGTCTTCGTTAATTTTTGGTGAATTTCCCCCCATTGGAATGCACTGAACTGTACAGTTCAATGCATTTCAATGGTGGTGGTGGGGGGAAATTCACCAAAAATTAACGAAGACTCAGAACAAAGCCAAATTAAATTTGCAAAGGTTTTACAAGGTGCACTAACGATTCCAAGCATTTTAAACAGTTTTTGAACATTTTAAGACACACTTAAAATAGCGAAAACGGACATCGCTAAGCAAAACAGGGGGACCTAAACAGTCATCGCTAAGCGAAGCAAGGTCCTGAACATTGCTATGCGAAATTTCCCCATAGGAAACATCACTAAACGGAGCGCAAGATCGCTCCAAAAACCTCATCACTAAGCGTATACATCATTAAATGAGGCAATCGCTAAGCGAGGCACCACTGTACATGCTTTCGAACTGCTAGGTTGGCAAGGAACTGGGAGCTCGCTCCGTCGCGTGGATTCGATCTTACGACTGCTGGTCTTCTGACCCTGCAGCAAAGGCTTCTGCAGTTTAGCCTGCAGTGCCACCACACCTTAATTAAATTTCAATGCATTCCTATGGGAAAACGTACCTGGTTCTCAACCTTTGGTATTCAGAAATATTTGGAGTCTTCAACTCCAAAAAGCCCCAGGCAACATGGTCATATTCAGAAATTCTGGAAGGTGAGGTGTAAAACATTTAGAGGCCAGACAATTGGGAACAATTTACCTACAGTGTCTCCAGGTGAACATGCTCTCTTCCCTCACACCAGTTTGAGTACTCTACTTCTGACCTCATTTCTTCCACATTCACTTTTGCCCATGACAATCAGAAGGTAGGGTGGTGTCCTACAATCTTGGAATTGTTTTTCATAGCTACAACTATAGTTTAATGTCTGAGCACTCATCGGTATGCTAAGAAAAATGATGACAAGTTTGTAATTTGGAAAAATGACTTCAATGGGTGATGATTATATCATGAAGATTCCTGCATCTATAATGCTCAGAAAACATTTGAGAGCACACTTGTCAGATGAAAAGCTGTGTTGGATGCGAAGCACACTCTCAACTACAAATCATTTATTTAAAAGCATGTGTCAACATATTATGAATGGGAACAAGCGCACAAAAATCTAATGAAAGCATCCTGTATTTTTGCACTTTCTGTTTGAAAGATAAATCTTTACTGATATGTGTTCGTATGTGATATTGTCTCCAGAATGTCATTATCACCTTGCCCCCCTTCATCCCTCAGCTGAAAATGGTTGGTTATCAGTACTATTTTATATTGATATCTTAGTTCTGAGCTCCCTAAATAGAATAGCCTCAAAGACGATGTAGGTTACTTATGAACATCTTTACAGAGATCAAAAGCTTTTGGATGATCACTAAAAAAAACAAAATCAGGCTGGCAGCTTTGAGGAGGCTGAGGCTGAAACATGTGGAGAAGATTGAGGGGTTTTTTTCCTTCACAAGAACTTGAAAATTCCAACTGCCCTCCCCCCTCAAAAAAAAAAAAAATCTGGTGTGGGAGCAGGGAACTTTACCTCTGCTTTTGCTCAACATTTATATTTATAAGTTAATACAGGTAATTAGATAACAGCAGTAAGCCTAAAAAAATCTCGTTCTGAAAGAAGTCAAATACAGGTAGTGCTGCAGGCCTGGTAATTTTCCCTGCTTCCAAACTGAGACTAGTATTGTAGTATTTATTTGGATTGCTTCAGAGCATGGAATCATTGTTATTCTCTTAAACTACATCTACACAACACAGTTACAGCAATTTGGTACAACTTTAGCCCTTAGCGCTCCATCCTAGTGAATCCTGGGACTTGTAGTTTAGCGATGAACTTAGAGATATCCTCTGTACTTTATGGGAGTGCATTAGCTCTCATTAGCAGAGTTATTCAGGGTATAACTAGACAGACAGTTGTCCTGCTATTTGTCCTGCAGTTTTCACTGTACATTTCAATATTTTTTTCTTTTGCTGACATGATGTAAACCTAGTAGTAAATAGGCCCAATCTTTTTTGATGGGTAAGTGGTCCATTTTCTTTGGCCGGCAGACCTTTCTTTGTTTTGGTAAGTGTTTCCACTTGCATTGTTCTGTCTCACTTCTGGCTTGTGTATTTCCCTCTGTGTCAGTCCTTCGGGCAGCAGGAGTTGTCTGATCACATTGAGAATGGCATCTGAAGCAAGGAGGGTTGTGATGGTTCTGCATTACTTCCTTGACATTCATACTTTATTTTTATTACTATTACTATTACTATTACTATTACTATTACTATTACTATTATTATTATTATTATTATTATTATTATTATTATTATTATTATTATTATTATTATTATTATTATTATTACTATTACTGTTGTTGTTGTTGTTGTTGTTGTTGTTGTTGTTGTTAAACAGGTCTTACCAGTTTAATGCTTTGCATTTCCTTTGTGAAAGACACAAGTGCATTTACACACCTAAATACAGGGAGATCTGAGGAAACCAAGACCAGCTTCAGCTGATCGACCCAAGAATCACCTCAGTAGTTCAGTACATCATAAGCTTAACTAAAAAAGGGAATAGTGGAGAAGAGGGTGGGCATAATGGCAGAGGAGGACGTGAGACACTATGTACATAATCTAACCCTCTGCTGTGTGGATGCTTACATCTCTTTCCAGGGCAATTAAACATATCCTGTATAAATAATAATAACAATCTCAGCTGGTGCAAAAATGCTAGACTGTGGTGCAGAGGACTTCCTGAGACCCTGGAACAACTTCCTTTCTAGTCACCCCATTCCCAAACAACACATTCCAGGATTTCTTAGGAAGGAGCCATGGCAACAGAAGTGCGATCAAACTGCTATAATGGTGTAGTGTAGATACATACACCATCACAGGTGGCACTGGGTGTTTTTGTGGGCCACTGCCATGTCATGGGGTTAATCAGCAGGTGGCTCATAACGATGTACAACTGAACCTGCATTGAGAAACCTGTGAAATGATTACAAAGCTTCTGACCTTGCCCTGAGCAGAAGCATTATCTCTTGCACAGCACTCATTAGGCGACACCCAGTTATCCACTCTCGCACATCTGCTTTTCAAGGCTATGATGGGTCACAGACATGAGAAACATCAATTATAAAGCAAGACTCTTCCAGCCCATTATAGAGAATTCATGTATCTATCAGTACAATTGGGTGTTATATCACTTACATGTTTGACATTTATCCCGAGGAAGTAAAGTATTTGTACATTCAAAGCAGGTCATTATTGTGGTCATTAAAAAAAATAAAATAAAGGCAAGCTTTATAAACTGTTTCCAAAGAAGCTTAGATTCCTTCTGAGTGGATAAATTAGAGGGATGCTGCTGAAAAGGAGGCAAATGAGATAATGGGAAGGAATGACCCTGTTCTAGAAATGTAGTAGAGTGCTCAAACTTCAGATCTAGGTGACCTTCTGTAAAATGTCTGGACTCTGAATCTAGAGATGTATAAGGTTTTCAGAAGCTTAGTTGCCAAGAATAGGGGGGAAAGGAGGAAACAAGTAATCAGTTCATTGCAGGATTCTGTGTGAATGGGTTTTTTTAAATAAAGAGGCTCAACACTATCTTTGGTTCTGTTTGGAATGTAAAAGACCTCTCCGTAATTATTTGGAAACCTGTCCTTGATTTTTGAAATGGAAGTGATGTAAATGTATCTTAAGCAGCCCGGGATTTTGAGATTTAGCCTCTTGCGTTCTCTTAGTTATTTTCTTCCCTGCAGAGAAGAGAACTTTTCATAGTGTTTTACATTCCTGAACCTAGCGAGAGAAAAAAGTCAAGGTGTTTCGTTTTCCTTTCTGTAGGCAGGCAATATATACATAACATGGCCATCCCTTACAACTAGAGAAGAGAAAAAATCTTTGGCTCCTGCTACAAAGAAATCTTTGGCTCAATGAAACATGAGCACTAAGCAGGAGTGAGATGATTCAGACAGGAAGTGAAGAGTGGTTGTGGGGGACGAGCAACCTTTGTATGAAAAATCAAGTGTGTGTGTGTGTGTGTGTGTGTGTGTGTGTGTGTGTGTGTGTGTGTGTGTGTGTGTGTGTGTGTGTGTGTGTGTGTGTGTGTGTGTGTGTGTGTGTGTGTGTGTGTTGTCAGTGAATGAGAGAGAAGCGAACTTGGCTTCACAATTTCTCTGTGTCATCTCTCTACAAACGCAGCATCTTCTAATATAGAATATTCGATCCCATCACTACAAACCTTTAGATTTCAGGACTTTATTGTGGCAAAGGCTTGCATGTGTATCTTATTTCATTTATTTTGATGTATTTATACTCCTTTCTTGAAGGCTTAGAGAGATTGTGAGTGATAAAAAGTAAATATAGTGATACCCAATATGATGAAATTGGTCAACCTGAATTACAGTATTTGAAAATGTGTATTGATTTTAAAAGTTAAATAATTCTCTCCCACTGCCTTAAGCTGGGCTTGTATGGGCAAACCTTTAAAAAGAGAGAGTTTTTGCATGCCTTTTAAAAGATCCTATTGGAATAGTTTTTCTTCTATTTTTCCTAGACACTGGGAGTGAATATAGTAAGGAAGACGTGAACTGTTGTCTCACTGGCAACATGCCTATTCAAAAAAAAAATCACACAAAATGACATTGTTTTCTTTCCTTTCTTGCTCCATTGCCCCTTAAAATAGATGAGAAACAGACATTATTAGAATATCAGGTGCCTTGGAAAGCTGATTGCTACTTTAGCTCCTCGTACAAACTGGAAGCTTTGACATTTTAATGGTTTGTTTTAGCTTTTCATGTTATGGGAGATGAAAAATAGTGGGGAGTATTATGAGTGGGGAGATGCAGACAATACAAATAGTATCCCAGGAGAAATGTAGTATGTGTGGTGGCATACAAACAGAAGGAATGAGTGACAGATGAAAGATTTGCAATTACAAAAGCCTGTCCATGAGTTTGTCTGGTTGTCACTTGACTGGTCTGATCTGGAAAACAGCATCACCATCCATGGAGCAGAACAAGGGTAAGGAAAAAAAAGAGAGAGGGAGGAAAACTGATTTTTTTATTATTATTTGATGGCTGTGTTCTTGGATCTTAAGTGACCAAGGATGTTTTGAAGACTATTGTGGTTGTCAGCTTATTCTTACAAAAACTCTCTGTTTCACCCTGGCAGAGACATTGAGTGTAACCTGAGGGACCTGCCAGAAGAGAGAGAGGATAGCCTGTGACAGAGAACAGGAACCAATTACTGAGAAATTGTGTCCTAAAGAAATAGTAGTTGGTCCTGGGGGTGAAATGCAGAAATTTGGAAGGAAACAGGATCTGCAAGACGACGAATCAAGCACAAACCTTGCTCCAGCAAGGAGGAGAGCTTAATCAGCCTTCATAGCCTTAGTTAGACCTTGATCATGACCAACGCCTCATCCCACAAGTCACCAGAGAGTGGGGAAAGATTTAAAGGGACAGTGGTTTGGCCTATGACAGTCTGCCTCTAACTGGTATTCTCTGGATGTTTTAGATTACAACCCCATCACTGTGGAAATTGTAGTTCGACATATTCAGTAAACACCAGAGAGTTTACTAAGAATCCTGAATTCTTACCATCAGTATTAACCCATTGCTTCATGAATCCATTTGTCTGCTGGACAGGGCGAATGCTCCCCCTCTGGTTAGCTGGTGTCTCTGGCCCTCCGCCTACAGATTTCCTTCCCATTAAGCTTTTGCAGAAATCACTAATACTGTAAATGCTTTTTTGCTCTTGCTTCCTCTTGGGTGAGTCAGCATCACTCTGTTTCCCCAGGGAAAGCTCAGGTTAGTAGCTTTTTCTCTCCATGGTCAGCAGGCTTTTGGAGAAGACTCTAGCAGCAAAGAGGAAACTGCTGTGGTTTCAGGCTTTCTGTGTAGATGCTCTGAACCACTGGCATTTTGATCTCTTGTTGTGCAGAAGATATTATCATCAAAAGCTGTTGGACTCCCTCTTCCATCATCCCCAGCTAAGAATAGCCAGTGGTCAGGGATTATAGGAGTGGTACAACAGCACAACAGTTTCACCAGGCCTTTTGTAGACCAACTCAGACATCCTTTTCCACTGCTGTACATTTATAGATTTCTAAATGTGGAGCTACACTCAAGACATTCTGAGGTTAGTTTTTTTTATCTTTGGTTTCTAGTAGCAGAGGCTGTTGGTGCATCAGCACATCACTGTTGTGCAAAACCAGGAGATACATTATCTAAATGGGGCAGAGAATCAAGGATCAGTGAGTCTGTAAGGCTGAGCAGATAAAACCTTACTCTGTTTTTTTTAGTGATTATCACTTTCACTGGACCAAAAGATCCCAGGTCTGGGATGTACAAATATTGACTGAGCTCCTGACACCTGCTGATCCTGTGTCAACCAATGGAAAACTGTTCTACCATGGAAAGGGGCCTTTTTAGTGAACCAGCGAAAAGCAGGAGACAGTGGCATTATCTTTCACAGAAACGGTGCATGTTATTGGTCTCTAAAGGTACTTAAGGTATGCCAGCTACCGATAGATCTTGGAGGCTGTGGTGCAGCTGACTCACACAGACAGAAGGGGTGCCTTCACATGTGAACCCTGTTCATGTAAAGCATTACTTTGTCAGAAACATACAAAGCAAGGGACCCCTAGAAGTGAAATATTGAAATTGTGAGAGAAGGTGAAACCTATAGATTGAAAGCAAGGAGGAGCAGAGAGAGAGAGAATTTACTTACATTTCCTAAATGTCCTTTACTTACCCTAACTATGTTAACCATATTTCTCCCCACCTAGACTTACATTCTTAAAGTAGATGATGTCTCTTCCTTCTTCCATTTTGCCTTCCTCTGGGAGAGAGCAGGAAATACTTCTTGTCTCTCTAATTTTGTGCATCTCCAAATTAGTTAAGTAGAACTAGGATTCCTATTTGCCTTTCTGTCTCAATATATTTCTATAATAACCACTAGCTTTCTTATTTTCCTAGAACAAGAAGTGTAAATGTGATTTCCTTCTGAAGGTGGAAGTATGCTCTGCTAGCCATGTCAGTTTTGCAGTGTTGTTCCTGCTTGTGGTACTGACAGGGAGAACTGGAATAAACTTCTGCATCTCTCCTTAATTTGTTTACTTACTTCCTTTTTCAGCCTTGTGCCAATAGTCTAAAGTTGTATTGTAGTTCATTGTGCCAGAAGCGTTGATTACATTTGATTGTATTTCATAACACATCAGCCAGGGTTGGTGGGAAGAAAGAAGGATGTAATATGGTAAAAATACAATTTTCACACTTGAATTTTTTTAAAAAAAACCATGGGTTCAGCTTACACCTGGCTAGTAAGAAACTGTTTCTTCTCATCACATTAGGAAGGGGCTGTGACTGGGTCACTGTACTCGGTTTATCTGCTTAGCTGGGCCACTTCAGCTCTCATGTTGTTTGGACTAAGAAAAAAGTACTGAACAATGGACACACTTGACAGAAAATATAATGTGTGGCCTTCAGAGGTCCTGGCTTTGAGAACCTCGCTGACACTTTTTCTGCCACAAAGAAAATAGGGACTGAATTAGGTTAACCTGGGCCATTCTCCTGCTGAAAATACTGCTGAGGTGAAGCTCAGTTGCAAGGCATTGTGGGTATAATATACTGCAAATTGCTGTAGCAACGCAGGAACGATTTTCTTAGCTTGAAAACACCAGCTGAAGGATTAGTCTGGCCCTTCATTATCAGAAGCCGAGTGTTTGTTCTGAAGTGATTTTCATTGGGATTATGTAGAGCTTCAAACACTGTTGAGCATGTATTTGCTTCAAATAAGTTCAGGCGTATGAAGGGAGAAGAATAAACAGATGTCATGGGCTTTGGATGAATAAATGTATTGTAAAGTCCTTTTTTACTTTAATTACAGCTGGGAGTACAATCTCCTGCCAGGCATTAAATTGGGTCAGCAGCAGCTTGCGAATAGTCACTGATGAATGCAAGTGGTGTGTAGATAACAGAAAATAAACTATGATGCAGGGTTCGGGTAGATAAACCAGTCAGTGTGTCTTGTAAGGTCCCCGTTAACATTCACATAAAAAAATACATGAGAGAATGTGTGGTTATCAAAAGAGAGCCAGTGCTCTTAGGATGTTTAGGCAGCACTGGGCATAGTTAATTACATCTAATCTCTTGGGAGGATTGCCCGATAAGGGTAGTTCATGCTTGCCAAATGCAAGTATACTGTATTTATAAATACCAAGAAATATAGTTTCATGGGTGCACAGTGGGAGTGTGAATCAGGCAAGTATACAGGAGATACAATAAACTGTTTGAACCCTCTGTTTCTGTGGAACGTTCACAGTCTCGGACATGATGTGCAGAGATGAGAAAGGTTTGACTTTTTTAATGACAGCTTCCAGAATGTGGGGAATTTTGGTCCAGAAAATAGACTTTCCAATTTCTGGGTGATGTAGTTTGTCATTCTTCTCAGGAGTTTGTCATTCTTCTCAGGAGCAAGCATCACTGAAATCTGTGGGATTAATTCCTCTTGAATGGATTGAGCCAGGTAAAATTGAAAATGAAAGAATCTGCTATCCCTGACAACAAAAGAGGCCTTCAAACATGCTCAAAAGCCTCCATGTTGTGGGAAATGCCCTCATTTTTCTGTGCCTGGCCTGCCACTAGTTCTCCTCTTCCTCCTCCTGCTCTGTCTGGATAAATTTGAGAAAGTTGGAAGGGAAGCAGGCAGTAAGAAAGGTTAACAATGAATGGCTGCTGTTCAAACAAGCTAATTATGAGCTTAACCAATCTAAACTTCAAAGGAAATTTCACTTATCTTTTAGCTGGTGCAGCTGTTTCTTCCTGAGGGAACTTGTTTCCAAAACTCTGCCTTTGGGACATTCATCTTCATTCAGTTAATGTCTTGTGAAGTGAGAAGGTGCAGCCTACATCTGTTGGCCTACACCCGCTACACTCTTTGTCTTCTCCTAGCAGTTCTGACACCTTGGTGTCCACATGCTGGGAGAAGATCTGAAAAAAAGAGCTGCTCCATATGAGTCGATTCTCTTAGATAATGAACATCTCTTGTTGTGCAGGCATCTGCATCATGGAAGATGCCTTTCTTCACAGAAAACGGGTGGGATCCCCCACCTGTTAGAAGCAAGGAATATGTGACAGGGCCAGGGAGAGAGACCTCCTCTTCTGCTGCATTTGATAGTTATCTCATGAAAATGAATACCCCATTGAGAACTCTCATTGCCCCAAAGTCCCGTGTACCTGAATGTTGTAGGGCAAAATCAGTAGTGCTAGACAAGTTTTTCTTCCTGTTTCTATTAGCAGAGCCTGGAATGATTTAATTTTGGGGTAGCAAACTACAAAATTTTCTGGGAATTACAGTAGTGGGGAGGTCAGAAAGAACATTCCCAAGTTCTGATTATTAATAAGCACCTTATTGTGGAATACCTTATAAGTTTTCAATAGGATGGCATAATTTCTCAGTTGGAAAAAAACACTATGCTATGGCATTGACCTTCAGATGACTTTCTCTTGTTAGCCAATAAAGATTATGCAATTTTACAAACATTTATTCTCTCTATAAACATCACTTCTGAACTGAATTGTAGGGTTTAAAAAACCGTTGTTAGCCGTTTCTGTGTTAGCTACCAATAAGTATGCGTGGGGCTGAAGTGAGCTGGGTGGTTTCAGAGTTGCTTTCTGCAGAGAGTAACAGTGGAAATGAAGGACATACAGTATAGTCCCTATTGTTTTTACTTCAATGAGGACAAGAAATACATTTGCCCTGATGGTTGCTATTTAGAACTATTTTCTCTATACAAGTGGTGCCCTGCATAGCGACGATAATCCGTGCAGCAAAAATTGTCACTATACGGATTCATCGCTATGCAAAATTAAAAAGCCCATAGAAATGCATTGAAACCCCTTCGATGCGTTCCTATGGGCTTAAAACTTACCTTTTAAGCGAAAATCCTCCATACAGTGGCCATTTTAGCTGTCCGGTATGCGAGGAATCCATCCCTGTTTTACCCGGCAGCCATTTTGGAACCGCCGATCAGCTGGGGGAAAACATCGCTATGCGAAAATCGGTAAGCGAAACAGCTTACCGATCGTCGCAAAGTGATTTTTCCCCATAGGAAACATGGTTATGCAATCGCAAAAGCGATCGCAAAAACATCGTCGCTATGTGGATTCGTCGTTAAATGGGGCGCCCGTTATGCGAGGCACCACTGTACAACATATGGTGAACAGAGGGAAGCACAGCATGGAAAAGGATAGATTAGTATCTCAGGAGTGGGCAACCTCAATAGGGCTGGGGGGGCATTCCTCAGATTTTCTGGTCGACTAAGAGCCACGCTTCCAAAGGGCATGGCTAAAGGGAGTGGGTTGTGTATTTTCATGTGTGTATCTTATTTAATGCTGTGGTGATGCATGCTAAATGTTGGTATAATGTGTGTGGGGTTTTTTTTAGCAAGTTTTTAAAATTCAGAGTGTGTGGTGACTCCAGGGTGTTAGTGGGTCACAGAAATAGCCCTAAGGTACTGTTGTCCACCCTCCTGTTGCATATAATAATTTACTAGAGTGCGGATATTTACTTTGATTTTGAAAGAATAAAACATGAAGTTACCAACAATATGGCCATTCTTTGCATGTTGGTAGATTTTCCTCATTGTATATTAGTAGATCTTCCTCAGACTTCCTCAAAGTCAGAAATATTTACTGTATTGATGATTACATCACCTGTTTCAGAGATAGCTTGGTAGTATTCAGTTCTTTGTAGAAAGCTAACTGCTGTTAGGGCCAGTGAGTCAAGCTGCTTAGTCTCATGTACGAAAAAGATCCCTGGTGGAATAGCAGTTCTCATGCTACATGGAATATTAATAAAAACCCAACATGAAGATGAATTCTGTGAAATCCTTAAGCTTACATTTACTGTTTTTTATCAAGAGACTTGTGGGTCATAAATGAAGACCATTAGCTATGCTGTATATTGTCATTCGTATTATGTTTTCTTTTTATATTCAAAACTGTGGTGTGAATTTTTACCTTCATAATTGGACCTTCTTCCTCTTTAGCTTTCTCTTGTTTCTGTTAAGTAGATACAGGATTCTGATATCACCTTTTTCTTCAAGTAGAGCCCTTTTACAACACAGTTTTAAAATCCTGCTTTTAATCAGCTCCCAGCTAAGAATCTCTGCCTCAACAGGATCTCTCTATTGTAGTCCCCAAAGATTCTCAAGGTTATCTTGGAAATCACAGACTGGGAAAAATAGAAAATCTGCTGAGCTATAAGGGTCCTATGCTGTGATTGTCCTTTTGTTAGAGTTCTGTTTAAGCTGAAGGAGTGGAGTGAAGAATGTAAAGGGAAGGTGTTAAATCAAAGTGCACATTGTCTTCACAAAGCTCTATATCGGAATCCTGGCATTGAAAAGAAACTTCAGGGCTAAGCCATAGATATTTTTATCCTTCCATTTGGGTCCTGAGCACCTTCTCTGTTAAATAGATGATCACCATTGTCACGTTTCTGGACATGTGATTAGCACTGCTGGAGGAGATAGCATTGTTCATTTCCTCATTGTTTTCTAGGTTCAAACAGCCCAGTGCCTTTACTCTGGATTTAGCATGATGCAAATCTATTCCAAATTTCCCAACTACATGGCGTTATTGTAAGCGTGGGAGAACCTATTTTCTTTGAAGAATCATTGCTTTTTTTGAGTACGCATCTGGAGATTGTTTATTTTAAATTGCCCTACATCACACTGTGTTTTACCCCTTTTTGGTTGCGTGAATGGTTGTGTCATTGTATTCTGTGTGCAGGGGTGTTCCCTGTGCTGACATTTTGGTGATGTATTTGAGGTGGTCCGGGATGCTGACCCAATGGAGAAATTAGCAATTATGCTTGCTGAACTGTTTCCCTTTTTCATTTTTTTTTTTTAATTCAACTTCAGTGCTACTTCAGTGCTGGCTTGTTATTGACATATGATTTGCCTTCCATCTAGGGAATTTAGGTTTTCCATACAAACATTATGCCAGCTCCTTTCTTTTCCTTTTTTCTCTTTTTCTTGTATCTACATTCTTCTTATGCTGGGTTTTTGTTTTCTTTTCTTTTGGTTTTTTTTAATTGTTGCATTTGCAAGCTTTGCCAGCCTATTGCACAGGAAGGTCTATAGTTAATACTAGATTGTTAAAGGAGATGAGAGGGAAATATCAGTTGCTGAAAAATACACTGTCGCAACACTGATGCAGTGCTTTGTCACTTAGAATTTAAAAAAGGATTTGAAGGAACAAAAAAAGAAAAATCTCTCTCCCCTCCCTCCAATGTCTGGAAAAACATAAGCTCCAGAAAAGATAATCATGATGAACAAGAATGGGATGCAGGCAGAGTCAGGACAGACCCACAGGGAGATCAGACGCCAACCTGGGTCTATTTAAGGCAATTTAAAGAATTGTGCATTCTCTACACTGAATCAGTCTGGTTCAATTGAGTCTGCCCCATGAGGACGGGAATAGTGACACAAAGAACACGTGACATGAATTGATACAATAATACCCGGAGACAACTCTCGGATTGCTTAGGCAATATAGTTCCATCCTTAGGCTAACAAGGATGTAGAAATATGTTATGTGGACATGTCACTGAGTGAGAACAAATCAATTTGGGTATGCCAGAGTATCGGTGTTTGTTCCTTAGAGTGAAACTGATAGCATGGAATCATACATTTATTTATTATTAACTTGTTGCACTTATGTCCCATTTTCCCTCCAGGTAACTGTATACACCTCTCTTCTTCCCCCATTTCATTCTCACACCAACTGTATGAGCAAGGTCGAACTGAGAGTGACTTACCCAGTCATCCAGTGAGTTTTGTGCCTCACTGGTCACTAGAACCATATCATCACTCTTGACTGTTGTACCACACTGACACAAGTAAAACATGATGTATGAATAATTTCCAACACATGCAATGTTAAATGCATATGTGCATGCTTGAATTTTCTTGAATTGCTGTTCAAAGACAAACTAGTACATCACTAGTACTAATTCAAGTATAAGTTATGTGTTACTTCCACAGGTAACTCATATTCTAGGCAGTTGGTTCAGAGCCAGCTATACATTGTGCTCAAAGCTAAATTAGCTATCTGTTTCAAACAAATTAAGCTCATTAACAATCATTCTTAGGATTTAGTTTTATAGACTGGAATGCCATGTATGTCTCTAAAATACCACATCAGAAGCCACCATAATACTGTATATTGATATGTTTGTGTTACTAGAATGAACCTTTTCTTACTATTTCATGCTTCCAAACTATTTTTCTACATATATCTCCTGCTTTTTGCCTTTAAATCAGTTATCTCTTTTTTCTTACTATGGATCCCCTTGAGTGACTGGGAATTTCTCATCCAAATCACAGTTTGACCATCAGAACTCGGAATTCAGAAGATCATTAATTCTAACAAAAAGCACTCTGTGACCAGAGCACAGAGTGCTGTTCTCTGAAGATGCCGGCCACAGAGACTGGCGAAGCTTTAGGAAGAACAACCTTCAGCACATGGCCAAAGAGCCTGAAAAACCCACAACAACCAAAAAAGAAGATTAATTCTGTGTTTATTTATATGGATAGAATCAGATGACCGTTGGCTATGTAAATACAGCACATAAGGAAATGTCCTTTATAATTTACAGACATGCACTTAAAGACTAGAATCATTTTTCTCATTTGCCTCAAGATTTCTAAGTATCGGGGTGGGCTAAATGATATAAAATTTCAGGATAAGTTGAACACATCTTGCTGTATTTAAGGTGAAGGACAAGGTAGCACCTTACCCCATCCCATGCACAAAATAAATTTATTTATTTATTTATTTATTTATTCATTCATTCATTCATTCATTCATTCATTCATTCATTCATTTAATTTTTTATTTAATTTTTTATTTATTTACCACTGATTTAGTGTACAACGCTTCCCAAATAACAACAAATAACAGAAAACAATTTTAAGAACACAAATGCAGTAACTAAATAAAGCCCGAGTTATGATGGACTAGAGGAATGCCTGTTGAAATAACTTAGGAGAGCATGCCCTTAAAAGTTTCCCAAAACACCAGAGTCTTAAGCTTCTTCTTACATGATGGGAGGGAGGAGGCTTGACAGATTTTCATTGGGAATGCATTCCATAAGGTGGGGGTCATGACTGAGAAGGTACAATTCCTGGTGAATATCTTCTAAGCCTCTCTCAGCATGGCAACCCAGAGAAGCAAGGCCTGTGAAGAGCGGGTGGCACAGGGTGATGTTCTGAGGACACATTCCAAAAAATACTGAGGCCCCAAACTGTTAAGGGCTTTATATGCTACTACTAGCAAGTCATCACAGGCAAAATGTCATCTAACTTGCTCACACCTGACATCAGTCTGGCTGCTGCATTCTGGACATGTTCTAATTTCTGTGCCAGCTTCAGGGGCAGCCCCACATAGTGAGCATTACAGTAATCAATGCTGCCTTTTCATCTGTCCCCAGAAAAATTTAGACCACACACACCAGAAAGACCACTGTTAATGGCTGTTAACAACCTATGACAGTGGGTGGAGAAGGACTGCAGAAGTGGGATTATCCTTCACCCCCAGTCCTTTGTACTTCTAAGGAGTCTATTCAGACCAGGACAAAGCGAAACCAATGTGGAGGATATATCAGGGATCTCCTACCAACTCTCCTAAGACTGAAGAAGCTACTTGGATAAGTAGTGAAATGTTTCAACCTGACACTTCGTTAATTTATGATGATTTTTTGTTTTCTCCATTGGAAACCATTAGACAGACCATCCAATGGTTTTCAATGGAGAAAACAAAAAATTACCATAAATGAACGAAGTGTCTGAACAACACCTAAATCAGTTTGCTTAGGTTTCAGGAGGTGGGCTAACCATTGCAATCATTTAAAACAGCTTCCAAACATTGTAAGACACTTTTACAGGAGCAAAAAAGGACTTCGCAAAGCTATTGAAATGTATTGAGTTGGCTTCAATACATTCCAATGAAGGAAACATTGTTTCACACAGCGATGTTTCCTATGGGGATTTTCACTCAGCGATCGCAATCCGTTCCAATTGGAACGGATTAACTGGTTTTCGATGCATTCCTATGGGAAATGGTGTTTCACAGAACGATGTTTCACACAACGTTGATTTTTTTGGAACCAATTAACATCGTTGTGTGAGGCACCACTTTTTATATAGGATGACTCATGTTTTAATCACGTTGTTAGAAGCTATGGGCGGTTGCCTCTCCAAATAGTGAAGTGCCCCAAGTGGCTGCTGCATAATTTTTAGTTGGAAAAATCCGTCTCCCAGCAAGGTACTGTGTGATAAAAAAGCAACTTGGCTTTAAAAAAATGTTCTTAAACATTACCTTGGGAGGTGGTGAGCGCTCCAATGCTGGAGGCATTCAAGAGAAAATCAGACAACTATCTGTCAGGCATATAGTACTTTGACTGGGATTCCTGCATCAAGCAGGGGGTTGGACTTGATAGCCTTATTGGCCCCTTCCTTCTCCCTTATAGGCCCCTTGCTTCTCCCTTATTCTATGATTCTGTGATTCATAGGCTTTTGCATATTGTGAGAACAGATGGCTTTTCATCAAAGCATTCCTGACAGGATTTGACTGAGGAATTTTACAAGGTAGATATTTCTGATTCTCTTTTGGTGGCTGCCTTCTTTCCCCCCCTTTCCCTCTTCTTTTTTTAAAAAAGCTCTCTAGAATGCTCTTCAGCCTCTCATTACTAATCAAGTAGGGCAGTGCGATGTGGCATCTATTCACAAGTATCCTCTCAGTGTCTGTGAAGAATTCTGCAGGGTAGCCTCTCTGCTTTTGACTCCATCTCACCACCGGAACATTTATTATTAATGACCTTTCGGCACTTCCTCTCACCTAGTGCTTTTCCAGATCCTTGTGTACTGCTGTGTAGAAGCAGATGGATGAATAAGGCAGGAAGCCCAGGGTGTTGATCAACAGCCTGTCCGGTCTTGTTTCTTTTCATGGCTCCTTGCCAGCAAATTTCATAGCCATTGCTTAGCACCAGGGGTGATGGTGAAGCAGCAGCTACTCTCATATGGATAATGGATTGTGGGCAGGTGGGTGGGTGGGTGGGGAGTGTAGTAATAAACATTTAAGCTTTATTTTTGGGAAGGGCTTCACATGTGCTGCAACGTTATGTGCATTTCCAGTCGTTGTCCCTTTGAAACTGATGTGATGCATGTCTCAATAAACATGTTCTTGCAATGTAAGTTTTGATTATTAGACAAGAAAAAACATGTTCCTCTGCCTCAAAGTTTGGGGGGAAGGGAAGCTGCTTTTCTCCATATTCCACACTTTCTTTATTCTCAAGAACTTTGTTTTGGATAATCCAAACCTAGAATAATTTAAAGACTGACTCAGTTTTGCACATAGTAGTTTGCTCACACTGTGGTCATGGGTGGCCCGGCTACATTTTGTGACATTAATGTTAGGGAAGTGATGTCTTTTCTGAATATGTCAGCGTTTAAGAGTTTTGTTAAAGGAAAACCACAATGAATATTTAGTTAATGCTAAAGTTGAAAATATCAAAGTTTGAAAGACCGTGGCAGCTGCCATAGCAGTAAAGTAAAGTCTAAAGAAGGGGATTTTGATCACAGATGTGAGTCGTGTCAGATAATGATGCTGTACTAACCTGAACACTAATAAGGAATAGTCTCTCTAAGCCGCGCACACATACACTTGCTGAGAGATCCATTGAGGTTACACTTGTGCCCACACACTGAGTGAGGCTCCCAGGCAGTGGGACAAAAAACTTAGAGGGAACATTGCTAATAAGATTTGGCAACAGAGTGGCACATGTTATGATTGCTGATGTTAAAATCTCTGGCATGATGGACTGAAAATACTCAGCATCTGGGGGATTCGAAATGTGAGAAAATTATTCAATTCATTCTCAAAAGTAATATTTATATTTCAAGGCTGTAACATACTTACATCCTGATTGGAAGCCACAATCCAAGAAATGTGAGTGATACTTGAGCACACATTACAACTAACACAGAGAGAATAAATCCATGTGACAGGGAATGGTGCATGGCAAGCCCCTATAGTGCAAAGGCTAAATACCACAAACATCTTATAAGTCCATGATGTTGTAAGAGTTGTTTGTCATTCTTGGCTGTCAGTAACACTGGATGAGCTTATGTTAGAGTTTCAGTAAATGGCTCAATATATTATCTGAGCAAGATGGAAGGCAAGTTACTGTTAGATGAGTACAACAACAACAACAACAACAACAACAGATGTTTTGTGATGAGAGTTAGATTTTTGACCCTCCAAGTATAATGAGTTTAATAAATTAAAGACATACATTCATAGAACTGACACTGGAAAATTACTTTTAAAAGAAATTGCAATAACATCTGATAACTGGGCTGCATTTTTCATTAATATTATTTCATAAATGATGCAAATACAATATATTAAAATATCTTGATTGATCATAGGTACTTCTCTCCACAATGAAATTCCCAATGAAACTCATGACCACCCTCAAATTTTCACCCAACATGTGAGGGTGGTTATGATGCCAAGCAGATTAGCCTAGCATCTGGCCCCTTCACCTTGCCACTAAACATAAGGCTGCCGTATGCATTGACAAAGGGTAGTGCAGTGCAGGCCCTCCTACTATTTTTTCTTACGGTGCCTGAGAGGGCTTAAGTGAGCCCTCTAAGTCTTTAGCATGGGGTAGGCAAAACACGTGGACTCTCCTGAGCTAGTTTTGCAATCACTTGTCTCATCAGATTGTTCACCTCATAAAATATTTTTGTCTTTACAAAATCTGATTTGCAACCAGTGGAAGTCTGACAAGGAGTCACTCACCTTTGAAATAGGTCTTGGTGTCCCCTATAATGATTAATGCCCCCTAGATACCCAATTTTTTGAAACTAGAAATGAAGTTCTACCCACTTCCAGTTGTGTGTGTGTGTGTGTGTGTGTGTGTGTGTGTGTGTGTGTGTGTGTGTGTTCGTTCGTTCGTTCGTTCGTTCGTTCGTTCGTTCCTTCCTTCCTTCCTTCCTTCCTTCCTTCCTTCCTTCCTTCCTTCCTTCCTTCCTTCCTTCCTTCCTTCCTTCCTTCCTTCCTTCCTTCCTTCCTTCCTTCCTTCCTTCCTCATGTTTCCCATGATCCCCAGAGAATACTAGAAGAAAAAGATAGGCTCCCAGGGATGGTGAAGTTGCCCATCCCTGCCTCAGCACATCATAACATTTGTTGGACCATGTCATGCCAACAGCAGATGCTAGACTTTTTCTTTCTTTCTTTCTTTCTTTCTTTCTTTCTTTCTTTCTTTCTTTCTTTCTTTCTTTCTTTCTTTCTTTCTTTCTTTCTTTCTTTCTTTCTTTCTTTCTTTCTTTCTTTCTTTCTTTCTTTCTTTCTTTCTTTCTTTCTTTCTTTCTTTCTTTCTTTCATGTGGATTATTTCCTCTTCTTTTAGTTACATTTGAGTCACTAATTCAAGATATGTAACATCCCTCCTAAAAGGGCAACTAATTGAAGTATGTAATACTTCACTTGAATTCCTTTATGAATAAAGAGTATTTGGATCCATATTTTCATTATCTTTTCTTTCTTGCTGTTCGGAGCTTATGCATATCTTCTTGAGAAAATGTTCTTCCTTTACATCTGAACAAATTTCATCTATGGAGTCAGTATGTGAAAAATACAAAATAAAATGAAGCAATTAATGTACACCAAGCCTCCCTCAGTAGTAAGATAACAAAAGAACTACTGTACAGCTTAAGTGATGGTATGAAGGCTGATTCTTCTTTTCTAGTTGTAGCCAATGCCATACATTTTAAAGGACAATGAAGGATGTTACATAATGAAATCATTTGACCTCAGAGAAAGAATCTTGCTAGTTCGTGTATTCAGTGGTTAACAGCTTATGTAACTGAGGTAAAGCTATCACATTCAGAATAACCACATAAATGCAGGTCTCCAGTCTCTGAATCCTTTTAAATATCTCAGTTCTTCTTCCATTTATTGCACAAGCCTCTTGATATTCTTCCGTCACTAGTTGTGAAAATGTATGTGGAACAAATTTCATCTTGTCAAACTTGTCTATCTCAGTTGGGTTATTCTGTATCTGCCTTGTAAAATGTTTGTGCTTTAAAAGGCATCATGTTATATTTTTTTCATAGTAAACGCTACCATTTTGTTTCCACCCACTGTTTCGAATCTAACTACTCTTAATTATTTATTAATTTAATTTATATACTGCCCCATTAATGCACACACTACTCTAGATGGTTTACAAGTTTAAACCACAGACTTACATAACAAGCGTATAAGAATGATATAATGCTTCTGTAGCGCATTCTGAAAAACTGAAACTATTCCGAAAATGTAATGAGCATTGCTATCATGAAGAGATTTATATACATTTCAGTGTAATTATTGTGAGTATCTGTTGTTCATGGCAGGTAACACAAAACATCTTAGCCACAATGAAGCAAATTTTAGATTGTTTATATTATTGTGCTGACAGCAGTATTCAGCATTCCATAAGGTAAAGTTTCCCCTTGACCTTTAGTCCAGTTGTGTCCAACTCTAGGGCGCAGTGCTCATCCCCGTCTCCAAGCCGTAGAGCCAGCATTTGTCTGAACACAAACCAGCGCAACTAGACATGGAACACCATTACCTTCCCACCAAGGTGGTACCTATTTATCTACTTGCATTTACATGCTTTAGAACTGCTAGGTGGCAGGAGCTGGGACAAGTGACAGGAGCTCACTCCGTTGCATGGATTCAATCTTATGACTGCTGGCCTTCTGATCTTGCAGCACCGAGGCTTCTACGGTTTAACCTGCAGTGCCACCATGTTCCCAGCATTCCATAAGACAACTTAAAAAACAGGAGTGCCCAAAACAAAATCATAACTATGAGACTGGAACTTTGATCAGCACCACATTTGGCACATATGTAGCAGAAAGTCTTCTCTTGGCTTTGTGCCAAATTTGGGGATGTTTGGGCAAAGTATTTTCAAGTGATTTTTTAAAAAGTAACAGTTTTACTCTATTACATAACCAAGTGATATGAAGTTCTGGCTGATTTAAAACAGATCAAATCCATTGATAAGACCAAATTCGCATACCTACCTTGAGATAAAAAGGTCCTAGCAGTCTTTTTAAAAAAAAAAAATTGGAGGAATCTAGGCATCAGTGGGAGTAATACTGACTTTGAAATCAGTGCTTTTAAAGCAAGAAAACTGAGTTTCTGTTGGTTTTCTCTTATAAATTGCCAACATTCTAAATGGAGTGAACTTTTGACCCTGCCACTCACAACCTCATTAAATGACTGCGAAAGAAAACGTTTAACTTCTTCCTGGCCAAACATTTAATTCCTTCCTGGTAAATATTTTAAAAGATTTTAAAAAAAGAGAGAATAATATTCAGAACCTCACTCATTTAAGCTGCAGAATTTCTGGCGTTTTTGTTCCTTTCTTTCTGGCTGGAGATGATCTCAAAGCAAGTTTTCTTGCTTTGCACATGAGGAAGGAGACAGCAGCAACAGCAGCCAAGGACAGCTGCAGTGAGAGGGGAGAACATTGGGGTGAACGTTAGGGAGACAGAAGGGAAGTGACCCTCCCTTTCCTTCTGCGTTTCTTGTTCTGTGTGAGTTACAGACTTCCAAAATGTCCTATCATTAAGACATCTGCTCAGATCTTGCAAACCAAGAGTGTCTCATTCTTGGTTGTTCTCTCTTCCTGCTGCTAGCAGTATTCTCTTTTCCATTAAGTTCTGCTCAGATGTTGCAAACTAACAGCTATGGTTCCTTTATTGAGTCAACCCATTTCATGTTAGATTTTCCTTTTTGTCTACTGGTCCGCCCCATTTTCCCCAGCAATATAGTCTATTCTGATCACTTCTGTATTTCCATTATATGAGCATCGTAGGACACACTCAGGTTTCTCATTTTTGCTCAAGTAAGAGTTCAGGCTTGACTTGATTGAGCACCCATGTTTCTGATTTTTTTTTTGACTGTCTTTCATATCTGTACCAGCACTACTTTCCAAATGAGTTGATATTTGTCCCTGTCTGTCTTCGCTTTCTTTCACATAGTATGAATGATTTTGACCTTGGCTTCTACTGGCATTCTTTGCTGACTCCCTCTTCTCCTCCCTGCAAAAAAGCAAAGGGACATCTTTTGGAAAACATTCACACATCATGTCCATAGAACTTTTGATCCAATAAAACCCTTGTTTCCTCAGCTTGTCTAACTCAAAGGAAGGGTTTCGAAGTTGGGACATAACTTTTCAGTCTGCATTTGGAGGAACAGGAATGGCAACAATAGTTTAACTGAGTGGTTAAAGGGTGTTTATGTTTCTTCATTGCATGTGTTGCACCTGCTGATACCTTTGTTCCACCATTTCATGAAGTCCAAAACAGCCCTTCAAAATATTTTGGAACAGAGGGACTAGAGCCAAATCCAGGCTGTTCTCACTTCTGTCTTCTCCCGGTAACTGTAGTACAGATGTTACGCCCATCTTCTGGAATCCGATACCACTAGTTATCCTATATGAGGAACATTTTTGATTGAATTTGTATGTAGCTTGTCTATATTTAAACTTCTGTTTAAAAAAGCCAGGAAATTCAATTCTTTAAATAAATAAATAAATAAAAACCCTTGAGTTTATGAATTTATGAATATGGGATATTGTGCTTTTGTACCCACAATTCAAAAAGCTAGGAAATGGCCCAATATTGTTGCATAATATCATGCCTGCGTTGCCAGCAGGAAAAAAGATGCCAAGCTTTACATGGCAAAGGGCAGCTTGAATGCTGACAACACCAATGTCAGCAGTCACGATGGGCTACAGGAGAACTTCTTCTGCTCAGTACCACTCACGCTTGCTGAAAAACAGCCCTTTGTGTTGGGTGAGAGGTGGTAAACTGATGAAAAATAAAAGGAGTTAGTTTCTGGGATTTTCCCTTGTGTGGTGTCACTTTGTGAATGGTAGGAGAAGGATCAACTGCTTGACGTAGTACATTATAGTTTATTTTCATGTCTGCAAGCTGAAAATTATTTATTTATATTTATATTTTCATTAGAGTTTGGAAGAAATTAATTACAGTGGTTCCTTGCTAGATGATGATAATCCGTTCCACTGAAATTGCTGTTTAGCTAAATCATCATCTAGCGAAAAGCATTTCCCCATTGGAATGCATTGAAACCTGTTTAATGCGTTCCAATGGGGAAAAATCGTCATTGTCTAACAAAGATCGGCCATAGGAAAGCCGCTCTGCGAACCGCCGATCAGCTGCTTAAATCGCTGTCTTGCAAAGCTCAGGTCCCGAAAACACCTGTTTGCGAGCGCGGAGGGAGCTGTCAAAATCATCGTCTAGCGAAAATTGGTTTGCAAAGCAGGGACGAAATGTTGTCCAGCGAAATTCCCGCCTAGGAATCACTGTTTTGCGAATCGCTATAGCGATTGCAAAAAGCCAATGTCTAGCGAAAAAACTGTCATGCGGGGTAACTGTCTAGCGAAGCACCACTGTATAAGTAAGAGAGTTATCTGTAACAGCTCCCCCTTTTATTTTAGTAATGGAGGATCCAAACCAACATAACAAGTGGGAAAAAAGTTAATTGACTGGTAAAATGAGTAAAGTTTTATGGTAACGTTTAAAAATTAATGTTAAGGGCATTTTGGGGTTAATTTGACAGAAATGTCAATACCATTCTGTTATCAATCCTAAGATTCTTGTTTAAAGAAAGTAAAGGAAGGTAATGGAAAAGCAATGGGCAAACTGAATAATACTAGGAGTTATTTTTCACATTGTTGCAACAGATAATGGCAATAAATTACATTTCCAAAACTGTTATGAATAATGGGAATGGATTAACTTTTTAAAAGCCACTTGCCAGCCCCTAACTATCTCAACAGCTGTAAAATTTAATTTCTGGGTGACACCTGATCTGGGCTAGTTTTCCATGTATGCTTGTCAGCTTCGATCAGAACACAATTACTGGAAGCTCTGTAACATTACTCTTTCCATTCTTTGGACCGCGGTATACTATGTGAATGAAACGTGTAAACTGTAGACCCGAATTTCTGCTTAGCACCAGATCTTTCCAATGTTCCACCAAGTGTCTTCATAATTTACAAATTGGCTTGAAAGAATGTTGACTAGGAATAAAAAAGGGACTCGCTAAATTTCTTACTTGTAAATTTAAGCTGTCTTAACTGAATGATATGTCTCTGCATGGAATTTTCAAGCTGTAGGAGATTCCTTACCTTCCAGCAAAAGTGAGAGAAAGTGTGCTATTTTTTCCTTATCACTGTTTCTGTAGATTAGAACACAAGCCACACACATACATCAAGTACAAGAAGACTGCCTAATTGTATTTGTTTAAAGAAGCAAATAGTTTTCTGATTGTTCTAATATTCATGCAACAAGACTGACATCTTGTAAAATGTGCATTACTTACCATCAGTGTAATTTTGCACTGAGCATTATTTACACATTATTTGTGCCGTGTGGTGCAGTGGTTAAAATGCAGTACTGCAGCTAAAACTTTTCTTTCTTTCTTTCTTTCTTTCTTTCTTTCTTTCTTTCTTTCTTTCTTTCTTTCTTTCTTTCTTTCTTTCTTTCTTTCTTTCTTTCTTTCTTTCTTTCTTTCTTTCTTTCTTTCTTTCTTTCTTTCTTTCTGCTTACTTTGACCAAAATAATATCTTCTGTTGTGGATACTCTACTTTGACCAAAATAATATCTTCTGTTGTGGATACTCTGCCTCAAATACCTCACCCCCTTGTCGGTCAAAATAAATAGTTCTCTGCTTCTTTGCCCGTGCATTTCTGAACAAGGAGTACTGAGAGACTGGGGGAAAAGGCATTGCTGTTATGCTATTACTTTACAGTGGTGCCCCGCTTGACGACGATAATGCATTCCAGCAAAATCGCTATTAAGCGAAATTGTCGTCAAGTGAAAAAAAATCCCAATTGAAATGCATTGAAAACCAGTCAATGCGTTCCAATGGGGGAAATACCTCGTCATCCAGCGAAGATTGCCCATAGAGTACCACCAATCAGCTGTTAAAAATTGCTGTAATGCGAAGCTTCCATCTGGAAAGCAGCCATTTTGAAAAGGGAGGGAAGCCATTTTGCAGAGGGAAGACATTTTGCCAAGCTGGAAAGCAGCCATTTGGAGAAGGGAGGGAAGCCATTTTGCGGAGCTGGGAAAAACAGGCTCTTAGTCAACATAAAGTGGATTTCCCCCATTGGAACCATTGTTTTGCGATCGCAATAGCGATTGCAAAAATGACATTGTCAAGCAATTACTTAAGGCATTCTTCAGAATGTGAGGTGTACTTTTTTGCTTGACTGCTCAGGGCCATGTTTGTATTTGCAAGCTTTCAGTTCTAAGGGCACTAGCAGAACCTGCCTACATGCCAAGTGCATCAGTAAGGAGATGAGAGAAGTTACTTTTCTAAACCGTAACACAAAGGATCTTAGAGCTATCATGGTTTCTGGACCAATGGCCAGCTGAAGTTTAGGAAGATGGAGAAACAATGTGAATAAGGGAGCTAAAATTAGTTGTCAGTTGTTTAAATTCATTCTTTTAATATTTTATTTTGTAAACTTCAGAAGGCTTTGCCTTGGAATATACAGTACAGTGGTGCCTCGACTTATGAATGCCTTGACTTGCGACCAATTTGAGTTATGACCATGTCCGGTTGCAAAATTTTGCTTTGACTTTTGACTGCTGCTTTGAGCTACGACTTGAAAAAAGGCCCTCTCTCACCTTTCCTGCCCTTTTTCTTTAACCTTAGAGGTCATCTTAGGTAAAAAAAAAAAGTCTCCCCCTAGTGGATAGATTAACCGTTTTTGCATTAGTTCCTATGGGAACTAATGATCTGAGATACAACCAGCGCCTTGAGATACAACCAAAAAACGGCTGGAACAGATTAATCGTGTTTCAGTGTATTCCTATGGTATTCCTATGGTAAATGGTGCTTTGAGTTACAACCAACTTGAGTTATTACCATCATCCCGGAACGAATTAAGTTTGCAACTCACCACTGTGTATTGAAAAACAAAACAAAATAAAAGGAAGATGATGAAGAAGAGGAAAAAACTCCTGTTGCTGATGCACTGTGAGGCAATCATGATGGCATCTTCACCTCTTTAGAAAAACAGCCTGACAGGTGTGGCCCAGGGGCTTTGGGAACTGGGGAACCTGTGTATGTGTGCATGGCTATCTATTAGGAAGCCATAGTTTTGTGATTTTATTCTTACACTACCATAATTTTCCTGCTCTTGAGGCCTTCCAGGGGTTACCATTTTTACCCTGCAGGTTAAAAGTTTTAAAATTTTTGGTTTTAGGGTATTTGTGTCTTGCTGTTCATATAAAAGACTGTAGTTACACATATCTTATTCTTAAATATCAAGGGTTTTTTTTTTAAAAAAAGGATTTCCAAATATTTGCCACAACTCAAAACTATTTCAGAGAGCACAATAAATGACTCAGTTAAAAGGCAGTAAATGTATAGTAGGACTGCCATATCCAAGGGATCAGTATCCACAGTTTCACTTACCAACTGCCTGAAAATATTAAATAAAACACAAACACACCCCGAAATTCAGTTTTCTAAGATGTATTACCAGAATTGGCCACCAGAGTGAATCAAAGACTATGCTATATGTAAGTTTCACTTATCCACAGTTTCGGGATCTGATCCCCCATGTATACGGTGGTCCTATTATGGAATCTTTTTCCCATCAAAGAAATGTAGAAAGTGAATGGAGTACATCTTTGCAGGTCCTATTGAACTTTCAGTGTATGCAGTGCTCCATGGGGAGGAGAAAATCAAAGGAGTTGTTCCTAGAGCTGTGTAATGGCTGGGAGATTTTCTGTACTGGTGGGTGAAGTGTCCCTGATCCAGAGTTACTGATGGATTGTCACCAGAGTTTTAGATGATTGAACACAACAGGCTGTCCAGTTGTTTGAGAACCCCTAAACAGTAGTGCCAATCCATCCTGTTCTCAGTGCTAGAAATGTAAAATTAAGAAGCTTGAGATATTTTTTCCTATGCACAGAGTAGTCATGGAAATGATGCTTGCTAAATAACTCATTCATCAGTTTTGGCTGCCTCAAAAATGAGAAGACACATCAATGATGAATTTTAAAGCCCTGTGAAAGTCTTTGTTTCCAGCTGAGAATGAGATAAAGCGCTCTTCCCTCCACTGGTCTCTATAATTTGTATAAAATGTCCCCAGTCACCTTTCCTCTTAAGGTACAAATCACACACTGTGTGTTCAAAGCATTGTTCTTGCCTATGTAAGAAATCTATCAAAAGCTCCAAAAATGTTGTTGCTGTCCACTTTAGTGAGGAGAAGTATGTTGTAATTCCTTGGCTTTACTGGGAAGGAAGAAAAAATAAATTATTGTTTTCTTCGTTTAGAGTACAGCACACAGGGAAAAAAATCTATCAAATAGCCTAAGAACATAAAATGTATCTTAACACCCCTATAATTTAGCATACAGGGAATATTTTCTTGAGAAATCCCCTTTTAAACAAATGAAACCAGAGGCCTTGTCTTTAAGAAATATTTTGGGAAAGGAAGGGAAGAGAATGAAGAAGGGATTGCAAGAAGATAATGCATACGGGGTTGTAATTAAAATTTAAAAGCCCAGTCCAATCTGGATACTACAATATGCATCTTAGGTTTTGGAGCAAATGGTCTGACAGGGAGGATTCTGGAGCTCTGGTTGGATGGTTCTGTCACGAACACGGGTTCGAAAACACACGTGTAAGCTTGGACAGAGAGCAATCAGGAGTTTGCACATGCTAAAATGAGCTGAAAGAGTCCAATTCAGCCAGCCATGCTACAACACTCCTTCTCACAAGTCTGCCCACATAAGAACACCCTGGTACTCTCAGATATTATTGTGAAAAGGTCAAGTGGGCTTTGTAGTCCTTAGACTTAACTTGCACCACTGACAGGACTCTAAGTAAGCTAGGCCGAGGCAGCACTCTCAGATGACCCTATGGCAAGTGTACTGTTCAGGAAACCAAATGAGTTTTATAATCTTTATTTTATTAAAGAAAAAGCATGTTACTAAGTATCAGAGCCAAATTAAACCAAAACAAATAAACTAGCATTGTGCTGTTTAGTTACACAGATGTAGTGAGGCAAAGAAAACATGAAAAATATAAAAGAGTTCAAAAACCTTCTTAAAAATACAAAAAGCCATTGAAAAGAATCAAAACAGTTCCAGTACAAGAAATCATTAGTAAAAACCAAAATAATCCAAGTTGGTTATAAAAAGGCTATAGTCCTCAGTGTTACTATAGAATAAAAATCCCTAAACAAAAGTAAAAATCCCTTATATGTCCCATAGTCCTTAGAAAAGAAAAATCCAGTAAATCTACCATAGTCCTTACAAAATTACAAGAGCATAGTCCATATGGAGTATTCCAAGAAAAGAAGTCCATAAAGAATATTCCATAGGTAACAGTCCATAGAAAATAGTCCATGTACAGTCCTTAGGAAAAATCCCATAAGTCCAAAAGTAATCCAGCAAAGCATAGAAACCAGTCCATGTAGGTAGGCCACCAAACTCTCTCTCAAGACATCAGGGTAAGTCCCAAATGGCTGAAGTGTAGGTCACGAATCACTGAAAGGTCGGTCTTGGAAAGACAATGTCCATAGGTAAAAAGTTCCTTTTTCAAGAGTAACTGGCAAGGGCCTAATGCACCTTCCCACGATGTCATCCAATCAGAGTTCGTTACTAGGCAAACAGTCCTGTTGCACCACATGACTTCTTTCTCATACACAGCAGATGTTATTTGGGTTAACTGTGGTTTCTCAAAGAGTCACAACAATTCCCATCTATCTAATCACACAGAGTCCTTCTCAGGCCTTCAGAATAACATTCTCTCTGCTCGCCTAGAAAACAATTTGTCAGCATAGCACAGATACTATATACAAAGAAACAAAATGGAACCTCTCTGGCTCACTTCATAATTACAAAACCCATATGCCTTAAAAGATTTTAACTTAAAAACCCATCTCATCACAGGTTCTAAGTAACAAAATGCTTAGATGATGCTTCCAGCGTTTGAGGGAATTTGAGCCCAGCAAAAATTGGTTCCTTGTAGAGGCATATTGTTCTGTTCAATAGTAAGAGCAGCTACATTTCTGATGTAAGCATTTCTAAGCATATGTAGTGCAGAATAATATAATATGCCAACTGGTTAGAATCGCTGAATTGTTTTTGAGAAACAAGAACTAACTTCAGAATGCATATTGGAAAATTGATGATGGAATATTTATCTGTGTATTCTCGAAGGCTTTCACGGCCGGGATCAGATGGTTGTTGTGGGTTTTTCAGGTTCTTTGGCCGTGTTGTGAAGGTTGTTCTTCCTAACGTTTTGCCAGTCTCTGTGGCCAGCATCTTCAGAGGACAGGAGTAGCATGCTGAAGATGCCGGCCACAGAGACTGGCAAAACGTTAGGAAGAACAACCTTCAGAACATGGCCAAAGAACCCGAAAAACCCACAACAACGAATATTTATCTGTTTGATACTTCTCCCAGAAGGGTCTGATGTCAGGATACTGTTTCAAGGACAGTTTGGAATAAAGGATACATCATTAGTAGTGGATCTTTTGTTGACATGTGAAATATGGGGAGTTTTTGCTCTCTGGCATTAGCCTGGGTAAAGAACTACAGGGCTGGAATATGGTGAAAGAGAAGGGCCACTTTTGCCCCGTCTGCCAGACCGCTCATCTTCAGCATGCCCTGGCTACTGCCATGTGCCTCTCGCCTCCTCCATTCTGTGAATAGCTCACCTTTGTTTTCTGTCAAGCCAGAGATAGATAGAAAGCCTTTCAGGAAATTTGAAAGTAGGCACCACACAGATGCACCGAATCCCTAGCTTCACTGTGCATTGGTAAACAAACTTCTCTCTTTGGTAGGTCTCACTGCTTTTACATCTGCTTTTTGCCAATTTTCAGACTTCATATTGGCTGTGGGAGATTACAGTGCATAGCATTAAATGATGCATGAAATGGCCTGTCACACAACATTACGTGGTGCAGGAAAACACACAAAAGAATGAGAAAAAAGGAAGAGGAAGAAATAGTCTTTAATGGAGTGCTTGCAATTCACTAGAAAACTATTCATATGGAGTGGATTTCCTAATCTATGAATTTATCAACAGCAACCAAAAAGGAAAGAATTACTGGTGCCATTTTCTCCTCCTAATTCTTTGCAATAACTGGTAGCTATGATATTGTGCCTTTTTAAAGTGTCATTTGTTACAAATGCAACTCTGTCAATTTTAAAACTTCATGCTGAGGAAGTGTTGCGGGATAATATAATATGCCTAATTTGAGTGTTCATGTAGGGAAAGGAAAGCTGTAATTTATTGCATGCCAAACCTAACCTTCCCCAAAGATTTGGAATAGGTAACAACATAAAGCTAAGATCCATATTAAGTTCACATATTATAAAATACTATGTCAAATTAAATCTTATAATAATAGTATTTCAGAATTCACTCTCCTTACCATGCAACAGAGGTGTATAAATGTACATATAGAAAGCGCCTACTATTGTAGGAATAGAAACGCTAAGTGATTAAACTTTAGTTTTCATTACAAAACTGAAACTAGGCAGCGATTTAAAATTGTTTGACGAGCAAGATATTCATGATATGAAATGTACTGCAGGCCAATTTTTGTTGTTGTTCTTTTCAACAACAGAATAAAATGCAATGAATTGACTTGGGCAATTCTATGTGACTATCTATCAGCAGAGTCACGAGCATGGTTTAAATGTCAGCCAGAGTTTGGGTTTGCTTGTTTGTTTACAATTCCAAGCATCCCCCAGCCAGCATGGCTACTGACTGTGGTTGTTGATTAATTCTGGAACTAAACTTCTAAGGTCAGATCTTGGCCCAAGAAACTGATATTCCATATGGAAATGCTTTCTAACATCAACTGAAAAATGCTGTGCAACAAAAGCTCAACAGAGCCCAACTATTAAACATCTGATTTGTTCAGTCCAGCATACTTTTCCTCCCTATCTGTGTAGTTTTAAGGTATGGTCATATTTTTTTCATCTTCTTTTCCCTGTTGCCATCTCTTGGTTTCTCTTCCTTCCATTTTTTCTAGACCCTCTAGATATTTTGATCTGTAGTTCCAACAGTTGCCATTGACATAGCCAGTGGTGAAGAATTGTGATTGTTGGTGGGCATCATTTTGGGGAAGTTTACTTTGGACTACTTGTTATTCAGCCCTCCTGTTGAACCTGCCACAAGTTCTTCTATCCCCCTTTCTTTACACTTTCTTTCTTCCATGTCTTTCCACAGGATCAGAGCAACTCAGTCCTTGACTGGCAGAGTTTTGCCTCCACTGTTTTTTAATGACATTTTGGCCACTTAGGAAATTGGTTCCAGAAGCATCGTTAGCAATACCAGCACTATATCCTTTGGTGACTTGTAGGGATAGACAAAGGCCATTTTTAAAAAGCAGTTGCCCCAGCTGTCCTGTTGGCTGAGATCACTTATTCTTGCTCTGATGGTTGTGGGACATGCATGTCCTGCACCACCAAAATCTTCAAAAGAAGCTGTGATGTTCTGTCAGTAGCTTGTATTCTTCCCAGAACTGTACCGTATGTAACAATATGCGTGTTATTCATTGCAAAGATCTAAACAGCTGTGATAAATATCGGTACCTACATGATTGTGTTTTTTTTAGACAGTGCTGAGGGCCCTCATATAAATTTGAGAATCCAAGGCCTACAAAGGATTCAAAAATTCCAGTCTGGTTTTGGTGAGGGAATGTGCCTGTTCTTTATTTTAAAATACATGTCAAAGAATTGCTAATTCTACAATAATTGTGCCAGTTTTGACCCTACAATACTAGAAATTGAATTACACAGTTACAGTCTAGCACACAAAGAATTCCTCCACATGGCTCTAAACAGCATGGAATGTGCAAGCGGAAAAGAGGCTGTTTGTTGACTCCCTAGTTATTCCAGCCCATACTGAATGCATAAAGTAAATTGTCTAGCTAGGTGCAGAATCCTTTTTTTCACATAGTACTATGCAGACCACAGTATTGTCCCTTTAGACATGGCCAAGATTATCATTGAGGAGCAGCAGAATGGCTAGATGGTTGAAAGTCTAGATGGTTGAAAATCTGGACAGGCAGGTTATCTCCCATATTTTACATCAGGAAAGGAGAACTTGTGGCCCTCCTGGTGTTGGCATTCCAGATGCTGTGAAGGACAAACAAGCATAACAAGGGTTCTTCATTTCACTCTTCATATGAGAAGAGTGACAGCAGAAGGTGCAGGGCTAAAATGCATCTTGATTGAAGAGCTTTACTACATTTTGAATGCTTGAATGGGGCTATATACAACCCTTTTGTTGGAACTGTATAATGAATGAAACATTTCCCACAGCCCCAAATCCCATTAATTTTAATCAGATTCAGTTGAAGTGTTTCGGGCTCCAATCCATAACCCAATTCACAGCAGCCTGCTAATTTTGAAATCTTGGTTTGTATCCTAAAGGTTATCCATTTAATATTACGCCTTAATATCTGTGGCACATGAATGTAAGGCAGAGTGCAGAGCAGGCAGTTTGTGTGCTTCCAGGAGCTCTCTTCTTGTCTTCTCTGCATTTGATTGTTTCAGTCATTATTATGTGAACTGACATAGTATGAAGACTGGCCTATTATGGAAGGATAATGAAGTAAAACACCAGAAAATGTTATCCGTTTCCAAGGCAACATGTACATCTAAACTTCATCCTTACAGAAAGGCAGTGTGTCTCTGTTAGCTGTTTTTACTGGTCAATGTATTAAGAATTCGTCAAATCCCAACTATCCCTCAAGTACACAACCCTTTTACAGTTTGTAAAACTAAAAGCTACAACCACTTTTTTGGGTATGTGTAGTTTCTTCATTTAGTTTCTTCATCCATGTGTAGTTTCTTCATTTGACTTTAAAAGTTTGCCTTCTCTGCCTTTCAGATCTTATTTGTCTCAATTTGAATGACAAAAGACATTTCTAGGTCATTGAAATTGAAAGGGCTGTTGGTCAAATATACTTAAAATGAATTAGTAAGTGAATTCCAGAGGAAATCGTCATGAGATTCTGGTGCAGTAAAATTGGTCAAGCATCTTTTGGCACCTTAGAGCAGCCAGCTCAAACCGAGTCTCTTTATTATTTATTTTATTTTATTCATTTGATTTATACTCCGCCCATCTGCCCTAAAAGGCCACTCTAGGCAGCTTCCAGTGAATATAAACAATAAAATAATACAAAGAGTTACATAAATCGTATTATAACATACACAATATAAAAATAGAGCAAAAATAAGAGATGCATTGGGAAACAACTACCATGATTCCTAGCCAACATGAGGGTTCTAGACATGCTCGTCCTGTTCATGATGTGCTTGGTCCTGCACAGTTGCCGAGTCATTTGACAAAGTGGACTCTATAGGATGAAAATTGATGTCAGAATGAATGTGTTAATTTTTAAGGTACCAAAGGACTCTTTTCAGTTTTTATGAAATGAATTTCTGTAGATTCCTACATTGGCAGGGGCTTGTACTAGATCAGGGTGCCCAGAGTTTTGAGAGTGAGGGCCACAACCCATATGTTCCAGATTTCTGAGGGCCCTAGGAAGATGCATGCATGCACGCACGTACGTCAGGCGAAATAAAAAGGCAAGGTGGGCTGGATGTGGCCCATGGGCCATACTTCGGAGACTCCTGGAGTAGATGATCCCCTGAGGTCCCTTCCAGTGCTGTAATTCTATGATTCTGTCCTTGTGAGGTAGATGTTTGTTTCTCATTCAAGAAAGAATTCAGTGGCATTAGAGATGGCAATATTGTTGGGGTGGCAAACCTTTGGCACTCTAGGTGATTTGGACTAAATCTAGCACAGTTGTGGCAATACAGGTTGGGGATTCTGGGATTTGTAACCCAAAACATCTGGAGTGCCAAAAGTTTACTACCATGACATGTGGGAGTATGGTGTGTGTTTTCAAATATGTGCATGCATGTAAAGAAATAATCTCACCAGAATATGTAACCAGACCAAATCGGTCTGGACTCTAATTTGGAGAGTGAATAGTATTTATCAGTAGATTTCAGTACCAAAGCACTCATGTCCTGAAAGCAAACAGAAGTGGAAATATAGAGCTGATATAACTCATCAGACACCCTGAATTCTGGGTCTCTGTTTTACAAGGCATGACTACTGTATCAACTTCATATTACCAGACGAGCTGTTATGTAATTAAAAGTGTTAATTGGACCCCTTAAGGCCAGAACTTCTAGAGGAGTAACGTAATGGTCTTTTGCATCAAAACATCAAAGATTCTTATAGCACCTTTAAGACTGATGCCTTTCAAGACTAGAATCTATTTCATCAGCTACATGCATTGTTAATTTCAGCCAACCTGCCAGATATATAAACATATGGGTGCATGGATTACATAACAACACTCCCCCGCCAAAAAGTACAGTCTATGACTATTTGCTTACAAAGGGAATGTATGTAAAATGTACACAGTAACACGCATAGCAATAGTTGGTAGTAGCACAATAATTTTAGCATCCCTAAACAAATTAACATCTGTATTTTTTATTCATACACAAGAATATAGAATTAGACTACCTTATTTGTTCTGATATAGTTGTCATGTTGGAGCATTCTTCATAAATTACTCTGCTGGAAAATATTGTGAATATCAGTAGTATGAAATAATAGAAAGATAAAGGATTACTCTGGCTCATTTCTTCTCTAGTTGGCTAAGGTACCACAGGAATTTTTTTCTGTGCTTCCAAACAGTACAGATAAACTAACAGAGCACATACTTAAAAATCTTTAGGTACTTTTTCAGGAGTATGTCACTGAGGTACAGACTGAACTCTCAGGTCATTCATTCTTGAAAATCTGCATGTCTTCCTGACTGTTTTCTCATATCCAGCTTCACCAGGTGTGCAAAAAAGGAGGCCCCCATAACTTGTTGCCACCAGTTTTCAGGCTTAGCCACTTAGTTCTGAAACTATTGTGCTTTCCGGCGTTTGCGGTAGCTTAAAAACATAGCCCTCTGGTTGTTGGAGCAAACAGCACATGGGAAGCAGTGTCAGATGTGGGAGCATGAGAATGGTTGTATAGGGAGATTGCAGTGAACAGAAAGAAGAAAAGAGATTACCCTTAAAATCTACTAATCTTGCATTGCCTAAATGGAAGTCTTGTTGAAAGAGATCTATTCCTGTTGCTTCAGGCACACATGCTTTCTCCTGTTTCGTTAAAAGGATTGCTATAAGTTTGAAATGAAATTGTGTGTGTGTGTGTGCCTGTGCATGCGTGGAAAATTAGCTTCCTCTGATGACATGTCACAAGACCTGAAGCCCATTTATAAGTATTAATTAATGACATTCTGCCTTCATCTTTCTTTCTTTTTTAGTTCTTTACTTGTTATACGGGCAATAACCATCTGAAAAACTAATAATTTCAAGTCACCATCCAGTTGGTAGTAAAGAAATGATGTGGATAAGTTGTAGACCGTCTAAAAGGATCTTTATCATTAGCATTATTCACTTACTAGCAGATGTTTTCAAGAGGACCTTCCAAAGCTCATTGGCTTTTATGTTACTACACCTGCCAGCAACCCTGGTTTCCCTGCCTTCACCAATATGGGTCATTCCAAATAGAATTTTGATGCCACCCTATGTCAGATTAAACAAAAAAAAACTTTCCAACTCAGGCATTGGCCACATTTACATGCAGAGATCAGATGTTAAAAATGATGGGGTTTTTGGAGAAGAATTCTCAGCATCTGCTAGTCATTTGGCCATTGGCTATGTTGGGTGATGGATCTGTGGAGTTTACAGATGCTGCCGTGGACTGAATGATAGAACCAACAGGGTTCTGCCAAGATTGACCTTGAATCCCAAGGTTGCTGCATACCTACATAAGACACAGTACCGTCTCGGCCGGAGTTCTGGAACTGTCTCTGGACATGACCAGGGCATATATGATCTGGGTGGGGCGTATTCTGCTTTGTCTCCCCCTTTTCTAAGTGTTAATTTTTAGTTGCTTATGTTATTTATGTAACTTAATTTCATTGTGCTTATTATGTTATAGTTTGTTTGATTGTTTATCCGATTTGATTTATCAATTTGTTAATTTTGTTAATAATTATCTGTTATTCTTTAGTCGTTAACTCTTTTGCTTCTTTTTTCCCTTGATTGGCATGGAGTGGAAGGCCTGCCCCCCCCCCCAGAGGGGGACTTTGTAACATCAGAGTGATCTCTGGTAGAGGGAGAGACGGTGTAGGTGCTGTTGCCTTGCATTACAGAAGAACGGTGAACAGATGCTTGAAATCTGTTCACTGTTTTGGCACTGTGACCTCCTGCCAGACTAGAGGTAGCCAGATCAGCCAGGCCTCCACTTTTAAACCTGGTGTTGGTGAATGCCACATCTGTATCAAATAAGTCCCAGATCATACAAGATCTGATTCTGGAGGAGGATGCAGATCTGGCATGCATAGCTGAAACATGGATGGGCAGGGATGGGGGTGTTCCCCTGACTCTTGGCTACCCTCCCGGTTATGCAGTCCAACATCAGGGTAGACTGGCATGGGGGAGTAGCCATTGTTCATAAAAACACCCTTCAGGTTGTTAGGTGCTCTGCTCTGGCGACGCCAGGTCTAGAGGCCCTCCACGTGTAGGTTGGGCCAGGGATGGTATTGGGATCTTGCTGGATTACTGTGCTCTCCGCGACCCAGGCATTTCCTTACTGGAGCTGGTGGACTTAGTCTCCGCGGCACTGTTGGTTTCCCCAAGGCTTTTGGTCTTGGGTGACTTCAATGTGCATATGGAGGTGGAGGTTTCCGGTCCAGCTCTTGAGTTCTTGGAGACCATTTCCTCCTTGGATATGTCCCAACATGTCAACGGCCCCACCCATGTGGGTGGCCACACACTGGACCTGGGGTTCTCCCCCGAGTGGAGACGGTGTGGTCTGATGGTGACTGATCTTGTGTTGGTCTCCTTGTCATGGTCAGATCACTGCCTAATCAAATTCAACCTCAAAGTAGCTCTCTCCCCCCCCCCCCCCTGTTCAGAGCAAGGACCTGTTGTTATGGTCTGCCCTCGAAGGTTACTGGATCCTGTTGGATTCCAGGATACCAAGAGAGGGATTCTGGCTGATCTGACTGGCGCTCCTGTCGAGGCTCTGGTGAATAGTTGGTTGGCTGCCACCACCAGGGCTGTTGACACGATCGCACCTAAACGCCCTCCCTGGTTTAACCCAGAGCTGCGATTAATGAAGCAAAATAGGGGAAGGCTAGAGCGCACATGGAGGTGGAACCCAACAGAAAATAATCTTATAGCTGCCAGGATCACAACTAACCTCTACCAATCTAAGGTGAAGGCTGCTAGTCGATCTTACTTCACTGTCTGGATAAGCGAAGCTTTCAATCAGCAGGTGGAACTTTTCCGTATAGTTCACAATCTTTCCGGAATTGGTCATGGTGATTGGCCTCTCTCTAGCATCTCACCTGACCAATGTTTCTTTCCTTAGCAAGGTAGTTGAGAGGGTGATGGCCGATCAGCTACAGGCTCTTCTGGATGAAACCAATGCCCTGAATCCATTCTAGTCAGGCTTCAGGCCACACCATGGCATGGAAACAGCATTGGTCACCCTGTTTGATGACCTGCTGAGGGAGGCCGACAGGGGCAAAATGTCTCTGCTGGTCCTTCTCGATATCTCAGCCACCTTTGATACCGTCAACCACTGTATCCTCCTGGGGAGGCTCTCTGAGTTGGGAATCGGTGGCCTGGCTTTGGCCTGGCTCTGTTTCTTCTTGGAGGACCGTCCCCAGAAAGTGCAGATTGGAGAGAGTTTCTCAGCCCCATGGAGCCTCAATTGTGGGGTTCCCCAGGGCTCGATTATCTCTCCAATGCTGTTTAACATCTATATGAGGGCGCTGGGAGGGGTCATCAGGGGATGTGGAGCTTCGTGTCATCAGTACGCTGATGATACTCAGCTCTACATCTTCTTTTTTCCAAGAACAGTGGATGCTGTCTTGTCCCTTGAGCGCTGCCTGGGGGCTGTTCAGCAATGGATGCAGGGGAACAGACTGAGGCTGAATCCGGGCAAGATGGAGGTCCTTTGAGTGGGTGCCCCAGACATCAGTGGTCTGGGAAACTCCCTCTCTTTGTGGGGGGTGACTCTTACCACCAAGAGTGAGGTTCGCAGCTTGGGTGTACATCTGGACCTGGCACTTACCATGGAGACCCAGGTGTCGTCAGTGGTCCGTTCCACACATTTCCACCTTCGGTGGATTGCCCAGCTATGTCCCTATCTTGATGTGGGGGCACTCACCACTTTGGTCTCAAGATTAGATTACTGTAATGTGCTCTACATGGGGCTGCCTTTGAGATTGACGCAGAAGCTTCAGATGGTGCAAAATGCCATGGCCAGACTTCTAACTGGAGTGAAGAGGCACCAACATATCTCCCCCATGCTGGCCGCCTTGCATTGGTTGCCCATTCATTTCCGCGCTGATTTAAAGTTCTTACGATTACTTATGGTTTAGACCTCGATATCTAGCAGAGCGCCTTCTTCCATCCAGGTCTACCAGAGATACTCGTTCTAGCCAGGCTGGGCAATTGAGGGGCTTAACGCCGAGGGAGGCTCAGAACGAAAGAACAAGGAACCAGGCCTTCTCGGCAGTGGCCCCTCGCCTCTGGAACAACTTGCCCCTAGACATCCGTCTGGCTCCCTCTCTGGGTGTCTTTAGAAGTAAACTAAAGACATGGCTATTTTGGCAGGCTTTCCCTCCTGCTGTATTTTAATATCTATATTTTTACATATTGGATTTTCGTATGTTATTAGTTTTATTGTTTTTAAACTTTGTTATGCCACCCAGAGTAGACTATCTATCTAGATGGGCGGGGTATAAATCTAATAAAATAAATAAAATACTGTAAAATAATAGCAAACGGAAGATCAATTTGGCTCTCTCCATCAGCCAAAGAAGAGGTGGTCCTCCAGTATGTACTTTCCTCATTCTTTCCCTGCTCCCATTTTGTATTGTGCCTTAGGTTGTGAGTTAGCAGGCAGGGGCAGTTTTATCTTTTCATCTCTTAAACGTGCTTAAATTTTTTTTAGGTATTTGTAAGTAAACAGTAGTAGTAGTAGTAGCAGCAGTAGTAACAACAACAACAATCATATACTGTACATGATTATGTATAACTACAACAACGTGGTTGTTGTGTAATCATGGAAGATTCAAGCTTAAGTTGCTGACAGTAATAGGGCTTGCACATAATGTACTGCATAGCTTTGAAATAATGAGTCATCATCTCCCACATGTCTCCAGAGACAATATTTGGAGCAGAGCAATGATACTGTTTCAGTTATGAGCTTACTAGAAGGCATCGGCAAAATGGGATTATTGTGACCTGAAGTTATTAGATAGCGAATGACTTAACTAACCAGCAAAAGCTCCTAGCAAAATATTGAAATGTGGTTTTTGCATTTAGAAAGTTTCTTGTTTTAGAGAAGCCTTTCCCAACCTAGTCCACAGGTGGGCCTTGGTACCTTGATTAGGACCAACTAAAATCCCAGAAGATTGTGCATGTTTTTGATTTCTCCAGAATGCTTAATCAGGGTAAGTGATGTGAACAATTGGAGGGGGCGTGAAGAAGCAAATAATGATAATAATAATAATTCGGCCAGGTGTTGTTGTTACAGCTATAAAGGCTGCTGTTATGACTTGCAAAGCTCGGGATAAAAAAGTTTGAGAAGCTCAATCATCCATTCATAAAAGATATACATGGATATCCATAAATACACAGATAATTATAAGAGTAAGATGGAGTATAAACAAACAAACAAGCAAGATTGAATGAGTATCATACTCAGTCTCAATACATACATTGTGTCGCATACCACATATATTAGTGTGTGCATTAAGCATATTTAATTTTAATTAAGTTATGTGCCATCAAGTCAGAACCAACCTTACAATAATTTTCAAGGTGTGTGAAATAATTAAGGTTTTACCAGTTCTAGTTTCCCAGTGAATTTCCATGGCCAAGCAGAGATTTGAACCCCATTCTGCTGAGTTGTAGTCCATCAGTCTATCCACTACACCACACAGAGTACTTCATTTGTAGCTTAGAGTAATTGGCTCTTTAAAGTATCAGTAAGAAATCAGAAAAACCATTGTGGAACATAGTATTGTTCCAGTTGGGTGAGGCCTGAGATGAAGCTGTGATAGGTACAAGGTCATGACATGCTTTGCCATCCTCATATAGGTAGAGATGGGCACGAACTAAAAATCAAACCAGAAAGTTTGTGGAAAATCACTGGTTTGTCGGTTCATGTTGGTTCAGGTTTGTAAAAACCAGTGAACCTGAATCGACCTGAACCACAAAGTTCTTTTATGATTTCATGAACTTCCTGGTTCATTTGTCCCCCCTGCCCCCCTTCCCACTGCCCTTGTTGCCCCCCTATCTGGTCCTATTGCCTCTTCCTCTTCATCCTCCACCACCATCATCTTGAGAGACAGTGGCCCAGCTTCCCTTGCCTTCTGTCTCTGTGCACATGCCCACCTGTCAGTTGAAGGGAAGCCAGGCCACTGTATCTCAAGATCGCAGCAGCAGAAGAGGAGGAGGACGAGACAGGACCAGGTAGGGAGGCAACAGGGGCAGTGGGAAGGGGGTGGAGGGCTTAGTTTGCAGACATGAACTTAAAAAAAAAAAGTAATGGTTTGTTTGTTTTTTTTTAAGTTTGGGTGGTTTGTGTGGGTGGACATTTTTGTGATTTGTGCCCATCTCTACACCCTGGAAAAGACCCTGATGTTGGGAAAGTGTGAAGGCAAGAGGAGAAGGGGACAACAGAGGACGAGACGGATGGACAGTGCCATCGAAGCTTCCAACATGAATTTGACACAACTCCGGGAGGCAGTGGAAGACAGGAGGGCCTGGCGTGCTCTGGTCCTTGGGGTCACGAAGGGTCGGACACGACTTAACGACTAAACAACAACTACTACACATATTCTTGTTTGTTACTGAAGATGTTAAAATATCCATATAAACTAGAATATACGATTAATAATACAATAATTGCATGCTGTCGAGGTGATTCTTACTTATGGTGACCTTTTGCAGGGTTTCCTAGGTATAGAATACCATTCCCTTCTTCTAGTGACCTCCTAAGACTGTGCAGCTTGCCCAAGGCTACACAGGCTGGCTCTTCCCTTGGGAATCACAGTGGGGAACCAAACTCTCAACCTCAGCCAGATACCTAAATCCCTGAATTCCCCAACCAGTTGTAGAATATACTACACTAATCTAAACAACAACAAAGAAACGGTCCACTTAGAACTGTTGTCTCTCCATTCCATTGGCTTTCTTCACACACTTGGCTGTGTGAGGCGGAATGAGATGGAAGCAGGGCAGTACGGACAGGCCACCTGTGGTGAAATGATTCTAAGAGTCACCAGAGATGTGCGTTACTTTGTTAGGGAAGTTGCTTAGCACATTTAAACATATGTTTATGATTTTAGATTATTATGAAAAGCCAAGGTGGTATTCAATCAGTCAGTAGAATAGATTAGATCCTGATGTCAATGATGCTGCTGCTTTCTGGCTTGTGGAGATTAAGCACAGTAATTAATAATTCTGCTTTTTTCTTTTCAATTTTTAAGGCTGAAGCACCTAAGGCTTCCCTTTTAAATTCAAGAGTGGAAAGAAGGGGGAGGGTGTTGAACATTGGCATTTATGAGTCAGCAACTGTTCTGAGAAACTCATTTCACATTTTGTTTTTGGAATGGTTTCCCCCCCCCCCCGCTCTCCTTTTGCATCATTCTTATCACTGCTGTGTCATCGTGGAGTATAAGCCATCTACATGTGGATCAGGAAGCAAGATATAGTTTATGTGCCCAAGGTTTTGCCTGTTTATGGTCATCTTTCATGTGCTGGAAATTGGAAAAAGATGAACATTCCAGCACATGAAGGGTGTCCATCTCAAAGCAAAAGCACCTTAATGAATATCAGGGTAGTTTCCAGTTTACCACACTATGTGGAAGGTCATGCAAATAGGCAGGAAAGGACTTGCTGTACTTGTTGCAAATTTAGATCTCTCTCTAGAAGTCCTACCAGCTACTGGAGTAAGCAGTGAACAAGATCACAGAAGGAATTCTTCAACGAGATGATAAGGTACCAATGTCTCATAAAGCAATGCAGGTTAAGGACCAGATGGAACTTTGCTAGTCCCAAAGATTCCCTCTACCTTATGTGGATTTGGGCTTCACTATTTAAAGCAAAGTGGGGATACACCTTCCAAACAAAAGAACCACATCTGAAAAAGCTTGGTTCTCTTGTTGGCTTTTTTGGCCTCCTTAGATGTTATAATACTTCTTAACATCAAGGACTGCAGGGAGAAGATGAGTAGGGTAGCTATTTTGGGGGAGAGACGTTCTGCCAGATATCAAGGTCCTAAACAATTAAGGGCTTTGAACATTATGACCAGCGCTTTAAATTGAGCATGGAAACTAACAGGGAGCCAGCGAAGGTGTGCCAAAACTGGGGATGTGTATTCATATCTACTGGTACCTTCAGCAGCTTGGTTGCTGCATTTTGGACCTGCTGAGTTTTTGTATTGATTTCAAGGGGAGTGTTGCAGAGTTACAGGGAGTTATAGTAGTCTATTTTAGTGATTACCAATGAATGAATCACTGTTGTTAGACATTTCTTACCCAGATAGGGCACAGCTGGGCAATCAACTGAAGCTAATAAAAGACAGTCTTGGCCACAGCAGATATTTGCACTTCCATAGAGAGAGCTGGGTCCAAGAGGACTCCCAGGCTGAGATCCCGATCTTTCAGGTGGAGTATAACCCCATTGATGCCAGATAAATATCGCTTTAACCGGTCCAACAATCCTTCAAACAGTATAATCTCCATCTTTTCTAAAGTTTATTGGCTCTCATCCGGTCTATTACAATGTTAGGCCGCACTCAAGGACCTGTATAGCATCACCTGTAGATGAAGAGAAGGAAAGATAGAGCTGCTTGTCATCAGCATATTGATGACAGGTGTGATGATCACCTCTCCCTAAAGAGATAATGATTGTGGGTCAGGGAGTCACTTTGGGCACAGAACCACCACCTTTATCACCTGAGGTAGACCCTTTAGGCCTCAAAAGTGCATAGTACAAGCCTCATGGACAAGCCTGATCCTAAAAGTAGTATTTGCCGGCGTATAAGACAACCCCCCCCCCCAACATTTCCACTCAAAATATAGAGTGGACGGCTCTGCTGCGGTGCCGGCAGTGGCTGCCCGGGGCTCTGCCCGGGCCCGCCTGGAAGTTCATGGTTTGCGATGAGGCCGGAGGAGGGCGAGGAGGAGGGGAAGCGGCCGGGTGGGCGATGGCAGTGGAGGAGGAGGAGGAAGCGGCTCTCCGGTGGCAGGCGGGCAAGCGGGCAGCTGGCTCAGCAGCAAGGAGGGCGAGGAGGAAGGGAAGTGGCTTTCCGGCGGCGGGCTCTGGCTGCTCAGGCATGGCTGGCTCTGCTTCCCTCCCTCCATCCGGACCGCCTGCCTGCCTGCCTGCCTGCCTGCCTTCCTCCCCGACCAGCACGGCCCCGCATCACTCACTCAACAGCGGCGGTGGCGGCGGCTCCTTCCTAGCCCAACTGAAGTGCACCCGGCGTATAAGATGACCCCCCTACATTTGGAGGCATGTTTTTTGGGCCAAAAAAGTTGTCTTATACGCCGGCAAATACGGTAACTTTTGTTTACTTTCAAAGCAATAAATCATTGACTGTGTGGTTCCTTAGAATGCACAACAGCCTTGCCAGATAGGACCTCTCAATTTTCAGTTGCAACTTAGTGACCATCTCAAATCCACACTAGATTTAGATGTAAGTCTTGCTGTTCAAAAGACCAGTCCTCTGTTGAAGAATTATTTGTTTTTATTAAGAAAATAAAGTAGTTTCATTAGAATACAGTTGTAGCTTTAGGCATAAGCATTTGGCATCTTCATCTATAAAAATGATTAAATAAATCTGCTGTTCCTAAGTAAAATAAGAACAACTAAGTCTATGTCAAGTAATCATCTTTGCTCTGACTATATGTTGACATCTAGAAGCTGGACTATTTTCCCCCCTCTTCTTCAAAAAGCAAACTTCTCTTCTCTCACATTCCATAACATCCCCCACAAACAAAATTACTTTCACATACATGAACAACTATTTTTCTGCATGCTTTTGGACCATCCTCCTTATGACACTTTCCAAGGTGTAAATCAATTAAGTCCAAGCGGGTGTAACACAATTCACCACCCATAATTCACATGAGAAGATTCCAAACCAGGTGGCTTTTCTTTTTAACCCAATTATAGTGGTATGTTGTTTCGTCTCTTCTCTGGGGCTCTTTGTCCTCGCTGCTTATCTTCATGTCAGGCAAAGCAACTCTGCACAACAGTCTCATAACATTCCATTGCTTTTAAGTTCATCTTATACAGAACCTAACAGACTTCATCTTTTCACGACTACAATTCCCAGTTTCCTTAAAATTCCTCACAAAAGGAAATCCTAAATCTCTTTACAGTTTATCTTAGTGGTTTTATGTAGATATTAAAAACGTTTGGGGAGATGGTCAACCCCAGTGGGACCCCATAGCAGAAGTTCCAAGGGGTAGAGCAGCATCCCTAAGCTGTACATCAGCCATCAAGGAAGGTCAGAACCAGCTAAGAACATGGGTCCTGTAACTTGGAGTTTATAGAGTTATGGCCTCCATGCTGCTTGCTGTTTGCTACTTAAGTCAACTGTGTCTCTGTATGTATGTATGTATGTATGTATGTATGTATGTATGTATGTATGTATGTATGTATGTATGTATGTATGTATGTATGTATGTATGTATGTATGTATGTATGTATGTATGTATGTATGTATGTATGTATGTATGTATGTATGTTGAAATCCCTAGGAGTAAAAGTCAGGGGGACCTCAACACAGTAGCAAAGAATATTCCGTCAGGTCTGATGGTGAATGCATTGAGTAACGGAGAGAATGGTACACCCGTTCTGTCCTGGTAGTCCAGCAAGAGGTGAAAACACTTCAGACTCAGGCACAACAGGATCCTGCTAATGCTAATGCCATTTCTACAGACTACTGCAACACCTCCTCCCCACACCTCCAATTTGCTATGATGTTGCATTGATTGTCCTGGGGGGCATAACTGGGAAAGAGCTACCTCCACTTCCTCCCCACCCATGTTTCACTTGCACCATTAGGCCAGCCTTTTCATCCTCTTTTAACTTGGATAACTTCCTAGTATTTTCAGATCACCTCATTTTCCTTTGTGGACATGGTGGGGACAATGGGAAAATATTACTTTAATCTTCAAAATGTTTTTATATTTTCATTCTCTAAAGACAGTAGTTTGCTATTGAGAAGTAATTTTCTCCCTCTTGTTTAACAGATAGAAGATATCATTACAAAAATGCAGGATGACAAAGCAGGTGGAGTGCCTATCCGAACAGTCAAAAGCTTTCTCTCAAAAATCCCGAGTGTTGTCACAGGTATGTGTGTTGAATTATAATAGAGTGGTGTTCATTTTCCCTGTGATCATAATGATGTGGCATTTCAGTTTCAGTTCCCTGTCCATGCCTTTTGTGGTGGTGACCAGCACTCAGATAACAGTAGCAGATATAAAGGAAAATTCACAAGACCCACCATTGTTTCCCTCTGAATTTCAGCTGAATCATACCTTCCCAGATTGTATTCTTAAAAAAAAAAACCCTAATAGTTAAGAAAGCTGCCACAATAGGGTATTAGCATCTCTCTACTATACCCCTGTAATTCTTGCAGTGATGGTGGTGCCACCAGGAGAAGACATTGGGACAGATATCCAAACTCAGCAGAATGAAGAGCATGGCCCTATCTTGAAAACAGAACTCATGCATTTTAAGTTCAAGAACTTCTAAGGAAATGTAAAGCTATTTGTGCTCTTGTTTCTCAAAGTGACACGTATTAGCAAGCAGGAGTTCTAGGAAATCCATGGCCAGTTTGGGTCAAAGCACGGACTAGCCAAGAAGCCTCATCTATGAAAGGCATGAGAATGATTTCAGAAATGTTTCTTGTTCTGGCCAGGTTAGCACATTATTACATTGATTGAATAAGCTAATCTCAGTAAAGTAACTCACATGTTTATGTGCAGTCATGATGCTTATGTGTGGTAACTTTCTAACATCATGGTTCCAAATCAATGAGTGACATAGCATTCATTAGTCAGTGCATAAAATGTGTTTTTAGTTGCAAAATTTCCTATCCAATAAAAGCTCCCAGACATAGCAGACCAGTTGGGGGCTGACTCTGTAGAATCGAGCAGAGAACTGCCATGGTGGCAAGCACATCCTTCAACAGCAAGGCGTAACCTGTCTGTCTCCAGGACTCTTTGTCAAACAGGGTGCAGTGTGTAACTGTGAGGGCTTAACTGTCCTCTTACCTACACTTTTTACCTTCCAGGCCACCACACCTCCTGATTTCTTTCAGCCTAACCTTGAGGAATCTTCAGACTTTGGAGGAGCCACATTTTAGACAACAGCTCCTAGCCGATGCGTGTTCTGCTCCTCAATAGTGAATTTTTCCTATCTGTGCACATTTGTTTCTACCATAAACACTACTCTGAAAGCTGGGCTAAGGGAAAAGCAGCTGCAGATGGTAGAGGGAAAGTTATGGCCGGAAAAAATTTTTAGCAAGCTCTTCTTGTCTGTTGCATGTGGAACAGGATCCTGTCTTCCCGGTGCTGTTTCCCAAAGAGAAAATGTGGCTGAGCTTTGAAAATAGGAAGCAAAGAGGTAGCATGTGCTGCTGTATCATGAATGTCACATTAATTCTGCACAGCTTCTGAATGCCTGAGCCTCGCTCTGCCACTGTGATCTGTTTGGGCATGTGGTGGGTTTCATGCCTCCAGAAACACACTGTCTCAGTCGAAAACGTTCAGGGACTGAGAAGAGATTCTGTGCACCTGTTTTGATTCCAACCAGGCCAGCAAAAGGAAATGAAACATTTGTCTCCACTTCAGTGTAGCCAAGCCGAGCAAAGTTCAGTTTCCAGTAAGGCAATGCAAAACAAGGGAAAGTTCCTGTACCCAATAGCACCCTGGATAGCTCCATGTAGAGCTCAGTTTTGCAATTTGTATAGGTAGCCTCCAGGACTTTTCTTCAGCTACTCTCCCCATGTGGCCAAAAGAATAGCTCATACCTGAGCAAGGATCACACTCTGTCTGGGCAGGTGGCTCTGCTTTCATTTGTAGCAGTTTTTCCAGCCCACGAGAGCTTGATTATTTCATCAGTCATTGGATCCATTGTTGAGGGTGACGGGCAGGACCATGGCTTAACTGGGACCTCTACACTTTGGGAAGACAAACAATCCCTTGAGACCAGAAAGGTAGCACCGTGCTGTCATGCTAACTGGCGTTGGGGGAGTGGGGGCTACAGAGAAAAAAACTAACTCAACTTTTCAGAAGCCATCCAAATAGGAGTAACATTGTACATATGGAAAGCCTGGATATGTGGATCTCGCAGTATGCTAATGAGGAAGTTTCTGGGATAAAAACACACATCTGTTTTGTCTGATTGGAAAATATATCCTATCAGTTGAAGTGCAGAAGGCATAAGTCAAGATGACTTGGTGCATATTGGACTATGCAAAGGGATTGCTGATCTTCTTGTTTAATATTCATAGGCTGGCTTCAGCCATACAGCTAGCCATCACAATTCCTTAGGATAACAAGGGAGAAAACAAGATGATCATTTCTAAGCTGATTATACTCATCCTTTTGCAGGATTTGGCTTTGTGAAAACTAGCCTCCTGGATTCATCAGAACAGTAACCGCTTCTCCAGGAAGTATCTGTGCCCTCACAATCTGTTTTTATACAGAATCTGGATTATTCTTTCCAGGTTGTGTGCCTATTGTGGAGACAGCATGGTTCACCAGCATTTGATAGAGTACCCTTGTTTATGAATAGGGATTTAATTAGAGTTTCTTGATTTAGAGATAATGGGAAATTGTGGTTCAAAAAAAGCCAATACCACATTCACAAAGGGAAGATGAGAATAGCTGAGAGGGAACATTTATCAACATGACCTCATTCAGAGAGGGCATTCAGAAGGTTCTCATTGGTCATGAGTTGCAAGGTGCTTTTTTTTATCAATGTGAGTGGTTTTAATAAAATCTGAGCATGGTATCATTTTTAAATGCATTAAAGCAAGCAGCATTCAGATGTGAAAACTATTATAAATTGGTGCACCTTCGGCTTCTTTCCATGTGGAGCCCTGACTCACAATGCCTCCTTATGCCTTGTGGGAGGAAGGAGTCAATGAAGATTCCTGTGAAAACGGTGGATTCCCTGACACCACCAAAGGAGGAAGAAATGGCAGTCCATATCCGGAGGGCCGCAAGTTCCCCACCTGTGATCTCAAGAATGGTCATTGTGGAAAGTCCTATCCAAAGAGGTTTAGATGGTCTCTTGCTTGGTGTCAGGAGGCAGGTGAAAACTCTACCCTGCTAGAGGACATATTTTTGTTTAAATATTCAGGGATAGAAATGATGGTTTGCATACTTGGTTTTGAATGTTTAAAATGTCCTCTATTGTTTTAAAATAAAAATTATGCATTATTTATCAAACACATACGCCAATAAATGGCATATAATGGTTGTTGTGGGTTTTTCGCCCAAAAAACCCACAACAACCATTAGATCCCGGCCGTGAAAGCCTTCGCGAATACAAATAGCATATAGATTGAGTACATATAAATGTATTAGCCAATTAGTTTATGTGCTCCTACTTATTTCTCTGTTTATGTGTATATGCACAGAGGCAACAATTCTTTGAGTAGGCAGTGATGGAAAAGAGCCATTATATTTGTCTTCCTTTCACAAGGATCATGTTCTTTTTTTGCTAAATCAAGATGACAAATTTCAAAGCATGTTCCTTAAATTCATGCTTCTGCTGTATAGTGCAGGAGAAGGCAGGGAAATATTAAAAGGTTCTGCATACAGAAACACAATATGAGATGGATAAGAGAAATGCACTAGGAATTCCCCGAGTTTTCTTGTCACTTGATAGATCTCCATCACTTGCTTTGATTCAACACAAGGCCACTCCATGGTTTAGCTTTATAGAAAGAAAGCCTAGATGAGCCTCAGGTTTGCATGCTCTGCCACCACCATTGTCATGGTGTAGCACTTTGAGAAGAACAGATGTTTTTTTTTTCTATCAATGTAAAACCTGGATTTATGAAGTTAGCTTGTTTCAGTAAACCACAATGAAGCTTAGCCATAGTTTAGGATTTAGAAGTAATGCTCATTGGGGTCAAGCAAAAGGTGGGCTCATGATTAGACATGGGAGCTTCATATTCGTATCTGGGGGATATGAATACAAAGTTCAGCAACACAGATGCTAGGGCAGTCCATTCCCACCTCCACTCACCTCACAGCATGCGTGTTGAACAGTGGCGACAACAGTACCAATAGTGCGCGTGGTCCTGCTGGTGCTTCCCCACCTCTCCCCTCAGCTGACCACTCAGCAACAGAGTGGGGAGACTCATCTTCCTGCCTCCTCACTTGAGTGAAGGGAGTGATGGGGAAGCACCAGCAGGACTATGTGTGTGTGATTGGTGAGATGTCGCCACCGATGATGGACATGCATTCTGTGAGGAGCCTAGGCAGTGAACTGGGCTGATTCTGGGGGATAGGAATGGACCAGCCTCACGCTTGTGGTGCCAAGTTTCGTATTTGTATCCCCTGAGACATGAATCCCATGTCTACTCATGATTGCACCAAAGGAGGTAATGAGAGGGGGGACACATGACCTTAAGGTATGCACATGTAAAATTGAACCATAGTTTATTATTTCATCTGCTCTGGATCATAGTTTTGCTTTTATTAGTGCTCTTTAGTGGAAGTTTCAATTACAGCAAAAGGCAGTATTTATCAGTTGTGCATTTTGTAATCTGACCCACTTGGCATCAGAAATTACTTCTGTTTCAAAGTCTAGAAGTACATTTCTCCTCACTTCTGGGATCAAAGGAGAGTATAAGCAAAAGGTAGAAGTTCAGGATTCATGAGTCTGAATAGAGATTCAGATTTTTGAAATGGAAATGGAAACAGATAAATTAGTCTTCTGAATACCTTCCAACTTCTTCTCGGTTAAGGAAAATGAAGACCTGCTCTTTAGCTATGACTCATGGCTGAACGGTTGTGTCTAATTGGGCTGAGGAAGCAGTACTTTCCAACTTACCATTTTCTCCACCATCAGATGTGTGTTGCTTAGGGGTGGTTGCTACAAAATTATAGAATTCCCTCCCAAGTGAGCTTGGTTGGCTTCCTCTCTCTTGTGCTTTCACCAGCAGCCAAATTCTCCTTTTCTAATAGGCCTTTGGAAATTAAATGCTCAGTGATAAATCCGTTTGTTTTTCTTTTGTTTGTTTTTTGTTTTTGCTTTCCGAGAGGGGCAGTACATATTGCTGTTTTATGGTGTGTGTTTTAATTGGTTTTACTGAGCATATTTTTTTAACATTGGTGTATGTTCAGTTATATTATAATGCTGTAAATTTTTGTGATTTTACAGTGGGGTCTCGACTTACGAACGACCCGACTTGCGAACAATTCGAGTTACGAACCTGCCCTATAGGGAAAGTAAGGACTCTACATGCAAACTTCCCTCGAGTTACGAACAGGGGAAAAAGTCCCCCCTCCCTCCCCTTAGATGCTTCTGGAGGGGGGGAAAGGGTCAGAAACTTAAAAATAAATACTGTACTGTTAAATAAAGTCACTTACCAGGCCTTGGTAGCCCTCAAACCACAGGAAAAAGAGCAGGAAAGAGCTAAAAGCTGACACCCAGAAAGAGCCTGGCAGCCATTTTGTGGTTTTCCCCGCTCCTCTCCCCGCCTAACAGCTGATCGGCTGGCTCTGAGCAGGCTTCCGGAGGCTTGCTCAGCACCTAAAAAGCCTGCCTGAGTGCCTTTGTGCTGAAAAAATCAGCACAACATGCTTTAAAACATTACTTAAAATTGGCTTCGTTTTAAAAAAGAAGAGTTCTAAAGTGCTGCCTTTAGTGTTCGCTGCCTTCCCTGAACCTAAGGGGGGAAAAGAAAGAAAATATCCCCCTCTAGTGGCAGAAGGCAGAATAGCAGCTTCCCTTTAGTTTCTATGGACAGAAAAGAGCAGATACGGATTAAATGGTTTTCAATGCATTCCTATGGGAAATGCAGATTCGACTTAAGAACTTTTCGACTTGAGAACCACCTTCCAATATGGATTAAGTTCTTAAGTCGAGACCCCACTGTATAGTTATATATTTTTTGCCATTTGTGAATTGACATTATCTCTTTTGGGGAGAAAGATATAGAAACAAAAGTAAAGCACAGAAATAAAGTAAATGAGCAAATAATAGCATTACAGAATTCATCTTGCTTTGCCCAGTTGCACAGCCAATGGGTTTGTTGGATGTACAGTGGTGCCTCGACTTACAAACTTAATTGGTTCCGGAACTCTGGTTGTAACTCGAAATGGTTGTAAGTCGAAGCACCATTTCCTATTGAAATGCATTGAAATGCAATTAATCCATTCCAGCTGAAGAAAAAAATCACCAAAAAAATCACTGCAAGACCCATCGGAAATGCAAAAAAAGCAAAGCAAAAAAGCAAGCGAAACGTGCAAGACCCATCGGAAATGGAAGAAAAGCAAAGCAAAAAGCAAGCAAACCCTGCAAGACCCATAGGAAATGGGGAAAAACCCCCAAAAAGAAAGCAACCCCCCCAAGATCCATTGGAAATGGGGGGAAACCCCAAAAGCAAGGAAACCCTGCCAAGACCCATTGGAAATGGGGGGGAAATTCAAAAAGCAAACAAACCCCCAAGACCCATCAGAAATGGGGAGAAAATACAAAAAAAAACAAATAAACTCCCCAAGACCCATCACAGCACAGAAACATAATGCCCCCTGCCCCAAACCATGCTGCAAAACCCACCCAGAACAGTTTTTACAAAGCAGAAAGCAGCACCTTACCTTACCAGGCAGTCCCAAGCCTTCTTTGACGCATTCACTCTAACCGTTGGGGCAAAAGAGCTACAAAGAAGCAGCCTCTTCACCGACCAACAGTTAGCCATTTGAATTTCTCACCCTTTTTCCCTGCCCTTTTCTATTTGTAACTGGAAGCTCCGGTCGCAAGTTGAAGCAAAATTTTGTGGCCGGAGCTGGTCGTAACTCGAAACGGTCATAAGTTGGACATCCGTAAGTCGAGGCACCACTGTATGCTTATTATTATCCAAAGGACCCTACTCTGAAAGTCATTTCCAGATTATCCAGTTCAATATATTTTCATGTTTTGAATTATGTATTTATTAGAACTTCTGATATGATCTCCTGAAAGCAGTTACCTTGTTAATTCTGTACAGATAGTTCTAGGTGAGTGTGTTATATAGGGAAGGTGGGGATACACACACACACACACACTCAGCATGTATGCACACACATGCAAAGAGAATTTAACAGCCAATGTCTATATGACAAGCTAAAATGACTGAAATTCCATATTTCTTCTACACAACTATTAACAATGCAGGAAGCCTTCTGTCAATTTATGTGACATCAATTTATGTGACAGCTGATTGCCTGTCGCGTAGCTCACCAGTGGAACTCACAAATGCTGGGACCGGGAGGACCTCTGGCAGCAAACCTCTATCTTTGCCCTCAGAGGGGAAGTCTAAAGTATCCTGTAAGTCTACAGCATTCTATTGAGATAGTAACCAGAGTGGGTTTGCAAAGAAGTCATACTATTTATTCTTACCCAGGTGTTGGGTTTTTTTTTTCATCATATGGTGATGCAGACACATGTGATCCTATGGGGGGGACTGTGTAAGGTGACCCTTTGAAAACATTCAGGTTGTTCCACATTTAGCAATGGAATGTTGGGTGACAATATTGTTTCCCCCCCCCCCAAACTGGAAACGCCACACAAATATATGGCAGAATGCATGGCAAAACCAAACATGTGTTTAGAAACCGTATGTTAAAACTGAAGGCATGTTACTGCAAAGAGAGCCCCTGAATTTTAGTAAGAATTAGGATGGGGGGGAATTATTCAGCATTTCAGTTCTTCATAGATATTAATGAAAACAAAAAAAGATAGAAGAGTTAGAGAATATATATATATCCTTAGGAAAACAACCAGGAGTGATAGCTGGTGCTCATTGTAGTTGATGGGGCTGAAGGCATAACAGCTGGGGCAGAAGGTGGGTGAGCCTAGAAATAGGAAGCAAAAACATGCAAGTAATTATTTACAGATTCTCCCAGGCAGAGGTAGGCCAGTATTTATTTAGACAGTGCCTCATCCCAAATTCACTCCACAGCTTAGCCCACAAAGTAAAAATGTTCTTACCTTTAGCTATTTTGCTTTTCTCCCTTCCACTTTTCCCTTCTTGCACCCAGAATAGGATTTCAGTGGAAGGAGAGTGTAGTTTTATCATTAGTGCCTCTGGAAAGGAGCAGGCAGGAGTGGGCTGGCTAGAGGCAGTTGCTGTAATCCAGTAGTGCTAATCCAGGAGATGGAGTGACTCAAAGGGCATGGCTCTTAAATTTGTTGTAAGCATGCAGTCCCCAACAAGATTGGGGGTGGATAAGTGGGTTTAATGGCCATAGTAGATTTAGCAACTTGCATTGACCTTATTAGGCAACGCTGACTGTATCATGGACAAGCAGTGATATTTTTCATTTATAAAATGTGTGATTTCACTGGATGGGTGCCACAGCCTTTAAAATTCACTTCAGATTCATAAAACAAATGGGAGCAAACCATGGTTGCATTTAAAAAATGATCCCACTGTGTGCAGATTATTTTTTTATGGATGTAGATTTCATCACAATAGGTAAATGATAGCTATTCTCATAAGCCCCTTAAAAGTATGAATATATCCATTTTGTCCTAGCTGTTCTTATTGAACTCTAATACTGCTGTGTAAGAAGACAATTAGATCCTTAAGTAAGTCGTGTGGGGGGGAAGCAGACTTGGTTTAAGAATCTCTACTGTGTGATATGGTGGAAGGAGACCGTCTGTTGAGTCTTCAAAAAGAGGGAGAGTGAAAACAACAAGAAGAGAGACTCCTCTTGATATTTTCTGCTGCTTCATTTTCTTTTGGTTACGAAGCCATTACATTTATGACATAGTGTTCCTAGAGGAGGGGGAAAGAAAGAAGGTCAGTTGCATAGAACAGCAAGGAAGCTTATGTGATCATTTAATGATGTCTCAGGGGAAGCAAGATTCCCCCTCCCCCCCCGGCCTTCACCGTCTCAAGGTGTGTTTGCAGCATTGGTCCAAAAGGCCACCTGCTTTTTGCAAAGCTTTTGTATTTTTTCCATATCAATGGCGCTTTCCTCTCTTAGGGTGTTCTCGAAACACTTCACTGTTGCATGCACGTTATCTGTGGGAAATTGAAATGAGGATTTTCCTACATCTGTTTTGCAAACGGCAGGAAGTGCTTAGACTAGCTGTGTTTGTGCAGCAAAACATTCAGCTTTGTGGAAGGGCTTTTATCTGCATGCGTTTGTGATGGGCATGTGATTGATGTGTTGCTAAAACATAATTGAGATATGTACATCGACACACAGGCATATTGCCAAAATGATTGCATGCTGTGCTATCATGTCTTCAGAGGCACGTGGAGAGCATAAATCAACAGGATGTTTTAGGAACTGAAGAGGCACTTCAAGTGAATGCTGAAGAGGCTCAGACTATCAGGATATGCTATTAAGTGCTTTTAACAATGAGATAGAGTTGCTCTATGTAACAACAACCTTCTCCTAATCTTCCTTATTCTAGATGCCTCTAAAACAGCCTCCCCCCGGCCAGGTGCCCTCTAGTTGCATTGGGCAACGACTCCTGTAATTCTAGGTGGCGCACAAACATCACCAAAAGAGCAATGATTTACATAAAATTCCATACGCTGATGTATATGTAATGAGGCAAAATAAAAATACTGCTTATATTTGGTATCTCGGGGCACTCTGAGGGCTCCTGCTAGAGAAGGCAACTCTCTGATGAAAGCTAGTTCCTTTTCGAAAAGGAAACATGCTTCTGTGCAATGATTTCAATCCAGGGCACAGGATAGATGGAAGGATGGATAACTTTATTACGGTCAAAGACCAACAAGTGCACAGAGCATTTCCTTTTGAAGTCACAGGTAGCTATGGGTGGTTTCATTCATTCTGTTTGTAACTTCCCATGACTGAATGCCAACAGTTCCTCGTTCTTCATAGAACAGGTCTTCATTATGGGATGAAATTTAGGAAGAATTCATAAATATGCAGAAGGAAACTTTCATTTCTTGGATTAGTAATTTAATGATTACAAGGGTAAGAAGTAGTAGATGACACAGTTTTGTAATGTAATCCCCAAATTAACATGGAACTCAAAGATTTTATTTCCAAGGGCAAAGAACATATGACCAGCACTATCATGCTAGTCACGAGGTAATTCGTTTTTCACGCATCTGTCTAGAGCAACTTTAGGCATCTGTCTTGAACAATGGTTCCCAACCTGGAGTCGCCAGATGTTCTTGGATGAGAACTCCCAGACACCTTCACCACTAGCTGTGCTGGCCAGGATTTCTGGAAGTTGTAATCAAAGAACATATGAGGACCTAAGGTTGGGAGCCACTGGTCTAGAGCAACAACATCTGTCCATCCAAGATGTTATTGGACCATTGTTCTCAGTCTTAGATCATAGTTAATATTTGTTTGGGTTGTTGGGAGTTGCAGTCCACTGACATCCAGAGGGCTACACTTTACTTACCCAGGATAGAGTGATTTGTTTCCTTGTGCTTTTAGCACTGTTATAATATACGTAGCATGAATTTCTCTCTCAGCTGTGACCACCAGCCAATCATGCCTATATGTCTTATTCCTTTTTATTATGACCCAGCAAGCAGCCAGGGATAATCTTTTACTAGTTGTATGTAGGGTTTTCCAGAAGCAGTTTTGGCTGAGAAATTGGATTTAAAATATTTCAAATAAATAATGAATTAGTGAACCAGGGACTTGGCCCCTGGCTGATGAGCACAACTGCAGCATATGGTTGTTGATGTGCGTTACTAAGCTATAAATTCAGTCTGTGGTATTATTAAATTTCCATTCCACAGTATCAAAAGAATTCTCATCCCCTCGAGTAACATTGAAGCCTTTGGTCACACGCTCAAGGATAACAGTTTGCCTCTCAACATTCACAGAAGTCATTTGTTTTCTCTGTACAACTCTGCAACAAGTTTGAAAGCAGGGGGCTGGTACCGGATTGTAGGCGGGCTCCCTCCCCCTGCAAGAAATAAAAGAACCGGCATAAACTTTATTCCCACACCTACAACTTGTATGTCTGTGGCAAATAAGTAAGCATGTTGTGCTTGATTTGTCAGTTTCTGTCTCTATCCTGCATTAGAAAGAAGCTGAAAATGTTCTCGACTCTGCCCAAAAGGAATAGAGCTCCTGGATTTAATAAGTCATTTGTAGTACACCAAAATGTATCCACAACAATGTCCGGGCACTGGTGGTGAGGGCACATTATTTTTTTGACCAACCAGTCTTGTGCCTCCTCACCCATGACTTCTTTTTCAGAAGCTGTTCCTAGCACTTCCATCCTGTTTCCCGTTGAATTTCCTGTGCAATAGACAGATACACCTTAATTAGCCTAGCTTTATTCATGATTAACCTGCTTTCTTAAATCTTTCTGGTATTTAGTTTCTGGTAACAACATGACTTTGTTCTGCCTTTCTTCTACTCTCCACTGTTTTATTTGGAGGGGGGGCTATGGCTGGACCTCTCCTTGATCATTACATGATGAATGCAGAGCCCATTGGCAGAGGCCTCCACAGTTGCATCACAAGGACTCAATCATGCCTTCTCCAGATCAGCAGAGATTCAAGTTAGAATCTCCATCACTGTCAATCCCAACTATAAAAAAGAAGCTATTGGCCTTGACTTTGAAACTGATGAACTCTGTTCTCAGGCAGCTGACTATAGAAGTGATGCAACCATTGACAGTGAAATAAGGCTGTTCACCAACAAAGTCCTTGCAAAGCTTCAGGAAAAAAAGAAAAAGAAAAAAGTCTAGAACTCAACAAAGCCTGGCTCGCAGCACTGAAAAATACAGCCTGCAAAAAGGTCAATGAACTCTACCCAACCACAAGGACCGGTGATCACTGCACACAAAAGACTAGCTAACAACACCCATCAATCACAGTGACAGATCATCTCCCCCCTTATCACAACAACACACCGATAACAAAAACACCCTGATCACCATAGTCACCCAATCTCCTGTAAAACAACAAAAAGCTGATCCCACAGCTACAAATACTCTACTATCCCACACACTACACCAGAATACAGACAGAGTTCTAATTCCTGTCCTCTGAAGATGCTGGCCACAGAGACTGGTGAAACGTTAGGAAGAAAAACCTCCAGAACATGGCCAAACAGCCTGAAAAACTTGCAAGAACCATTGGATCCCGGCCGTGAAAGCCTTCGAGAATACAAAGTCCTTGCAACTTGACACTCAGAACTGTTTTCTCGAATATTGGGTCCCTCACAGGTTTGGCATCTCTGTCTCAGTTCTTATCTTCTCCTGATTCTATTGCAGGAGATGCTTCACCACTTTTTCCTTCTGAAGACTTCCAGTCATACATGGATCTTATTGTTCACATGGCCCCAAACTTGCACATCACAGTAAAGAAACCTACCCCCAACCAGTGTCTGGCCTGTTTTTCAACAGGGTTAACAAAAATACTATGGTCCCAATATTACCTTCATTTTCTTCCATCCTTTACAGATCTCCCAAAGCACTCATGAGAGAAACTGTCCTCTGTTCTGCCTACTTTGCAGAGGATGGAAAATCTCTACAAAGTACACTAGGAAGGGATGGCTTTGCTTTTAAAGCATTCCTGGTATAATTCAACAGTTGTCAAAACCACTCCATCAAAACTATGATCACACACACTCTGCTCCTTCAAAAAAAAAAGAAAAAGAAAAAGAAAAAAAGACAGCCATAAACTGGCCATATAGAATTTTTTTCTACAGCTGCTCTTGGCATAAAAATTGCTTATTACTGGACTGATATTGGAGTAGACCACCAATATATCTGGGAGAGGTTGCAGCCTATATTGGACACCAAATGAAGAGACTTTGGTTTCCCACCAAAGAGTGCAACTATCTTGGTGGACAATACCTACTTACCCATCTGTCACAATCACAACCAACCCAAGTCTGAACAGATGGGAGATGTGAGCAAAGACAACACAATTCATGACTCTTGAATGACAATGGAATGTCTCCACCACAACAATTATCTCAAACTATGTCTCACCACCCAGTTTGGGGAATTGTATATACTAGGCCACATCCACTGAGTGGCCCTTCATGTCTCAGGAAGGACAACCAATTGGCAGGCTCTCTCATTCGTCTTACAAAGCAACTTTGTATGTGGGTCCAGAACGTGGCAGCCAGACTGGTGGTGGTTACAAATAGATCTGACTGTATCATTTTGGTTTTGGCTCACTTTCACTAGTTGCCTGTTGTGTCCTGGATCAGGTTCAAGGCTTTGATACTCACATACAAAGCTCAACCAACAAGATCATCCCAGTCAAGGCTCCTCCAGGTGGCAATCCAAAGAGAGGCCCATAAATCCTCTGCAAGAGGTAGGACCTTTTCTTGATGGTGGCTGCAGGAACCAGCTTCTGGAGGAGCGCCACACCGACCCTAGGTGATCACCTCCTCCTTTTCTCCATCCACTATGATTTTATTTGATTGCTTTGTGCCATCTGTTTTTAAGGGTTAAATTTGTTGCTTTTAATGCTTTTATCATTATTTTTTGTTTTGTATTATATTTGTTGTAACCACGCAGAGTAGTACCTTGGCACTAACAGGAGCAGGATATATAAAAACTTCATAGAGTGGTATAGATTTACCAGATGAGTGGGATATAAATCAAATAAATAAATAATAAAATAAATAAATAAATTCATGATTGGGAGCTGTATTCATGACAGTATTTTTTTGGGTCTGTGACTGTATAATAAAACTTAAACTTAAAATACAGTATTCACGCAGTTAGTACAGTGTTAGGATACGCCTCACATAGATGTCTTTACCATCTTTCATAATAGGAAATGTCACATCTATTGCTCTAGGATGGGAGGGAAACAAGGCACTGGATCCCTTTGAGACATTTGCAGTGGATGGACAATCTTCTCTAAATGTTCAAATAAGAAGGATTGGATATAATTCTGATAATTCTCTGGTGGCCGAGACAGATTTGGTTTACCTTACCTTCCAATGTCTGCAGACTACATCCGGCTGCCTGAAGTACCGGACTTGATGACACGCAACAGAGGGAAGGTGAGGCATCCAGACATTTTCAAACTGAATTTAACAGATTTGAGTATTGGGCTCTCTCTACTAAGCCTTCCATGACAAAATCCTGTGCTTATAAGTGAAGCAAATTTTCCAACTTACCAGATCTATCCAAGAACCTCTTGGCTTTTCAGAAACAGTAATGAGGTTTTTACTGTCCTTAAAGCAGAGGGGCTTTGCCAAATCCTCTTTAGGAGTCTACCTAGCAATCATTGTGTCATGACAACCACATGGCTACTTTTTGTCTTATCTCTTTGTAGATCATATACTTCAGAAATTAATTGTCCACAGGAGCCTTGCACGCTCGCTCTCTCTCCCCCCTCTCCCTCTAATCCTTAGTTGATGAGACCTTCTTTTGAACCCATGCAACCACCAACATTAGGTTGCTAATGTTTAAGACTGCTGTTGTGGGTTTTTTTTTTTTTTTGCATTGTCATATTGGCTAGAGATACTAGCTAATTGTGCAAACTTCAAAGTGACCCACCATTCCTACAATTTCACAAAAATAAAATCACTTTATTACCAGCTTCTAGTTCCCCTCTATTCAGCACTGGTTAGGCCTCATCAAGAGTACTGTGTCCATTTCTGGACACCGCACTTTAAGAAGAATGCCAACAAATTGGAACAAGTTCCAAGGAAGGCCACAAGGATAATCAGGTGTTGGAAACCAAACCCTACGAGGAAAGACTGAAAGAACTGGGGTATGTTTAGCCTTGAGAAAAGAAGACTGAGGGGAAATATGGTAGTACTTTTCAAATATTTGAATGACTGAGGAGAGGCAGGATCTGTTCTCGATCATCCCAGAGTGCAGGACACGTAACAATGGGCTCAAGCTCCAGGAAGCCAGATTTCAATTGAATATCAGGAAAAACTTTGTATCTGTTAGAGCAGTACAACAATGGAACCAATTACCTTAGGAGTTGGTGAATGTTCCAAGGCCAGAGGCATTCAGGGGAAAATGGCAGAATCATCTGTCAGATCTGCTTTGACTTGGATTCCTGCATTGAACAGGGGATTGGACATAATGGCCTTCCGGGCCCCTTCCAATTCATTTATTCTATGATTCTGTCTTCCTATGTTTGTGACCATGTATGAATGACTCTGAACCTTTGGTCTTGTGTAACAAAAGATTCTTCCTACTATGGATGGGAATTTCCTAGCAGAAGACTGTAAATAGATATTGTTTGAGTTTCAGATCAACTATGTTTCAGCTAAAAGCCTAGGAAGCACACTGGAGTGTGAATGATTGCTAATTCAAATCAACACATCCATGTGGCATATATCACTTTTCAAAAGATCGATATGGATGGCTGCAGGACCAAGGAGGGCTTTGACTTTTTATTTTCTGTACAAGATCGCCATCTGGTGGTCACATCTCTGAACCATTCCTAAGAGGATGCTTTGCTGATAACGTGTTCCTCTATAGAGCTAAGATGCAGTGTGTGTACTAGTAGAGAGAATAGAAAGCTGAGGGACCACAAAGAAAAGAGTCCCTGGATTCCTCCCATTTGGCCTTCAGAAGAGCCCCTGAACCTCTGTCTCCTCAATATGCACCTTAGCTCCTTTTTCAGAGCTTAAGGTGGACTAAAGTGCCTTTTAGTCCACCACGAAGAAGCTTTGCACATTCTATTAAAAAAGGTGGGGGGAAAGTGCAGCCCAAAGCTAGTTTTGCAGCTCTGGGGCTGTCACAGAGCCCCTTTCCCATGCCACCAACACACCAAAACAAAAACAAAACTAGGGGCTGAAATTGAGGTTTGCTGCTCCTGAAGCCTTTCAGAAGTAGCATTTCCTGGCATAAAGGGGGGGGGGAGGTCAACAAGGGAGTTCAAACCCCCACAACATGGAAAAATCATAACCAGAAGTAAGCGTCCAGCCACAGCAAAGTTTGTGTTTTGGCATTTGTTTTCCTTCCCCCCCCCCAAAAAAAATATATATATATCCAGACCTAATGCACGAGGCAGCAGGTGACAGCTTGAATGCCAAGATCTCCAAAGTTGGCCATCCCTGCTAGAGGGATTCTCCCCTTACACTCCTCAGCGGCCTTCTCTGGTCTGCAAACAAACGGCAGTGAGCAGATGCAGGAGGTACATGCCAAATCTGAGGTATGGTCAGTCATGGATTTCTGGGCAGAAGTACGTGATCCCACAGCCCAAGAGAGGGCTTGGTGGGCTGGCTGCTGCCGTGTCTGTGGCCACCTTTGTTTCCCAGTCTCCCTGTGTGTGTGAGGGGAATGACTGACTGATTGTTCAGAAATGTATGAAGAGCTCCTCCAGTGTTTCTAATCCTGGAAAGTCTATGCAACAAAGCAGAAGCTATCATATTTGCATTAAAATTTTCTGTACATGATTGCTTCCCCTTTCCATTTCCTTGCACCAAAAAGATCATTCTTGTTCTCATTCTCTTCTCTTGTTGAGAGGGCTGCAGGATCCCTCACCCTCTTTTTTTTCCTGGAGAGAATAGCTTGGCAGTTCCCTCATGCTCATGCGTGAGAACCAGGCAAGCGAGGATCGACGTTCCTAGTCGAAGCTGGCTCCGGTGTGACAATTTTTCTGAAGATTGAAGAAAGAGAACCCCCTTCCTTTCTCAGCAGTGCTGGGGGTGAGAGAGAAGAACCTGTTCCAGATGGCACTGGCACTTACCAAGTAGTGCTGCAATAGGTAGCCCCCCCCAAAAAAAAAACCGTATCCCAGAATTGCCAGTTATGTGTGTCACTTGTCTGAGCTGTACATGTACTTTTTTATAGAAAAAAAAGGCCAGTGATCGCTGCTCCTTTGCTTTTTCCAATATTCTTTGAAAAGCTGGGGGAATTGAACAGGATTTAGAGCCCCTGTGGCATCTCGTATGGGGAGAAGGTTCACACAGGATGGATGGAGTAGGTCACCAGCTACAGAAAAGGATGGTGAGGCATTGCAAGAAGATACTCTACAGTATTACAAAGGGGAGCCCCTTTACATGTATCCCGGCTTTTTGAGCAAGCAAGTGGACCAATCCTTATTGACACATGAGAAGCGAGACTTTTATAAACCTTATGGCTCTTAATTGTTCAAGATGACCGTGCCCCCATATACTTTGCATTACAACAGGGATAGCTTGTTTTTGAGGCAAGGCATTTCTTTCTCAGTTACTGTCGGGTTTGCTGATAAGCTCAAAAGGAGCAGGTGAGCCCGAGGAGGGTGGCAGATGATGTCCTCATCCCTGCTACCCAGGAAGTGCCCTGTTTGTTGACCCTCCAATCCTGATTGACTTCAAAATGTGGCCTTAGTTGCCACTCAAAGGTACAGCAAGAAAAAAAAAACTTCCAAATCAAGTTAATGGCCTGTGAAACAGTAGAAAATTAGTAGACAGCTGGTCGTTTACACCAGAATGCTTCCTACCACAGGTGCGCAGCATAATTAGATGCCTGGCTAGCTTCAAAGGTGCCTTGTAAGAGAGGAAACGAAGCAGGGGGAGGAAGGGCATGTGAGGTGGCAAGAGGAAGGAAGCTGGAGGGTGGGAAGGAATGGATGCAACAGAGGGTGGCACAGTTTTTATGTTTTAATTGAGAACATAGGCTGTGCGTGATAAAAAGAGATTGCCCAGCGAATGCTTCTTGCCAAAAGCAGAGCTGATTCATACTTGTGCGGGAGACGCCGCCTGTGTGAGGCTTTGATTGTCTAGCATCTGGCCATGGAATTAGGGTTGCATTTGCATAGGGACGGAGGTAAAATCTAGAACACTTCTGTTTGCCTTTGATTTCCATTTATTGGATAATGGGATATGCTGATGCGTATGTGAGACTAGCACAGGATACCTGTTTACCTGGCGCTTAACAACCTACCTTTTTACACCTGGTCTTCTTTGTAGTCTGTGCTTACACATTGTTCTAAGAAAGCAGTGAAAACAGTATTCCTATTTGTGAAGGGTACAACCTTAGTAAGGTGTGCAGTGAGTGAAAAAAGTCTTATTGTTTAACGGATCTGGATTTTGGCACTTGTGGAAGGGTCTTCCACATGCATGAGCTTAACACACAATTTTTCCATATTCACTGGCATACAGTGGAGTTGCCCCCCCCTTTCTCACAGAGTTAGGGACATGGTGGCACTGTGGGCTAAACCGCAGAAGCCTCTGTGCTGCAGGGTCAAAAGACCAAGCAGTCGTAAGATCGAATCCACGTGTCGGAGTGAGCGCCCGTCACTTGTCCCAGCTCCTGCCAACCTAGCAGTTCGAAAGCATGTAAAAATGCGAGTAGATTAATAGGGACCACCTCGGTGGGAAGATAACAGCGTTCCGTGTCTAAGTCGCACTGGCCATGTGACCACGAAAGATTGTCTTCGGACAAAAACGATAGCTCTATGGCTTGGAAACGGGGATGAGCACCGCCCCCTAGAGTCGAACACGACTGGACAAAAATTGTCAAGGGGAACCTTTACCTTTTCCTCTCACAGAGTTAAAGCAGAGTTCTTTAGCGTAATGATATAAAGGGGTTTATATCATTAAAACACACACCATCCCACTTCCTGTCACATGTTTCCTGAAGATCAATAGGGTTGAAGCCAGGTGCATGTCCATAGGCAATGCTTTCCATAGCATTGTGTCCACCACCAGGAAGGTCCAGCTCTTGGTGGTCGTTTGAGTTTTGCTTTGTTTATCTGAATTCTGCTCATTATTATTCAGAGCAGAATGTCTAATGTCACCAAGGCATTTCCCTTCCTAGTTAAATAAGCCCAGAGCTATTTAATTTCCCGAAGAGAAAATATATTGGTCAAAATTCCTGTACTCAAATGTTCCTGTACTCAAATTTATAAAAAGAACCTCGTCCTTTTTATAAATACAGTTGAAATGCCGCAATATTTTTCACATTCAGACAGAGCTTTGAGAAGTTAAGTTTTTGGACCATAATTCTCAAAATCCTTGTGGCAGTACTTTCATTTTCTTGGCATAATGTATGAGCAAGAGAACCTGTAGGAACTTCTAAAATTGTACATACATGCACATTGTAATATTATGGCCATCGCCTATACACAACGAAGGTAGAACTTTCAGAATGGAGCTTTGTGGTCCAGAAAATCTGAAAATCCCATGGTTGTTAGAGGTGTTTAACAGGCATTGTCCAGAATCTTACTGTATATTTCCCCCTGCAGGGCAGCTTCTATTGGTGAATAGGAGCAAGTAAGAAATCAGAATAGACATTTGCACACCGAGTCACACAATCAGTGTGCAGTAGGAAATGCTTATATGGCTTAGGTTATGGCAATTTGCCATTCAAAGTTGTGCCAGTAGCATTGTTGCCAGCTGGCTGAACTATTAGAATTCCAGTCATTGGGAGATGATATGTACAGGTCTTAATGGAGTCATTTAAAAATGGGTAACAGTCCCATTGAAGTATATACATATAAGCAGGTGAACATGCTTATGGAGAAAAATTGTCCAGGGCGAGGATAAGAGAAATGTAAATCCTATAGTTGTGCACAGCTGAAATTGTAAGAACAACTTCAAATATATCATTGTCATCATCCAGAAAGCTAGTTTATATTCCCAGCTCTATCCAGTTTGTATTCCCAGTGATTCCCAGTGCTGTTGTAACAGACTGAAACCTGAAGAACAAAGCCACTTCCCTAAGAAGTCAGTGGAGGAGGTAAGTGTCCTGAAACAAGTGTCTGGAGGTCTCAGAGAGTGCTTTCCGTAATGAATACCAGCCCGTAAATCGAAATCCAAGCATGACAGTAGGGTTTTGTTGTTGTTTGTTTGTTTTTTGTAGAAGGAAGGCATCTTAGCCAGTTGGAGTTGAGAAACTGAAACTAGAGTAGAGGAACTAAATTTGCAGTGCCAGGCATTTAATTTGCAGGTTGAAACTTCAGATTCAATTTGTGGTGGGTCTTAGAAGAACATGAAATGATTTCATGCTCTTTCCATCTCTGCTCTTCAATTAATGTTTGTGGTATTGCACAGAGAACTCAAACCCTGTGCGCAGCATTTACAAGTTTTCCTGAGACTCTGAAGTTGAGAAGAACTGGATCAAGGAATGAGATGAAAGTTGTTTCCTTTTTTCTTGGAAAAACCTGATAAAATTCTATTTCGCTGTGTTTGAAATGATACATGTTCTTATAAATCAGTTGCTATGTGTGCCTAATATGGAACTTATTTTATTTGGGGAAATCCGCTCAGGAATTGGTTTCTTAATCTTGAACTTTGATCTAAAATTAATTAGAGCTTTGCTTATTTATGTGCAACACATTTTTGCTAATATTTACCATCATCCCTGCTTCAGGGTTGAATTCATTTGATCTGCTCCATGTAGAAGGTGGAATGTTTATTTTAGATCCTACATCCCTCTGCCTTTCTCAGGACAAGTGTATTGGAATACAACTTCCATCATTCCTCCCCAGATTGGCCAAAGAGAGTTTTAATCCAGCACAACTAGAGGGCACAGGTTTGGAGAAGGTGACCTTTATATCCCTGTTCCATGGCTGTGATTTCATGTCTACAGCATAAATATTTTTGTTTTTTCAATCATGTGATATCCTAGGAGTCCAGAAGTAACCTGGACGCAGAGCCAAGAGACTGAGATAATAGTGGTGCCACCCAGGCCCAAGCAGTGCTGCAGAATTGGAGATGCCAAGCTACTTACACTAGACAAAACTGAGCCCCAAAGACCAGAAACCCTGGACCCTGAGCCTAAGCCAACATGGACAGCCCTTGAGTCAAAGCACCAGCACTGGTACAGTGTACCCCTTTCCAAAAGATGCTCAGCCACCAAAGCTGGCCCATATACTCCAGAGTCAGTGCAGGCATGAAGTCTTGGGGAAAAAATGCTAGGATCCAGGCTGAAGACTTTTCTCTTTAAAGCAGGGGATGGGTCATGCGCTGCCTGTGCGCTGCATGTGACCACTCAGGGAACCCAGGAGACAGCCTCCCTTGAGACTAATATTCCCCTATGTTAATTTTTTGAAAGGTCTTCATACCATCCGGGAGCATGAGAGGCAAATCCATTGCATTTTCCTGGTCCCATTTTAGGGACCTGGGACCTCCCTGGGCTTAAAACAGGTCTGGGGCCCAGAAACGTCCTGGAAGTTCTCATGTTCCTTAGAGAGTGTGAGCAGCCAAATAGGTTTAAAAAGAGTGTGTCACAGGAGGGGTGCGTAGGAAAGTTAAGACCTATCTACATTTACATTTGCCTTGCAACAAGGTCTGTTCTAAAAGGATTTAATTTTAAATCACATGACTATTTGAAATATTGTTTTTGTTCCCACCTGGGGGATGGCTGGCAATATTAGTCCCTGTGTGGGCTTGTGTATTTGGGTCTCTTTCCTCCTCCCCCCCCCCAAAAAAAAAGAAGGATAGACAGGTTGGTAATAAATCCTTGCCTCTTGAGTCAGCTTCCTTGCCCTTCACATCCCTACTACCTGCCTTTATGGTAGGGAAGGGGTGTATCTGAGGGCGCATTCTGGTTGGGATGTGCTTCTCCCACAACTTTTTCTCCCTCTAGCCCTCCCCTTTATGCCTTCAGTCTCTCTGTCTCTGTCTCTCTCTCTCTCACACACACACACACACACAGACACACATACTGCTTGAGGAACTGGGAAAGATGCTTGATTTTCCTTTCCCCCCTCTCTTTTGCTCCAAAAGGTGGAGAATTCTTGTCATCTGGAGCTTGCAAAAGGGATGACGTTTCATCCCAAGTTCCCCTTCCCCTCTGCCTCAATGGCTGCCAGCCTTGCCTCCCTCCTTCCTTCCTGCCACCTCTCCTGTCACCTCTGCTGGTTACTCCAAGGTGCAATTTGCAGTGAGAAGAGTATTCCTATGCAGAAATGAATAAAAGAAATCAAGTTTCACATGTGTACTCTTTTAAACAATCCTCCAGCAAAACAGTACCGTATCTTAGCTCACGTTACACCTATAAAGCACATTTCCTTGGTACAGTAATCTGGGCTTGCATTTGTGTAAAGGAAACTCTATTTTAAATGTAGAATCATTAAAAGGTATAGGTGATTTGGCATGGATTTTGCCTGTGTAATCAAGGCTTTAGACTAGTTACCGATGAGTCAAAGGTCCCTGTAGCCCCGTTTCTGATCATGGGGCATTCTTGGCAAAGATACTGGAGTGGCACTGCCAGTTCCTACTCCAGGTGGACTGCGTTTAGTTGGAACTCTCCACTATGTCCTGTCCGTCTTGGGTGTCCCTGCACGGCATAGCCCATAGCCTTTCTGAGTTACTCAAGCCCCTTCGCCACGACAAGGCAGCAATCCATGAAGGGGCCCTGTAGCCCCAGCCTCCTTCAAGAAGGCCACTCATGTAGAGCTCTCCAAGGTGCTGCAACTTTTAGTCTGGCCAAGCAATGCCACTTTCTACTTCGTGGGCCTCTGCTGTTGGTCAGTACATAAAACATTTCTGTAATGCACACTGGTTTTGTGGCTCAGTGTGAAGAATTATCTTCTCTACTAAAAAGGGAGAATGTGTCATTCTGAAATGGCTAAGAAATCAAAATAGAGAAGAAGAAAGAGAAAAACCATGCTGATGAGAGAAATGAATACTATTTATATACAGATACAATAGGGTGATATTTCACAGATAAAAATATAGTTCATAAACAGTTCAAATGTCTGCAATCATAAGCATTCTCAACTATAACTGTCTATATTATTTTGTGCTGCATATATTTTCTTCAGAGTGATGTAGTAAACATTAAATGGGGCATTGCACACCAAAATGCAGAGAAATATTGGGCTTTACTATTGCTGTCTGCATTCACTGGAGAAAACAAAGGACCACCGCACAAAGATTTGATAGCCCTCTTGGTTTTCAGTAGCAAGATCAGAAATTGCTTGTTAAGCAGTCTTGGCTGAAAAGGATTTGGCATTTAGCTCATATGAACAAACTAACAAATAAATTAAGGACGTTAAGAGGTTGAAAGGAAAGAGAAAAATTCGCAGAAGCTTGTCTCCCATTTATTCAATCTGTGAGAAGAGGTAGCACACAGCTTCCACCACCTCTCACCCCACCCAACTTTGTGTTTGGAAATATACATTTTAAATGCTCAATACTTGATTTGCTTTCCTTGTGTTGGACTGGCAACATCTCAACTGGGAAGGAATTATTTTGCTTACTGTAGTTATTCTCCAGCTCTGTCTGACATTGTAGTTTTAATTGTTTCATTTGTTTATCTCTTTTTAATAAAAACAAATCGTATTTTTTAGGAAAAAAAGTCTAGGTCTAAAGTAACACAAGTGACACAGTCCAACATAATTGCAAGGAATAATACAGTGCAGTCCTATACTTATTGGCTCAGAAATAAGTCCCATGGAGTTTAGTTTGTGGGAGACAGATTCAGTTGGAGAATCTATCTTAAAAGCTTATAACTCCCCAGAGAAGTGCTTATAAGCTTATAGCATTAGATGTCAAATGGCAGGTGTGGAGAATGTATCTAGTTATTGTTGGATTGCAACTCCCATCATTCCTCAACGTTGGTTATGCTGGCTAAGAGTTGCAGGCTAAACCCATTCCACCTTAAAAGTATTATGTGAGATGGCTCCAAATTGGATGTAGCAAGAATGTTCAAACATTTAAAGGAATGTAAATCACTACAAGCTCCTACTGAGAAAACAAAACACAACAACCTTGCATTAGATCATAGACACTATCCTGTTGCATTGAGTGTTATGTGTCATCTGTGCTACAAAGTACAATTTCTGCCTTGCTGGTAGATGAGCCAGAGATCACCCCATTGTAATGAATGGGTCTTAAAATTGTGCAAGGCAGTGCTGGATACCACCGTGTGCAATCCCAAAAGAAGTCCATGAGAATATGCAACAGGTGGTTGCACACATGGGCCAGGTAAAGAGGAATTCAGACCAAGCTCTATGTGGCAGAATCTCTCTCTCTCTCTCTCTTTTTCACAGTTTCTATTATATCTCCAGGTGTCTTTATAGCACGTCTTGCTGGGCTGTCAGAAAAAGTGGCAGCTGCCAAAGCTCCCCTTTCCTACCACAATCCACCATTTGAAATGACTTTCTCAAATTAATTCATCTTTGGGGCCCTGTAGAAACATCAGTTGGCCTGAGTTTACACAGAGCTTTACCAAAGACAACGGGGCAATGGTTTATTCCTGGCAAGAGCTTAGATAGAACTACATTTTGAACGGCAGCTACCAGAGATCCCCAGCCACCTGAATGCAAGAGTCTGTGAACGGTGCCCCAAAAAGTAACTTTTCCAAGCTTTGGTCTCTCCTAGGGAAAGAGGGGTTTCCAATCTTGTAATTGGGACCAGGCCGTTCCTTTCACAAGGTAATAGGAAAGTATTCATCAAAATTACGAGCTTTCCTTGATTATTAGTCCAGTTGCCCCAGTGTTTCACAAAAAAATATATGGAGGGTGGAGGACCATTGGCTTTCTGAGAAGGGTTGGAAAGACCAAATCAAAAGGGAACCTACCTTTTGTTATCTGATTGACCTGAGCAGTGTTGATATACCATTTTCCCAGGTTTCTCAAGAGCAGTCTCAAGCATATTTGGAAGAAACAGTGTCTCTGCTTTGAACACGAGATTTTAGAGGGTGGCAGAAGCCCTCTACAAAGCTCCACTAGCCAGTGGCCCCTTTCCCATTACCAATGGGCTTTTGGGATTATTGGGACCAGCCTTGGGCCCCAGGATGGGGAGGAAGTTGGGGTAATAAGCAAACAAGCAAATAAATAAATGGGGCAGGTGGGCAGAACTGAGGTGCTAAGCTATTCAAATATAAGCAGGATCCAAACTGGGGAAAATATAAGGCTTGGCTCATCCTTGGACAATATACTCCGAATGGGGGAGTTTGGTTTCTGAACCACGTCATCCAGTTATGAATTTTGACACTACGACTAATGAAACTGTGCCAAAGTCTCTGTGCTGTGGTGCATAGCATTGCTACTGTTCACCCAAGATGCAACAGGCATGAAATAAAGTGAGATTTCTCTTTGCTGAGACCCCCCCCTTCCCACTGTGCTGTTGTTTCTGCCTTGATTCATCTCGCTGGCAGTGAATGGAGCATTACCACATGCTGATAGCAGGAGTAAAGCAATTATTGCACTTTTAAGGGGACGTGCTAGGATTCCTCCTGCTGACAGGAGCAGTTATTTACGTCTGAATTACTTGGAAATTGTAGAAAATGTTTTTCCAGCAGTTGTGGCAGAACTTGATGTTACATGGAAATCCCTTGTTTAGTAGAGAAATTAAAATGCACCAGGTGTAAGGGTCTCCATAATAGCCTGTCCCTCACATTCTGTCTTGTTTTTGCACTCAACAGGAATTGAAAGGGAAGGCGGGCTACTGACTTGGCAGGGGTATAGAATTCGGCACTGCATTTAAGATCTTTTGCCTCTTGTCTCGCTCCAGGGTTTAACCTTGCCAGGAGGAGAAGTCCTCCAAATAAAGCAGATGAGCAGTGGTTCTCACTGGCAGTATAGTGAGGGAAGCAGAGGTTACTTAGCAGTTGCTCTTCCTCAATCCCTGTGTTGTCCTGCATGTACAACAGGCAAACTCCTACTGAAGCTACTGTATTTTTCCATCTATAAGACGCCCCCCCCACTTTTCTAACCCAAAATTGAGAAATCTAAGTGGGGCTTACCAAGTGGAGGGGAAAGCAGGGATCAAAGCCCTGCAGGATCACTTTGATCCCTGCTTTCCCCTCCACTTGTTTTTGTTCCCTCCTCAGCTTACGTCCGTGTATAAGACGACCCTCAATTTTTAGTCTAAAGATTTTAGACAAAAGTAGTTTTATACTTATATCTATTTTAATTGGATTTTAATTATTTTATCTTTTATTGCATTTTAATTGTATTTTAATTGTTGTAAGCCACCCAGAGACCTTTGGGTAGAGTGGGCGGCATTTAAGTTAACTAATTAACTAATTAACTAATTAACTAATTAACTAATTAATTAATTAATTAAATAAATAAATAAATAAATAAATAAATAAATAAATAAATAAATAAATAAATAAATAAATAAATAAATAAATAAATAAATAAATGGAAAAATACGGTATTTCCCACAGACTACTCATTGGCAGCTTTTTGACACCCTAATAGTAACTTTTGTTATACCTTGTGTGGTTGTGTGGATAGAGTGATGGAATTAGAACTCAGGAGGCCTGGGTTTGAATCCCTAATCAGCCATGGAAACTAACAAAAAATAGTGGGCACTAGTAAAAGCATTCCTTAAATATCTCATTGAACCTTGAAAGCCCTACTAGGATCACAAAAAGTCGATTCTGATTTGATCACACATAACTCACTCGGGGAGTGTATGTTCTTCCTACCCTGTCTCCTCCCCTCCTCTCCAGCTTTCTGTGAATGATAAATATAACACAATCCCTGTAAACAATTGAATGTCCTCTGAAAAAGTAAGGGACTCAAGTTTTTTGATATGTTGAATGGAGGAAGGTTAATATACGAAAGGTTGAAGATCACTATTCTGGGTCTCTCAGAGGAGGGCAATGTCATGTTGGGGGGGGGGAGAATTTTAGCAGCTTTGGGCCCTTATTATCCTAGAATAATTGAGGTGGAAGGGCCCTATAAAGTCATTGAGTCCAACCCCCTGCTCTGTGCAGGAATCTAAAACAAAAGAGATCTGACAGATGGTTCTGCAATTTTCTCTTGAATGCCTCCGGCCTTGGAACATTCACCAACTCCTGAGGTAATTGGTTCCATTATTGTACTGGTCTAACATATATGATGTTTTTCCTGATATTCAATTGAAATCTGGCTTCCTGGAGCTTGAGCCCATTGTTATGTGTCCTGCACTCTGAGATGATTGAGAACAGATCCTGCCCTTCCTCTGTATGACTGTTGTTCAAGTATTTGAAAAGTACTATCATATTTCCCCTCAGTCTTCTTTTCTCAAGGCTAAGTATGCTTGGTTCTTTCAGTCTTTCCTCATAGGACTTGGTTTCCAACCTCCTGATTATCCTTGTTGCCCTTCTAATGCCACACTAGTGTCAAATAGTGTGGGGTTAATCCTCTATTCCTCTCACCTACTATGTGACTTTGGGGATTCACCCAGTCTTATGGGGTGGGGGGCAGCTGTTCTTTGCAGCTGAGTCCTGGACCCATATTCTTATGAGGCAAATCAAAATGAATAACAAAACAAATCATTTCACAGAACAGTCAGGTTAAAGAGAACAGTTGTTTGTTTGTTTGGATGTTTGCTTTGCTGTTCTTGTGGCTGAGATTCTGTCTTTTTTGTTCATTGCATATTGCTTTCAGGAATGGGCAGAAAACCTCTGACAGTGTAGAGCCCACTTTGTCCCTCTGTACTGAACTGGTGGGATACACGCCTTGCTGTACTCATGTCCCCCAAAACATGGAAAGAATGATGCCAAAAGATTTTGTGGGAGAAGATAAATTGCCATTTAAACACAATTCTGCCTCTCTTCGACTTGTTTTGGGCTTTAAAATGCCTTTTAGGCATTAGCACGGCTTTTTCTAGCATCTTTTAAAAAACTATCTACAGTACTTCTATTCCAAGATTCATTATGATAGACCAGATTACATGCATGTGGTGCCCTCTAATGGCAGTATAAAAGCAGATACTGTATTATAGTTAACATTTATAAAAAATAAATAAATCTTAAGGCCTAAATTGCAGTCAGGTTAATTTCCAGCAAATTTTGCCAACACATGGCAAAGAGGTTTTTAAACGAATGATTGTGTTGTCTTGTTTTAAATTTGTGTTAATATTGATTTTACTGCTGTTTTTAATGTGATATTTTAATTCTTTTTAAATATTTGTATACCTATAGTTTTCAGCTTCTACATATTGTATTTTTAATGATTGGGTTGTTTTTAAATATAAAGGCAGGAAAAAAGTATGATAGATAGATAGATAGATAGACAGACAGACAGACCGACCGACCGACCGACCGACAGATAGTTTTCAGCTTCTACATATTATCTTTTTAATGATTGGGTTATTTTTAAATATAAAGGCAGGAAAAAAGTATGATAGATAGATAGATAGATAGATAGATAGATAGATAGATAGATAGATAGATAGATAGATAGATAGATAGATAGATAGATAGATAGATAGATAGATAGATAGATAGATAGATAGATAGATAGATAGATAGATAGAATTTTAAAGTGGTTCTCCAGATTCTAGTAAGTATTCTGGTTACATATGGAAATGGTTTGGTCATCTGAAACAAATCCAGAACTCTAAATCAAATGTTGTTGTATAAAAATTCATATCTGTTTGTCTACCTGTTACAAGCATTTTTATACATTACTTCAGTGATATTGCATGTATTAAAAATGTAAATGTAAATAAAAGCCACAAAGTCATAAATGCAGGATAGAGAATAACCTAGATATCAAATAGGGCTTGAAGAATTTTAGAATGTTTCACCAGTCAGTCAAAAATTTCACTAAGCATGACTGGACTATATCCCTGCAATTTATTGGGATTGGGAATCACTGATTTATATCCTCAGACCTGGGTTGCTTTATTACCTGCGTGCCTGTGGGGTCATGAGGCTTGTATTTGGAATGCCTTTCTTTTGAATGTCTCCAGCAAAAACAAAACTGAAAGCAAAAGTGACTGGCCTCTTAAGGAGCCATGGTTCCCTCCCACCCCAGGACGTATCCTCATTCAATTGAAATTGGGAGCAGGGAATCTCCATATTCTCCAGCATGGGATTAATCTACATTTTCCTGCAGAGCTATATCTCTATGTACTGCTCAAATTCTCTTCTCCCAAGAAGAGGGCAGTTTTCCTTTTGCAATGGGAGGGGGGCGGGGAGGGCTGCAGGATTAAAGAGAGAGAGAGAGAGAGAAAATCGGAGGGGCAGGCAGAGAGGAGCTGTGACTCATTGAGCAGCATTTTTTCACTTGTTTCAGACGAGTGGACAAGTGCATTTTTCAAGCCCTGCAAATAGATTTCTTTGGGAATAACATTCCATTCCTCCACCACCAAGAACATTCTACCATCACTATAATATCACAATTGGGAAGGCTCTTACTTCAAATGATGGAACATCTGCAAGACACTCCCACTGAAGATCTTACCTTTTCGGTATTTGCATATGAAGACTGTTGGGTCCTTTGAGTACCTAGGTGAATCTTAAGCCATATTTTGACACTCTTAGTCCATGCGTACCGAGAGTGTCCCCAGTTTTCCAAATACAAACATTTCTATGTCAAAAACAGTATGTGGAAGTGGGTGATGTATCTTGACACTAAGAGGAGGGATTCCCCATAAATAGCCCTATTGAGGAATTGGACTTGCTCAGTGGCCACAGTGGTTCCTTCTGGCTGGGAAAGGTGAGGAATTGGAATAGAACCCTGGAGCCTCCTAATTGCAACATTTGAACAAACAGTTGCATTTTGGAGGGTTCAAGGTTGCAGCCAATGCTAACGTTTATGGACTGAGGTCAATGTCAATCAACTCAGCATTCATTCATTCATTCATTCATTCATTCATTCATTCATTCATTCATTCATTCATTCATTCATTCATATACTTCCCATCTAATGTTTCTCTGGGCAGTATGTATGTATGTATGTATGTATGTATGTATGTATGTATGTATGTATGTATGTATGTATGTATGTATGTATGTATGTGTGTGTGTGTGTGTGTGTGTGTGTGTGTGTGTGTGTGTGTGTTTGTTTGTTTGTTTGTTTGTTTGTTTGTTTATTTGTTTATTTATTTATTTATTTATTTATTTATTTATTTATTTATTCTATTTATATCCCGCCTATCTGGTCAATATGACCGCTCAAGGCAGCTAATTGTTCCTTCCCTACCAGTCAGCATTCTGTCAGTGTCAGTTATGGAGTCTGAAGAAAGTTAGAGTGATGTGTTATGTCAGCTATGTAACCAGTCAGTTAGACAGTAATGAAGCTAGCTAACCAGATAAGCTCAGTGATGTGACAAGTTGATATTCTTACACAATATGTTGCTTGTTTTTATCTATGAAGAACTGTAAGTAAACAGAAACAATATATTTTTAACATTACCAAAGTCACTGAGTGAATGACTGACTCAATTGAGGTAAACTAACAAATAAATAGTGGTCTACTGAGGGAGACTTACAATCATAGAATAGTGAAGTTGGAAAGGGCCTATAAAGCCATCAACTCCAACTCCCTGCTGCAGGTAAATGCAGGAATACAAATCAAAGGATATCTGCCAGGTGGTTGTCTAAGTTTCTCTTGAATGCCTCCAGTGTCGGAGGATTCACCACCTCTCGAGGTAATTGGCTCCACTGTCTTACTGCTCTAACATTAGGAAGTTTTTTCTGATATTCAACTGAAATCTGGCTTCCTTTAACTTGAGCCCATTTTTGCATGTCCTGCACTCTCGGATGATCGAGAACAGATCTTGCCCCTCCTCTGTATGACAGTCTTTCAAATATTTGAAAAGTGCTATCATATCACACCTCAGTCTTCTTTTCTCAAGGCTAAACATGCCCAATTCTTTCAGCCTTTGCTCATAAGGCTTGGTTTCCAGCCCTCTGATCGTCCTTGACACCCTCTTCTGAACTTGTTCCAATTCGTTAGCATTCTTCTTGAAGTGTGCTGTCCAGAACTGGACACAATACTTAAGGTGAGGCCTAACTAGTGCTGAATAGAGGGGAACTAGCACGTCACAAGATTTGGAAACTATACTTCAGTTAATGCAGCCTAAAATAGCATTAGCCTTTTTTGTAGCCACATCACACTATTGGCTCATATTTAGCTTGTGATCAACGACCATTCCAAGATCCTTCTCGCTTGTGGCTTTGCTGAGCCAGGTTTCCCCCGTCTTGTAACTGTGCATTTGGTTTCTTTTTCCAAGGTGCAGTATTTTGCACTTATCCCTGTTGAATTTCATTCTGTGCTCCAGCCTATCAAGATCATCTTGAACTTTGTTTCTGTCTTCCAGGATATTAGCTGTTCCACCCTGTGACAAACCCAGACCTACTGGGATCTGCCACACGTTAACTAAGCTGCCACCAACCATTCCCTATAAGAAGTCACACAGACCAGGGATGGATTTTTAAACAATAAAAAGAATAAGGTTTATTTAAATACAACACACAGGGAAAATAAAATAATCAGGTGAATAAGATAAAGTAACGTGGCTTATTCTCATTCATACATGCATACAGTTTGGTTCACACAGAACCCTTAACTTGAAGCACAGACCCTGAACCTATCAGTTCTGGCTAACCAACAGACACCTGAACCTATCAGGTTGGTACTCTGACACACAGTAGTACCCTGTCTGACACACAGACTCCCACACCAGCTTCTTCTTCCCAGCTGCTGCTTCGTCTCCTCCCAGCGTCTCCCTGCTTCACCACACAGGCTTCACATTTATATACAGTACAGCCCCTCCTCCTGATGTCCCGCCTTCCACTCCCCATAGGATGGAACTTTCCCTCCAAACCCATGACAGACAGGTAACATCAGTGCTGTATGTAACACCTCCCCTCTTTATAAGTTGTTTTGTAGGGGGAAAGCTAAGGTGCTTTTCACCAAAAAACAACCTGGTTAAAACACACAACAACATTTATACATACCATATCATACTTACTTATACTTACATTCTAAGTTAACCATATCAATTAGGCATTTAAACATTTACCATATACATTACATCAATTTACCTTTATTCATACAAACCAAGTTCAAAAAACAGGTACATTTAACTTTTTGTCATCAAAATATATACATAGTCCATGTTTCTTTCGCCGTCTTCATTCTTCAGGTCTTCTTGACAAGGCGTCAGCAACACAGTTCACTGACCCTCTGACCACCTTCACTTCAAAGTCATAGTCCTGTAAGTTTAAAGCCCACCTCATAAGTTTGCTATTGTGGGTTTTCATTGTCTTTAACCATTGCAGTGGTGAATGGTCAGTGCACAGAACAAAATGTCTTCCCCAGATGTAAGGCTTGGCCTTCTGGATCGCGTAGACTATGGCCAAACACTCCTTCTCCACGGTTGCCAAATGTCTCTCACCTTTCTGAAGTTTCCTACTCAGGTAGGACACTGGATGCTGGTCACCATTCTCATCCTCCTGGCAAAGAACTGCTCCTACCCCGCTGTTAGACGCATCGGTGTAGATGATGAACTCCCGGTCGAAGTCTGGAGCACGCAGCACTGGATACTGTACGAGCGCCTCCTTCAACCTCTGGAACGCCGCCTCACAGTCGCTGGTCCACGGGATGCTGTCATCAGCCTTCTTCCTCGTCAGATCGGTCAGCGGAGCCGCAATCTCGCTAAACCTCGGGATGAACTTTCTGTAGTAGCCCACCAACCCAAGAAATGATTTGACTTTTTTCTTGGTGTTGGGTCTGGGCCAATCACGAACAGCTTCTATCATGGCCCCTAGGGGTTTTATCACTCCTCCCCCTACCAGGTGACCCAAGTATTCCAGTTCTGGGCTACCCAGCTGCAGTTTGTTCTCTCTGCAGGGCCTAGGCCAAAGCACTTCCTCCCCTGGGTTAAAGTGCCTCTCCCTGGCGTCCTGGTCATCCCAAACTTTCTTTCTGACCTTTTGAGCTTGCAGGGTCTCTGCTGCTAGCTCTAGGTTCCTCTTTAGGTCATTCCTCAAGGTGTCTATGTATGTCACAACATCTTGCGGGTCATCCTGGGTGATCTGCTCCCAATTTTGTTTGATCAAATCAAGGGGCCCTTTCACCCTTCTCCCAAATAAAAGTTCAAATGGACTGAACCCGGTACTGGCTTGTGGCACTGATCGATAAGCAAACAAAAGGGATTGCAGCTTCTGGTCCCAATTGTTTGGATTCTCTGCCAAGTAAGCCCTAATCATGCGCATTAGAGTCCCATTGAACTTCTCAGTTAACCCATTACTTTCAGGATGATAGGCAGTGGTTTCCTTGTGCTTAATTCCACAGATTTGCCATAAGCGTTTCATGAGCTTTGATGTGAACGATGCGCCCAAATCTGTGATTATTTCTGAGGCAAATCCCATCCTGGACATATACCCCACCAAGGCATCTGCCACTGTGTTAGTTTCAATGTTAGTCAAGGGTATGGCTTCAGGGTACCTCGTGGCATGGTCCACAATGGTGAGAATGAACCTGTTCCCCCTCTTTGTGGCCTTGGGCAAAGGTCCCACAATATCCACCCCTATGCATTTGAACGGAGTGTCAATCACAGGCAAAGGGCACAACTTTGCTTTGGTCCTGTCGCGGCTATTCCCCTGCCTTTGACACACATCACATTGTTTACAGAACTCCCTGATCTGCTTCCCTATGTCAGGCCAGTAAAAATTCTGTGTGATTCTCTGCTGTGTTTTGTTCACCCCTAAGTGTGCAGCAAACATGTCAGAGTGCCCCCTTTGTAAGATCATGGGGCGATACTTTTCAGGTACCACCAGCTGACTTCTGATCCCATCTCCCCCTTTTGAGATATTCCTCAGGGTCTCTCTATATAAAATCCCCTTTTTCTCCAGAAATCTCACTGGGGTTTCAGGTGTTAGCTGGGCGTCAGTCACCTGTTCAAAACACTTTTGGAGAGTGGCGTCTGCCTTTTGCTCTTGTCCAAATTTGCTGTCTGTGGTTAAGGTTTCCACCACAGCTTCTGAACTCCCCTCTGCTTCCGTCTCTGGCTCATCATTACCCCCGTGAACTGTTCCCGTGGTGGCTTGTGAGCGTGTAATCACTAGCACCCGTTTCACATGTTCAGCCAGGTCATTTCCCACGAGCACGGCTGCTGGCAGAGTCGATGAAATCGCTAGCCGCCAAACTCCCCTCCAGCCTTGAAAGTTGACAGGTACCTCCGCGACTGGCAGAGAGATCACCTGCCCTTCAATCCCTGCTACCTTTATGCTCTCATTCGGGATTATAAACTCCCTAGGAATAATATCTGGATGGCACAGGGTTACCTGGGAACAAGTGTCCCGCAGCCCCCTATACTGACGGTCAAGTATTCCTACGTCCACCCCTGCTGTCTCAAACAACTGAGAATCTGTTTTCACCAGCAAGCATCGCTTGACCTCCACAAGAGGACCACCTTCCTCAGCCTGATCAGCTGATGCAGCCGTTCCAGACTGAGCAGCCATGGCAACAGGCTCCCTCAGTGACAATGAGCTTTGCTCTCTCTGGACACAGAACACAGCTTTTGGCTTGGTTCCACTAGAATCCTGAGGCACAATTCCTTTTAGCTGCTTTAATTTCTCACACTCTGAGATTAGATGGCCCTTTCCCTGACAGAAATAACATTTTCTGGTGTATTTTGATTCTCTCTCATCTTGTTTTGGTTTTCCCTCCAAAATCTGAGGTCTTGGTTTCATGTCTGAGGGCTTCCCTTCACCATGGGCCCCTCCCCCTTGCTGGTTTTTCCCTGGTCCCTGAGAGTACTTGCTGTAGGTTTCTTTGGGTTTACCTACAGATTTCCCCTCACCCAAGGGCTTTCTTATTTGGGAAATAAAATCTGCGATCTCGGCTGCTTCTGCCACAGATTTTGGTTTCCTTTCCCTCACCTGGAATTTCAATTCCCCATGCAGGACTGAATAGAACTGTTCCAGTGCTATCAAGTCTTTAAGCTGCTCATAGGTCTCTGTCCCCTCCTGAGATAGCCATTTCTCCAGCAGCCTCACCAATTGGGCCCCCACTTGGGTAAAAGTCTGCTCTGGCTTTTTGGTGATTGACCTAAATCTTTGTCTCAGCTGTTCCGCATTTATCCCATGTCTTGCAAACACCAGTTTCTTAAACTCTGCAAAATCTTTCATCAGTTCCTCAGGCATCTCGGCATAGACCTCAGCCAGGCTACCACTGATTAAAGATCGCATGATGGTCATCTTCTCAGTTTCCCTCACTGAGAAGTCCACAAACGCTCTTTCCACTAGGGAAAAGAACACCTCAGGACAATCTCCCTTGTGGTACACAGGGAATTTCTTCAGGTCAGCCTTAGACAATTGGCCTCCCTCAGAATCCCTATTGTTATTATTGTTCTGGTTCATCAGTTCCAATTTTCTTAATTCAAACGCCATTTTCTCTCTCTGCAATTCCCTCTCCATTTCCATTCTCTCTCTCTCTAATCTTTCTTCTTTTTCCAATTGCCTCATCCTCAGTTCATGCTGTTGGGCTATGAGCAATTTTCTGAGCTCTGAGTTCTGCTCTCCTGTGCTGTCACCCTGCACTGAGCCAAATTCATCCTCAGAACCTTGGTCAACCTGGGGGTCTTTCACTTCACCCATTTCTGCCATTTGGCTTCGAGTCAAGGGCATAATCCCCCCTCAAAACAGGCTGCTTTAAAAAGTCAAGCCTCAAAATAAAACGACCACTTTTTTTTCTTCTTGCCTCAGAACCAGCCTTCTAGAGCTTGCTGCTGTTCTTCAGCACTAACTTGCAACAGTAGCGAGTCAGAGCCTACCCCCCTCTGCTGGGCCTCTCAGCAGGCAGGCTAGATCACTGTTACTATACAGTTTTGCCTCAGCTTTTTTCCCGCCAAAACAAGTTGCCTCAGAACTCTCTAATCTAGTCCCCAATCTGAGGTTACACGTTCTTCTACTAGTGCACCCCCCCGTGAGGTACACCTAGAAGATTACCTACGTGCTCTCAGATTGTCCCTGACTAGACCCCCCTTGCTCTGGGCACACTTGCCAAGGCTTTGCTGGACCGCTGGACAACTGGACCAGTCGTATCCCACACGCTGGACACCAATCAATGTGACAAACCCAGACCTACTGGGATCTGCCACACGTTAACTAAGCTGCCACCAACCATTCCCTATAAGAAGTCACACAGACCAGGGATGGATTTTTAAACAATAAAAAGAATAAGGTTTATTTAAATACAACACACAGGGAAAATAAAATAATCAGGTGAATAAGATAAAGTAACGTGGCTTATTCTCATTCATACATGCATACAGTTTGGTTCACACAGAACCCTTAACTTGAAGCACAGACCCTGAACCTATCAGTTCTGGCTAACCAACAGACACCTGAACCTATCAGGTTGGTACTCTGACACACAGTAGTACCCTGTCTGACACACAGACTCCCACACCAGCTTCTTCTTCCCAGCTGCTGCTTCGTCTCCTCCCAGCGTCTCCCTGCTTCACCACACAGGCTTCACATTTATATACAGTACAGCCCCTCCTCCTGATGTCCCGCCTTCCACTCCCCATAGGATGGAACTTTCCCTCCAAACCCATGACAGACAGGTAACATCAGTGCTGTATGTAACACACCCAATTTTGTGTAATCCACAAATTTGACAAGCATTCCCTACACTCCCTCATCCATTAATAAAAATGTTGAAGAGCACCGGACCCAGGACTGATCCTTGGGGTACCCCACTAGTTACCTCATGCCAGTTAGAGAAGGACCCATTAATCATCACTCTCTGAGTATGATTCTGTAGCCAGTTGTGTATCCACCTGACACTTGATTTATACTTGAAGCCAATCTTTTCTCTAAGTCCCTTCCTGAGCTATTTTATTCACTGAGTAATTAGGAGGAAGTTTTATTTTATTTATTGTTAAGCCATACTCAATTTCCTCACATACATGGCCCCCAAGAAGCTTTCTGATGCTGCCAGTCTTTCTCTTAAAAGCAGGAGGGTCACAGCATGCACATCCTTGCTTTGGGCAAACCACCAAGGCAGAAAAACAAGTCTTGTGGCAACTTTTAAGACTAGTAAGTTTTATTTGCCATTAGCTTTTGTAAACTTAGCCAGCTTCTTTAGCTGTTTTGGAGTACAGCATTCGGCCATAGATTGACATATCTCCTGCATATGGTTAAGTGAGTGAGGTCAGAGTGAAATGCAGTACAGAAAAATGACAGCTGTATTACTTGATGTATTTTAATTACTTCAGGCAGCATCATGTTTGGATTGAATGTCAGTTTACTGGCCCTCATCCAGGCAGCTCTTGTTCTACTATGTGAGATTATTCCTTCAGTGTAACAGCACTTTGCAAAAGCCGCACAAATCTTTAAAAGATAATGAGGAAATGGCTTCCTTTGGAATCGCAGTATATGACTTGGTCTTTTAAAAAGTACCTAATTCTCTACCTCCTCAGCCCCAAGGATACTGTAGTGGATTTTGGGCTAGTGTAGTAAAATGCAGAGCTTAAAGTTCCTTTGTGTTTTTCTTATTTGTTTTTGTTGTTTAGTCGTTAAGTCATGTCCAACTCTTTGTGAACCCATGGACCAGAGCATGCCAGGCCCTCCTATCTTCCACTGCCTCCCGGAGTTGGGTCAAATTCATGTTGGTAGCTTCAGTGACACTGTCCAACCATCTCCTCCTCTGTTGTCCCCTTCTCTTGCCATCACACTTTCCTAACATCAGGGTCTTTTCCAGGGAGTCTTCTCTTCTCATGAGATGGCCAAAGTATTGGAGCCTCAGCTTCAGGATCTGTCCTTCCAGTGAACACTCAGGGTTGATTTCCTTTAGAGTGGATAGGTTTGATCTTCTTGCAGTCCAGGGGATTCTCAAGTGTCTCCTCCAGCACCACAATTCAAAAGCATCAATTCTTTGGTGGTCAGCCTTCTTTATGGTCCAGCTGTCAATTCCATACATCGCTAATGGAAAAACCATAGCTTTGACTATGCGGACCTTTGTCAGCAAGGTGATGTCTCTGCTTTTAAGATACTGTCTATGTTTGTAATCGTCTCCTCCCAAGAAGCAGGCGTGTTTGAATTTCGTGGCTGCTGTCACCATCTGCAGTGATCATGGAGCCGAAGAAAGTAAATCTGTCACTACCTCCATATCTCCTCCTTTTATTTGCCAGGGGGTGATGGGACCAGTGGCCATGATCTTGGGTTTTTTTTGATTTTGAGCTTCAGACCATTTTTTGTGCTCTCCTCTTTCACCCTCATTAAGAGGTTCTTTAATTCCTCCTCACTTAATTCTGGCTTGGGATTTATCCATTCCTGCCTTTTGACAGGTCTCAAAGTCAACCTAGGAATTGTTCATTGCAATTCAGTGTATAAGTTGTTACAGAATCAGGATTTAGTCAAGCAACATGTAACAAAGTAACACAGCTGAGTTAATTGAGGCAGCTGTGTGACAATCAATTTGATTGGTTCAACCAAGAATAAAACTAGCCAAGCTTGCAGAGACAAGTTGTTGGGTAGTTGGTTGTTGTGTTGCTGGTGATTGTGTTGTTGAGAGCTGTATATACTGCATCGCTGGATGAAGACTTGCCATATTGCAAGAAGAAGGTCCTGGAAGAAGACTATCTCCGTGGTGAGAGGAGAAGACTTCGTGGATGCTGGACTATTTACATTGGTAACAATCTTTGGTTACTGAAACTGTAAATTTACTATTGCAAACTGAAGAACTACTGTGAATGACCAGGACTGTGTAAAGACCAAGAGAAGTTGTATTTATCCCTGTATATATGGACTTTAATGTAAATAATACTATCAACACTACAACAGTGTCTGTTTGGTTTCATCTCTGAGCAGTTTTTTCCACCATTACGCCCCCTGGCGTAGTCTGGTAACGCAGCACCTCTGTCAATTGGTTATGGGCCCAGACAGCGCACCAGACTGCATCCAGGTATAAATTTAAGAAGTTATTGAAGAAACTGCTGACCAGAGAGAGCCAAGTAGTGTGGGCTACAGTCTGTGGTAAAGATGGCCAATGAAATGTCTATGGCTGGACTGTGCATAAAAAAGTTGAATGGGGAGAATTATACAACTTGGCAGCAGAAGGTTCAGTTGCTATTACAAAAGGAAGCATTGTGGGACATTGTAGAAAATCCCCCAGCAGTACTAAATGAAAGGAAAAAGAAACTAAATGCAAAAGCACTGGCTATTATAGGGTTAACTCTAGAAGACCGTCTTCTTATCCACCTGAGAGGCCAAAACTCAGCAAAGAAGGCATGGGAGGATTTAAGGAGACTCTTCGTAAGAGATAACGTTGGAAGTCAGATACAAATTGCTAGAAAACTTTTTCGAACTAGACTGCAAGCTGGAGGGTGTATGCTTCAACATTTAGAGGCAATGAAGTCAATGTTGATGGACTTAAGAGAAAAGAACATCACATTTAAAGAAATACAAGAAGCATTTATTATCCTGTCTTCATTAGATGAGTCATATGATCAGCTGGTGACCAATTTGGAAATTCTTCCTCAAGCAGAGCTAACAGTAATTAATATAACGGGCAAACTGTTGGAAGAAGAACAAAAGAGAAAAGATAACAAACAACTCCGAGACTCCAAACTCACTAATCACCGTGATAAGCTGAAAGAAAGTGAGGAGGAGGGGGACACAGCTGCAAGCATTCATTCTGGAAAACGCTGTTTTTCCTGTGGTTCAAGAAAACATCTGATGAAAGATTGTAAATTTAAGAAAGTAAAAGAAAAACAAACCAGACGCAAGAGAGAAACACTAAGCCTGACTGAGGAAATTTATAACTCTGAACAGGAAGAAGAGTGGATTGTGGACTCTGGAGCAACTGCCAGCATGTGTAAGAACAAAAAGCTAATATTTAACTACCAACCTGTATCCAACCAACATGTATGCTTAGCAAATGGTATTAGTGCTAAGGTACTGGGAAGAGGTAAAGTTAAATTACCTTATATAACTAAGCCAATAGATGTTTTACATGTTCCAAATTTGAAGCATAATTTACTTTCTGTGAGTTCATTAGCAAAGAATGGGTTTATTAGCACTTTCTATGAGGAGAAATGTGTAATAACTAGCAAGAACAATGAAAAATTGAATTGCTATGCTAGAAACAATTTATATAGACTAAACTGTACTAAGGCTAACAGTGTGTATGAGAACAAATGTATACACAAAGATTGTATTCATTTATGGCATCAAAGACTAGGACATGCAAACTACAAAACATTGAGAAAAACAATTGAAAACTCAGTAGGAGTTAATTTAAAGCAATGTAATGAATATGTAAATTGTCAAGCTTGCCAATTAGCCAAGAGTAAGAAAGCTCCTATAATGAAACATAGTGATGTACAAGTGAAAAATATATTAGATTTGGTGTCAATTGATGTTATTGGACCCAAAAGTGCATCATTAGGAGGAGCTAGATACATTCTCTCCATCCAAGACCAAAAGTCCAGGTTTGGATATTGTTATCTCATGAAAGATAAAAGTGCAGTACATGTAGAGTTTGAAAAATGGCTCAAATTTGTAGAGCGCAAAACAGGGAAAAAGGTTAAGGTGGTACAAACTGACAATGGAACAGAGTTTACCAATGCCAAATTTCAAGGAATATTAAGGAAAAATGGTATTACTCACAGGAGAGCCGCTCCATATACACCTACTCAGAATGCCTTTATTGAAAGAAGGGGCCAAACTCTGCAGAACATGGCTGAGGCAATGATTAGGGGGAGTACACTATCAGAGAAATATTGGGGTGAAGCTATACTGTGCGCGAATTTTTATATTAATATTCTTTGGCACAGTGGAATAAACAACATACCTTACACAGTTTGGACTGGGAGAAAACCAAATTTAAAATTTTTACATGTATTTGGATCTCCTGCATGGGTTCACATCCCAAAAGAAATAAGGAGAAAGGGAGAGAAGAAAGCCAGGTTGATGTATTTCCTTGGATACCAACAAAATAGGAGAGTATTTAGGTTTGGGTTGCCAAATACCAACAAACTTGTCATAAGTAGCAGTGCTTCATTTAATGAGCACAGTAACTGGGACAAAATATGTAAACCTCCAGAAACAATAATTAAATTGCATGAAAGGAATGAGAATAGTGAGGATAGTGGGGATGATAGTGACTCTCAAACAGAGCAGGAAATTAAAAGAGAGGTAGAACCTGAAGATATGCAATCTGATAAAGAAATTCCATCCAACTCAGAAGGGAGGGAAACTCTCGAGGAGGACAGGGAATTACCTAGGAGGTCTAGCAGAGAGAGAAAGACTCCAGACAGGTACAAGCCTGAGACCTATTATTGTCTCAATGTGGCTGAACCAGAGACATATAATGACATAAGCAATATGCCTGAGAAGGAACAAATAAAATGGAAAGAGGCAATAGAGAAGGAGTTAAATTCATTAAAACAACTGAAAGTTTATGAGGAGGTAAAACTGCCTGAAAAATCAAAAGTAATTGGTTCCAGATGGGTATTTAAAAGGAAGGTGGATGCCAATGGTAATGTGAGGTATAGAGCAAGGTTAGTGGCAAAAGGGTATGCACAAACATCAAACGACTATGATCAAGTTTTTGCACCGGCTCTAAGACCAGAGACATTGAGATTTGCTTTAACTTATGCAGCCAAGCATAATCTCATGACCAGGCATGTTGATATAGAAACAGCCTATTTATATGCTGACCTGAAACACACGATTTATATGGAAATACCACCAGGAATTGAAAATGAAGGTAAATGCTGGATATTGAAAAAGAGTCTATATGGTCTCAGACAAAGAGGCCATGAATGGAACCAACATCTAACCAAAACTTTAAAGGATAATGGTTTTGCGCAAGGAAAGGCAGACCCTTGTTTATTTATAAATGAAAGAACACAAGCGATAATATTAGTATTTGTGCACGATTTAGCTATATTTACCAAAGATAAGAAAGAGGCTAAAGAAACAATTCAAATGTTAAAGAAACATTACAAATTGAGAGATTTGGGAGAAATAAGTAACTACTTAGGAGTAGAAATAGAGAGAAGCGAGAGAGGATTTAAAATAGCACAAAAGAGCAAAATATTAAAACTTCTAAAACAATATAAGATGGAGGATTGTAAAGCTGCAGCAACTCCAATGAACATAGAGTTTGAGAAAGAAGATATTAATGGCCCAGAATGTGATATTGATGTATATAGATCACTGATAGGCAGCTTACTATATTTGAGTAGATGGTCAAGGCCAGATATCTCCATAGCTGTAAACTTGTTATCTAGGAATGTAAGCAAACCGAATGAAAGGCACATGCAATCAGCAAAAAGAGTACTTAGGTATTTAAAGGAAGCACAAAATAAAAAGCTAAATTTAGAACCAGAAGGAGAACTGTCTATTACTGCTTATGCCGATGCTAATTATGTTAGTGATTTGACAACCAGAAGATCAACATCAGGCATGACAGTGCATTTGGGAGAAAGTTTGATAAGCTGGAAGACAGCTAGACAGAAATTTATATCGTTGTCTTCTGCCGAATCTGAGTATGCAGCATTATCTGAATTGTGTACAGATCTAGTTTTCTATAAACAATTGGCACAAGATCTGGGTGTGAATATAAAAATGCAAATTAAAGTTTTTGAAGATAATCAGGCTGTCATACAAATGGCAAACTCACCAAATGTAAGAAGCAGATCTAAACACACAGATATCAGGTACCAAAATGTAAAGCAAAGCATAGAGAATGGTTTAATTGAACTGGTATACTGTGGAACAGAAAATAACAAAGCTGATTGTTTGACAAAAGTATTGGGGCCAACCAAACATGACAAAGCATGTGAAATGTTGGGAATGATATAATGTATGTGAATGTAAAAAGAACTCTGTATATGTTCGAGGCAATGTACAATGTAATTAGATATGTTACAGAATTGCTATAAACAATTGGAGGAGATTGACAGGTCTCAAAGTCAACCTAGGAATTGTTCATTGCAATTCAGTGTATAAGTTGTTACAGAATCAGGATTTAGTCAAGCAACATGTAACAAAGTAACACAGCTGAGTTAATTGAGGCAGCTGTGTGACAATCAATTTGATTGGTTCAACCAAGAATAAAACTAGCCAAGCTTGCAGAGACAAGTAGTTGGGTAGTTGGATAGTTTGGGTAGTTGGTTGTTGTGTTGCTGGTGATCGTGTTGTTGAGAGCTGTATATACTGCATCGCTGGATGAAGACTTGCCATATTGCAAGAAGAAGGTCCTGGAAGAAGACTATCTCCGTGGTGAGAGGAGAAGACTTCGTGGATGCTGGACTATTTACATTGGTAACAATCTTTGGTTACTGAAACTGTAAATTTACTATTGCAAACTGAAGAACTACTGTGAATGACCAGGACTGTGTAAAGACCAAGAGAAGTTGTATTTATCCCTGTATATATGGACTTTAATGTAAATAATACTATCAACACTACAACAGTGTCTGTTTGGTTTCATCTCTGAGCAGTTTTTTCCACCATTACGCCCCCTGGCGTAGTCTGGTAACGCAGCACCTCTGTCACCTTTTGCATGATATATTCTGCATATAAGTTAAATAAGCAGGGGGACAATAAAGAGCCTTGTCATACTCCTTTCCCAATTTTGAACCAATCAGTTGTTCCATATCCAGTTCTAACTGTTGATTCCTGTCCCACATATAGATTTCTCAAGAGATAGATAAGTTGGTCAGGCACTCCCATTTCTTTAAGAACTTGCCATAGTTTGCTGTGGTCCACAGAGTCAAAGGCTTTTGGTTAGTCAATGAAGCAGAAGTAGATGTTTTTCTGGAACTCTCTGGCTTTCTCTATAATCCTGCACATGTTAGCAATTTGGTCTCTAGTTCTTCTGTCCCTTCGAAATCCAGCTTGTACTTCTGGGAGTTCTCGGTCCACATACTGCTGAAGCCTACCTTGGAGGATTTTGAGCATAACCTTGCTAGCGTGTGAAATGAGTGCAATTGTACAGTAGTCGGAGCATTCTTTGTCATTGCCCTTCTTTGGTATTGGGATGTAGACTGATCTTTTCCAATCCTCTTGCTACTGCTGAGTTTTTCAAACTTGCTGGCATATTGAGTGTAGCACCTTAACAGCGTCATCTTTTAAGATTTTTAATAGTTCAACTGGAATGCCATCACCTCCACTGGCGTTGTTTGCCATGCTTTCTTGACTTCGCTGTCCAGGATGTTTGGCTTATGGTCAGCAACCACACTATCTGGGTATCTGGGACATCCAGATCTCTCTGGTATAATCCCTCTGTGACTTCTCGCCACATTTTCTTGATGTCTTCTGCTTCTGTAAGGTCCCTACCATTTTTGGCCTTTATCATCTCCATCTTTGCACAAAATGTTCCTTTAATATCTCCAGTTTCTTGAACAGATCTCTGGTTTTTCCCTTTCTATTATTTTCCTCTAATTCTTTGCATTGTTTATTTAAGAAGGCCCTCTTGTCTCTCCGTGCTATTCTTTGCAAGTCTGCATTCAATTTTCTGTAACTTCCCCTATCTCCCTTGCATTTTGTTTCCCTTCTCTTCTCTGCTATTTGGAAGGCCTTGTTGGACTGCCACTTTGCTTTTTTGCATTTCCTTTTCTTTGGGATGGTTTTTATTGCTGCCTCCTGTACAATGTTACCAGCCTCCATCCATAGTTCTTCGGGCACTCTGTCCACCAAATCTAGTTCCTTAAATCTGTTCTTCACTTCCATTGTGTATTCATAACGGATTTGGTTTAGATTATACCTGACTATTCCAGTGGTTTTTCCTACTTTCTTCAGTTTAAGCTTGAGTTTTGCTATGAGAAGCTCATGATCAAAGCCACAATCTGCTCCAGGTCTTGTTTTTGCTGACTCTATAGAGCTTCTCCATCTTTGGCTGCAGAGAATATAATCAATCTGATTTCGGTATTGCCCACCTGGTGATGTCTATGTGTAGAGTCACCTCTTGCTTTGTTGGAAAAGAGTGTTTGTGATGACCAGCTTGTTCTCTTGACAGAACTCTATTAACATTTGCCCTGCTTCATTTGGAACTCCAAGGCCAAACTTAACTGTTGTTCCTTTTATCTCTTGACTCCCTACTTTAGCATTCCAATTACCTCTAATGAGAAGAACATCTTTCTTTGGTATCAGTTCTAGAAGGTGTTGTAGGTTTTCATAGAACTTGTCAATTTCAGCCTCTTCAGCATGGGTGGTTGGTGCATAAACTTGGATTACTGTGATGTTGAAAGGTCTGCCGTGGATTCGTATTGACATCATTCTATCATTTTTGAGATTGTATCCCAGTACATCTTTTCCCACTCTTTTGTTGACTATGAGGGCTACTCCATTTCCTTTACAAGATTCTTGTCCTCAATAGTAGATATGGTAATTGTCTGAATTGAATTAGCCCATTCCCGTCCATTTTAGTTCACTGACGCCCAGGATGTCAATGTTTATTCTTGCCATCTCCTGTTTGACCACCTCCAGCTTACCAAGGTTCATAGATCTTACATTCCAGGTTCCTATGTATTATTTTTCTTTGCAGCATCAGACTTTTCTTTCACTTCCAGGTGCATCCGCAGCTGAGTGTCCTTTCGGCTTTGGCATAACCACTTCATTAGCTCTGGAGCTACTTGTCCTTGTCCTCCGCTTTTCCTCAGTAGCATGTTGGATGCCTTCTGACCTGAGGGGCTCATCTTCCAGCATCATATCTTTTAGCTGTTTGTTTCTGTTCATGGAGTTTTCTTGGCCAAGATACTGGAGTGGCTTGCCAGTTCCTGCTCCAGGTGGATCACATTTAGTTGGAACTCTCCACTATGACCTGTCCGTCTTGAGTGTCCCTGCACGGCATAGCCCATAGCTTCTCTGAATTACTCAAGCCCCTTCGCCACAACAAGGCAGCAATCCGTGAAGGGGCTTCTTATTTGTTACAGTGACCCTAATAGGGTTTCCAAGGTGTATGAGATTTTAAGGAGTGGTTTTACCAGTTCCGTTCCCCCAGTGAATTTCCATGAGGGAATGGGGATTTGAACCAGAATCTCCTGTCATAGTCTAACCCTCTGTGCACTACAGAACTTTGATTCTCAGAGTTACTTTAGAGACTACTTTTTTGACTGAAAGAATATGGGACTTGTAGTCCAAATAAGCTTTCTGATAACGTATTTGACTTGATCAGCCTTTGTACTTCATGGAATCACAGGCTTAGCTAATTAAGCTGCATACAGTGAACATCTTACTGATTTATTGGACAAAATATGGACTTATTTCTCACATATGCAGTGATGCTCAGCAGATTTTCTGTGTACAAAATCTAGCGTAGACTAATCCCATTCTGCACAGCATTCTAAAATAATGTAGAGGCAGTAAAACGCAAGCAGCTGTGGCATATCTCTTGTGGGTTGCTACAGAAGCAATAAATTTTCCACCATGGTTCAGAATCTAGATATGTCCCTCCAGTGAAAAAGGAGGGCTAATTCTGGTTGCATGTAGAAGCAGACTCCAATCCCCCTGCAGCCTGTACTGTCACCTCTCACATTCTTCTGAGAGGTAACACTGCGAGCTTTGAGGGAACAGAAGAATTGCAGGAAAGGATCACCCTACCCTCCTCTTACTTAACAAAGCTTAGAAAAGTTTTTTTTCCAGACATATAAGGTAAAAACAAAAGAAAAATTAAAAGAGAGACAAAAGTGTTATGGCATCTTAAAGACTATTATACTTTAATGTAAGCTTTTGTAGACCTTCTTATACCACTTCATCAGATATATGAGGTGGAAAACAGGGATTAACACCATAAAACATTCATGCGGGACTGTGTTGTTTTGTTTTTCAATATATGGAAATACAGAAGAAAAACTACAGAAAAAGAAAAATTTTCGTACATTCCACGTATACCAAGGACAACTGACAGTCCATTGACATACCTTATATAGCCTGGTCATTTTAAAATCTATACTGATTATTCTGAGCAATGCCACATTTTCGTTTTTGTGAACATTCTAGAAAGTGAGCTCTACTCATTTTAGATAATACTTTTTGTTAAATTGGTCCTGTGCCTCTTCTAATTATATAGTTTCTCCAATTTTTTTTCGAAATTCTCTAGCTGATCTTCTGTTTACATAATTCATGAATTTTGCCAGTGAGCATATTAATGATTTTTATCTCTCCAATCTTTTTTTTTACTGGCCATGTCTCCATTTTCCACTTTGTTGTCATCGCTGCCCTAGCTGCTGTCAACATATAATAGAAATACTCTTGTGAAGATATCCCAAATTGTCTGGTGTTTTTGCTAAGAGCATGATCTCTGGTTTTATTTCAGATTCAACTTTCAGATTCTTTTGCATTTCCAAATGTATGTCTTTCCAGAATTTCTTTGTCTTTTTACGGGTCCACCACATGTGGCAGTATGAGCCTTCAGTTTCTTGGCATTTCCAACAGAGATTTGAAAAACTTTTGTCCATGTTTTTAATCTTTATCGCTGCCAGGGTATTGTCAACATTCAGGCTCTTGCCTTTGTAAAGTTTGGCATTGTTTGTCCAGCAATGTCAGGGCATTTCGTGGTGCTTTGAATCATGGATGCCAAAGCAGAATATCCAACTTTCATAAACCGGAGCTATAACTCCTTCCAGCCTTGCAGATTAAAACATTCCATCTAATTTGCTCCTTGCTTGGCTGCCTTGTTGTTTGTCATTCTGACAGTCTCATGTCTTTGGAAGACAGTGTAGGCCTTACTTAACATTCATAACTGAGTATAAAAAAAATACAGAGCTTGTATCCACTCTTTATGGTACTTTGTGACATAAATGGACAAATTTGCAACATATGATCAGACTGCTGATTCTGTCAATATTCTGTGAGTTCACCTTTTGCTTCTGAAATAATATAGGTGCTTCAGATGCAACATAGAAAGAACAATCTGACCCCTTAACTACTTTTCCTTTGTATATTATACCATAGAATTATGTGTGAAGTGACATGTTTTAGAAATTTGTTTGTTTCTTACTTTTTCAACCAATTTGGGTGTAGTTCAGGATATCATTCCTTCCAATGCAGATTACAGGAAACACAAAGATACTCATAATAATAACTCATAATAAGGATTTCTAAACCCATTTTGATTGTAACAAACGTATAATAGGATCTCATGCAGTTACAATAATATGGAATCAAGCAAATAAGGAATTGGCAGCAAGATGTTTAAACAGATTGTCATTGAGATAAAACTTATCAGTCTGATGTGTTTATCAGTTACCGTCAGATGAAGGAGGAATTAGGGTTGGATTTCTCTGGTGAATATAGCAAATAAAGGGATCCTGTCATGACTCAATTGATCCAGTAATGCATAGCTGCTGAGTTAACTTCTACATCAGAGATCATGGCCAAACCTTATTTCTCCATTTGGAGATGAAGATATTTTGACCAACATTTTTTCAAACCTGAAGGATTTCCACCTTAGCTCTAAGCCATATAAAAGTTAGCAAAGTCTTCATGCGCCCCTGTAAACAAGGAAAGCAGGGCACATTTATTGCTCAAGGCCAACATAATAAGCAATATCAAATGACAAGGGTTCATAAGAGTTTGTCCTGCACGGTGCTGGGGATAGACAGGCCTGCAGCAGGAGCAAAAAGAGAAAGCCCAGTGAGAGCGTGTGATGCCTGAGGTGGTCATTGCCTGCCTGCCTGCTTCTCACCCTCTCACACAGACTGCCAAAGTAATCAGATTAAGAGACCTGTAACCAAAACTGGATGTCAGTGTGCTGTGAACCATACCACCTTGTACCTCCTTCCTAAAGACCAGCTACGTACTGGTCTTCCCTTTGTTGCCTTGTTGTTCATAACCAGCAGAAGAAGGCAGGACTGTAACATCACAGTGAGTTAAGAATGCACTGTTTGTTGTGTCCCTCTTTATTACTCTCTTCATTTTTGCTACATTGTTTATTACATTTCTTTGTCAGCACCCATCAGCCCTTTCTTTAAGATATATTGGCCAAAATCTTGTTGCAGAAATGATGTTAGAGTACAAGTGATGGTTTCACTAGCGGAGGGAGATTGCCAGTAATGAAAGAGTTCCTGCTTTAATCCTGGAGCTTGCATTACTCATGGGCAGTCAATTGAGTGCAGGTCGTGCAGGCCCTGGAATGGAAGCAGGGACTTTTAATCACCAGCAATCTCCTGTTGCTGGATGAAATAGCCACTAGGAGGTAATTGCTGTTAAATACAGTTCCTGCCTTAATCGTGGGGCTCAGTACATAGACTGATTGTGCATGAGTTGTGCATCCTGCAGTCTGCCCCTGCCTATGATGTCATCTTTCTTACACCGACATAATTTATGCAACCAGATTTTGGCCATCGTAAAGTGAGGTGTGCAGCATCCCTATCCTGCAGGAACAGGGATTATCCTTTAAAGCAAGGCAGAGATCCCTGCTTTCGTATATGCTGAGGCAACTTTACTTATTCTTTGTATATATGTGTATGTGTGTTTTACCATACATCTAGAAGTGGATTGGAAAAAAGAGACATCTTTTCAGTGGGGTGGATGATCCTCAGTGGTTTTCAGGAGTCTGTATCAAAACTGGTTCTTAGATCCATCAGGGTAAGAGTTGAGTGCAGGTAAGAGTTGTTTGCTCTGTGATCAGGGTGGCCCTAGTGTAGTATTTATTTGATCTATGTATATACCACTTAGTGCCTCCAAAATGATATCTCAGAGTGAGAATGTAGTGGTCAACATTTAGCCCATATTTCTGTCTCTGACTAGTTCTAATATACAAACCATGGGTTGCCTAGCCTTTGGAAGATAAAACCACCACCATCATCCCTGGCAAAGATCACAACTTGCCCCAGTACATACTGATGACTTTGAAGAGCCTCGTGGCGCAGTGATTAAACTGCTGTACTGCAGCCAAAACTGTGCTCACAACCTGGGGTTCAATCCCAGGGAGCCGTTGACTCAGCCGTCTATCCTTCCGAAGTCAGTAAAATGAGTACCCAGCTCACTGGGGGGGGGGGGGGAATGTGTAGCCTGCATAATTAACTTGTAAACCGCCCAGAGAGGGCTTGAAGCGCTATGGGGCAGTGTATAAGCAGCTCGCTTTGCTTTGTTTTGCTCTAAGGATGCCTCTAAAAAGAAATGTTTTGTATTCTGTTTCTTTCCTACATGATGGGGAAGAGTAGCAAAATCAGGGAGCTGGACAGGGGACAGATTGTATTTGTCTTCACTGTGGCAGGGATTGTCACTCTCGAATTGGCCTTCTCAGCCACACTAGATGCTTTTCCAAGTCCCCCATACAGAGCACGTTACTATAGTCTCTCGAGACTGAAGGATGCCTAAAGGTGAAAAGGTGATGCGGAAGAACACCATAGCTAGAACATTTGGGCAGTGGGGGACACTGATTATAAAGCAGAATGAGTGGGTTAGAGGAAGGTGTAGAAGAATGTTTAACCTGCTTGGAAAGATATAGCAAAGGTTCGTTACTTGCTTCATTCATCATTTCTTTATTTTAAATTTTCCCTTGCTTAAAAAAAAAAAATCTAAAGGTACTAAGGCTCTCTGGGGAAAAAATCTTACATTAATGCCCGTGGGAATTTGAGGATTGTTTGACTTATGTCAGTTTACAAAAAGAATGCTTATGCAGTAGTTTTGGAAAACTCCACAAATAGATCAATACCCAATAAGATAGCCAGCATAGCTGGGTTTTATCCCTTTAAATACTTTTTGGAGTGATGACTGTTGAGGGGGTTTGCAGGGATATGTCTGTCATCTTGATAAATGCTGATCAGACACATGAGTATTAGCAATGACAGTAATTAACAGGGGAAGGAAAAGGGTTTTCATTATCCTAAGGCTGAGTAATCATTTTTGGCAGGTGATAATTAATGGTCTAGCAAAGTCAGCAGAAAAATAATCTATCAGCCTAGAGGAAAGTTGGGGAATCACTGGAAAAAATAAATATTTTGTCTCCCCCCCCCCCTTTCTTGGTGCCTCTCAGGAATACTTAGGCTTAAAAACAGGAAAAAAGATGAAATTATAGTGAGTGGGTGGGTGTTTCAGTGTGCAGAGTTTATTCACATCAAACATTCTGCAAATCTTCAACATGTCCAAATTATTTTGACATGTAGGAAGTTGGTTTTATTCATTTTTTTTGTTGCTGTTACTGTTTGACTGCTGTCAAAATAGGTAGGTAGCCTGAGGTAACTTTTAGATATGGCAAGCAGTAAATAAACTGATTGAATAAGTGCATTGGTGGGCAGTCATTGACTAGATATTTTGCTGCTGCAGTTCACAACACTGTGTTGACACCAGTGATAACTAACCAATAGGCTGTAGGCTGTCGTTTCTTGCGGGATGAGGAAAGTATTGCTGCCTTTACTGCTTTGCTTGAGCCTTGCTGGAGGAACATGCAGCTGATGGGGAAGAAAGTGAAAGAATCAAACAGAAGGATCAGCACTGAGGAATGATAGATCACTCCCACCCACAGAGAAGAAATGACTCTCCTAAACCTGATGTGTGTCTTTCAAATGGTTTGATTTACAAATCCCAATGTCACCAACAAGCATGATCTATGTTAAACATTCTCAACCTTTGGTCCACCAGCTGCTTTGGACTTCAGTTCCGAGAAGCCCCCATCCCAATGGGGATGCATTCTGGGAGCCAGAAATCCAGCATGCTGAGCACTGCTGTTAGAGGAAACCAAAGAAACCAACCAGACTCCTCTTGGTTATTTATGTCAATGTAAGTGCAGTAGCATCAATCACACTGATGAACTGCCACTAAGTAGCATGTTACTGCCTATATTACTTATTGTGCGCCTTGGTAACTTGTTAGGTAGATGACAGCAATTGTCCTCTGTGATTTATAATGATCTACATCACTGGAATAAATCATCAGTGGAATTCTGGCCACTGTGTTGCAGAATTAGACCAATCATGAATCTCATCCACCAGTTAAGTTTCCAGCCAGGTGCACAGGAAGGCTTCTAAGTAGGTCACGAAAGTAACTGCCATCTCTGCTAACTGTTCAGTCGTCTAGTTTTCTGTGAACGAAGGAAGTCCATTTCACTACAGTTGTGGTTAAAAGCTGTTGATATATGTATTCCTTAACAAATTGTTTGATTCCTTTTGAAAATCTATATTCGGTGGACCCTAAACATGTGTTGAGCTGGTGGTCCATATGTGTTGAGTGAAGACATAGCGTGTTTGTTGTTTTACCTTGTGAAGCACAATTTGTGTTTGCTTTTAGCCCTGTTTGTTAATTCAGTTCCTGTGTAGAGCTCACATGCAATGACAGAGAGCATTAACCAAACCCCTTTGTGTCATTAGTTTAATCACTGGCTAGCCTCTCCCTCTAAGCCAGAATGCCTCTTCTCCTCCCACAACAAATATCAGGTACAGAAGCCTCCAGCTCTTCATATTACTTTCCCCTTGTGATTAAAACAGTGATGGAAAGAGCGGGGGTTGGCAACCCCCCCCACCTTGTTGCACATAGGCCACACATTGCAAACTGAACAACTGGATAGAGCTTTTGTCTCTAGAAATGTGAGAAGTCTAAGGAGAGAATAGGGAGGTCATCAAACCAAGACACTGCATACACAACAGTCTTCTTCAGTGTGGTGCCTCTAGAGATTTTTGACTATGGAAGCAGTTTTGAAAAAGCTGATTGCGTTGGGTTAAATACACATAGGAGTTGTACTACACCAGAGCACAGAGTGCTGTCCTCTGAAGGTGCCGGCCACAGAGACTGGCAAAACGTCAGGAAGGACAACCTTCAGAACATGGCCAAAGAGCCCAAAAAACCCACAACAACCACGAGTTGTATTTAAGTTTGATGTTTTGGGGTCAGATCCCCATTTCTGCTTTCTACTCACTTTTACAACCTTAAGCAAGTCATTTATCTTCCTTTATATTTCATTTGTGATCTTTCAAATACTTCTGGGAACCTCTGAGAGCAATAGCACTTCCTCTTTTGTTTATAACATGTGGTATTCAAAGCTGTGCCTGGTCCCATTTAGCTATCATGGTTAATAAGGGCTTCATGGATACATCAGGAGAGGACTACTATATTGCAGCAGGTAAGAGATGGCTTGGGTATGTAGAGCTTAGAAAAGGCAACAGCACAGTTCAGCAATTGGAAGAGTGATATTTTTAGACAACACTCAAGATTCCGCAACCTGGATTATTCTCATTGGAGCTGTAATCCAAAAAAAAAAAAAAAAAAAAAACTTCTCAAAGCTCTGGATCAGTTAGGTGAGTGAAGTTTATGGTAATCCTAAACCAAAGCTTCATCTGATGAAAATAATGCAAATCTAGAAGAGAGGCCATGTTAGTCTGTGGCACCTTAAACATGTCATGAGCTCTTATGGACCACAAACCACATGTGTTTTCTCTCTCTCTCTCTCTCTCTCTCTCTCTCTTTTTTTTTTCAGGGAGTGACATAGTGCAGTGGCTCATGAAGAATCTCAACATTGAAGATCCAGGTAATGCATCATTGGGCTCCAAGAATATATTCTGATGCTTCACATTGCAGCATCATATGATAGGGAATGCACCAGTGAGCTTTGTGATTCCATCTGAAAGTGAAGGGTCAAGAATTTGGTTAGATATTCTTGGGATGAAGAGAGAAGGTTGTACATAGTAACAAAAAGGCAAAAAGAGGGAGTGAAATCCTTTTCTCCACTAACCATGGAAAAAAAGGAAAGAGAGTTACTTAACACAAAATTGAAGTGATCTCTCCTGTAACTATGTAGAAATATACAGTATGTTACTGATATATTTTGTGTTTTTTAAAACATTTGCTGAAGCTTGCCTGTGACCAAGAGACCTGTCCACTTTCCAGGTACTGTCAACATTTGCAATTAAAGGTGTGTTTTCGAAATAGCTAAAAGATGGTAACAAACCTTTGAAAAATATAGATTCAGAAATCAATTGGCTCCAACAGCCTTCTTCGATATGGTGCCTCTAGAAATATTTGGCTATGGTAACAGGTTTGAGAAAGCTGATACACAATGTTGGGTTAAAAACACAAAGGAGTGATAGTTTAGTTAAGGACTCATGCACTTGCAGCATCACCAGTTTCCTTTTGCATACATGTTTCTCTTTGATCATGCACACAAGTGAGGCATGTACATGTAGAAGCCTAGACACCTCCAGTCCAGCACAATCCAGATGTGTTGGACTACAAGTCGTATAATCTCCAGCAAACATCTTGGGTGGGAATGATCATTATGTAGTCCAGCAAATTCAAAGTTTGATTCCTAGGATCTGTCTTGACATTGCCTGTCACCTGCTTCAGGAGGAAAATTTACCCATTTCTGGGCTTTGTTGGAGCATTTACCTGGACCCATACAGAAAGATAAATCTAGGGGAAGAAGTCCAAACTCACTGAATGCATGTACCTGAGTTGTGACAATCCACAGAAATAAGGATGTGCCTGGATGCTGGAGGTCCCTAGAAGGAACAGATGTTGTTCTTGTTGTCCTGTTCATATCACAACTGAAATCATTTGGGACAACTTTTAGAGCATGCAACCATGACAGCAGTATGAACTTTCTCTATCTTTATCTGTTCTCTTGGAGAATATAAGCTATATATATTCACATACACAGGATCTGTGAACTACCTCCATATCCGACATTTCCTTTTGTTAACCAGCCAGGGTCACCCATACCATTTGGTACAGTGTGGGAACTATCTCAGGGGCCAGATTCTGAATAGAAGAAAATGATAGAAGGGCACTAGAGCTCTTTTTGCCAGGTAGCCAGCCCTGTACCCCCTAAGGAGCTTGCTTTTCATGGATGTGGTGGAGGACACTGTCTTTTCTCTGCTAGAGTGACCACAGTTCTAGTCAGCTTTTGTCCAAGTAGCAAGGAGATGCCATTATCCTTTGTCCAAGGTTAGCTTATGTCAAACATTATTATTTTATTATTATTTTTTTGGTGGGTGCTCTGCTTACATTTTCACCATTGCTGTTTCTTTTAATTTTGGTTTTGTTGTGAAACTTTCAATTTATTGTTGTTAGGCAATCTAGGAGCAGTAGTACATATATTCTTTGTGTCACCAAGGGAGTACAGCCAGGATCGATAGTAAAGGATGGTGTGTTGGTGCCTTCAGGATAAAAGCAGAGGGGCTTAAAAATTAATAAATAAACTTCCCCTATTGCTGGAAATCAGTGTTGTGGGAAGACAAGGCACCCTTGGCTTCAGGCTGTCTTGTTCTCTGAGCCTGCCAGGGATTTTTGCGGTAGAGATATCTTGTCACCCAGACCTTGGACGTTCACTCTGGTTGCATCATGGCTTGACAGCTACTTTGTTTTAATTTGCAGCTGAAGCAATACACATGGGGAGTCTTATCGCAGCCCAGGGATATATTTTCCCAATCTCAGATCATGTACTGACTTTGAAGGATGATGGGACCTTCTATCGTTTTCAGGTAGGAAATCTGTCATTTTTACTCAGATTAAAGAACATTAAAGGGCTCTTGCTTAACTAGAGAAACAAGTCTAGAATAAAGTCATCCTGCCATACAGCCACCTTCTTCTGAAGGTAGGCAGATCTGTGTTATTATTTAGCACCAGCACAGAGGTTTTTAGCTCTTATTATAATCAAAATTTGAAGGTATTACTTTTTGGACTTTGAATTCCCAAAATTGTCCGTGTCCAAATGTCTCATTCTGGGAGTTGTGCTCCAAAAAGAAGTAGCATTTCTAAGCTCTAATGCAACCGAGCATTTTAAATATATGGTGGTGAGTTTGGCATTCTCTCAATAATACCAGTGAAGCATTTTAAAAAAATTAAATTCTGATTGAGTATCCTTTTAGGTTATAATCAGATCATAATCCTGTAAAATAGTAAAAAGTAAAAATAGAAAAAGCATAGAAATTAGCCAACTATGGCCAGGATCCTATTGGATTTTTACGCACGGGGAAGAGGAATTGCAGAAGCTGTTGTGGCAAATTGCCACTAAATGACGTAGCACTAGACAGTCAGCCAACATACACCTGGTACATGCCTGGTCCCTTGTGAGTTTTGGTGTGCTGGCTTCCATAGATCCTCTTCTGTGCATGTAAAAACCCAACATTAGTCCAGCTTAAGTGATCCGACTGTATAGACAATTGGTCAAGAATGGGATTCATGAAGGCATCAACAACATTGGAAGCTGCCTAGAGTGGTCGTTCGACTAGGTAGGCAGGGTATAAATACAATAAATAAATCAATTAAATAAATTAAACAAACAAACATTGCATACTCAGGTAACTCAGATATAAATGCTGCTTGCTCTTGTGATGCCCAGCAATCTCCAAAGTAGAATCAAGAGAGAGAGAGAGAACTGGATGGAAGAAGAAATATCAGAACTAACAGTAGAGAGACAGTGTACAAATAAATAAATGAAAGGATGACCTTAAATACAGAGATTTATATAGGAATGTACTAAACAAAATTGATTCCAGTGATGGTGCCATTGTTAGTGGAGATGTTATCAATATCTGAACAATACAGTATTACTGGCTGACAGTTTCATCTTTTATTGTTTAAGCTATCATGAGAATGATACAAATATAAACACACATTCAAACCATGAAAAATGATTAAAAACTGAAAGACTCTCTATCCCACCCCCATTTCTGTTAAAAGATAAATCAAACTGCATTTTTACAGTGATGGTAAAGGTAAAGGTTCCCCTTGACATTTAGTCCAGTCATGTCCGACTCTAGGGCACGGTGCTCATCCCTGTCTCCAAGCCATAGATCCAGTGTTTGTCCGAAGACACTTTCCGTGGTCATGTGGCCAGAGCGACTAGACATGGAATGCCGTTACCTTCCCATTGTGGTGGTACCTATTTATCTACTCACATTATTACATGCTTTTCAACTGCTAGGTTGGCAGGAGCTGGGACAAGCGACGGGAGCTCACTTCATTACGTGGATTCGATCTTACGACTGCTTGTCTTCCGACCTTGCAGCACAGAGGGTTCTGTGGTTTAACCTGCAGTGGCACCACATCCCCTACATCTTTACAGTAGGAGATAACAATAAGGAGATGAAGTAAAAAGCTAAAAATCCAGTGAATGCATTTACTACATGAGACCTATTAATTTAGATCACCAGGTTAGCCTGACAAAAGTTTCTCCTCAGCTTCTGGGCAGCTATTGCGAATGTCACAACTCCGCCTTTCATATATTTGTCAAGATCACACAGCAAATGTTTAATCTTGTCTTGGTTGTCACCATCGATTCTGTCTCTCACCTGACTGAAAATAAATTGTGCCCCCTAGGTTCTGAATACAAGGAGCAGGGCAATAGATAATAGTACAGTACCAGAGGTCTACTACTATTTGGACCCCGCTTATACAAAAGACACTGTTTTAATGTACTTTGAAGTAAAGTTCCTCTAAGTCTTGTGAAGGCAAAATCTGAAACTGCAGTCCAGAAATGCCTTTCTAAAGTAAAGGAACTGTCAGTTCATTTGGGAAATTTAAAAATCCTTGAATTAATTTTAGAAATCATAACTGTGGGGAAAAGCAATGATTTCTGGATTGTCTCTAAATCCTGTTGGGAATAAAACCCCCACACCTTTATTCTTTGTATACTTATAAATCTGACCTGGGGTCCTCTCCTCAGGAATCTGAGATGAGCGACCAAGAGCTGACATTGGTTGAAATGTGTTTTCCATAGATGTTGGCGAAGGTTACACAGTTGTCAGGTCAGGGATTTTGGCTCCTGGACCTCTGTCTCCCCAAAAGCCCTACAGAATTGTATAGACCTCTAGGGAAAAACCAGAAGCCTGTGTTTGTCACAGCTGCTACTTGTCCCAGTTAAGGGTTAATTCTACAATGAAATCGGACAATCATTTCTAATCTTACCTGAGTATCATGGTATAAATCTTTTCACTGTTGCAAGAATTCCAGGCAACATCAACTTGTCTAATTCTGCAAGCTTTATTTATCTACATTGCTTCTGTATTCCATAAGTAACAAGTCTTACAATTGTGAAAAGTTTCAAATAAGACATAATCCAAAAAACCAAACTTAAGTTGTAGCCAGAAATGAAGTCATATTTGAATCCAGAAATAAAAGAGCATAAGTCCAGCCTCCAAGAGAACAGAAGTAATTACTAACAGAAGAAATCTTTCTCTAAGTGGAGATGCTGGGGTTGTTAGATCTTGGAAGTTCCACATCCAAAGAAATGTGTTCTACTACAGAGCTGATCAGCATCATGCGTAACTCTTCTTCTTACCCTTTCTACCCAACAACTCCACTCCCACACTCAGGGGACAATTGTAAAATCTGATAGGGCAACATGTGGTTCTTTTTTCCTTTGCCCCAGACTCCAGTTTTCTCTGTATGGACAATATGTTACAGTATAATACAATACAGTGGTGCCTCGCATAGCGAGGTTAATCCATTCCGGATTAACCTTTGCTATAGCGAAACATCGCTGTGCGGAAATAAAAAAGCCATAGAAACGCATTGAACTTCGTTCAATGCCTTCCTATGGCTTGAAAACTCACCGCTGTGCGAGGTTCTTCCATAGCGCCGCCATTTTCACGCCCTCGGTAAGCGAGGGCAGGGCGCGAAAATGCGGCGCGGACCTTCCGGCGGCCATTTTGGAACCGCCGATCAGCTGTTCTCCCCCACTTCGTTATGCGATATTCGCTAAGCGAATCGCTTAGCGAATATCGCAAAGCGAAAAATCGCCGTAGGGGCCATCACTGAGCAAATGCTCCAGCGATGGCCCAGAGCGCCTCATTAAGCGATTTCATCGCTCAGCGAGGCGCTCGTTAAGCGAGGCACCACTGTACAATACAATATATTACGGTACAATAATTCAGACCATTCCATTTAGTCCTGATTCAATGTGATTTGTGCTTTTGGGTGTGGTGGTGTACTGTATATGTGTTTTTATACTGAAACAAGGGACTGCTGCTCTGAGCACAACTGGTCACTGAAATTCCATTTATTTCATTATAAATTTTGGGCCATCACTATAGCATTATTCCTTTGGGTGTGTGCACTCTAACACCATGTCTTCCCCTTTGAGAGTTGATTGGTGCCAACACTGGCCTCCTTTTCAGCCAACACTGGTCTGAATTATTGTACCATAAGGTGTTTTTTTTTACCAAAACCTTTGGAGCCTAGGGATGGTGCCCAGTCTTGGGAGCATGAGGTTGTACACCCAGTGCCAACTGTTTGAAATTGTTCTAAATCAATTTGATGCACCAACCTCAATCTGGGTTATTTTGATACAGGATGAGATATGAACAAACAAGCAAGCAATGTTAAAACACAATTTACTGTTTTTCAGGCTCCATATTTTTGGCCTTCAAATTGTTGGGAACCGGAAAACACAGATTATGGTAGGCACTTTGGCTTGTGGCATTTTACAGGATCTTTTTAAATGTGTCTCCAGTTGTCTTGTCCAAAAATAAATGATTTCTTATTTCTAATCTGAAGATGGCATCACTATTCATTGTATAATGTTTTACGTTACCGCATTACATCACACATCACATGCATGTGACTGCCTTCAGTTTTGGTAGTAACACAATTGTCTCAAAGCAATAGCACAATGTGCAGAATTGGTAATTATGAGACAAGATAATCATTTCCTGCTGAGTTCTAATCCATAGAGTGATGGATTTGAACTCAGGACTCCTGGGTCAAGTTCCCAAGTTCTGCCATGGAAACTCACTCGGGGGATGGAACTGGTAACACCTCAGCTTAAATAGCTCATTTATCTTAAAAGCCTTGTTAGGGTTTCTATAAGTCTGTTCTGACCTGATGGCATATAACGTAACAAAATTATTACACTGGATTAAATTGAAATCAAACCTAGAAATCAATAAAACCTTGATTTGCTGGATTTAGTCCATGAACTCCCATTGTTCTAAAATTTGCCAGTGCAGTGATGACTCCCTCCAAAGAGATCACATCTATTTTTGTTCTTGGTTTCACATGGTATAATAATGAAGCTATATTTGAACTGGACATGATATGTGAGTGAAGGCGCCTGTGTCTGTATTGACATTTGACATCAGCTCTAAACATTGTAATTCCATGTTTATCATTGGATGTTGCCTTGCCAAGCTGGCACTCATACTTGCTAGGATAAATGCTTTATTAAACTTGATTGAATTGTGTCATCTGCATATAGAGTCGGGCAGTTTCTCTGGATCATCCCACAGCGGAATAAATGTGTAGACAAAGGAGTGAGCTCACACATATTTAGCAGCCTTGTTTGGGTGTTATGGTATGTAGGAATATCAGTACAGTTAGAGAGGAGTGCATACTTTCAGCCCCTTTCAATGTTGCTTTCTCCAGGTGCACAGAAGCAACTTTAAAGAAAAGTGCCTACTTGAAGTCGGTTCTGTACATCAGGAAGTACTCAGATCTTCCAGAGTTCCTGCACACATTTCAGTTCTGTCCTTTTGAGAATCATTGTCAATTACACAAAGAATGGGGTGGTGGGAATGCCACAGACTTCCATCTAGCTGTGTTGAGAGTGCTAGATACCATAACCTCTGAATGAGACTAGCATTGCCATGTCACAGAGGACCAGAGGAAGTAAGGCAGATTTGCTAAACTTTCTTGGGTCTCCAGGCAGGAAAACAACTCTCTGGGCAAGCAGCATTGGTAGAGAAGAAAATCTGGGTTTGGCTTGGCTTGGTTTGAAGAGGTGACTTAAAACGTATGAATCCATTTCCATTCATTCCTAGCTAGTGTCAGGGGGTCACAGTTTCAGTGTGAAGATACTTGTATGTGTCTTGCACTTGTGCACCATTGATGCATCACAAAGCTGGAACTGAGAGGCTATGCCATTGGGAAAAGCTGGTTGATACATGTCGTTGGACCCATTGTGCAATTTGAAACAAGGCAAGGAATGGAGCCCCAGCTTCATAGTTCTTGAATTTTCTGTACATAGGTCCTGGTGGCAGTTGGCAGGGCCTGGAAAAAAAACTTCATCTGGAATGGTGGTGAGCCTTTTGCAAGCCACAGCAGCAGCGTAAAGCCAGGAAAAACTAGCTAATGTGATATGTGGTAGAGCTGTAAACAGAACTGTAAGGAAAAATTAGCCCTAGCAGGGTTTGCTGCAAGCAAGCATTGCAGCTGATGGACACATTTTCTTGCCTGGCCAACCACTGGTCACTCGTGGGTGCCATATTACCTAATGAGCCAGGTTTTGCCTAGATTTTGGACCCATTTGCCTCAATTCCTGTTTACCCCATTTCCACAGTCAGAAATAGTTCTGGTCCCCTCCGAAACGCTGATATCCTAGCAGTCCACCCATCCAACATTAGAAGGCTAGAGGGTCTCTGGTTTTGCCTTGGAATCTCAGGGAATGAGATGCTGTTGACCAGGGTCCCTTTCAACTCCTGCCTTTGTACACTAATCTCAAGCTCAGAGCCGGTTCTAAAATCATATGATCTGCTCACATATTGGTAAGCTCTGTTCGTGCAGTCAGAAATCCTCTGATATTCTGGCCCTCCATCTTAACACATAGAGCTTAAATCACACAGAAAGCCTCCACTCAAAAATTTTAGATGCAGTGGTGCCCCGCATGACGACGATAATCCGTCCCGTGAAAATCGCTGTTTAGCAAAATCGTCGTCATGCGAAAACCCTTTCCCCATTGGAATGAATTGAAACTTGGTTTAATGCGTTCCAATGAGGAAAATACCTCATCGTCCAGCAAAGATTGCCCATAGGGAAGTCATTTTGCGAGCGCCGATCAGCTGTAAAAATGTCTGCCCTGCGAAGCATGGGCTTGGAAAACACAGGGCAGTCATTTTGCGAATCTGAAAAAAAATCGTCTTGCAAACAAACGGTTCGTGAAGCAGGGACCTAATCGACATCCAGCGAAAATCCCCCATTTGAATGACTGTTTCGTGAATCGCTATAGCGATCGCAAAAAGTCATCGTTATGCGGATTTGACGTTTAGCGGGGTACCACTGTATATAGGCGGGTGACTGGGCCTAGACACAACACTGTTCCTCCTTTTATGCTTTCATTTTGCATTGAACTACATAAAAAGGGCACAATTTTAATTCTTCTGTGAAAAAGTCTTTATGTCAACAGCATAATAATTGCAGCAGTGCTGTGCAGTCTAGAATCATTGAACAGAACAGTGTTTAGTCGACATGAATGTTAATATGGCAGTTAATTGAAATGCAATTCTGTTTATTTAAAGTAATAGGTGTGAAAGTAGTCCTTGTATTTGAGAACTGAGTGATCTATCAAAGAGAATCATGTAAGAGCATTAATATTTGTGCAGTGGCCCGGCATGGATCTGTGGATGAATGGAGTCTGCTGTAAAATAAATGATGATATACTTTGTATACTAATGTATGCCTTGCTGATCAGTAAACTGTTTTCTTTAGCAAGTAAGCATGAGGTCTTTGGGAATTGTTTATTTTTTTTATTTAAAGCTAGATATGTAACTTGTCCCTACAAATACACATTTAACAAAAGAGGGAGGAGGAGTTTATACTAGAAAGTGCTGTCTGGCGCTTTGAAAGAAATAGCAGAGGTTTATGATATTTCATAGTAAATATCTGAACAGCCAAGTACCCATGCATAAAGGGAGTATGTCAGCACTGTTATCTTTAGCTGTCTCTTTGCATTATTGCTGTCCCTGCTACAGCTATACTTCTCTCTCGCTGAAATGATAAAATCAATTTTTTCATTCAACTCAGGCATTAGCAGAGGAAATGAATACACCTGTGTTTATAAAATGAAGGCTTTGGAAAGTGTTTCTTTTACAACCAGTTTATGACCAGCAACAGAAGTCTTCCCCCCCCCCCAACTGCTCCCCCCCCCCACAAGTATCCCTGAGTACTGTGTTTGTAGTTAATGGTGGAATGGAAAGATCGTAATTGTAGCTGTTACAGAATAGCAGTTGCTTCTTGTCCCTTATTTAACTATTATTAGTTTTACCATATCAATTAAAAAAACCACCTAGGATAATGATGTCCTAGCACTCTTTGCCTCATTTAGCAAATTATCTTTGTGCTCTTTATTTATTTAATTGGCGATGCATCCAGTTAAAAATGTACACTTTCCATAAATTTTAATGGAAGATGTTTAAATTCGCTTAACAGAGAAATATTAGAACATCTTCTTCATACTATACTACAGATCTATGCATGTCTACTTAAAAATACCATGAAATGTACTCTTAAGCAAGTGTATATAGGAATGAATATTAACTGCTTAGTTGTGGCTCGGTTGTGCCAATATTTTATTTTTCAAATATTATAAATTGCCATTTTTTCCACAAATACTCTACATGTTCTAAAATGCAACAACCACATAAATATATATAAACTTAATTACAGTAGGACCCCTGTATCCATTGGATCAGTATCTTAAGTTTCACTTATCCATGGTCTGAAAATATTAAAAATATTAAAGGAAAAAATCCTGAAAAACTATTTTCATATGTTTTACCAGAACATGCCAGTAGAGGGAGCCAGAGCTCATGCTATGAACACTTGTTTGTAAAGAATACATGGCATGGTCTCTGGCTCTCTCTAGTGGCCAGTTTAGGAAATGCATGTGAGAATTTTTTTGATGGGTTTTTCCCTTTTTCCTTAAATATAGTGTTTGCTATTACTCACAGTTTTCCATATACGGGGGAGCTTGAGACCAATCTCCAGTGGTTGTGGGGGGGGGAGGTCTACCAAATCAGGTATGGGGGTTACAACAATTACAATAAAATGCATCCGTTAGCAGCCTGATTGGTGTAATATGTATCAGCCAGGCTGATACATATTACACCAACTGAAAACCTTAAACTCACACAGGAAACATTGCAGTAATAAAAACGCAATTTACGGTAACTAAGGCAAGGGAGACTTTTACCAAGTCATGTCTGCATAGCAAAGGTGACAATTGGCCCACTAGGGTGGAATAGGCAAAGACATTCTTTATCACTATTATCAGGTTGGGACTCCAGCAATAGGAGCGCTCCCAGTCTATGAACCTCATTGGTCAGCGGGAGCGAAACTCCTCCTTAAACAAGTTGAATCCCAGTTCCCAAATGTCACTAATCACCAGCATCTCTGTCTTATCTGGATTTAATTTTTATTTGTTCTTCACTCAGCACTTTATTGAGTTCAGGCAGATTTCAGGGGTATTGACTGTTCTCTCATGCTCGGTCACAGGAAATAAGGTGACCAGGAGCAGGAGAGCTGGCTGGCTTCTACCTGTTATCGAAACCACAGTCCAAAGCGTTGAATGATCTATCCCAGTAGCCAATATTTACTCAGGAGAAGCCCACACATTCAACTCTTTCTCCCATCTAATGTATTTTTATGTTTTCTTGTGCTATCTTCAGGATATTTTAAATCTGCTTTAACTATTTTAATCTGTTTAGTTACTAGGATTCCTGATGGACAGAGAAGTGATAAGCAAATGCTTTAATTAAAATAAAGGAATAAATATTATATTCATAGGAAGAAGTTGGTGCACTTGGAGATGGGCCAGTGCTTGGAAAATTTATCTTTTGGCTTACAGCTCCCAGAGTTAAAAGCTTGCAGGAAAATTCATTTTTACGTGCAGTTTTTCCCTATGTACACATTTGTAGCACTTTCCACTAATTTTTAAACAAAAGTCTCCACACCAACACTTTTGTTGATGTATGAATTTTGTGCACATATTTTTAGTGAAGAATTGCATTGCAGAGTACAAAGAAGTGGAAAAGCAGAAAGAGAACTGTGTTCCATTTTCTGTTTTAACACAGGAATTGAAATTTAGGCTGGTTGGCATTAAAATGCAAACCAAACAAATTTTGCCCCATCCCTAATCTGTAGTGAATCTTCTCCATGCCCTCCCCCCCCCATGATCATTTATTTATTTATTTATTTATTTATTTATTTATTTATTTATTTATTTATTTATTTATTTATTTATTTATTTATTTATTTATTTATTTATTTATTTATTTATTTATTTATTTATTTATTTATTTATTTACCTACCTTATATGCCGCCCACTCTACCCAAAGGTCTCTGGGCGGCTTACAACAATTAAAATTCAATTAAAATACAATAAAAGATAAAATGATTAAAATACAATTAAAATTGCCATCAGGACCCACAGTTGATGTTATTTCAATTAAAAGCCTTCTGGAATTGTAGCAACTTACAGTATGGTTCTGCTGCTTTGGAAAATGCCTTCTGGGGAACTTGGATTAGTTGTTATGTCATCCCATACAAACAATGTGTATGCATGTTCTGTGCTGACTTATAGTGACCCTAATAGGGCTTTAAAGATATGTGAGATATTTAAGGAATGGTTTTACCCATTTCATTCCCCCAAGGAAGTTTCCGTGGCCGAGCAGGGAATGGAACCCTGTTCTCCAGAGTCCAGAGTGCTTTTTAACCTCAGTTTACATTCTTTTAAGTCTCATCCTCTTCTATCTCAGTAATAAATACATGATGTTGAGTTGGTTTTCTGTAGTATTTACCCCCTTTCCCCTCCTTGTTTTTTTCTCTTTAGCCATCTATCTCTGCAAGAGGACCATGCAAAACAAAGCTAGGCTGGAGTTGGCAGATTATGAAGCCGTAGGTATACGGATTTTACAGTTCCAGAGTATAATGTTAATGATACTTTTAAGCTGAGTATATTCAACTGTATCACCTTTCTTTATATATAGTAAACACAGCACAGGGTATGGCTTTTTTGTTCTTTGAGTTTTGAAAATTAGAACAGTATCATCATGGTTCGTGCTAAACAAAATAGGATGCACTACACTATCTTAGGGTAGACCATTTTAGAAGTCTTTGATCAACTGTGTTGCCCTCCAAAGTCAACAAAAGAACTGTGGTGTTGCAAAAGGGCTGCTATTATAATCCTTGGTTAGATTACAGAATTTTTGTAGTAATACCTGATGATAAACAGTGCTATGGGCAGCCAAAAGGTCAACAAATGCTACCCTATGACTTCTCTTGTTTCAATACGTTGCATATCCAATATGTTGGATTTGTGCTATACAGTTCTTTCCAAGCTTAAAGTCAGTGTGTTGTGGCATAAGGAGAGGTTCCACCTCTTCCATTAGACTTTAATGACATTCTTTCCAGGACTATTTAAAGTTGACAAGAGTAGTCAGATTTGCCAGATTTTAAGGGGGTCTATGGGTTCTTTACGAGATTTCAAAATAAGAGTCACTTGTGACATTCTCCAAATTTGCAGAGAATCATGAGAGGAGCAAGGCAATTATTAAAGAAAATAAGCAGCCACTTTTTTCTTACTGTGCCAAATTGGTTTATCGGTTCTATGCAGATGTCATCCAGGCCTGCTGCCCTGGCATTTTTCCAGCTACAAATAGCTTTTTCCAATTTACCTAAGCACCCTTGAGCAACCACTTCCTCAAAATGCCAAAAATGTTGATCATACAGCTTTCAGATTGTAGAACATCCTCTAAGAGAAATATTAAAAGAACCTGGTGCATATTATGATAGAAATTAGCTTAAACTCAACCCTGTTTTTCTCAGATAAAACATGTGCTTTTCTCAGATGAAAATTAGATCATTCCCCCCCCCCTTGTCAATAACTAGGTATAACTTAAGGTCATACACTGACCTATTGTTACAACCCCAGACCTACTGGGATATACCACAGTTTCACTAAGCTGCCACCAACCATTCCCTATAAGAAGTCACACAGACCAGGGATGGATTTTTAAACAAACAAAGGGATAAGGTTTATTTACATAACACACAGGGAAAATAAAATGATCAAGTGAATAAGATACAGTAACGTGGCTTAGTCTCAATCATACATACACCAGTTGGGTTCACACAGAACACCTTTAAATAAAGCACAGACCCTGAACCTATCAGTTCTGGCTAACCACACAGACACCTGAACCTATCAGGTTGGTACTGACTGATACACAGTAGTACCCTGTCTGACACACAGACTCCCACACCAGCTTCTTCTTTCAGCTCTCCTCCAGCTTCTCCTTCTTTTCCACACACGCTCCACATATATATACAATACAGCCCCTCCTCCTGATGTCCCGCCTTCCACTCCCCATAGGATGGAACTTTCCCTCCAACCCATGACAGACAGGTAACATCAGTGCTGTATGTAACACCTCCCCTCTTTATAAGTTGTTTTGTAGGGGGAAAGCTAAGGTGCTTTTCTCCAAAAAACAACCTGGATCCAAAACATACAAAACAGTTATACATTAACATACAATACCATACTTACTCTAGGATAAACATATCAATTAGGCATTTAAACATTTACCATTTACAATACATCAAGTTACCTTTATTGATACAAACCGGGCATGTTTAATAAACAACAGGTACATTTAACCTTTTGGTCACCAAAATATATACATAGTCCATGTTTCTTTCGCCGTCTTCATTCTTCAGGTCTTCTTGACAATGCGTCAGCAACACAGTTCACTGACCCTCTGACCACCTTCACTTCAAAGTCATAGTCTTGCAGGTTTAAAGCCCACCTCATAAGTTTACTATTGTGGGTTTTCATTGTCTTTAACCATTGCAGTGGTGAATGGTCAGTGCACAGAATAAAATGTCTTCCCCAGATGTAAGTCTTGGCCTTCTGGATCGCGTAGACTATAGCCAGGCACTCCTTTTCCACGGTTGCCAAATGTCTCTCACCTTTCTGGAGTTTCCTACTCAGGTAGGACACCGGATGCTGGTCACCATTTTCATCCTCTTGGCAAAGAACTGCTCCTACCCCGCTATTAGACGCATCGGTGTAGATGATGAACTCCCGGTCGAAGTCTGGAGCACGCAGCACTGGATAGTTGATGAGGGCCTCCTTCAACCTCTGGAACGCCTCCTCACAGTCGCTGGTCCACGGGATGCGGTCATCAGTCTTCTTCCTCGTCAGATCGGTCAGCGGAGCCGCAATCTCGCTAAACCTCGGGATGAACTTTCTGTAGTAGCCCACCAACCCAAGAAATGATTTGACTTTTTTCTTGGTGTTGGGTCTAGGCCAATCACGAACTGCTTCTATCTTGGCCTCTAGGGGTTTGATCACTCCTCCCCCTACTATGTGACCCAAATATTTTATTTCTGGGCTACCCAGCTGCAGTTTGTTCTCTTTGCAGGGCCTAGGCCACAGCACTCCCTCCCCTGGGTTAAAGTGCCTCTCCCTGCCTTCCTGGTCATCCCAAGCTTTCTTTCTGACCTTTTGAGCTTGCAGGGTCTCTGCTGCTAGCTCTAGGTTTCTCTTTAGGTCATTCCTTAGAGAGTCTATATATGTCACAACATCTTGTGGGTCATCCTGGGTGATCTGCTCCCAATTTTGTTTGATTAAATCAAGGGGCCCTTTCACCCTTCTCCCAAACAAGAGTTCAAACGGACTGAACCCGGTACTGGCTTGTGGCACTTATCGATAAGCAAACAAAAGGGATTGCAGCTTCTGGTCCCAATTGTTTGGATTCTCTGCCAAGTAAGCCCTAATCATGCGCATCAGAGTCCCATTGAACTTCTCAGTTAACCCATTACTTTCAGGGTGATAGGCAGTGGTTTCCTTGTGTTTAATTCCACAGATTTGCCATAATCGTTTCATGAGCTTCGATGTAAACGATGCACCCAAATCTGTGATTATTTCTGAGGCAAATCCCATCCTGGACATATACCCCACCAAGGCATCTGCCACTGTGTTAGTTTCAATGTTAGTCAAGGGTATGGCTTCGGGGTACCTCGTGGCATGGTCCACAATGGTGAGAATAAACCGGTTCCCCCTCTTTGTGGCCTTGGGCAAAGGTCCCACAATATCCACTCCTATACATTTGAACGGGGTGTCAATCACAGGCAAAGGGCACAACTTTGCTTTGGTCCTGTCACGGTTATTCCCCTGCCTCTGACACACATCACATTGTTTACAGTACTCCTTGATCTGCTTCCCTATTTCAGGCCAGTAAAAATTCTGTGTAATTCTTTGTTGTGTTTTGTTCACCCCTAAGTGCGCAGCAAACATGTCAGAGTGCCCCCTTTGTAAGATCATGGGGCGATACTTTTCAGGTACCACTAGCTGACTTCTGATCCCATCTCCCCCTTTTGAGATATTCCTCAGGGTCTCTCTATATAAAATTCCCTTTTTCTCACAAAATTTCACTGGGGTTTCAGGTGTTAGCTGGGCGTCTGTCACCTGTTCAAAACACTTTTGGAGAGTGGCGTCTGCCTTTTGCTCTTGGCCAAATCGGCTGTCTGTGGTTAAGGTTTCCACCACAGCTTCGGAACTCCCCTCTGCTTCCGTCTCGGGCTCATCAGTACCCCCCTGAACTGTCCCCGTGGTGGCTTGTGAGCGTGTAATCACTAGCACCCGTTTCACATGTTCAGCCAGGTCATTTCCCACGAGCACGGCTGCTGGCAGAGTCTATGAAATCGCTAGCCGCCAAACTCCCCTCCAGCCTTGAAAGTTCACAGGTACCTCAGCTACTGGCAGCGAGATCACCTGTCCCTCAATCCCTGCCACCTTTATGCTCTCATTTGGGATTACATACTCCCTAGGAATAATGTCTGGATGGCACAGGGTCACCTGGGAACAAGTGTCCCGTAGCCCCCTATACTGATGGTCAAGTATTCCTACGTCCACCCCTGCGGTTTCAAACAACTGCGAATCTGTTCTCACTAGCAAGCAGCGCTTGACCTCCACAAGAGGACCATTTCCCCCAGCCTGATCAGCAGATGTATCTGTTCCAGATTGAGTAGCCATGGCAACAGGCTCCCTCAGTGACAAGGAGCTTTGCTCTTTCTGGACACAGAACACAGCTTTTGGCTTGGTTCCACTTAAATCATGAGGCACATTTCCTTTTAGCTGCTTTAATTTCTCACACTCTGAGATTAGATGGCCCTTTCCTTGACAGAAATAACATTTTCTGCTGTATTTGGAGTCTTTCTCATCTTGTTTTGGTTTTCCCTCCAAAATCTGAGGTCTTTGTTTCATGTCTGAGGGCTTCCCTTCACCTTGGGCCCCTCCCACTTGCTGGTTTCTCCCTGGTCCCTGAGAGTACTTGCTGTAGGTTTCTTTGGGTTTGCCTACAGATTTCCCCTCACCTAAGGGCTTTCTTATTTGGGAAATAAAATCTGCGATCTCGGCCGCCTCTGCCACAGATTTCGGTTTCCTTTCCCTCACCTGGAACTTCAGTTCCCCATGCAGGACTGAATAAAACTGTTCCAGCGCTATCAGGTCTTTGAGCTGCTGGAAGGTCTCTGTTCCCTCCTGAGATAGCCATTTCTCTAGCAGCCTCACCAGTTGGGCCCCCACTTGGGTAAAAGTCTGCTCTGGTTTCTTGGTGAGTGACCTGAATCTTTGCCTCAGCTGTTCCGCATTTATCCCATGTCTGGCAAACACCAATTTTTTAAACTCTGCGAAATCTTTTAACAGTTCCTCTGGCATCTCTGCATAGACTTCTGCCAGGCTGCCACTGATTAAAGATCGCATAATGGTCATCTTCTCAGTTTCCCTTACTGAGAAGTCCACAAACGCTCTTTCCACTAGGGAAAAGAACACCTCAGGGCAATCTCCCTTGTGGTATACAGGGAATTTCTTCAGGTCAGTTTTAGACAATTGACCTCCCTCAGAATCCCTATCGTTATTATTGTTCTGGTTCATCATTTCCAATTTTCTTAACTCAAACGCCATTTTCTCTCTCTGCAATTCCAATTCAAATTGTCTCTGTTTCTCCCTTTCCCTTTGCTCCATTTCAAATTGCCTCTGTTTCTCTTCCCTCTCTATTTCCCTCATCCTCAGTTCATGCTGTTGGGCTATGAGCATTTTTCTGAGTTCTGGGTTCTGCTCTCCCGTGCTGTCCTCCTGCACTGAGCCAAATTCATCCTCAGAACCTTGGTCCACCTGGGGTTCCCTCACTTCACCCATTTCTGCCATTTGGCTTCGAGTCAAGGGCATAATCCCCCCCCAGAACAGGCTGCTTTCAAAAGTCAAGCCTCAAAATAAAGCGACCACTTTTTTTCTTTTGCCTCAGAACCAGCCTTCTCTATAGATTGCTGCTGTTCTTCAGCACTAACTTGCAACTGTTGCCAGCCAGAGTCCACCCCCCTCTGCTAGGCCTCTCAGCAGACAAGCTAGATCACTGCTGCTTCCCTCAGCTTTGCCTCAGCTTTTTCCCGCCAAAACAGGTTGCCTCAGAGCTCCCTAATCTAGTCCCACCAATCTGAGGTTACACGTTCTTCCACTAGCGTACCTCCCCGTGAGGTAAGCCTAGAAGATTACCTACGCGCTCTCAGATTTTCCCTGACTAGACCCCCCTTGCTCTGGGCACACTTGCCAAGGTTTTGCTGGACCACTTGACAACTGGACCAGTCGTATCCCACACGCTGGACACCAATCAATGTTACAACCCCAGACCTACTGGGATATACCACAGTTTCACTAAGCTGCCACCAACCATTCCCTATAAGAAGTCACACAGACCAGGGATGGATTTTTAAACAAACAAAGGGATAAGGTTTATTTACATAACACACAGGGAAAATAAAATGATCAAGTGAATAAGATACAGTAACGTGGCTTAGTCTCAATCATACATACACCAGTTGGGTTCACACAGAACACCTTTAAATAAAGCACAGACCCTGAACCTATCAGTTCTGGCTAACCACACAGACACCTGAACCTATCAGGTTGGTACTGACTGACACACAGTAGTACCCTGTCTGACACACAGACTCCCACACCAGCTTCTTCTTTCAGCTCTCCTCCAGCTTCTCCTTCTTCTCCACACACGCTCCACATATATATACAATACAGCCCCTCCTCCTGATGTCCCGCCTTCCACTCCCCATAGGATGGAACTTTCCCTCCAACCCATGACAGACAGGTAACATCAGTGCTGTATGTAACACCTATAATAAACATTGCCAAAATATAGAGCAAAAACTCTCCACAAGGAAGGGAAAAAAATCTTCAAATGCTAGTGGGAGTTAGTTGGGGTATATAGCCACAAACACTAAAAACATCATCGTTGGCTCTATGCAGTTGGCTCTATCACAGTTGGATATGCCAGCCTAGCATGATATAGTTCAGCCCATGCAAAACGGGTAGACACAGCACTCAATAAAACCTGTTGAATCATTACTGGATGCCTGAAGCCAGCTCTTATTGATAAAATCAGTTATCTAGTAGGCACTGCACCCAGTGACATATGAAGAGAGGTAGTTGTTAATAACGGAAGACTCAAATCACCTACATCAAATGTACAATCACTCTTCAGCTACCATGTCACTCCTCCCTTAGATTAAAATCAAAGAAAAGTTTTTTCAGAACATCTGTAAATCTTGGAGAAATGTCAGAGAATGTCAGAACTATAATGTGGAACAAAGGAACTACCCACCTCTTAAAATGAATGGAAGCCCAAGAAGATCAAGACCCAGGTGCATGAAGAACTCAGTTCCTTGGAAATCACTTAAAAGGCAAAGGACTGGAGTTGACAGGACCCAAGTGAACCTAAGAAGATAGAGCTTTTGCACTGACAGTGTTCTATTTCACATCTGTGTCACTACTCAATGCCCCTCAACATGTAATATAGAATATTTGAACCTAACTGGTCAAAATGCTTTTCATGTTCCTTGTTATTGGCAACAATCAGTTATCTGATATATTTATTAATTGTACTTGGTGCTTCTGAAATGGACAAAGAAAAATCATGGTACATGATAAAGGCTGCTGTAACTCCCCTTTCAGCATAAGGCCCTACTAATAGATGGCATTTTTCTCAGAAACATGCAGATAATTAGTCAGTGTCAGAATATGTTGTAAAAGGCATAGCACGTGCAAAGAAAACTTTACTCCCCAACCCCATTTTAACTGATATTTGCTTCAAAAGAGCCTTGAATTCAGAGCAGATTCTGAGGCTAGGCTGCTTTGGGTAAATATCAGCTTTTCTTATAAGTGATCAGAACTGTTGTTTTTCTTTTGGTTTGGTTTTTGAAGGCACATAAATTTTGGGTGTATCTACAATGGCATTCTACAATTTGAATGATTCATTTGTGTGTGTGTGTGACTACTGGACATACAGTTAATTGCATGGAAACCAACAGTTTTTCTGGGGTTGTACATTACATATTAAACAGTTGGCAGGGAGTTGTTTATTTTGTACTAATTCAGCTCACACTCTTTTTTCACTTTTTATGCTCATCACTATTTCAGTCCAAAAATGGCAGTCACAGACATGTCTTAGAGTAACAGTGGCATCTTAAAACGGGGCACAGTATGCCATTACACAGTATAATCCCTTTCAAGTGAATGACTATTGTCTCTTCTAAACAGCTTTTTTTTGCCTATCAAATGTAGTGCTGTATCAGATTAGATCTGTGGTGTTGCCTCATTTTCTGGTCTGTTCCCCCCTCCTCTGGTCACTTCTTTCATTGGTCATATTGCAAAGTTTACCTTTCCTTCTACAATGTTTACATTTCTACTTTTAATGGCACATCCCTTATCTCTGTGCTAGGCTGATAAGTCTTTCAAATTAGTGCTATGTCAGTTCTGAAAAGGGAAAAGAAATAGTCCTAACTGCAGGGAAATGAATGTTATGGTTCTGCAGAAAAGCCAGGGAGGATGGGAAAGATGAGACTTTGATGCTATTGAAAATGGCACCAATCAGGAAATGCACTGGGACTATTTGCAACAGAGCAGAAGAATCCAAGAACAGAAAGCACCAGGGACTGGGTTTAAAAACCTTCAAAGCAACCCCGTTCAACCTGGTGTTCCTCTTTTGTGTAGTCACACCCTTTCACATGATTTACCAGTGCCATGAAACAAGGCAGGCAGAACTGCTCAGCTGGGATGTGGTGTAATGCAAACAGTCTTTCACAATTGGCCCAATTTCTCCCACCAATAGAACAGGGAAACTAAATGCCAGCATGATTCCCCCATCATATCATCCCTTTCTCATCAAACACTGGGAGCGTTGTAGTTGCTTCCTAAATCCCTAATTGAAGATTCCCTCAGACCCAAGTATTCAGGAAATATCCAGCTCTAAAGAGCTGTGCAGAGCACAGATAAGAGTTATACAGTAGTCCCAAACATCTGAAGGAAAGGCTGCATTAAAGACTCAAATAGCCAAACTGAGCTCTTTCTGTTTCTTCAGTTCCCTGATGTAAGCCCAAGATGAAAGAAAGATCAAATTAAGTTTGACCTCAGTTCGCTTCCCCATTTTTCTCTTTCTCCTATTTGTTTATCTCATCACTGCACTCAGTCTTGATTCCAAATTAGTTACTCATGTCCAAGCATATAAATACCCATTGCAGTGCTTTTGTCAGTTTCCCAGATGCATCTGGCTGGTGATAGGTGGAAATAGGACACTGGGCTAGACAGACGTCTATGTGGCTCAAGCAGTTTTTTTCTTACGTTGGTCCTCAGTGAGAGAATTGTAAGTTCTTGCTAGGTTTATGGTACCAAATAACCTTGGTAGCTGGAGCAAGAATAATAACCGGCTCACTCTGCCATTCAAAGCTTTACACATATCACAGATGGAGAACATCTTAGACTCCAACTCCCATCTTCCCTCACCAGAGACTATTAACGTTAGAGTTAATGGGAGTTGTGGTCCCTCAACATCTGAAGGACCACCCCTTGTATTGTGTGTATCCACATTGAATTCCTATGACAGAGGGCTTCCCCATTCACTTTCCTCAAGTCTGAAATGACAATGGTGAAGAACCCACAGCTGCACACAGGAAGGCCATATAGAGGAAAACAGTCTAGCTATATAACCTCCTACAATGCTGAGAACTGCAAGCTCTTTCACTCGTTCAGCCCTTGTTAACTATGGCAGGAGTTTGTTCTAGCATGACTTAGTATTCTGTATGTTTCACTAAGCAGAGATACATCCAGTCTGTGACCTGTGCAGAACTGTCAGTTGACCCCACCAGTCATGGTAAAGAAAAATATGGACACTCCGCACTGCAGGTTTTCCAGTGTTTCCACTTCCACATTCATTAGCTATACAGTTAGATAAATAAATCTTGATTTACTATCAGATAGCCATTTGGGTTGAGTAGAACAGGTTCTTTTTAAATCAGTCATGAAAATAGGTCATCAGCACCAGCAATATGGAATAAAGGCATGGTATAAATGCCTTCTCTTCATGGTATAAATGCAGAATGCATGGCACAGAATACACTACTCCAGGACTCACTGAAATTAGACATCACACAATGCCAGACAACTCAGTCATATTTCCTTTTCGCCAAGCACATGGCTCACAGGATCAGCAATCCTGTCAGCAAGATGAGAGTGTCAAATAACCTTAGTAGAGGCACCTTCTAGGTCTACAGATGCACCTTTTCAAAAGGTGGATGACATTCCTGTAGCTTCAAACAAAACTCTGAACACATTGTTGTGGGAAGGTATGCTTTCATTTCTGCTTTTTCCTTCCTTACCTAAATCTCTCATTTTTCTGTGCAGCTTTTCACATTTTTTCGATTATCTCTGTGTGAGCTTATGTTATTTCTAAGATGGGAGATATCGTACATACAGCATGGTTGAGCAGATCTACCAGTAGATTCCCTGGGCAAGTTGTATTAGATCAGTATATGTTTCTGACTACCAGTTATTTAACCATGGGCTGCAAACGTTCAAGTCACAAAATGGCTGACCTTATGCTAATCATTTGTCTCCACATCTCTGTGTTTCTTGTGTTAATTGATTTCCTTTCAAACAGCTCTTTCTGCAGAGTTTTGTACTTTATTCTCAGTTACCTTAGGTACAGATCTACAAGTTTAATGCAGATTATCTGAAGTTCATGGTTCAGAAGATAAAGTAAGTGATCAGTTTCATCTTCCTGAGCCATGACTCTGACTAATGAATGTCAGAGTCCTAGCTAAAAACAACACAGATCTCATAAACTCAAAGTCTGTCCTTCGTTTAGAGTGCCTTTGCTCAACACATTTTAACACATGATGGGTTGTTGTCACAAACAACTACACTCAGTATTTAATCCACTGTTACTCTTGGATCAAGAATGGTTAACTCCCCCCCCCCGAACAAGCAAAATTACACTCCTGTCAGATGGAGCATGGATTACTATTGCAGCATGGGTAATTTTAATAATGTACATGAATCGGGAATACAGAAAACCATATATACTTAATGATCCATTGTACGGGTACATAGTGAGGTACATTTGAGTGCTCCTGACTTGGGTAGAAAAATGAAGCTTGTACTTTAAGCAGAAGCATTAATGTACTTTAACTTCTCCCAACAAAAGTGCTGGATCATATTCCATCTACCAATTCTATTCATACAAACTGTCTTCAGGGCCACAGAACTAGGCTATGCGAAACATGCATACAGGAGCAAAACTGTTCCCCAAATATTGGGCTACATGAAATGAGAGAACATAGAGGTGTGAGGCTGCACCATTAATACAGGAAAATTAATTTCAAAACAGACGGTACAGTGAATCTGTCATTAGAAGCAGAGCTCCATTATGATGCTAAATTCATGTGCTTATTCTAGCATTGAAGGCGTTCGTCTTCACAAGTTCTGTTGTTGTTTGATGGTTGGCAATTGGCAGATGATCAGAGGTTTCATTCACAAGTTGGTTATGCAGACACAGGGGTTTTGGATAAAAGTCTCTTCAGAGGAAAAGCATTCTGTCACTTTCTGATTCTAAAGCTGGGGTCTCGTCTATTTCAGCCCTCAGTGCCTTGTCTTCTGTCATTTTCACAAATTCCATGCTTACCATTTTTTCCTGTTGTTCTGACTTTACTGCTTCTTCAACTGGTGTGACAAGTCTGCTAAGCAGCAAGATGCTGCCAAAATGAAAGGGGAGAAAGAAAAGGCCCAAAAAAAGTGGCACAATATTTTCCCTTTTCTTCTTGCGGTATAACTTTGCTAACATGCCACTTCTTTGAAAACTGTTATAGGATAAATAAGAGTCTTCTTTGAATTGTTTCTGTGATAAATAATGGTTCTCTTTGTTTTCCTTTATCATTAGGAGAACTTAGCAAGACTTCAGAGAGCTTTTGCAAGGAAGTGGGAATTCATTTTTATGCAAGCTGAAGCACAAGTAAAGTAGGTGTTTTCAGTTCCACAAATCAAAGGCATGATCTGTGTTAATAGGAACAATCCCATCTTGAAGCTTGCGCCCTAGGAGTCTTTCCCTGTAATGCAGAGGCTGCATTCCATTTAGGCAAAAAGACTTACCATTGTGCCATAAGTATTGCCTTATTCTTGAAGAGAATCTCTCTGGTATTGACATTAGACACCGGGAATATGCAGTTCTAGCATTAAACTTCAAAATGTAAATCATTATGTGGTAAACTGGCTTGAAATGCGCTCCCCCCAAAAAATATGCCATGGGACATATTTTTCATGGGTGGGGCAAGCAGGGATGCTTCAATTAACAGTAGCCGTAGTTTGTTATTATGAATCATTACTATTGAGCCATCATCTATTTTGTTAAGTGGTTTCATTTGTTCTACATGTTAACAACACCTTTATTTATTTGGATAGATATTATGTCCACTGTCTGCTCTAGTAATAGAAACACTTGCCACAGCTTACATCCTTCATTTTAGAAAAACATACACTGCAAAATGACGGCATGATAATAAGGTTGATCAAGAATGGAATTAAAAGGAGGAGCAGAAGGAGGAAGATGGCCAGTTAGAAACAAAGTCTTACACAAATTCAGTAATGATTTTCTTTTGAGATACAGTATTCATTTGGTATCCATATTTTGAGAATGATAATTTGGCATTTGTATTGTATTAACAGCCTTGGCTATTTTGACCCCACTTTTTGACAGCTCTATATTCTGAGTTGGGATTTAGAAATCTGTCAGTACCCACATAGACACAGAGGAACATGCGAAATAATGCAATTTATTAAACATAAATGCTTATTTCTTGTTAGAAGGAAGACTGTTTTCTTCCTTTTACATTTCATATTATATTCATGTACCAAAATAAAAACTGTTTCCTCTCTCAAAAAAATCTTTTTAATAAAAAAAAAGTGCTCTTAATGCCCAGCCTTTCCAGTTACAGTTTAGCCCTGCCAATTAATCCACTGAGGCTTTAGCTGCTTAACCTACTTATTAAACCTTGCAGTCCCACTGTAATGACAAGTGCTGTGGCACGTCAGAGACTAATCAAAATTAAATGATCTGCTCTTGTCACTTTCCCCTGCAAATTATCGTGCTAATGTGGGAAAGCTTTTAAATTTTCATTTTGATTTTTTTTTTTGCTTCCACAATAGTGTTCAATTTTATGATCTTCATACATATTTAAGCAGAGAACCTAGAGGGGGAGTTGTTGTTTCTTTGCTTCCTAACTACATTTACTGGATGGACTCTCTGCTATGACAGGTTTTCTACTCCCATCCACTGGGCATTCCCAAAGCCTCGGGCAACATTAAATGAGTCCCATTACTCAGTGTCAACCACAGGGATAAATATGGATGTACATTGTTAAACTCTTGCTGCTAAGTCTACCAGAGTTATGGGCCTAATATTAAGTACTAAGATTTCAACAACTGTGACCACAATATCAATTCTAACTCTATATTTCCCTTGCAGCAGTTGTCAACATTTGGAAGCATAAAACCTTCATCTGTAGCTATGCTGCGTTCAATTTATATCACAGGTGTAAGTGTAGCCTTAGCAAACCCAACAAGAACATTAAGTGTTGGAAGCTTAGTCATTGTTTAACTGTCACATGCCTCCATACTATTATAACAATAGGCTGCATTGGGCCTCAGCATATTCTTGCTGGATGGCTCAGAGAGTTGAGTACCTGGTTGCAAAAGTAGAGGTTGGCAGCTCAGTTTCTTGCTGTTCCCCCCACCCTTGAAAAGCCAGCCTGTGTAGCCTTGGGCAAGATTCACAGTCCCAGAGTAACCCCAGAAGAAGGAAAAGGTAAACCACTTTTGACTACTATATACCTAGGAAAGTCTAGAAGGAGTTGGCATACATCAGAAGTAGCTTGGCAGCAAGTAATTATTATTACATTATATGTTCTTGTTTGCAAATGATGGATCATCTCAAGCTACATATGGGAAAGAATCATATTAGATTCTACAGTAATATTTTCACATCACTAAAACTTGTTACAAGAATAAACACACCTTGAGATTTTAGCTGTTTGCAGAACTTGGGGAGTGTTTTTGATGCGTACAGTACACACAAAACAATGTACATATGTTAAAATGTGAAGGGCAAAAATGCATACGATGGAAATACATATGTACCAACCTGCTTTAGCCAGCTAGGAGTTGTGTAAGTTAAGTAAAATCTGCAAGTAAAGATGTACATTATGTAAGATGCATAAATAAATCTCCACCTTAGGTAAAATGTATACAAATTGTATGCATTTCTGCATGGGAAAATTAGAAATAAAAGTATTGCAACCCAGTAAGAATCAAGAACGGGAAGAAAATGCAACTAGGTTTTAGAGAAATGTCACACGATTTTAAGCAGAGATGGACTTCGCATATCCCTAGCTTCTTGGCTGTTGAGAGCCAAGGGGACATCCTGGATAGGGTGATGGACTGGGACTCAGGACAAAATTAAAATCTCCACTCAGCTATGGAAAGTCACTGGTGTGTGGTATGGAAAAACCATCCCAAATATCTCAACCTGTTAGGGTTGCCATAGGTTGGCTGCAACGTGATAGCACTTAACAACAAAATCAAGTCATAATTTAAAGCAGGACTGGGAAATCTGCTGCTCCCTAGATATTGTTGTGTCTCAGTCTTCATCACCCTCAGTTAGCCTACCCAATGGCAAGGGATGGTGGGAGTTGTAGTTTAGCATAGGAGGGAAATATGCCAGTTCTTGATGCCATACAAAGGGTGTACAAGGAAATAAGCATGTAAGCTCAGTCTGGTATAGCAGCACAAGGATTTGTAGAAAGGCTGCTCAAACTAACTGGCACAGTCTAAACATACTGAGTGCATTAGGGAGAGAGGGCTTCAGTTTTGATGTGGCTAGGTGCTCTGTGCTTGTGATCATGTTCACCAAAATTCCACACTGAAAACTAGGCTGATTCTCATATTGGTCCAGATTGAATCTATGGCATTCTAATATGTTTGTTTCAGAATCGACAGAAAAAAAGATAAAACAGAAAGGAAAATTTTGGATAGCCAAGAAAGAGCCTTCTGGGATGTCCATCGGCCAGTGGTAAGACTCATTTATTTGTTACTGTTTTGCAGCAGGAGTGACCAAGTAGCCAGTCCAGATTGTTCCTTGGTGGACAAAGGTGTTTTGCAGAACAGATGTCATTCCAATTTGTTCCATGACTCACTGTCAATTCCACTTTAAAATCATACAAATTGTGCCTCTGCTCTGATGGGTTGCTACTGGCCAGCTTGGATACTTCTATTTTCCTCTATTTTCTATTATTAATTTAGAGCATGGTTCCTTTGATGATGAATGTGGTTTCTTTAAAAAGTAGTACAGTATTTTAATGTAACTTGAAAAATATTGCTTTTTTTGGAGGATAGCTCCTTGAATTGTAGTTCAAAGAAAGGAAGAAAATGCTCCTGGAGAGTAGCAGTGACACTGTTCTTGTCTGGGGGTGGGAAGGGCAGTAGTTCCAGTGGCTTTGTTTTCGCCACATGCTGAGTGGGCAAGGACTATGCTTCCCTGACCTGAGCCCTGTCAGGAGCTGCGACACTTCCCAGCGCTGGCTGGCCAGCAATGAAACCCCTAATGCAGTTTCAAAAAGGGTGGATTGACACCATTTTAAAACTGCAGTAGGGTTTGTGTTGTGTGTAATGACAGGACTTGCTGTGATTTTGGTCCAGTTTTTCCTGGTACTGTAATGTATTTTTGGCCGGAGAGGTCACACTCCTAAAGCAATGCCTAATTTGTGGGAACCTTAGCATGAGTGAATACAAATGTAGCACATTTCATTGTTCCAATTATAGCTCATGCTTCAAATAGTTTCCTGTTGCAGCTGCTGGAAGAGTTTCAGTTAGTTAACCTAAATCCAGTTTTGTTATCCCTCACCTATGGTGTATCTTCTACCTGCGTACCTAATGAGTAAAGAAGAAAATGACCAAGATTTCTTAGGCATCCTTCAGTCTCGAAAGACCATGGTAACACATTCTGTTTGAGTGTCCTCTCCAGAGCACAAAGCCTTGGTAGAATAATATTGGAGGATAGGCTGTTACCCAAGCAGCAAATCCCCCCTCTCCACATAGCTGAAATAGTCCAATGGAAAGGCAAGAACCAATACAACTAGTTCCAGCAACGTCGCAGGAGTTGACAAAACGACACGAACTGCCTCTGGGACTCTAGCACTGGATTTTGCCTTGAGGTTTACTCCTGAAGCCTTTCCCATCAGTGGATATAGCCACAAGGCAGTGGAGGTTTGAAATTGGAGTTTTCCTTCTCCTAGATGGGCTGCCTTCCAAGGCTAACGAGCCCCATCTACCCGGTCCAGGTGGATCGGGTTTAGTGAGAACTCTCCACTATGACCTGTCCATCTTGGGTGTCCCTGCACGGCATAGCCCATAGCTTCTCTGAATTACTCAAGCCCCCTCGCCACGACAAGGCAGCAATCCGTAAAGGGGTGACCCTTCTAAATATTTGTCAGAAAGAGGCATAACATGAAAATGCTAAACCCCTTATATGCTTGACAAAGTGTTTGTCTAGCTCAAAAAAAGAGAGTTAACAATGCACTCTATTTTATTACCCCTTTAAAGATAGCCTGCATTATGGATGACCAAACTTGCACCGTAATATTACAAAACTACACATTCATCTGCAATTTGGTTATTATCCATGTTCTCTTCAGCAGTGTAGATACCAGAATTTGGATCAGAACATTTATCAAAAGTTACATTTATGGAGATTAATCCTCCAAATCCTCCAGTGTGCGCATGCATGTATGCATTCAAAAAGCTTTGGTCTGCGCCATTATACCTTGGCTTCTGCTCACACTCCTAACTTTTCCATTTGTGTGAGCCAGCGAGGATCTAAACACAGAAATAATGGAACAATGCTGCAGTGCAACAAAGAATTAAATTGGTTTAGTGTTCTGGTGTTCCAAAGCAGATCATCATATTTTCCCAGCTGTGGAAGGTTCTTCTCAACCAGCTTCTCTACCTGATGAAGGGGAAGAAGGACCACATGGCTATGGCCTCTTTGCTGCTGGACAATCTTATGTGGCATTGTTTGTGTGCTGATTGGGAGGGGGATATGTTACCACTATTAGCACACAAAGAGCAACATCCGTGGCAATGTGTAAAGTGGGGCTCAGTGACAATTAATTCAGCTCCATAATTGTTTCTTGAGACTTGAAAACAAATTATTAATCATCAAATGTTGTGATAACATAGTTTTAGTAAAAAATAGCAATTCTGGCTGCACAGGTCAGTGTTCAGAACATATATATATTCAGAATGCAGATGCAACACAACTAGTAATTGCATACATGTATCTTTCTCAGCCAGGCTGTGTGAACACAACAGAAATGGACATCAGAAAGTGTCGGCGTATGAAAAATCCACAGAGGGTCAAAAAGGCAAGATTCCTTCAATCTCTACCCCAAAGCTGACCTCGCAACCATTTTGTAATTTAAAAGCGAAACTCTCACAGAGTTGTTGAGGTTTTCTTGAGGATTCTTTTTCAGAATTAATTCATTAATGTTCATATACAGCACAGTAGTGTATAGTATTTGTTTTATATCAGATGTGAGCCAAACTCCACATTTAATTTTATTTATTTAAAAATTTTACCCCGCCTTTCTCCTTAAAAAGGACCCAAGGCAGGTTACATTATTAAAAGACGGTGTGACAAACCCAGACCTACTGGGATCTATCACACAGTTACTAAGCTGCCACCAACCATTCCCTATAATAAGTCACACAGACCAGGGATGGATTTTTAAACAATAAAAGAATAAGGTTTATTTTAAATACAAACAGGGTAAATAAAACAATCAGGTGAATAAAATAAAGTAACGTGGCTTATTCTCACACACACAAGCATACAGTTTGGTTCACCTAGAACCTTTAACTTAAAGCACAGACCCTGAACCCATCAGTTCTGGCTAACCCACAGACACCTGAACTTATCAGGTTGGTACTTTGACACACAGTAGTACCCTGTCAGACACCCAGACTCCCACAACAGCTTCTTCTTCCCCAGCTGCTGCTTCGTCCCAACCCAGTGTCTCACAGTCTGTCTCAGCATCTCCCTTCACCACACAGGCATCACATATTTATACAGTACAGCCCCTCCTCCTGATGTCCCGCCTTCCACTCCCCATAGGATGGAACTTTCCCTCCAAACCCATGACAGACAGGTAACATCAGTGCTGTTATGTAACACCTCCCCTCTTTATAAGTTGTTTTGTAGGGGGAAAGCTAAGGTGCTTTTCACCAAAAAACAACCTGCATAAAACATACAACAACAGTTATACATACCATATAATACTTACATATACTTACACTCCAAGTTAAACATAGCAAATAGGCATTTCAAACATTTACCATATGCATTACATCAATTTTACCTTTATTAATACAAACCAATTTAAAACCAGGTACATTTTAACTTTTTGTTCTCATTATATACATATAGTCCATGTTCTTTCGCCGTCTTCAGTCTTCAGGTCTTCTTGATAAGGCGTCAGCAACACAGTTCACTGACCCTCTGACCACCTTCACTTCAAAGTCATAGTCCTGTAGGTTTAAAGCCCACCTCATAAGTTTGCTATTGTGGGTTTTCATTGTCTTTAACCATTGCAATGGTGAATGGTCAGTACACAGAATAAAATGTCTTCCCCAGATGTAAGGCTTGGCCTTCTGGATCGCGTAGACTATGGCCAAACACTCCTTCTCCACGGTTGCCAAATGTCTCTCACCTTTTTGAAGTTTCCTACTCAGGTAGGACACTGGATGCTGGTCACCATTCTCATCCTCTTGGCACAGAACTGCTCCTACCCCGCTGTTAGACGCATCGGTGTAGATGATGAACTCCCGGTCGAAGTCTGGAGCCCGCAGGACTGGATAGTTGATTAACGCCTCCTTCAACCTCTGGAACGCCGCCTCACAGTCGCTGGTCCACGGGATGCGGTCATCAGCCGTCTTTCTCGTCAGATCGGTCAGCGGAGCCGCAATCTCGCTAAACCTCGGGATGAACTTTCTGTAGTAGCCCACCAACCCAAGAAATGATTTGACCTTTTTCTTGGTGTTGGGTCTAGGCCAATCACGAACAGCTTCTATTTTGGCCTCCAGGGGTTTTATCACTCCTCCCCCTACCATGTGACCCAAGTATTTTATTTCTGGGCTACCCAGCTGACACTTGCTGGCCTTTACTGTTAGCCCTGCTGCACTTAACCTCTGCAGCACTAACTCCAGGTGTATCAGGTGATCTTCCCAGGTATTACTGAAGATCCCTATGTCGTCAATGTAGGCCACTGTAAAGTCACTGAGCCCTGCCAAGGTCTGGTCCATCAGCCTTTGGAATGTGGCTGGTGCATTTCTGAGACCAAAGCTCAGGACTCGAAACTCATAGAGACCAAAAGGGCTGCAAAAGGCAGTCTTTTCTTGATCCCTGGGATCAATTCTTAATTGCCAATATCCCTTTACCAGGTCCAATGATGAGATGAACCGACAACCCCCTATGGTTTCAATCAGGTTGTCTAGCCTGGGCATTGGGTAGGCATCAGGAGTGGTTACACGGTTTAATTTCCTGTAATCGACACAAAACCTAATGCTCCCATCAGGCTTGTCCACAAGGACTATCGGAGAGGACCAAGGACTAGAAGAGGGGACGATTATGTTCTCCCTCAGCATCTCGTCCAGCTCCTTCCGCACCTTGTCCCTATAGGGTCCCGTTACTCGGTATGGGGATACTGCCTGCGGGGGTGCATCCCCTGTGTGGATCCGATGCATCACTCCCTTTACTATCCCCGGCTTGTTGGAAAACACCTGTTGATATTTACTAAGCAGCATTTTTAGTTCTTGCTGCTGGTCTTGGGTGAGTGCAGGACTGATCTTTACCTCCTCTGGGTTGTATTTTACTTCCCCTCTACCCTCCCAGAAGGGTAATTCCGCTTCCTCACTCTCAGCTGCTTTTATCGCGAATAAAACCCTCTGTTCCCCTCTGTAGTAGGGTTTTAGGGCATTCACATGAACCACCCTCCTTGCTTGGTTCTCCTCCTGCTCTATTAGGTAGTTCAGGTCTGACATCTTGGAAATGACCCTATATGGTCCTGCCCATTTGAGCTGCAGTTTATTCTCTCTGCAGGGCCTAAGCCAAAGCACTTCCTCCCCTGGGTCAAAGTGCCTCTCTCTAGCTTTGTGGTCATACCATGTTTTCTGTCTGACCTTCTGAGCTTGCAGGTTTTCTGCTGCCAGCTCTAGATTTCTCCTTAGGTCATTCATCAAGGTGTCTATGTAAGTCACAACGTCTTGTGGGTCATCCTGGGTGATCTGCTCCCAATTTTGTTTGATCAAATCAAGGGGCCCTTTCACCCTTCTCCCAAATAGAAGTTCAAATGGACTAAACCCGGTACTGGCTTGTGGCACTGATCGATAAGCAAACAAAAGGGATTGCAGCTTCTGGTCCCAATTGTTTGGATTCTCTGCCAAGTAAGCCCTAATCATGCGCATTAGAGTCCCATTGAACTTCTCAGTTAACCCATTGCTTTCAGGATGATAAGCAGTGGTTTCCTTGTGCTTAATTCCACAGATCTGCCATAAGCGTTTCATGAGCTTTGATGTGAACGATGCGCCCAAATCTGTGATTATCTCTGAGGCAAATCCCATCCTGGACATATACCCCACCAAAGCATCGGCCACTGTGTTAGTTTCAATGTTAGTCAGGGGTATGGCTTCAGGATACCTTGTGGCATGGTCCACAATTGTTAGGATGAACCTGTTCCCCCTCTTTGTGGCCTTGGGCAAAGGTCCCACAATATCCACCCCTATGCATTTAAACGGAGTGTCAATCACAGGCAAAGGGCACAGCTTTGCTTTGGTCCTGTCGCGGTTATTCCCCTGCCTTTGACACACATCGCATTGTTTACAGAACTCCCTGATCTGCTTCCCTATGTCAGGCCAGTAGAAATTCTGTGTGATTCTCTGCTGTGTTTTGTTGACCCCTAAGTGTGCAGCAAACATGTCAGAGTGCCCCCTTTGTAAGATCATGGGGCGATACTTTTCAGGTACCACCAGTTGACTTCTGATCCCATCTCCCCCTTTTGAGATGTTCCTCAAGGTCTCTCTATATAAAATCCCCTTTTTCTCCAGAAATCTCACTGGGGTTTCAGGTGTTAGCTGGGCGTCAGTCACCTGTTCAAAACACTTTTGGAGAGTGGCGTCTGCCTTTTGCTCCTGTCCAAATCTGCTGTCTGTGGTTAAGGTTTCCACCACAGCTTCTGAACTCCCCCCACCTGCTTCCGTCTCTGGCTCATCATTACCCCCCTGAACTGTCCCTGTGGTGGCTTGTGAGCGTGTAATCACTAGCACCCGTTTCACATGTTCAGCCAGGTCATTTCCCACGAGCACGGCTGCTGGCAGAGTCGATGAAATCGCTATCCGCCAATCTCCCCTCCAGCCTTGAAAGTTGACAGGTACCTCTGCTACTGGCAGAGAGATTATCTGCCCCTCAATCCCTGCCACCTTCATGCTCTCATTTGGGATTATAAACTCCCTAGGAATAATATCTGGATGGCACAGGGTTACCTGGGAACAAGTGTCCCGCAGCCCCCTATACTGACGGTCAAGTATTCCTACGTCCACCCCTGCTGTCTCAAACAACTGAGAATCTGTTTTTATCAGCAAGCAGCGCTTTACCTCCAGAAGAGGACCATTTTCCTCAGCTTGATCAGCATAGGTAGCTGTTCCAGACTGAGTAGTCATGGCAACAGGCTCCCTGTGTGACAATGAGCTTTGCTCTTTCTGGACACAGAACACAGCTTTTGGCTTGGTCCCACTAGAATTCTGAGGCACCATTCCTTTTAGCTGCTTCAATTTCTCACACTCTGAGATCAGATGACCCTTTCCCTGACAGAAATAGCATTTTCTAGTGCATTTGGATTCCCTCTCCTCTTGTTTCGGTTTTCCCTCCAAATTCTGAGGGCTTGGTTTCATGCCTGAGGGCTTCCCTTCACCATGGGCCCCTCCCCCTTGCTGGCTTTTCCCTGGTCCCTGAGAGTACTTGCTGTAGGTTTCTTTGGGTTTACCTACAGATTTCCCCTCACCCAAGGGCTTTCTTATTTGGGAGATAAAATCTGCGATCTCTGCGGCTGCTGCCACAGATTTCGGTTTCCTTTCCCTCACCTGGAATTTCAATTCCCCCTGCAGGACTGAATAGAACTGTTCCAGGGCTATCAAGTCTTTAAGCTGCTCATAGGTCTCTATTCCCTCCTGCGATAGCCATTTCTCAAGCAGCCTCACCAATTGGGCCCCCACTTGGGTAAAAGTCTGTTCTGGTTTTTTAGTGAGGGACCTGAATCTTTGTCTCAGCTGCTCTGCATTTATCCCATGTCTTGCAAACACCAGTTTTTTAAACTCTGCAAAATCTTTCATCAATTCCTCAGGCATCTCGGCATAAACCTCAGCCAGGCTACCACTGATTAAAGATCGCATGATGGTCATCTTCTCAGTTTCCCTCACTGAGAAGTCCACAAACGCTCTTTCCACTAAGGAAAAGAACACCTCAGGACAATCTCCCTTGTGGTACACAGGGAATTTCTTCAGGTCAGCCTTAGACAGTTGGCCTCCCTCAGAATCCCTATTATTATTATTGTTCTGGTTCATCAGTTCCAGTTTTCTTAATTCAAACGCCATCTTCTCTCTCTCCATTCTTTCTTCTCTCTCCATCCTCTCTCTCTCTCGCTCTAATTCAAATGCCATTTTCTCTCTCTCTAATCTTTCCTCCATTTCCCTCACCCTCAGTTCATGCTGTTGGGCTAGGATCAATTTTCTAAGTTCTGGGTTCTGCTCTCCTGTGCTGTCACCTTGCACTGAGCCAAATTCATCCTCAGAACCTTGGTCAATCTGGGGGTCTTTCACTTCACTCATGTCTGCTACTTGGCTTCGAGTCAAGGGCATAACCCCCCCCTCAGAACAGGCTGCTTTAAAAGTCAAGCCTCAAAATAAAACGACCACTTTTTTTTTTTCCTTCTTGCCTCAGAACCAGCTCTCCCTAGAGATTGCTGCTGTTCTTCAGCACTTAAATTGCAACAGTATCGAGTCAGAGCCTACCCCCCTCTGCTGGGCCTCTCAGCTGGCAAGCTAGCTCGCTGTTGCTACGCAGTTTTGCCTCAGCGTTTTCCCGCCAAAACTAGGCTTCCTCAGAGCACCTTAATCTAAGTCTCCCCAGTTGGCACGTTCTTCTACTAGCGCACCTCCCCGTGAGGTACACCTAGAAGATTACCTACGCGCCTCAGACTGTCCCTGACTAGATCCCCCTTGCTCTGGGCACACTTGCCAAGGCTTTGCTGGACCGCTGGACAACTGGACCAGTCGTATCCCACACGCTGGACACCAATCAATGTGACAAACCCAGACCTACTGGGATCTATCACACAGTTACTAAGCTGCCACCAACCATTCCCTATAATAAGTCACACAGACCAGGGATGGATTTTTAAACAATAAAAGAATAAGGTTTATTTTAAATACAAACAGGGTAAATAAAACAATCAGGTGAATAAAATAAAGTAACGTGGCTTATTCTCACACACACAAGCATACAGTTTGGTTCACCTAGAACCTTTAACTTAAAGCACAGACCCTGAACCCATCAGTTCTGGCTAACCCACAGACACCTGAACTTATCAGGTTGGTACTTTGACACACAGTAGTACCCTGTCAGACACCCAGACTCCCACAACAGCTTCTTCTTCCCCAGCTGCTGCTTCGTCCCAACCCAGTGTCTCACAGTCTGTCTCAGCATCTCCCTTCACCACACAGGCATCACATATTTATACAGTACAGCCCCTCCTCCTGATGTCCCGCCTTCCACTCCCCATAGGATGGAACTTTCCCTCCAAACCCATGACAGACAGGTAACATCAGTGCTGTTATGTAACAGACGGTATTTAACACTAACACTGGTAAGTATACAAATAAAAAGGATCTAACAAATGCCATATGAAAAAACCTTAGCAACACCAAAACAACCTATCATTAAAGAGAAGCAGAGTTCCACAGACAAGATTTAGGCAAAAATTTGTGTCTGAGAAACTAAACTTGCAAGTAATTACTGTGTTTCATTAGGAAGACCGATCACAAAACAAGGAAGGCTAATTTAGAAGCTGTGTGGGGTGAGAAAAACTTACGCAGTTCCCTCTTCAAATGATGGATTATTGGTAATATATACTTTAGTCCAATGTTAAAAAATAGGCCTGTGGGGCAGATCTCAATGTAGCTAAAATTTATGTCAGGTTTGTTTATATACCTCAAGCAGTACATTAATTTCTCATTGTGCAAACACCTTTGAGCTAAATCTAATGTCTTCCTATCGTCTATAAAATATTTCAGCAGATAGTTAGAAAAAGACTAAGTAAGGATTATGCATCCAACTTATCATTCGTGGCTTTCATCAATTCCCAGTCACAGTTTCTGCCTTAAAAATATATCAGCCTTCAGATGATTAGAAATTGGCTGGTAGATTCCCAAACCATCCCACCCACCCACCCATCCCTTTGCAGGAACAGAGCTTTAGTTCAAATATGGGCACATTTCTGTCCTTTGGGAAACACAGCTAATGCGTATGAACAACATTATCTGGAACTGCAGTTGTGAATTCCTGCTACATACTGTTTGAGTCAGTGGGACTCAAGATGTTTGGATCCAGATTTTCTCTCATGGATGTTTTCTGGATAAGAAAGTTTTCTTGACGGTTCAAGGGAGAGACACTGCATGCTCCTAACTCCACTCCCTTTTATGCTTTTATTCTTTTAAGCTTTTACAAATAAGTTTTTACTGCTTGCAGCTTTTATCATAGAAGAGTCAGCTGCTGCCAGGAGTAGCCTCGTCCACTTGTTTATCATTGTTTTATTGTAATTTTAACTGCCTACAGTATTTTGAAAAACTGATCACTCAGCATTTCTTTAAATGAGATTTGCTCACCGTCAACAAAATTATCCTTTTACTGAACACTGAAGCTGTTACATTTTTTATATTTTTAAATATATTTTTATATCTTACCTTATATTTTAACCGAAACTTTGGATGGTTTGAAGGAAGAAGAGCACGCCATAAGACAATGAAGGGCTTCTACTGTCTAACTTTTTGAATGAAGATTTTGTCTCTTTGTTTCTGGTTGGAGTATTTCTTTGAGGTTTGTTTCACACCTGTGGCTTTAAACGCCCCTTGCAGAACTACAAGCCTCCTCACAATGGATTACAAAACTTTTACTTTTACTTTATGAAAACTTGGGCAAAGCATGCCAGAGAGGAGTGACTGGATAAGAAGCTGTTGAGATAAACACGACAGACAGTTTGTCATCAGTGAGAGGAGCAAATTGCTCTGAACCTGCAATCAGCAAATCCTCACATTCTCACCGACCTACAACACAGTGTAATTGTGACATTTATTTCCCATTCCCAGTGGGAATGGAAAATAAACATCATAGATCAAGCCAGGTCATCACCCAGCCAAAGCAGTGAAGCAACTGAATATAGATAAGCTTCTAACAACCAACTGCTCAGTGAGCAATTTAATTGCTGGGCCCCCCATAACCCTAAGCAACCAATTTGTGATACTGGGGGATGAAACGCTTCCAATCACTGAGGGGCTAAATGCTGAATCTTTCCTGCCTTCCCCTGTTAAGGCTGTTTCAGATGCTGCTATCGAACACCTGCCTACCCACTTAGCAGTAATAGTAACACTGCCTGCTCACAGCTCAAACTGCCACTGCAGTATTTAATAATGTACAAAGGGTGTGTCATAAAACGAATGCAGTTGAATCCGCTTTGGGGAAACTCACGGAATCACTGACCCAAGCACCAAGAAACCCTCAAAGAGGAATATGCAAGGCAACCAGATGGGGAAAAATAACAGTATTGATCTGCAAAAAAATCCTCAACTCCAGCCTGCTCAGCACTTAAGAGGTCTGCAAGGAACACAAACATCTTTGAGTCTACTCAGATCCTGCTGGAAATCACACCAATCGCTATCAATAGGAGGAGATGGGATTCACATGAGATAGTTTTAAGTCAACTGTTAATGAGAGAAGCACACAAAATAGACCTAACAACCATTAAATGGCTCCCTCACTCCAGGGGTCATAAGAGGGTACAACTCTCTTTTGAACATGCAGTGATCCCACTCATGCTATTCAAAATGAAAACTTTTCTATCCAAGTTTCAGATTACACCCATTAGAGCTTTCTCAGATACATCTCATATACCTCTGCTTCAGAGAAACTCAATACAAAGAGAGCCTAGCACTAACAGCTGGGAAACCGAGTCAGAAGTCCTGAAAAGCAACCTTATGCCCCCAGCAGCTCTGTCAGCTCTGCAACCAAGGGATCAAGCACTTAAACCTAAGAAAAGGACCTTTCAGGAGACGGCCCTCACTCAGTCTGAAGCTTCACCCTCTGATAAGGAGGCCATAGCTACTCTTGCTGAATTCAGTACCAGCTCGAAAGAGGCTCTGGACAGCTTCACCTCTCTCCCATGGGAGAAGCAGGTACTGACACTTAAAAAGATAGAGGCGGTAAGGCAGGAGCTTGTGACTCTCCATGAAACTTGCCGTCCCAACATTGCAATTCAGATTGAAGTACATCCAGAACCCCCTGCTGATGCTCTTTAACTTTTATATTAATAATATTGTAACAGCTTTAAACCATCCAGATCATTCCCCCCCCCCTTCAACTGGGAATTATAAGATTGCAAGTCATATATATGCTGATGACATTGTATTACTATCTATGAACAAAAAGGGACTGAAGAGAAGCTTAAATAAGCTCCAAGAGTTCAGCCACCTAGAGCAACTAAAAATAAATTACACAAAATCTAAAGTAATGGTTTTTGGAAAGCATTCCCCCAAATTCAGCTGGACTATAGGCGAAAATAAAATAGAACAAGTCCAGACCTTCAAGTACCTAGGAGTGCATTTTGATGAGAAAAACTGCTGGAAATCCCAGATACAGAGCACAAAAATATTGGTTCAAAAATCTGGCCAAATATTTCCATTCTAAAGGTGGCAAAATAGTAACCCCAGCTTTAAAAGTCTTCAGGGAGGGTCATCTCTCAAGTGCTTTATGGAATTGAGATCTGGCCTATGAATCAGAACAACCTACACCATCTTGAAGTAGGACAGAACAGATTTCTGAGACATATCCTCATGGCACCCCAGGGGACTCCGGCAGCTTTTCTTAGAACAGAGACAGGCATGGTGTCCATTAAAATCAGGGCAACTCTAGCTATATGCTCCTACTATAAGAAGGTGATGGATATGTCCGATCACCGTCTACCTAAACGCTGTATGGTAGAACAATGGAAGAGTGGTGGCTGGGCAACTTCAGTTCAAACCCTACTAAAATCTAAATCCCTCTCCACAGACATTTGTGTTTTTTCTGGGGTTAAAATAATGTTGAGGGACTGGATCTACAAATTGGATAATGACCAGGACTTAGCCTTAATAGACTCTTCAAATTTCTCTCACTGGTACCATCTGCTGAAAACAAACCACCCAATGGTGCAATACTTACATACACTTACTTTTGCCTCATTGAGAACCGCATTCACAGAGCTCCGTTTCCAAACCATGCCAACCACTGTCTTAGACATGAATGTCCCTAAGCATCTAAGGCTACGTATTTACAGAGTACGTGAGATAGAGGATGTTGTCCACTATTTACTCAACTGTCAGCTCTATCAAAACCCCAGAGAAAAGTTCCTGGGTAACATTTTGGCTGCCCTACAGAAGGAAAGCCCCCAGATAAAAGGTGGTCAGGTTACTTTTGGTCTTTGGCCCATATGTTACATACAGAACAGTGCTGTTTGCAAAAGGGTCCAGAAACATTCATGCTAATTTCCTGAGAGCCATTGCAATCAATTGTGTGGGAGACTCCCAGATAGGAAGGGTCTCTTATTATTTTATATGTCTGTCATTTTTTTCATGACTTTACTTAATCATATTTGTATTTTAAACAATTGTGATGGCTTTTAGCCAATACAATAAACTTGAACTTGGTTGATAAGACTTATACTGCTAAGAATTTTAGTGTATCACAGCTGAATCTTTCATGTCCTGTACTGTTCTTGCCTGTTTATTATAGTCTGTCTACGGTGTTACAGAAGACAGTCAGTCCCAAAGCCCTGTACATATGCCCTCCCAACCAGTCCGAAAAACAACAAAAGATGATGTCCGGAAACAAGTGAGTAATCTGCTCTGGAATGCTTCCTGTTTCTCTTGAGGAACAGGTTCATATTCCTTCATGTTCTGTTTTTAATTTCTATGTGTGGGGGCATTCTTGAATAAATATAAAATTAGAAATGTCCTTTTCTCAACAACAACAAAGTATGTAGAGAACAGGACTGTTTCAAATTCGCCTTGCATTTACAATCATGTGTGGGAGAAAAGGGTCTCATGCAGCAGCTCCAAGTCTAACCACACTGCAGCACCCTTGTATGTGTCATCTGTATTGCCCCCCCCCACATGAGCTAAAGCATGAAGAGTTGCAGCAAAAAGCCCATTGTCTCTGTGTTAGACCCCTAGACAGGCCTCACCAAAAACAATCAGCTGCCTCCAACAGATTACTATCCCTCCCCCATCATCCTGCTGCCTGTGGCAGCTAACTCCCTCTGCTTCCTGGTAAGACTGACCCCAACTCAGGATGATCATGTTTTCAAGATGTGTGAGGAATCTACATTAAGTGGGTGTCCAATTTGTGACATTCATCCTCTCAACACATGGAGAAGGAGGATGTTGTCAGAGTGAGCCAGTGTCAGAGGGGTTTACACTTCTCCATGCCTTCCCCACCACCACCCCAGTCATGCAGTTTTAATCACACTAGGTATTCAGATGCTTAATGAGTGTAAGTTTGATGCCCATCAAATTAATGAAGAGGGATATGTCTGGTTTAATAATTTCTTCTGTGCTGAAGTACTTTGTCAGCAGATATCAGGAAACAAATTTATTTCAGAGGCATTTGCATGTATGTGGGCAGCTGGAACCAGAAGCTCCTTGGGTGCATGGGGCCTGAAGGCAGCTTCATATGCTTCTGCCAGCAGCAGGTTGAATACAGGAGCCTGTTCTTACCACACATTGCAAATGCATTTTGAAGCACTCACAAAGATTTGGATGGAACTTGGGATCTTTAAGTATGTAAAAGTCTGAACCACAAAAATGAAATTGGTGATATTGCTGTAGTAACACCCAGTACATACTTGCTGTCTCTTTAAGAACTGTTTTCATTTCTTTTCATCAGATATCATTTCTGAATGTGCAGATAGACAGACACTGTTTAAAAATGTCTAAAGTAGCAGAAAGGTAAGTACCCTGATTTGTATTGTTTTTGTGGTTGTTGCTGTAGTGCTTCTCTACTCTTGGTGCACTCTCTCTCAGGCATAGCATCCTTCAGTCTCAAGAGACTATGGTAACATGCTCTGAATCGAGGAGTGTCCTCTCCAGAGCATGAAGCCCGGGTAAGGTAATATGGAGGATAGGCTGTTACCCAAACAGCAGATCCCCCCTCTCCACATTGCTGAAATGGTCCAATGGAAAGGCAAGAGCCAATACAACTGGTTCCAGCAATGTCGCAGGAGTTGGCAGAAAGACACATGCTGCCTTCGGGACTCCAGCTCCGGATTTTGCCTCAAGGTTAACTCCTGAAGCCTTTTCCATGAGTGGATGTAGCCACAAGGCAGTGGAGGTTTGAAATCGGAGTTTTCCTTCTCCTAGATGGGCTGCCTTCCATGGCTGACGAGCCCCACCTACCCGGCCTGCTCTTTAATAGTGCAAAAGTATGATCTGATCATTAAAACTTTCCTGACTCCCCGGCTTATGCAAATCTAATTGGCTTTCCTATTTACCATATTAAGGCCAGATACAAAATTTGAGAATTTCTTTCTCAGATGATTCAATATAATATTTGCAACATTTGGACTCGTGAACTGCATTCAGGAATGCATACTCCCTGATTTTCCCAGCTATTGTTTTGGACAGTCAGGAATGAGGTCTGTGTGCTCCTGCTCTCCCTCCTCCCAGTGGACTGCCTTGATACTTCATACTTCTTGGCTCATAAAACTCATTTGATCTTGATTTGCAATCTTGGCTTGTGGGGGGTTGCTTGAATCTCAAATTGCTGGTGCAGACCTTACAACAAACTGAAGAACCAAGGAAATGTTCTGTTAAGCTAGTGCACAAGGAAAGGAGGGGGCACACAGAACTGGGAGCGGCTATAAATTCCCAGTCCTCTGGACTGTGCTTTCAAAGTTTAGAACAGAGCTTGGACAAACCTAGTTTTTGGGGCTACAACGTCCTAAATCCCCCACCATGCCAGCTGAGAGTGTGTGAGTTGTTGTCTGCAAATGTTGCTCTCCCAAAATGAGGCACAATGCATTCTTGTTGTCTGGGCAACTGTATTTGGTATGCTTTCCTGACCAACAGAGGGCCCTCATAAACAACATTTCATGTTTTCTGATGTTCCCTGCTTGAGATTTGAAAATAAGACTACCTAAAATCTACTTTTTTTAAAAAAATGAACACATCATCCACAGCAACAGTATATGAACTCAACCCCACCCCTCTGCACAAGCCTGTATAACATTACAATGAAAATGTTCCCTTTTCTGTGAAGAAAATTTGATGAGCAATAAAATCTTTATTCCACCCTTGTCAGTGTATCTGTGAAGATTCTCAGTCATCCAGGTGAGATTATCTGGAGGTTGAGTCATGGAAACTGTACTCCTTTCTTACTAGGTTGAATTATGTTCTTTCGTTACTCATCCAAGTAACTGAAGCTTCTTCAGTCCAAGTGACTGAAGAAGTTACTTGGATGAGTAGCAAAAGAAGTCCAGTTGCCCTGACTCAACTTCCAGATACCCTTGCCAGTGCTGTATGGCTACAGTGGTTAAACTCACATAGAATAAGGCAGTTTCATTCAGATGTAACACTAAACAGTGGTTTACTCGGCCTAGGGATGGCATGCTTCCTCTTCCTATTCTATGCTGACATGGGTGCCACGAAGATATCAGACATATTATCAATTTCTAGACTGCCTAGAGTTCCTTGTTACATGTGAACAGAGCAGAACTTGGAGAGTAATTTGTTGGAGAGTCTTGGAGAGTAATTTGTTAAAAAGATTCTTCAGTATGGTTTTATCCCAGCCTGTTTAAAAATCAGATTTAAAATACACCAGCTTTTCCTTAAATTCCCTGAAGAGAAAATCTGACTTGTCTAACACTTATTCCAGACCTGGGCAAAGTGTGGCCCGAGGGTCACATATGGCCCCCAAGCCGCTCCTGCCCAGCCCACGGACAGTTTTGAACATCAAAACCTTTTATAGCTTTTTGTCCAAAGTTGATCAGTTACTTATCTTTAACATACCGCAAAAAACCTCTTTAGTATTTGTGAAGATTAACAAGTTTAAAATAAAAACAATCATAAAATCACTGTTTCATTTTATTTTTAAGTAAAGTTGGTTCGGCCCCTAAACACAGTTCAGATTTTTCATGTGGCCCCCCTATAGGAATTAATTGCCCACCCCTGACTTACGCTGACTATTACCTACACTATTTTCCATCTCTGATGTAAGAGGAGGCAAAAACTTCCTGATATCCTTTTGTATACCAGAGGAGGGAAGGGGAGGAGAGAGCATCTGAACCTAGTGCTTGAAGCTCCTAAACCAGTAGCTCCCAACCTTGGGTCCTCAGAAGTTACTGGACTAAATCTCCCAGAAGCCTTCACCACTAGCCAGGATTTCTGGGAGTTGCAGTCCAGGAACACATGGGAACCCAAGGTTAGGAACCCTGGTTTAATGCCATCTTCCCCAGTCAGGTCTTGTGCACTATGGCTCCCAGCATTCCTAACTGTTGGCCATATTGACTAGGATTGGTGGGACAGCTGGAGTCCAAACCATCAGGGGGCACTAGTAAGGTAAAGCTGAAAAGACTCACTCTGTGAATTAGGATGAGATAGTGTAAACAGTTTTTAAGGTCATTTGACCTTGAAGTTCAGATAAAATTCTATGCTCAGCAAATCCAGATCTGTTGATTAGGAAGGAATTGTTTTTGAATAGTATCCCTTTCAGAGTGTAAGCTCAGTTTAAACAGCTTATTGTTTTAGTTGGGAATGTAGCCTTTTAACAAATCAAATTGCATAAAGATGTCTGGTGTAAGATCAGTGTAGCATTAATACCCAAGACTATTTTTCCCTGTTGTAGTCTCCAATAAAACATGCTTTTGTTGGAAAATGCCAAAGCAAGCAAGCTGCAGTGTCAGCATATCAGAATACCACTCCAGTTGGGGGGGGGGAGTTATGGGTGATGAACTGGAACAACTGCTAGGAACTTGTATGAAAAATACTATTGTGTACATCTTTTCTCTTGGCTGGACTAAAGACAGCTAGTTCCCCCTTACACAAACACATACCAATTAGACTTACTACTGTCATAAACACATTGTTCTCCATAGTCTGATCTGTCACCACTGATACATCTAGGGAGACTTAAGCTGATTATTCCTTCTCCTTGGGAACTGGCAAATCTAGCTCCATGAAGGGAGCCCAATAGTTTTCTCTGGGTAGTTAAATACAAGACATTGTTTTTATATGCCATCAACTGACTCCTGGTTTAATGATGACCCTGATGAACTGCTTGATAGCTCAGCGGTTTAGGCATCTGACTACAGAGTCAGAAGCTGAAAGTTCAGTTCTCCACTGTACCACCTTGAGAAGGGCTGGACTCGATCCAGCTCTGCAATTCAATGGTTATTATAAGGTTTTTGAGATACCTGACATGTTCAAGGAGTTGTTTTGCCAGTGCTGCCCCCTTTCTCCCATGCGTTTCCATGGCCAAGCAGAGATTTGAACCCATGCTTTCCTGAGTCCTTTTGTTTCTGATCATGGGGCATTCTTGGCAAAGATACTGGAGTGGCATTGCCAGTTCCTACTCCAGGAGAAAGAAAGCAGACCGCCGAAGAATTGATGCCTTTGAATTGTGGTGCTGGAGGAGGCTCTTGAGAGTCCCCTGGACTGCAAGGAGAACAAACCTATCAATTCTAAAGGAAATCAGCCCTGAGTGCTCACTGGAAGGACAGATCCTGAAGCTGAGGCTCCAGTACTTTGGCCATTTAATGGGAAGAAAAGACTCCCTGGAAAAGACCCTGATGTTGGGAAAGTGTGATGGCAAGAGGAGAAGGGGACGACCGAGGATGAGATGTCTGGACAGTGTCTGCGAAGCAACCAGCATGAATTTGACACAACTCCGGGAGGCAGTAGAAGATAGGAGGGCCTGGCGTGCTCTGGTCCATAGGGTTACGAAGAGTCGGACACGACTAAACGACTAAACGAAATTTCCTGAGTCCTAGTCCAATAGTCTATCTGTTACACTACACAGACTCTCGCATGACAAGTTAAAAACCACAAAAACAATAAAGCCCTTGATGAGTAGAATAACATCACAATGTAAACTAATTAATTTAATAAATTAAATCAACAACAGCAGAACATGGACAAGGCAAAGTTTAAACAGCAGGTGTCATGAAATCAAATTAAAATAGGTTTTACACAGCTGCAAAAACAAAATAGTCTTCACTCAGTGCGTAAAAATGCACCATAACATCAGAACTGGGAAGGACATTCCCACCTCTACCACAAATGCCTGCTCTAGCAGACACCTGTCTGGCTACATTTCAGGAGGGTAGCCTGAGAATTCTTAAGACCATCAGCAAACTGCAGCTTCCAGGACCATTTGGTGGGCCATGCCAGTTAAACGGATGCAAAACCAAAAAGAGTTTTTAATTGAGAGAGGCACTGGTGTCAGGGACTGCAGGCAGCGAGTACCACAACGGTTCCACATTCACTGAATGTGGATATGGAGGCCTCTGGTCTGTTCGTGCAGCCTTATTCAGCTCTTTGATACACTGAAGATGCAAGCACTCCCTTCTGAGTGAGGATCGGGCATCCTAATACCGTAGAAGACCCTGAGAAGTGCTATATATATATAACCCTTTGCTTTCACATATTCCAGATAGGGTAAAGATTGTGTTTGTAACCATGGGAAGAGTAGGGTAGCAGTGTGCAAAAGAAGACAGGGCTCCCAAGTCCTTTTGAAAAGGGTGTGGAAGAGAAGATTACAAGAGATGCCAGCATCATGTAGGCGACACCTGCTGAAATCCCTTTGGCCACATGACCATTAACAGAATGGTAGCCCTGCCCTTTTTTCCAGGTGGCCACCTTAGCAGAAAGTCACAACTGAATCATGGGGTTTATGGCCTCACTTATCAAAAATGGAAGAGACCCTAGATAAAGAGCCCTCCTGAGAGCGGGGGGGGGGGGGAGGAAGGTCCTTTTCCCTTTTCCAGCAAAGGTGGAGAGCACTAGAGCCAGTTTATTTCCATTTTCTGTGGGCACAGTGGAAAAATTGGAGAGTTCCCCTCTTCAGTTAGAGAACTTTTCAGGGAGAGTAGACTTTTGAGTTTTCCAGACATGCATAGATCTGCCGTCGTACATCGGTGAGCGAAATGCCTGCCAACCAGCCCTAGAGCAGCCCTGAGAGAGTCACAAATCCTTTGCCTTTTCTTCCTCTTGCTTTGGCCTTTCCTCCACTGCAACACCAATAGTAGCTTTCCAGTTTGTTGGGTGGGATAAGCAGCTATTTGCTCGCATTAAAATATCTGATGAAGTGCCTCTGAATTGGCCATCATCATCACCCAATGTCACTGGGGCTTTGAGAACAATATCAAGAAAGTCCACACAGTATTATAAGCAGTTGCAGATTCTAGAAAAATAACATCAACAGAGCTACAAAAAAAGAGAGGCAATATTAGGAACAGTATATACACTACACAAATATTTAACAGATACTTAGTTTTTTTTGTTAAAACGTATATCTGTTATGTAACATCATACCAATCAGTGTTTTTATAACTCTGATTGATTGTGCCTGATATTTTTAATGGTAGTAGACATCTCAGTGGTAGAATAAGGAAATTTCTGGGTAACTGACCATGCATGCCAGAGTTGCAGATAAAGAATTGGAAAAAATTAACAAAATATCTGGCAATAGAAATAACTCGCTTGTGGATGAAACACATAGTTATTAGGGTCCCCATAGTCATCAGAGCATTTTATAAAATATTATAATCAGCTGCAGATCTCTGAAATAATATTATTAGAGCTTCAAAAAAAAAGGCAGTGTTAGTTAGGAACAGCATACATATTATACGAATATTTAACTGATACTTATGTTTTTGATTAAAATTTATCTGTTACATCACACCAGACTATATTTTGTATTTTGTATTAATACTCATCATAATAGCAGTTACAGTGATATCTTGTAGAGGTTGCAGTCTGATTAGAAGAAAGCTTGAGTGTCACAGACTACAACCCCCCCCCCATTTTATTTTATTTTTGAAAATAAATCCTTTACTCTTCCACTTGCTACTTATCTCTAAAATAAGGGTTTTTCCTCCTTCAACTCCTGATCTATAGTGGTCATGAAATGTAATTAATGAAATGAGATGAGACAGGGGAGGACTCAAAGACCCTGAGGCTTTACTGGTGAAATCTGCATTGACAATGAAACATTGTGATTCTAATGCTTTGAGATATAACAGCAATTTTCCTGTGACAACTTCAAGAGAAAACGTGTTCTTGCCACCAGCTGCAGTGTTTCTGATTTTCAAACATATAGAAGCCGTGGGTTAGGCTGGGCAAGGCGAAACGTCGATGGCATAAATGGCCAGTGTTACAAACCTTAGTTCTTCCTCTTAGCTAAGGGTTATGTAGAATCTAAACAGCTGCAAATCAAGTGCAGAATGTTACTCTGTCGCAATGTATGCCCACATAGTAAGAATTAACTTTCATATATGTGAGTGCTACAAACCCCATTCAATGATTGTCAGCATTTACCTGCAGATGCAGAATTTTCAGGCATTTCCAAAACTTATTCAAAGATGTTACTGCTCCCAAAACTCAGATATTCACTGTAATGAATATTGAGAGCTGAAATGTTACTGTCAAGTTCTTCTTCTGTACCTTCAGGTCAGAACTGGATTATATTGACTCTGACAGGGCTTTCAATGTAAGTGAGATATTTAAGGATTTGCCAGTCCAACTCCCCCAGTGAGTTTTCAGGGCTGAGTGAGGATTCGAACGCAGACCTCCTGAATCCTAGTCCACTGCTCTGTCCATCACACCACACAGCGTGTCACTGTCCAATTAGCTACATTTATATTCTGCCTTTCCTTCAGTGATCACTAGGGAGCATCACAGCTCACTTTCTCCACAGTTAATCCTTATGCACATGAACAGACATTTTTGATATCATTTTTACCTCATGTGCTTAGTAATAGCTCAGGCCACGAAGAGGATGAAATACAGATGTATAGTGGATTTGTCATGTCTACACAATACAATATCACATCTGAAATTAGTCAAGTTTTAAAAATAATAATAAACACCACTGTTTTCAAGAACTTCTACAGACACAAACACACACACACACACACAAAAGATGTACCTTGAAAAACAGTCTGGTGAAGAATTAACTTGCCATAAGAAGACTCAGTGAAGACAGTGTCGTTATTCAAAGTGTAGAGAAAGCATGTACAGTTCTAAAGCCTTGTTCATGGAATCATCATCTGAAGGCAAACAGCAAGCTAACACCAAGCAAAAGTCAAGCAAGCATTTCTGTCTCCTCGATTTACATTGAGCAGATTTAAATTAACCAACTATTTGCAAGAGAAGTCAAAGTCGTATATAAGAGCATAACTTTGGCTGGAAGGTGGCTTTAGGATGATTTTAATGACTATTGCTGTCTGACAAGCCAACATTCTTATTTCTGAAGAAATTGAAGTGACGTCCCTGTAAACCTTGGCTTGTAAGAGTATACTCATTAATTTTCTTTCCTTTTAGAGAAGTCTATATGGGATAAAGCATTTGCACTGATTGTGTAGAAACCAACAGAGATGGGGAAATGCAGGTTTTTTTTTAATTACATCTCCCAGAATCCCATAGCCAAGATAGTGACTATGGGGTTCTGAAGTTTCTTTCTCATAGAGTAACTTTTCCAATCTATGTACAATAGCAATATGTAGAGAGATATCATACTTAAAGTATTTCTAAACATCTATTCTCAACTGTGGTGTGTCCCCCCCCCCTTTTCTCCTGCTACAGTTTAATTACTTACTCAGATCAGTACATTGATTATGATCCTTTTATAACTCCTGCTGAACCTTCCAATCCCTGGATGAGTGATGACACTGTGTTTTGGGACTTAGAAACAAGGTAAGCAATTAATACTTTTTTAACTAGACAAATGAACAAGCAAGCAAACAGACAACTCTCCTTTTGGACTAACATATTCCTATGGGTTAAAATTGAGCCAAGGTACATCAAAGGGAAAGATAGGAGAGCAAAGTCTTTTTCAAAGGCCTTACCGATACCAAACACAATTACTGCCTTAGTGATACCAAATGACTCCTCCCCTCCTAGAATGTCTCTCTAAGAGGGTCGTCCACTGGCTCATTCTAGCAATTTTTGTTTGTATAGTATCGTTGATGTATGTACTACTTCAAAAAGCAAGTGAGGCTACTCTTATTAGTTTGGGTATTTTCCCACCAAGCCTGGGAAGCACTGCTGAGTCTGATGCCCTAGAGATGGGCACAAACTGGAAAAATGGTGGTTCGGGATGATTCGTGGTTCGTCACTACTCATGGACCTTGAACTATCACGAACCCTTCAAAAAAAACAAAAACCTGGCACTTCATTTCATTTAGGCAAAATGGGATCCCCTGGCCATTTTATGTTTTTTTTTTCTGGTTCATGGTTTGGTTGATGCACAAAAGAGTTAAGCCCCAGTGCTACATTTTCCCACCTGCCAGTCACAACTCATTCCCATGAAACTGCCTTCCTATTTACAAACTGGGGCTCGTGTCCTTTTAACAGCTTACCAGCCTGCAACATATAGATCAATTCGATACAGAGTTTGCTTACCAGCAAGCCTCAGCTTAGTCCTATGCAGGTCGCTTTCAATGAGCATACCTTTCAATACCTTGAATTCGGTTCATTTTCCTCATCTTTTAATATGCACCACATTAATGCTGTTTGTTAGATTCTATCCATTGTTTTTATATAGGACAGGTGATCTCCCGAAAGCTAAGGACCATTTTTCAGATTTGTGAGATATCTATATCTTTAATACATGTGATACATATAGAATATTTTTTTTATATGTGCCCACTTGTGCATGTGGGCAGCATGTGCACACACATAAACCTGCCTAATTGATATATAGTGGTACCTCGCTTAGCGACGTTAATCCATTCCAGGAAAAACGTTGCTAAGTGATTTATCGCTAAGCGATTTTAAAAAGCCCATAGAAACGCATTAAAACGTGTTTAATGCATTCCTATGGGCTTAAAAACTGACCTTATGCAAAGATCCCCCATAGGGGCGGCCATTTTCGGTGCCTCTAAAGCGAGGCAAAACAGCGGGCGGCCATTTTGGAACCGCCGATCAGCTGTGCAAAAAGGGTCGCTTTGCCATGATCGCTTCCCCGCGATCATCACAAAGTGATTTTTGCCCCATAGGGGCCATCACTAAGCGATCGCTCTGGCGATGGCCAAAACCGCATCGCTAAGCGATTTCATCGCTCAACGGAGCAATCGCTAAGCGAGGCACCACTGTATGTATATAAGTTTGGATCCAAAGATCCTGTCGACGTTCTGCCCATGCATACTCTGATTGAAGGGAAGAGGTTATTTATTTTATTTTATTTTATTTATATCCTGCCCATCTGGTCTTGTCACTTCACCTCCTGCAAGGAGTTACAGTCAAAAGGAGAACTGGGACGTTCCATTGTAGAGAGACTCTGTGGGAGCAAAGACTTTTCTGTTCTACCCTGAATCCAAGCCATAATATATAACAGTGTTGTAGCCATAAGCACCACCTAGCCTCCCTTTCCCCTGATGTTTTGACAGACTAACAAAGGCCCTGTTTATATGCATACAGATTTGTCTGCTCTCTGAAATCAATGGGACGTGAGGTTTTCTCCAGTTTAATAACTGCTGGATAGCTCTGTGGTTTTGGTCTCTGGCTGCAGAGCCAGAGGTTGGGGGTTTGATCTCCTGCTGTGCCTCCTGAACGGGAGCTGGACTTGATGATCCAGAGAGTCCCTTCCAGTTCTGCAGTCCTGAGATTATTATTATATTTAAATTGTCACTACAAGTCTTTGGTGACATTTTTGAACTGAAATGTCATAGACCAGTGTTTGAAAATTCAACAAGGAAACATAAGCTGATACTTCTGTTTTTCTCTGTAACCTTTTCACAGCAAAGAACCTTCTCAACATCGAGTGAAAAGGTGGGGCTTTTCTATAGATGAAATATTGAAAGATCCAGTGGGACGGGAACAGTTTCTTCGGTTTTTGGAATCCGAATTCAGTTCTGAAAACCTCAGGTAAGGTCTCTTCAAATAAGCTCGATTTCTAATGCTCGCAAAGTTACAGCACTCAGGAGGAGTTCACTGATGATAATGGAGAATGATTTTTTGTTCTGTCCTGTCAAGTTGCTTCTGCCCATAAGATGTTTTCCAGAATATATGCGGTATTCAAGGAGTGGTTTCTCACTGCCACCCTCACGGAATTGGCTGAGCAGGGACTTGAACTCAGATCTCATGAGTCCTAGCCACTACACTTACATTGCCTCTCGGGAGGAGGTTACAGTCAAGGTAATCGGCCTCCATAGGTGGTACAATGGTGTTGGATTTCACCTGGTCTAGCCCATAGAGTCAGAGATACTTCATTGTGGACAATGATGATTACAATAATCATGTGAGGATCTGAGGATTCATATTGTCGTCCCACACTGGTATTCTATGTTATATCATTATCTGACAGTAAGGCAGTAGGAAACCTCCCCATGATAAGTTTGTCACCGCATTAATGATTAACAGGTAAGTCCTCTTGCATCCTTCATCTATTATCTTGTAAAGGTTTTATTCCTAAATATGTTTTCAGATTACCTGACAAGATGGTTGAATAAAAAAAAAATCCAAAGGACTTCAATCTGTCCAGTCTACAATTTAATTCTTTGTGAATTGTTTTCATAAAGAATCTCATGTGCTTTTGTCTTGTTAAAGAAGTTGCTGGGAGTGCGAGGACGGACTTTGCCCACAACCGCATTTGAGCACATAAGCACATTTAAGTCTGACAGAAATGCTTAAGTGCCACATCTCTTTGGCCTGGATGGTGGCCACAGGCAAATACAGCTGAAACAGCAATTTAACAGGCTGTTTATTCTTCTTACACTCTCGATACAGCATTCCGCTCATGAACCCAGGTACCACAGTCCTGAGACAGACCATTTCTCTATTGATTTTCTGTGCCATGCCTCCTTTATTGTTGTCTCCATAGGAGATTCACAGCCCAGCAGTTTGCAGTGGCTGACTGCAGGTTTTCCAGTGACTCCTTTGCAGAGGCAATAGGGGAAGGATGCATACCGTGTGCCTTCTTTCCAGTAGAAGGGACCTTGCATAGTTGTTGCTCTACCAACCATTTTGATTGTCTTGCTCAACTCCTTTCATCTCTCTTCTTTTATCGTATTTCTTGTTTATTCAGTGTTCTTGCCTGTAGCTGTTTGTATGAGATAGATAGGTATATCTTCACCTATCTTACCCATGCATGTAAAAGGACTGCAATATTCTTCTCCTCCCCTGCAGGAATGGCAAGCAATTCCCTGTCATTCTCAATACAGTTCCTACATTCGTGAGAACAAAGTTTGGGGTGAAATGGCTCATTGGTTGCACAGAATTATGCAGTTGATGCAATTGTATAAATAGTGGAGGTTGCCAGAACTGAGTGCAATTATTGCCTTTTTAAAAAGAATTTGAAGCACTGGTTTGGTTATTTATTTATTTATTTATTTATTTATTCAATTTATATGCCGCCCAAACTACCCAGAGGTCTCTGGGCGGCTTACAATAATTAAAATTCAATATAGCAAAAGATAAAATAATTAAAATACAATTAAAATACAATTAAAATTGCCATCAGACCCACAGCTAATATAATTTCAATTAAAAGCCTTCTGGAACAGGAAGGTTTTGACCTGGCGCCGAAATGTCATCAGCGTCGGCGCCAGACGAATCTCAGTCGGGAGGGCATTCCATAGTCTGGGGGCAGCTGCCGAAAAGGCCCTTTGTCTACAAGCCGTCCCTCTTACCTCCTTAAGGGACGGCTCTTTCAAAAGGGCCCCCTGGCTAGATCTTAACTGCCGGGTAGGTTCATATGGAAGGAGGCGGTCCTTCAGGTATCCAGGGCCCAAGCCGTTTAGGGCTTTATATGTCAAAACAAGCACTTTGAATTGGGCCCGGGCAGCAACTGGTAGCCAATGTAACTTATACAGAATCGGCTTGATATGTTCCGTGGCAGCTGCACCACTCACCAGCCGCGCAGCTCGATTCTGGACCAGTTGCAATCGCCGGACCGTCTTCAAAGGCAGCCCCACGTAAAGCGCATTGCAGTAATCTATGCGGGATGTTACCAGTGCATGTGTGACTGTCATGAGACTCCGCTCGTCCAGGTAGGGCCGTAGCTGGTATAATTTCCGCAGCTGAAGGAAGGCGCCCCTGGCCACCGAGTCCACCTGGGCTTCCAGTGTTAGACTGGGGTCCAGGAGCACCCCCAAGCTGCGGACCCTGTCCCTTAGGGGGAGTGTAACCCCATTCAGGGCGGGGAAATGGCCCTCCAGCCTGTCCGGCGAAGCACCCACTAACAGCACTTCCGTCTTGTCTGGATTGAGTTTCAATTTATTAACCCTCATCCAGTCCATTATCAGGTCCAGACACGAGTTCAGCACAGAAACTGCCTCACCTGGATTGGTGGAAAACGAGAGGTAGAGCTGAGTATCGTCAGCATATTGCTGACTCCTCAGCCCAAACCTCCTGATGACCTCTCCCAGCGGTTTCATGTAGATGTTGAACAGCATGGGGGACAGTATTGAGCCCTGAGGAACCCCATGACATAACTGCCATGGGGCAGAGCAACTGTCCCCCAGCACCACCCTCTGGACACGGTCAGCCAGGAAGGAGCGGAACCACTGTAAAACAGTGCCCCCAACTCCCAACCCAGCCAGCCTATCCAGAAGGACACCATGGTCGATGGTGTCGAAAGCCGCTGAGAGGTCCAGGAGTATCAACAGGGTCACACTCCCCCTGTCTCTCTCCCGGCAAAGGTCATCGTACAGGGCGACCAAGGCAGTCTCTGTACCAAAACCCGGCCTGAAACCCGATTGAAATGGATCCAGAAAATCCGTTTCATCCAGCAGCGCCTGGAGTTGCCCGGCCACAACCCGCTCCAACACCTTGCCCAAGTAAGGGAGGTTCGCCACTGGTCGGTAGTTGACCACCAGCATTGGGTCCAGGTTAGGCTTTTTAAGGAGTGGTCGAATCACCGCCTCTTTCAAGGCGGTAGGGACCACTCCCTCTCTCAGAGAGGCATTCACGGCCTCCTGGACCCAAGTGCGAACCCCCCTGGCTGATCTTCCAATTAGCCAGGATGGGCAAGGGTCGAGCGGAGTGGTGGTAGAACGGACAGATCCAAGCACCCTGTCCACATCATCAGGTCTCAACAATTGAAACTCATCCATTAATACTGGACCTAAGCACGGCGCACTGGACACATCCTCTGATTCTGCAGTAACTGTGGAGTCCAACCCACTGCGAATCTGAGCGATTTTTCCCTCAAAATGTATAGCAAACTCATCACAGCGAGCTGATGAGCAGTCCGGGACCTCCACCGGATTTCCCGGTTGAAGAAGATCCCGGACCACCCGAAACAGCTCTGCTGGACGACATTCTGAGGAAGCAATACGGCTGGAGAAATATTGCCGTTTCGCCAGCCGTATTGCCACGAAATAGGCCCGATAATGGGCTCTAAGTCGTGTTCGATCGGACTCCCAGCGGGATTTCCTCCACCTGCGCTCCAGCCGTCTCCCCTCTCGCTTCATCGCCCGCAGTTCAGAAGTATACCAAGGAGCTGTCTGGGCTCGGCGAGCAGGGAGAGGACGCTTAGGCGCAATCGTGTCAACTGCCCGGGTCATCTCCCTATTCCATAGGGTGACCTGAGCTTCGACAGGAGCGCCGACCATATCAGACGGATAATCCCCCAGAGCATTCAGGAATCCATCTGGATCCATTAGTCTCCGAGGGCGGATCATCTTAATAGATCCCCCACCCTTGCAGAGGGAAGAAGACGCTAATAGACTGAACTTGACCAGGAAGTGGTCTGACCATGACAATGGGGTCACGACCAGCCCCTCCACATCCAAACCACCATCTTCCAGTCCCGTTGAGACTTTCTTGTCATTCAGCCAGCCTGTATGTGCTTGCGTGTGGGCTTGGCTTCCCAAAGGGAAAAGGACAAATTTTGTACAAATTTTGGAAACAAGGGGGGAGGGGATAGCTCTTTATTTTGCTTTCACCTGAAGGCAAGGAATCACATGGGGATTTAAAATGAACTGTTACATGCAGGCCGAAACCCTGTTCTGTAATTTACATAGATTAAGGCTGATAAAGTAATCAGCTGCACACTTTTTGGGGAAATAAAACATTTCCCATTTCTTCCCCAAAGGTCCTGAGGTTTCGGTAGAATCTCTTTCATCATCGGGAAGTCATTAGGCGGCCACATGGAGAAGGAATATTTAATTGTCAAAAATCACTGACTCTGGGATGATGAAAGGGATTCCAAAAGGGAAAAGTTGGAAAATTTATTGAAATTTATTGATATTTTAAGGCTTTTATCTTTCCATGTGGCAGGAGGACTAGAATATTGTTGAATATCTTGATACAGCCAGTTTCATAGTCTAAAATATATTTATATGAATAAGCTGCAAATGGAACAATAAATATTTGATAGAGTTAAGAGTTATAGTTTCAAATGAAGTGATGCTCATCCATCCCCCGCATTCTAAAATTTTTAGTTTCAGTACTAAAATACACAGATAGAATCACATAATTCTGCTACTGGCTGTGTGAACACTAGTGTGATATAGTTAACTACCTGTAGTTAAGGGTAGCAGTTAGGTTTCCTCTGTCTCACTGATCATGGTGTGAGGCTTTATGATGAACATGTTCAAGTGTCCGTATTCCACACTGCATAAGCAGAATGATTGCTTGCTGCTGACAGGGAACCCTTGATTTACAACAATCTACTCTACAACTCAGGGACGTGGTGGTGCTGCGGGCTAAACCGCAGAAGCCTGTGCTGCAGGGTCAGAAGACCAAGCAGTCGTAAGATCGAATCCATGCGATGGAGTGAGCGCCTGTCACTTGTCCCAGCTCCTGCCAACCTAGTGGTTCGAAAGCATGCAAATGCGAGTAGATAAATAGGGACCACTTCGGTGGGAAGGTAACAGCGTTCCGTGTCTAAGTCGCACTGGCCATGTGACCACGGAAGATTGTCTTCGGACAAAACGCTGGCTCTGTGGCTTGGAAACGGGGATGAGCACCGCCCCCTAGAGTCGAAGACGACTGGACAAAAAAAAATTGTCAAGGGGAACCTTTACCTTTACCTTACTCTACAACTCACTATTCATACGTGGCCTGTGCTGTAAACAGATGTATTTATATCACCAAGTGCAACGGCAAGATGAGAGAGAGAAGGCAACAGAGGTTGGCAAGAAACAGAGCAGAGGTGTGAGGGAGAAGTGGGAAGAAGGGGAGGTTGGAAAGGAGTGACTGGCATGCAGTTTGCAAGAGGAAGGGTGAGAAAGAAGATGGATAATATCAAAGAGGAGGATTCATTAAGCAAGCAAGAAAGAAAAGATGGGAGAGGGAACTGTGGAGACAGCAGAGGTTTCATTTACAAAGTGTGAAAATTTTCCAGAAACCAAAGCCCTATTCTAACCTTGAGGTTAATGAGAAAACAGAGTTTAACTTAACAACATCTTGTTTTGCAAGTGTTATTAGGGAACCAAGTAGGGTGTCAGTGTGGGAATCAACTCTAGTCAAGAATAGTAATTGTGTTGAAAGCAAGCATCCAGTTCCCAAGGGTGAATTCATTAAATGGCAACTCAGTAGAGGTGGGATGGGTCTCGCCAAATGTTGTACACCGCCTTGGGTCCTTTGTAAGGAGAAAGGCGGGATAAAAATTTTTAAAATATTTTTAAAATCTCAGCATCCTTCATTGGCCTTGCCAGCTGGGTGATGAGAATTATAGTGCCCTCCCCATTTGGAAGGCCACACATTCCCTGTGCTGGACTCTACAGAGTGGTTACACTCCCATGAAAGATATAATTGTATGAGGAAAATAATACATGACTTGAAAGTAGCAGTCCAGAAAGAAAGGTGGATGAAAACAAAGGTAGAACAGCTGCACAGATGCAACATCTTCCCTCAGCACTTCAGAGGGGCTTTTTAAAGACAGGGAATAGCCTCTGTACCTTGGTACCTTACGTAAGACGGAGGGGCTGCATGATCAGTCAGCCTTTGATAGTACATTTAGATGATTCTATTATTATGGTATCAGGATAAGATCAGATTTTTAGCCAGGTGTCACTCAGTGTGGTTCACGATGGCAACCCTCAAAGAAAATAGGGCTTGAGTTTACCACTAAATGACAGTTTCTGTGGTTTGTTTTATGGATATGGCACATAACTCTAATGTGGCAGCACTTGAAGACACCTATCAGTACATTTGAAGCTTCAACTAAAGGCCAGTTTCAGAAGAGTTGTGTTAGACAAAATTAAATTATTTCCCCCATCATTTGGTGGAATCTGCTCTCTTGGTAAATATTTATGGGAACAGCAAGGGCAAAATGGGACATGTGAATAGATAATAGATAAGGAATAGCTAGCAAATGTCCAGGCTGTGCTGAGGCTAGTGGAGGTACAGAACAAAGGAGTAATCGTGACAGGTCCATTGTGGCTGATGAGGGAAAGTCTTGTCAAAACACCATTCATTGCCCAGTGGGGCCAGCTTAGCAGTGGAAGACAAATATTTCTTGACTATTTGTTTATCTATCTCCAGCTGCAATCCAGTCACAAACACCCACTTCCAATTTGTTTGGAAGTTCATAGTCTTTGTATTCACGAAGGCTTTCACGGCCGGGATCTAATGGTTGTTGTGGGTTTTTCAGGCTCTTTGGCCGTGTTCTGAAGGTTGTTCTTCCTAACTTTTCACCAGTCTCTGTGGCCGGCATCTTCAGAGCACAGGTTGCTGTCCTCTGAAGATGCCGGCCACAGAGACTGGCGAAACGTTAGGAAGAACAACCTTCAGAACACGGCCAAAGAGCCTGAAAAACCCACAACAACAATTCATAGTCTTTCTTATGGGAAAAGACCAAACTAAAATAGGAATTGAGCACCTCTGCCTATTCTTTTCCTGTTATCATTTTTCCATCTCCATTGCGGAGCTTTTTCACCATGTCTTTTGTTTGTCTTTTGCTACTCGCATACCTGAAGAATGCTTTTTGAATTGCTTTTAGTGTCTCTAGCTAACCTCAGCTCATTCTCAGCTTTTGCCCTGCTAATGCCATCCCTGCATTTCCTTGCTCCTTGTCTGTACTCATCCTTGGTGGCCTGGCCTTCTTTCCATTTCCTGTACATGTCTTTTTTGGTTTTTAGGTCCTCCTTGACCTTTTTTGTGAAGCCACACTGGCATTCTTTGTTGCCTCTCACCTTTTTTCTTGCTTGAATTCTTTTTAGTTGTGCCTTTAGAATTTCTTTTTTAAGAAGCTCCGACCCTTCTTGGACTCCTTTTCTTGTTTGGATCTCCTGCCGTGGGACCTTACTTATCCTTGTTCTGAGATTATTAAAATTGGCTTTTTTAAAATCCAGCAGATGTGAGAATTCTAGAAGGACATAGTCACTCTCACCTAGAGTTCCCCTTACTGCCACTTTCCCCACCAAGTCATCTCTGTTGGTCAGAATCAAGTCAAGGATAGCAAATCCTCGAGTTTCTTTTCCACTTTTTGTAGGAGAAAATTGTTAGAAGTTTTATCTATTTTGGTTCAGTTATCAATCCAAATGGAGATTGCAGCAAAGGCACTTGGAAGGGCAGTAATGAAGGTATAAGAACAGATCCTCCAGTGTAAGGATGTGTCACTGGACACCATGTTCATCCACACTCTTGTATTTTCATGATTATTCTTTTTGAAATAGATGCACCGTTTCAGCCCCAAACTGATGCAAGAAAGCTCAGGAGGGTGTGGATGTTGTTAGTTATAATACACAGCAAGTGGTACATGTGAGACAGTTCTGCCAACATACTGTCACTGAAACCAAAGAAAACTTTGATCCTGTCCCAGTGTCATTTTCCCAGTTTTTTTAATTTATCTGTGAGAAAGAATTAGTGTGAAATCATAAAAATACCAAATAATTAATTTTTAAAACTGCAGCCATGTTGGCAGGCAGTGTCACACAGAGAGAATGTATATTTAATTTAAAATGATCACCCATATGAAACCGGTAATAGGCAGCGCATTGCAAGCAAATATTGTCAAAACCAACAGAAATATCAGAAACAGATTGACCAGACTTGCTATTAACCAGACACTTTCATCAGAACACTATATAATAGACGATACAAAACTCTGTGATAATCTGAGTGTCCGTTTGAAAGCCTTTAAGCTGTGGCACTTAAAAGAAGGAAGGTCGATGCTTCCAGGAATGGACGTAAATTCACAGCTGTTGTCTCATGGCCACTAGAGGGTGCAGATGCTCCACAGCAGATGCTTGTTTTCTCTAAATTTAAGTGAAAATGTCTTGACATTGCTTAATGCAGAAAGGACAACTGTGTCCCAGGAATGTAGGATGGGACCAAAAGCATGATTTTTGCAGAAATGTCACCACCTCCAATCTGTGGGTGAATTGTAAATTTATTTGTAAGTTATACTAGAAGATTCAGGATTACTGATTATGGATGAAACCATGAAAAGCATCTCAAGCCCTTTAGAATTCCTCAGTGTGCTGTGTTTTCACCCTTTGGGGGTAAGCATAAGATGCAGTGTTGCGAAGGGTCCTGAGTGGACTGGTCAGAATAGCAATCTAACTGTACTTAGATGTCTATAACCCTCAAACCCTGCTAAGACCTATAGTAAGATTTTGATTTATAAAAACAGTTCTGTTTTACTTATTATTCTGTATTAATGGTATTTACAGCTTACATGTCCAAGACAACAACAACAAAAGGTATCAGTGTTATTTGATGAGAAAATGCTCCAAGCAGGGGTGATCTTTTCCCAATGAGCCACAAATGTATTTCTGTTCCATACAGTAATCTGAAGCTATGTAATACCCAGCTGGGAACCATATGTAAACTGTCCTAAACGGCTCGAAGATTGGAGTATAAATGCCATTAATGTTCTTTTTTTTTTTACTGTGATCGTTTGATATATTGCTGAAGCTGGTCACAGGAAGTGCGTTTTGTAGGATTTCTCATTATTTGGAAGGGCAGCATTAATCCTTGTATAAGATTGTAGTTTAAACTGTTGTAAGCTGCAGTTAACATACTATTTTGTCCAGGTATAGTGACACATTTCACTTCCTGGTAGTCTGTGAAGAGAGAGAAGAGCACTTGAGTAAATACTGTAGTAAGAGGGGTATAGAACCATTAGGTAGGAACTAGTACAGTCTGGCTCATCTTTCAGATCGGCCTTCTTGAAACCACACAGAAATGGAACACTTCAGTTCTTCTTGTGGATTCCTCTTAGAATCATAGAATAATGAAGTTGGAAGGGACCAATAAGGGCATTGAGTCCAACCCCCTCCCTCAACACAGGAATACAAATCAAAGAATATCTGCCAGGTCATTGTCTAAAGTTTTTTAATGCATCCAGAGTTGAAGCACTCACTACTTCTTGAGGTAATTGGTTCTATTGCCATACTGCTCTAATAATTAGGATGTTTTTTTTCCTGATATTCAACTGAAATTTGGCTTCCTGAACTTGAGTCCGATGGTACATGTCCTGCACTCTGGGATGATCAAGAACAGACCCTGACCCTTCTCTGTATTGGCAGCCTTTCAAGTATTTAAAAAGTGTTATCACATCTCCCCTCTATCTTCTTTTCTCAAGGCTGAACATGCCCAGGTTTTTTTCAGTCTTTCCTTATAGGCCTTGGTTTCCTCCACACACACCCCAATCATCCTTGTTGCCTTCCTTTGAACTTGTTCCAATTTGTCTGAATCCTTCTTAAAATAATTTATACAAGCTAGCAATGCTGAGAGATGAAAGCCAACATCTGAAAAGTCCCTGTTGTCCATTCCTAGTCTAGATCTAGGGTGATAATTTTAAAAATTGGGCCAAGTGCCTTGGTAAGAGAGCATCTTTCAGCCCAGGCCTTGTCTTCTAAGAACTGTTGTTGGCAACAGTCAGCGTGATATTTGATTGGTTATCTCTCAACCTTGAGTTGTTCTTGTTGCAATTATATTTTTAAACCCATCTTTATTTCTTCCTCCAAGACCCTTCCCAACTTGCACTGTTTCTTTACTTTTTTTAAGTGCTGTCCTTGTGGCTGCTTATTTCAAGTCTGTGTCCTCCTCTTTGTCTCAATTGCTGTAAGCCACAGCAATGCCTTTTGCCCTTGGTGTAACATGAGTATCCTGCCTGTCCTTGTCACCACCGCTGGAATGAGAATGCAATCCTGATTTTTTTCTCCCCCCTCTGATAATGCCTCCTTTTCCTGAAGCTCTGCTGCCTTCATGGAATAGATCAACCCTTCTAAGAGCAGATCAGCTTTGTCCTGTTTCAGCACCTGCTACTATCTTGAGCTGCCATTTTTACTCTTTATCCTGTTCACAAAGCAAACACCACCTTCTAGAAGGCTCATATTTAATACCCTCCTTTTTGTACAGGTTCCCATTACACTCCCATCCTGTAATTTAGTCAAGGAAAGAACTTGTGTAATTGGTATACTTAGGCTGGAATAAGTTATGAGGCCATTGTTTCATCTAAGGATTTCAAGTACTCCTGTAGACCTTATGGAAACTGTGGATCCCGGGAGCAGGCTGGGTACCAGATGATCACTACTGTCTTTCCTGCTTTGAACTGCTTCTCAGCTTTGCTCTTTCATTTTAGTTGCCATGGCTATGGAGGAGGAGAATGGGAATGGATGGTCAAACAAACTGCAGGCGGTTTTTGAAAGGCAACTGTGGGCACAGCCCACCACAGCTTGTCACAGATGGCTTTAATGCCACTTGCTTGGTTAAGAGTTTGTTTGAGAACAGAGAGTTAGCAGTGCAGAGAGAGAGAGATAGGTAGAGATATATAGGTCTGCGTATGGAGAGAGAGAAATCTGCAACCTGAAGGGGAGTGATAACTATATTTGTCTATTAGTAACAACAGGATTCAAGTTCTGCGTTAAACTAGGCTAGAGAAATACTCAATCCATCCAACAATAAGGAGGGGCTCAGGTGATTAGCTCTTCGAATCAATGGATTGCTCTTTGAAACCATACATTTATCAAGCCATTCTTGAAAATACTACCATCTAGGTGCAGACAGCATAGAAATCTCAAATCATTTCTGGTTGTCCAGGGCTGATGATATATATAATTGTAATTTCCACCTAAATCCAATGGATAACATCTGCTGAGGAAAAAGGGAGAGGGACTTCTCCGCCCCCCCCCCGTAGCCCACTGTGCACCTCCCAAATTTAGTATTTCCAAGTGGTAGCAAAGGCAGCGAGGGGAGGAGAATGTTTTCGTGTAGTGACTTTCTTCCTCCCCATCCCATAATTCTTTTACAAGGAAGCAGAACCTAGAAAACTAACTTTGTAGAGTATCACTCCCCTAATCCCAAAGGTGGCATAGCTATAGCTAAACTGGGTCCAGGATTCTGTGACTTTACAGAATAGCTTTTCTGAGCTCTGTGAGAAGCGAGAGGCAATTGGACCAGCCCCTGGCACCGCCTCCATAGAAAATGCCCCAGGAGAGAGACATTGCTCAGTGCTGAACCACAGGTTGTGCATGTGGAACATCCTCCATTCAATCCAATTAGAAGGTGCCATGGTGCAGACCCAAGAACGCAGCCAGTACCTTGTTAATGCACAGCAGTTTGCCGCCAAGACTTCCACAGTTTTCTTTGTGTGCGCATAAATCAGCAGTAGGATTTTGGCCTTTGTATCCAGATTTTTTTCCACTGGAACAAAAACAGTGATTGCTTTAAAAACCTTAAAAACTAGCATGTTTTTAATGTCATAAGATTTTGTGGACAAGAGCCCACACTACTTGATACAAGATACTACATAGCATTTCAGGTGTATATGCAATACCTGAGCGAGGTATGAGCCATAAAACCAGTTCATGGGTAAATTAAATGTGGAAAGTTCTGACAATGATAATACAATATTATATCTGATTATTTTGTGTCAGTAACACTTTGTGCAAATTGCGGGTATAAACACTTCCTTGACTATAGGAAAACCGCTTTTCTGCCCTTCAAATGTTTAGTTTAATTTATGGGTGAAACCCATACTGAGCATTAATGCATACACTTCCCGTTGCATTAGTATGTGGTATTGAGAACCAGTAATATAAAAAGGCAAGCTTTGTCTGTGTCAGCTGCTGACAGCACATACTGTACTAATTCAGTCGGATGCACGTATCAACAATGTGGCAGAGTAAACTTGGTATAGAAAACTTCCCTTTTTCAAACCACAACTCTTGGGATTCCCCTCTCACCAGCCAGCACTGAAATGACTTGGAAATCACTTCCAAATTTTGACACACATGGACAGAAAAACAGCAGATGGTACATAATATGCAAGAATTGCCTTCTGGCAAGCTGAGAATACACATGCCTGTGCTTAATGAATATGGGTTCTAGTGGTGTCCTATGTACTTTTTGGGGTTTTTTTAATTGAAGATTTTTCCATTAAATTTTCCAGGGCTTCTGTAACGTATTCTAAGATACTCTGTCATAAATAACCATGCATTTTACTGGGTTGGAGCCAGATGGATCACTGTGTGAACAAAAGTGCTTCTTTGATTCATAAGGAAGGTACAGTACTTGAATCTAGTGCAGGTTATCCAGTAAAGGAAAGACAGGAAACTGATAATCACTGGCAGAGTTTTGTATGTTCTCTTGTGCTGCTCTGGAGGGTCCCCCAGATGCCAGAGCAGGGTTTTTTTTGTTGTTGTTTTTTTGAGGAGAGACAAGGGACTGCAGAAGAAGGAAGCACCAGGAAGAACAGTTCCTCATTAGCAACAGGAAGAAATTTCACCATTGTTTGGTTTATGGTTGAGACGGGCTATCTCAACATAGTGAGGCAACTTCTTGAGGGTTGGTTGTTGTGGGTTTTTTGGGCTCTTTGGCTGTGTTCTGAGGGTTGTTCTTTCTAACGTTTTGCCAGTCTCTGTGGCCGGCACCTTCAGAGGACAGCACTCCCAAGCCAACTACCCCAGAGCACAGAGTGCTGTCCTCTGAAGATGCCGGCCACAGAGACTGGCGAAACGTTAGGAAGAACAACCTTCAGAACACGGCCAAAGAGCCCGAAAACCCCACAACAACCATTAGATCCCGGCTGTGAAAGCCTTCACGAATATATTCTTGAGGGTTCTTCTACCCCCTGCAAGAGTTCTCAGAAAGACATCAAGCAGAGTCATTTTTTCCCTCATGATTTCTGCAATTTGCACAAATGTCGCTCATTACATTTCCTGTTGTGAAACTAATTAGACTCATACAGAGCAGGCATGAAAGGACAGACTGAGTGCTCAGAAAGATGCCAACAATTCATCCACAGCGTGTGCATTTTAAAAAAAATATTCCATGTAGAAAGACAGCAGTTATCATAGATTTAATTTGTGTGATGTTTGCAGAAACTATTTATTTATTTATTTATTAAATCTGTATACCACCCCATTAGTGCAAAAACACTACTCTGGGTGGTTTACAATCAGCTAAAACAATAAATGTAAATAAAAACAACAAAATAACACATCAAGTAGTGGAAATATAAAATCAAATACAGCACAGGCATATAACTATATAGAGCAGCAAGGAACAGGTCATGCAGGATTGCCAGAAAAGGCCTCTCTGTAAACCAGTGTTTTCAAAGATCTTTTAAAAGAGGGGAGGGGTGGAGCCAGGTGCAGTTCCACGGACAATTGGTTCCATAGCATTGGAGCAAAGAACACCCTACCTCTAGTAGAGGATTTCTTGGCCTCCCTTGGAGTGGCTACCCAGAGAATCATCTCCTGGGAGGACTTGGTGGGTTGGGTGTTCTGACAGGTAACGTGATCCCAAACCGTGAAGAGGTTTATAGGTGATAATAAAAACCTTGAATCTGATCCATGAGAAAACAGGTAACCAGTGCAGGTGAGCCAAGATTGGGGAGATGTGGTCGAACCTGTTCACACCAGTCATCAGTCTGGCTGCCACATTCTGGATCCATTGAAATCTTGGGATCAAATCCAAGGGAAGCCCCATGTAGAGAGCACTGCAGCAGTTGATGCACAAAGAGACAAATTCATGCACGAGTGTCCTGAGGGACTCCTGATCTAGGAAGGGGCAGATACACCTCAACTGAATGAAGGCAGCTCTGGACACAGTAGCAACCTGAGAATCCCAAGACAGAGCCAAGTCTATGAGCACACCCAGATTATGAACTTGATCCCTGACGATAAGGACAACACCATCCAGTCCAGGGAACATTTCTTCCCCCCCCCCCACAGCCTATCGAAGGAGTACACCAGGAGCAAAATGCTCCTGGAGTTGGTCCATTCCAAGACCAACTCCAGGAGCACTCAAGATTCTGGACTGCATCCACTGCAGAGGTAGAAAAGGAGAGACAGGAGACCAGCTTGACGTCACGACGAGACAGCAGCAGGAGGACAGAGCTCTGTCCCCCAGGCTGAATTCTGACCTTGTTTGGGACACCATAGGGTGTCGGAACCACCCTGGAGGGGTGGTGAACTGGGGGGGAAGCCTGTTGATCACAGGGTGGCGGTGGCCACCCCCATTTGATCCAGGAAACTCCCTAATCAGCCAGCGGGCAAAAACAAGCAGCTTAAGGGCTCGCTTGCAAGTCGTCGGCAGCCGGCTAAGAGAAGCAACGATCAGCATCTGGCATCGCTGTTTACCATCGGGTGAGATTTTTATAACTAATTGCTTACCCCTGGAGGAAACAATTCCTATATATGGTAAAAAAGAATTGCTGTCTATCTCAGAAACTATAAAGCGGCAAAAAATCTGGTGAGAGGGATAGCTGATGGAAAGGAAATAACTTTTAAAAATATACTTCAAGAATATTACAGTTTGGCGTTGTGAAGCTTGAGAAACTTTCCTGTGAGATATACTTGATAAATCTGGACTCTGTTTTGACTACCTGAAGTCACTTGGCATGGAGCCTAGGAGGGGTGACCTTGCACACTCTGCTGTTATTTCCTTTTGACTTTCTTTGTGCCTGGCTGGAAAATTAACCCTAAAGTGGACCTTTAAGGCCATCAGGCCGCGGATACAAATATTGCACCCTACCCTGGTATTTTGAGGGTTCAAATTTGGTTCAGGCCTATTTAGCCAAAGCGGACTTTTTGAAATGACTCTGGAAACTTTGAATATCTGTTTATAAGCATTTGGGCAGCTGAAACAGAATGGCACAACAAGGACAATTTTGGAATGGAATAAAATCTACCCTTCAAACAATACTAGAAATAGTGAGATCTCATTATCAAGAGACAAAACTATCCAGTCAACATCAGAAGAACTATAGTCCGCAAGCAACAGGGAACAACAAAGAAGGAAATGAGAGTATCTCAGATGATGTATGCCAATTAAAGCAGGAGCTGGAGGAAGTTAATCTAAGAGAAACATCAGTCTTGGACCAGAGGAGAGTACTAAGGGAAGACAAAGGGAAAAAAACAGTGAAATTAACCAAAAAAAGCCTGGAAGACCCATTGAAGATAGACCACGTACATAAAGAGTTAGTGGACAGATGTACAAAATGGTTTCAAAGGACATGAAAGATGGCAGAATGCTTAGAGACACAGAAATATTAAATGAGAAAAGAGAAATTAGAGAGGGAATTATCTAGAAAGATGAAAAAAGGGAAAACAAGGAAGGGCCCCTTAATATTGAAAACATGTATATATTTAACATCTGGAACTGTAAAAGGGTATATTCTGAATATTAAAAAGAAGAATTAAATTGAAATAAGGGAGCCCTAATCAGGGTAAAGATGTAATATGGTGGTTTTTTATTTTAGGTAAACTAAACAAGATATAAAGCTGGGTCATGGATCTGGAACTTCTTTCAATAAGAATGTTATTAGAAGACCTTGAGAATATTATATAATATGAGAGTAATATTATGATAGTAGTCATATTATATATTAACATTTGTATATTAATGGTTTGAATCTTTGAAAGATGTTTGGAATTTGGGGGGATAACCGGGAAGACACTGAAATGTAAAAAACAAATAATTGTAAGCAAAGCATGTAACACAATGTTTGACAAGCACAAAACAATGTAGATAGATTGAAAAACTAATAAAATGTTTATAAAAAAAGAAAAGGAGAGACAGAATTGCTTATCATCCGCATACTGATGTTGCCTTACTCAAAATCTCCTGATGTCCCCGCCCAGCGGTTTCATGTAGATATTAAAAAGCATTGGAAATACTGAGGACCCCGGGGCAGCCCACAATTGAGAGTCCAGGGTGGCAACGATTCATCCCCAAGTTTGATTCTCTGAATACGGCTCTCCAGGAAGGACTGGAACCAGCTAAGAGCCAGTCCCCCAGTCCCCACCTCTGACAGCCTGTTCAGAAGGATAGCATGGTTAATAGTACCAAAAGCCATTGAGAGATCAAGGAGCACCAATAGGGAAGATCCTCCCCTATTGGCCTCTGTTAAAATGTCATTGTGCAGCACGACCACTGCAGTCTTGGTACCCCATTGTGACCTAAACCCAGACTGGAATGGATCAAGACAGTTCTCATCTTCCAGGTATTGCTGGAGCTGCCATGCCACTACCTGCTCAATTACCTTGCCAATTATGAAAGTAATATTGCCGATAGGTCTGTAGTTGTTAAGGTTGTCCAACGCCAAATGAGGTCATTTAATAATGGGCCAGATGATGGCCTCCTTTACTAGTGAGAGAAGGCATCCCTCCCTCAGTGAGGCATGTATAATGTTCATGGCCCAATCAATCATAACCTTGCTGGTGGTGTTAATCAGCCTTCCAGGGCAAGGGTTAAGTGAGGAGTAGGTCGGTCTGCAACTTACCAGTGCCCTGGAGGGCTATCCCAGTGTCACAGGATCAAACTGAACTAATCAGGCAGAAGAGAGGTGACCACTACCAGCAGTGACCACGGCCAGATCAACCACACTGCTGAGGGAGTTAGGATCAGCCTGAATGGCCTCAGTATTGTATATCACACAAAATTGGGTAGAAGAGCTAATACTCTGGAAGGCAGAAACAAAATTCAAAATGATCTAGATGGGTTTGAGCACTGGGCTGAAAACAGCAGATGAAATTCAACAGGAATACGTGCAAAGTACTGCATCTAGGAAAAAGAAACCAAACACAAAGTTACAAAATGGGGGATACCTGACTCAGCAATAGTACAAGTCAGAAGGATTTTGGAATCATTGTAGATCACTAGCTCAATGTGAGCCAACAGTGTGAGGTGGCTACAAAAAAAGGCAAATGCTATTTTAGACTGCATTAACAGTCTCTAAATCCTGTAAGGTACTAGTTTCCCTCTATTCAGCACTGGTTAGACCTTATCATCCAGTTCTGGACACCACAATTTAAGATGGATGCCAACAAACTGGAGGAAGTTCAAAGGAAGGTAACAGGGATGATCAGGGAGTGGAAACCAAGCCTTATGAGGAAAGATTGAAAGAACTGGGCATGTTTAGCCTTGAGAAAAGAAGACAGAGGGGAGATATGATAACACTTTTTAAATACTTGAAAGGCTGTCATACAGAGGAGGGCCAGGGTCTGTTCTCGATGATCTCAGAGTGCAGGACATGTACTAATGGGCTCAAGTTACAGGAAACCAGATTTCAGTTGAATGTCAGGAAAAACGTCTTAATTATTAGAGCACTACCACAGTGGAACCAATTACCTCAAGAGGTGTTGAGTGCTCCATCTCTGGAGGATGGACCTGAGAGATGCGATTTGGCATGAATGTTGAAGTCCACGACTATGAATAGTCTAGTTGACCTCAACACAGCATCCAAGATAAAGCTGGCTAGCCCTGGCAGGGGTAATTCTGGGTCGCGGGAAGAGCAGTGCACCAGCACTATCCCAAATCTCTCCCAAAGCCCCACTGTCAGGTACTCTAGACCCAGACTCAAGAGAGAAGCAGTACTGCTAATATGAAATGCACAAAACCTAGTGTCCCAAGATAACCTCCATAGTTTTTTTAAAGAAGTCCTTGCCATCTTGTAGTGAGGATGTATGCTCTTTTCGGGCAGAGTGTGCAAACAGAAACTGCATCGAAACTGTCCCTCGCCCCTTTCCTGTGGCACAAATGGTTCTGCTCAGTGGTGTTCTGGACGCCATGTTGTGTGTAAAGCGATATGGCCATCATGAGGGAAAGTACATGTCCACGAGGCTGCTCGCTGCACATTAAAACCATACACTTCCATAAAGGTTCACAGTCAGAAAGGCAATGTTGATTGTTGAGAAAACAGAATGGAATCCATTTCTTTTCTCCCATTTCTGTGACTCTCCTGGACTCAGCTACAAATATATAAAAATGCCCTTAAAGTGTCTCATTTCCCTAATAGCTAGGTTTTTCATTTTTCAGCCATTATGAAATACTGTGGGGAGGAAATGGGAGGGTGTGTTGGCTTAGTTGATGTAAGTATGAACTGTCCAAAATATCGGCCACTGTGCAGGAAGTGGATGAACTCCCTTTAACTTAAGTGCACACAGGTGGGACAAGATTCAGTCTGAGCCTTGGCGGCTTGTGTTGATTGTTCTTCTTTTTTGCCTCAATGCAGGTTCTGGTTGGCAGTCCAAGACCTCAAGAAACAGCCTTTGCAAGATGTAGCGCCCAGAGTGGAAGAGATCTGGCAAGAGTTCCTGGCCCCTGGGGCCCAGAGTGCCATCAACCTGGATTCTCACAGCTATGAGATAACAAGCCAAAATGTCAAAGACCCAGGGAGGTACACATATGAGGATGCACAGGTTCGAACTTGAGTGCCATTCCTAATTTCAAACCAGAAGAAAAGAGGGGGGGTGTAGCTTTTCAGTGATCTCCAGTTTGAGCCAGAACTGTAACCCAAGAACTGGGCAATTCTGGCAACTGGAATCTAGGAAAGGGACTGAGACCAGGTCTGAGACTGGAAACAGATTTCAAGGGTGAGACCTGGCACACCCTCGTTGAGATTAAATCCTGGGTTCCCACAAGAATACAGGCAGACACATCACATTCCTGTGCACAAACCGATGATAATTAGCAGAAAAGAAAACACTGATGTGGTAGGGAAGATATTGGGAGTATTCTACTAAAACTATACAAGATAGGAAGGAGAATAAACAATGTCGCTATCCTTCAGCTGGGTGGAATAAAAGGTTTAATTGCACATTGTCAGTTTTTACAATATGCCCTCTAGTGAAATGACGCCTTCCATCAGCGAATGTAGATTCCATGTGTAGTGAAAGAGCAGGAATGTGCTTGCTGGCAGCCCTTCACTGAACACTGTGCTCAAATAGGGGCCTTGCACATATAGAGTCAAAGATGAAGAGGCCCAATCTGCACAGTAATTATTTCCGAGTTACATGGGTGTGAATGTTCACATTGCTGTTAGAAGCCCTCCATGTTGTACCATCCAGAAGAGGAGAGTGGAGTGAGTGAACGGGCAGAGGTAACTGTTCATAGTGTTTCTTGGTTGGCAGCATAGGCCCAGGCTGCTCTGCTGCATTGTCTAGAAAGGGTGAGCATGAGAAAAGAGGGGGGAGCAAGTGTGGTCCTCACTCACTCGCATGCTTCTAGTTTTCCATTTCTAAGAAACAGAAAAACTCATATGAGCACATGGGCAAGAGAGGAGGCGGGGTTTCACGGCTGGGGTTCTGGTGGCGTTGACTTGCTGTGTGTAAATTTGTGTGAATTATACATAGGACAATGGGATAAGTTTGATTAGATGTGGAGACATGTCACCAAAAACATCTTCTTTTTAAAGTACTGCCTCATGGTATGGGAGGTACATACGTGTTACAAATCTGCCCCCAATTGACCAGGAGCATGCCAAAAGGGAGGCCAGGTGGCTTGGTCCAGCTGAGATAGATTGTAACAGAGATCTGGGTGAGACTTGGTCTAATAGATCAAGTGCTGATCTATTAGACTCAGAGAAGAGGGCAAGATCATCTGCTTGCTTCCATTTCTCAGAGGAGGGCTGATGTGCTGGCTGAGGGAATCTGGGAGGCGTATCTAGGAAACTAACTTCCCCAAGCTACGGGCTGGAGTCTGTCACAGGATAGCAGTGGCACATCTGAGGAATGTTTGCTGACAATTTGTAAAAACAGTGTCTCATTCCTTGATGGCAAAGAATAACATTTATGCCATGCAGATGACAATGATGCTTATGGCAATTGCTGAGTGATAGAACTGGGAGATTTCTTTCCCTATGGGAAGCTAAGGGCTGGATTGACCCTGATACTTCTGAAGGCCACTAGGCATGGAAACAGGATGTAAGAATCCAGGCCATTTATATGTGTGTGCAACTACTGAAGGCCAAAGGCATAAAAGAGAAATGCAGCGTTGGATATGCTGATTTGCAGAGTCATTCAGAGGCAGTGTGCTGTGGTTTTATGGTATACCATCCATCTCTTTTGCGGGCTTAAAACAGCATACACCAATCATTACAAGTCCACCACCCTGATAAACAGACATATGGCAAGCTCAGATGGTAGATCTGTTCCGAGAATTGTGCTACAGCCAAAGCAATACACCCACAAAGAGGTTTTACTCTGGCTTTCAAGGAATATACAGAGCCACATCTATTATAGTCTGCATATGTTTTTCACTTAAATTCCCCCGAGACTTGATCAAATATATCATAGTGCTGACACTTTTTGGAATGCGGCCTGCTATACTGACAAGTCATTGTTTGTCATGTAGAGTGTTTGCTATTGCAGGCAGCCTGAACAAAGCCACATCCTGTCCCTTTACTCAGTCCCTTAAGTGCCCCCTCCCAAAAGAAACCCCAAGCTTTAACAAAAATCACCCTATTTCCACTACAAATGCAAATTTCTGGCAACACAGTCTTTGCAGTAAAATACAGAGCTTAAGGAGATGGTGGTTGGAGGCAGTCTTAACTAGCGGTGTGCTTACCAAGTCAAACTTAAAGACTAAAACAACAAAGCCATTAAATAATCTGGGGTGAGGGTGGGAAACAATATTTGCATCATTATCAGTGCACAATATTTGCACCGTTATCAGTGCTGACTAGTGCCCCTCAGGACTGATCAGGCAGGATGGGCAGTGCGAGGAGATCCAAAGTCAACAGTAGATGAGCATACAACCAGATATTTCTGGTTTTAATTCCCTTCTTCCTCCCATATAAAGACACGGCAGTGTGGCTCCTTGATATTTAATATCTAATTGCAGAATAGCTTCTTACATTGGTTCAGCTGGTCTCCACACTACCTTATTCTCTGCTGGAAAAAATGATGTGGCCTCTGTCATTTTTTCTAGCCACTAGGGAAGAGGGTGGATGCCTTGCCTGCCTAATGGAAGAATTTCCATTGTTCCAGTGGGTATGGAGATACTCTTGTGGACATGGAGACACTTGTTTCACTGATGCACCGGAAAAGACAATAATGGTGGGAAAATCTGAAGGCAGAAGATGAAGAGGAAGACCAAAAAGGAGATGGATTAACTAAAATAAAGGAAGCCATAGCTGTGGTAGGCTCCTTTTGAGGTCACTAATTTATAGGCTCACCATAAGTCAGAGGCAACTTGATAGCACATGACAGGGAGCAGAGCATCAGCCTCACAACCTGTGAGCCTTCTTGTTGACAAGCCCCAACAATGGCAGTATAGGATGAGGGAGTATAAACTCCCAGTGGGGTGATATTTAGCCTTCTACAAATCCAGCGGCATTAAAGAGCCTGGAAAAAAATTATTTTGTATCACCTGTGCAGGATGCAAGCCTTTGTTGGAAGTGCATCAACTGCTCCAGCAGCTGAGCATATTTTGCTTTCTTAGATTAGGATTCTTCTCTCTCTTTTTTCCCCTCTTATGTCTTAATTGCCATATTGTCTGGTTGGGTGGTTTCTGTCTGGATTCTAGGCCTGTTTACCTTGGGCCCGTTTACACTGTTAGCCCACCCAACATCCTATTTTTGTTTACCAATCTTGCCTGCTCTGTTTGTGGGAGATTGTAAGAGCACAGCCTGAAAAATCACAAAGTTCTGTTCCTGGTTTCAGGTTTTGTCCTGAAATCTCAGAGAATGGGATGCTATTTACTTGGACACCTGGCCTATTATGGCACATTATTAGCGGGTATCTGACATCTTCCCTGTTTTTGCAGTCTTAGATATGGAAGCTATTTTTAAGAATATAATGACATACTGAAGCTCTCTGTAATTGAATAGTAATAGGATGATGCTCTGTTTCCCTTTTTGGCTTTCAGTCACAGCTCATGGATAGGACTGACTCCCAAGTTTAAGGAGGCACGCCTTGTGAGTCCTTTTGAAGAGCCTCCATTACAGTGGACCCTTGACTTACAGACGGCTTGACTTACAGACTTTTTGAGTTACAGACTTCTCTGGCCGCAAAATTTAGGTTTGACTTGCAGACTGAGATTTGACTTACAGACCAGAAAAAAACCAAAATGGAACAAAAACGGCCTGTTACGGGATTAATCGGTTTTCAATGCACTGTAGGTCAATGGAGACTTGACTTACAGACTTTTTGACTTGAGAACCGCCTTCCAATATGGATTAAGTTCTCAAGTCAAGACCCCACTGTACAATATTGGTGGAATCCCTTTCCATGACATCAAGCGGTTTCCTCTTCCATTTCATTGCAAAGAGATGTGAAGTGCAGAGGGATGGGATCATCCACTGCAGCAACACACCTCTGATGAGCACAAAATGAATGGCTGCCATTTTAATTGCACACAATGTATCAGAAGGATGGATTGCTCTGGGAAATTGAGGCCAGTGGCAATGAAAGCTACCTAAAAGTCATTTGAGTATTCAGGACCCTGGCGTCCACAGTGGTGAGCTCTCAACAGCTACCCAAAGATGCCACTTGCTAATGTAACACTTGTTGGTGGCCAGCATCTAGGTTGATGGGACATGAGTTGTATAATAAATATACAGATAGCAAGAGAAAGAGAAATGCAAATCAAACCTCTATTTCAGTGGGGGTTTTTTGTCTTCTCCTTAGATTTCTTCTTCTAGATTTCAACCGTGACAAAAATTAGACTTTTATTTTTGTTTATTTTTATTTTTTGCAGTGTAGTGTTGGAAGTCCCAATACCGTACTGAGATAAAGTTCTGTTCTTTTAAATAGTTTAGCATTTCCTATCATGCTTGTCTTAAGATTCCCAAGGCTCTAGTTAGCTGGCTGCTTGCCACCTAGTGACCTGGTCACTGCTGTTCAGATGCTGTGTATGTATATATGTGTGTGTTTGAGAGAGAGAGAGAGAGAGAGAGAGAGAGAGAGACTCAACCTCTTGCACCACTCTGATTTGAAGCAGGTGTCTTAGCAAAACAGCCTCCAACGTATGCCACTTCCCACATTCCCATCTGGATTTCAACGTTGTTGTTTTTAATGATTGTTTCCGTTTGCCTCAAGAAAATTTATGGAGCCTGTCCTCCATTTCTTTCTAAAGACATGCCATGGGTACCAAGGGAAAGAGGCAGAAGAGAGAGTGGACAGCTGTATCTTTAACAAAGCTGCACTTCTCCTTTTCCGCAGTTCACAGCCCTGGTGTTGCTTCCTTTGGCTTGTACTAAGTAAATTTAATACTATTATTATTTATTTTATAACTTTTTGCTTATTAAAAAAAATGAGCTTACCCACTTTCCTTTTTTTTTCTGAAAAAGAAAACACAGTTGCAATGCCAACAACAACGGCCTGTGGCAAAAACACAATAACAAGTTCTCAAAGCAGCCGAATAGCCTCTGATAGGTGACCCTGGAGTGTCGCTGACTTCTTAGGTACAGCCCCAAAATTTGATGTGTGGTATACAGATGTTATGAAGGTCAAAAGGCAGGGCCTTGCTTTTTGCACCAGAAGGGGTGCACAACGGAAAGGAGGGGGACTCTTCCTCCTTCATCCATCCATGCAGCTCCTCTTGGTTGTGGGCATTTTCTTCTCCTCAGCTTGGATCTGATGCCAAAGAGATTATTAGCAAAGTCTAACTCACGTTGTGTTCCATGAATAAAACAAACAGGGCCACCATCTTTGTTGTTACTGCCACCATTCTGTTACTAGAGTAACCATGTGTATTATTTCACTTTTGCAAGGGCTGTCCGAGCAGGGTCAGCCACAGACATTCTGCTGCCTAAAAGCAGAGGACAAGATGGTGTTCCTCCCCCCTCCTCTGTTCCTTCTTCAGAAACTGACTGGATTGGTGCCTCAAGTCATAGTTCTGACACAGGACTGTGTGCTCCACCACATCTGGAAGCAGGCTTATGTAGGGCATACAGGACAAGCTATATGCCATGTGTAGCTTTAACCATCACTTCTTCAGAGTATAACTACCAAAATCCCCCAACCAAATGGTTGTTGATTAGGGGTTTCTGGGAAATGTAGTCCAAAAAGATAACGTTCCCAAGCTCTGCCCCTTAACACCTTCCTGACTATCAGCACATCTGAAGGGCTATCAGGCCCAAGTCAAGTTTGAAGTAAAAGCATGATAGGGGAGGGAGAACACAGGCACTGAAGTGGCCCATCAGCAGAAAGCCCCTGGAGAGCTCTCTGAGCAAGAGCCCAGGTCAAATGGCCATGGCTGTCTTCCTCACAGAGTGGGATATGTTGCAGTCCTGTTAAAATTGTGGGGATTCTTTCCAAGGTAGTATCTGTACATATAAATGAGAATATGCACCATCGATACAAGTTGGCAGGCCTCTTTTGTCATGAAGCATTTCTTCTTTGGGGCAATCCGAGTGCCGTTTCTGGTGCATTCAAGCAGCTAGTTGTGCAGAAAGAAATTTAGCAGAGGGAAAACGGACCCTCCCTTTATCTCCATGCCAGAAAGAGGCACAGGCAGAAAAAGCCAGCTGGAATGACTTAAGTTTTCAGCAGAAAGAGATAGCGCCTTCAGTAGTGGCATTAGGTCTGGATAGGTCAGCCCCCTGTATCGGGGCCTCCCTCCTTCCCTTCAGGACTCTGTGATGTATCTTTTATATGGAAAAGTGGAGCTGTGGGTGGGTGGGTATGTCTTTTCTGTTTCACTTTCAAAACCTGCTTAGGGGAAGAGAGGGGACAAACTCTCCCCAAGGGTTCCAAAGGGAGGGAAACGATCTTGCTGAAGTGTTAAGAGGAAATAAAATCAAAGATCAAAAAACAAATGTCCCAGAAATAAAATGCAGTCACATGTTCCAATCGAGTACAGGGAAATACTATTTTTTAAAAAAGATCAGATATGGGGAGTCACAATATTTGTTATCCTATTTTGATGTTTTTCCTTTCTAATTTTCTGTTTTGTCGGTGATGTGGATGTATGCTTATAGATTCACCCATTTTTTGGCTAAATTTGGTTTCATTTACCTCTGTCCTGCTAAAAGGGACTAGCAATGCCTATTTGCCACACCAGTTAAATAGAACCTCTTCATTCTGAGGCAGTCTACCTCTGAATACCTAGGGAGATTGGTTGTAAGCTTGTACATTTCTTTGAGGCATCTAGCAAGACACTTCTGCAATGATGCTAGATTGGATGGTTTCTTGATCTGATGGAACAGGAGTTATTGTTTTGTGAATGTTTTGATAACCAAGTTCCTTTTCAAATGGTCCTCATTTTTTTTCAAAAAGAAAAAAAAAGCATTATTATTATTCAAAAACACCAGGAACAGTCAATTCAAATTATAAAAACATTGACTGGTATTATATAGCAATACAAGTTTTATCCAAAAACAGTAGTAGTAGCAGCAGTAGTAGCAGTAGCAGTAGTAAAAACTGTCCGCTTCAGCCTGAAATCCTATACCTCTCTGGCAGTAGCTGCCGCCACCCTGGCTGAAGTCAGCAGAGCAAGGTTGAGGAATCATTTTCTGTCCACAGGCCAAAATTCTCAGGAAACAAAAGTAAAGTGTGTGGGGGAGGCACCAGTATGAAGCTCTTACTGCTCTTCTAGGTAGAAATTTGTTCTTTTTGAAAGTATCACATTCTGTATTGATGTTATAGGTATTTCTCCCACCACCCACCTGATGATCCTCTTCTCTAGTTTAATACAAGGCTTCTTCCCTATGACTTCCTGTGCTTTTTCATCCCTCCTGAAAGCATGGCAAGCCTTTGGAACAGCATTTCAGGCTTTCAAAATGGGTGGCGGGGAACTATATAAAAGCAGAGAAAGTCCCAAAGAATGATGTGATGGGAGGAGAGGATGCCCAGCTGAGAAACACCACAGGATCTGTCTGGGAGTTCGGGTGGTCTAGATTTTGCCCCAACATGTCAGGCTCCCTACTTCTAAACAGATGTGTCAGGGTCATTTGATCCTGCTGGACAGCTCAGTGGTTTAGGCCTCTGGCTGTGGAGCCAGAAATTGGGAGTTCGATTCCCCACTTGTGCCTTCTCGAGAGGAGGTAGACTTGATGATCCATAGGATCCCTTCCTGCTCTGCAGTTCTAAGATTATTGTTATATTTGTATTCAGACTTCATTATCCTCTTTGTGATTGAATCTCAGGCCACTGTAGCCCAGAACAAAGACATGCTCATTAATGCATTTTTGAGATCACTGATAAGTAGTAAAGATAACAGGTCTAAAGAAGAGCCTGGCAAGTTTCTGCAGAATAGCTGTGATCAAAGCTACTACTGCTACTTAGTAGTCATTATCACTATCAAGAGGAAGCACACTCATTTTATCATGCCTATTAGGTGTGTAAAAACTACACCACCCAGCTTACAAAAATGACTACACTGAGAAAGGAAACTTGCTACCAAATCTCAGGAGCCAGGAGGTAATGCAGATAAACAAAATACACTCGCTAATACAGTGACTGAAACCTGCTGTCTTCAGCTGCTAAACCACTGCTCAGATAATTTTTATGACCATCTCACATCAAATTGGGGCTTGGTCAGGTCAGTGGCCAAGCTGGCTAGGAAACCGGGGAGGCGCGCGTATTTGGGTCTCTTTCCTTCCCCCCCCCCCCCCAAAAAAGAAGGATAGACAGGTTGGTAATAAATCCTTGCCTCTTGAGTCAGCTTCCTTGCCCTTCACATCCCTACTACCTGCCTTTATGGTAGGGAAGGGGTGTATCTGAGGGCGCATTCTGGTTGGGATGTGCTTCTCCTGCAACTTTTTCTCCCTCTAGCCCTCCCCTTTATGCCTTTAGTCTCTCTCTCTCTCTCTCTCTCTCTCACACACACACACACACACACACACACACACACACACACACACACACACACACACACACACACACACACACACACACACACACACACACATTTTTCAATGCCAAGCACTAATTGCATCTTTGTTCTGTCGGCTGCAGGGTGCATATATTTCAGCAGTCTTGTTGCATCAGCAGATATTATTGGCATTTCCATTGAGGGAAAGATTTTAATCAATATAATCAGTTATCCTAAGAGTTTCCTATCCGCAGCCTGGATACATTGTATACGGAAAGCATAATGATTACTGCCATAATTCAGATGGAGACCTTTCTGGATGGCCCTCTCTCAGGTATGGTGATGAGAGTAATGCAGAGCCAGGGACAGCTGGAAGACACGCTCTGTGGGTTACAAAGGAGAGTGCAGCTTTGACTGCCAAGTTACACAAGATTACTCCAACAATTGTGGCTGTCTTTTCCTCAAAAAAGAGTAAAGACCCTCATACCGTGTAACTAGAGAATAAGCTGGCTTTGTCTTTTCTAAGTCACCAGCTGATACCTTTCTTCACCTTGCCCCATTCCTAGGTTTAGGAAGAACGTGAACCAATGGGATGGATCCAGGATCTGCCTTCTGTGGATTGGGGCCTCTGTTCATTGAAGGAGCCTCTGGCCAGTTTTCAGAAATTCCCCAGCACCACCATAGTTCACACCAGTTAGCAGGTTTTGTATTAGTTCTATGAATTTGGAAGGACAACCATGGGAAGGAAAGCCGGGGAGAAGTCTTCTTCTGCCAGGCCAGGTGTGCAGACCTAAATCTAGCTCCAACCCAACTGCAATGTTTTTGAAAGTGTTTAAAATTCTGCAGTGGAACACCAGTGGCATTCCTGTGTCCCAGTCCTCACATGTGTACTTCTTAAAGCTGATACATATGCAGTTCACTGTGCAAATAAGTGTTTGCTCTTGAACTTGCGTGTCTGAGCAGCATCATGTGGAAAGAGGGAAGAGATACGACAGGACCATGCCAGCTACCTTCTGTTAACGTCCTGGTGGCCAAGACAAACCTTGTTTGCACCTTGGTTACTGCTGTTAGATTAGGGGTTCCAAAGACCACCTGCTCACTCAGACCTACTGTGCCATCAAGAATGGCAAAATATTCCACCCAGATATTCACTTTCTTTATTTCACAGTATGGTGATTCTAAGTGCAACCAAATATGCATGGTTTTAGAGAGGTCCAGAAAGTCCACTATGCATGTGTATCTCCAATAAAAATGTGTTCTTAGCCAGTTTCGTATTGCAACAGTTCTCTAATTTCTGCTGCCTTTAGGGGATTTCTGGTGACATTGGCATCAAGTACAGTAGAAAGACTAGTGAGTGATTTGTCCTCTAGGCCAATCCTCCTTATTTAGTTTTTCATAAGGACAAAGTCATACTCTATGAGGATATGGCTTTTCTACCCAGAGTCATCTCATCCTTCCATCTATGTAACTCAGGCCTGAATATTACCTGCTTTCTACAACAATCCTTATAGAACTTTCTATGTGCACCCTGGATATACTTTGAACTTTAGCCTCCTGTGTATTCAGAACAAAGCTCTGATGGCATAGCCAGAAGCTCTTAGTGCATTATGGCAGGTGTTAAGAAATAATTTCCTGTTTCAGCCCAACAGCTCTCCAGGGGAATAGTAACTGCAAACTCTGTTACAAGCTACCTAACGTCCTATTAACTCTTCTATCCATGACCCTTCTGTCTCTTCCACAACTATTTCAGTGGCCTTTTTGAGAGGATTTCTATTGCAGGAAATTTGTACAGAAGTTATGTGCACCTAATTGCTTACATTTGTATGACGCTATAGATTGGATGTCAGATCCCAACAGGGTGCAGATTTTGAATAAGCTGTATTATAGTCACTGCTACAGTGACGTCTACCCCTCCTCCATTAGGTGGGCTTGCTCTTCTCCCATTGATGTGGGTTTGTAAAGACCACAAGAAAAACAAGTTCTTGAGTAGTCATCTGTGAATTCTCTTGACTCTCCAGCTTCCCATCTATGATGTCCCAGGCATGCTGTCATTCACCGTACATTTAGAACTGAGATATTTTTGAACAAATAGGTTGAGATAGTTAAAATAACAAAAATAAATACAAGAAATAGATATGCACAATAGAGTGGGCATGGTTTTAAAAAAATGCATCAGCTCAGATTCGGACAGTTCTAGAATATTCTATGTAGGAACAGGAAAATCCATTATTGTGAGATCACAGATGACCACTCAAAAAACCGCAGTTACAGGTAAGCAATCAATAGTTTCTTGATCATAATGAGAACCTTCGGGCCTCCAAAAGTATTTTGGGCTGTAATTCCCATAATCCCTTATCATTAGCCTCTGGGTTGCAGCTTCTGCAAGCTAAAATCAAAATGATCAGGACACCTGGACATCTACCTCTGTTCTAAACTTGGACTTGTTGTCTGAAATCCTATTGCACAGCTAGCAAAATCTATGCGCTAGCAAAATTTGTGTCAAGGAGGAAAGCATGTCCAGGAAGTGGTTCCGCAGATGTCTTTCAGAACTAGTTGTGCTGTGAACTGCTCAGTCAGTTGTACAATCAGGCACAGAATGCTGATTGCCTGGCTGCAATTCTTGCAAAGTTCTGCAGGCATAACCTCATTCTGTGCCAGTGTAGCTATGTAAGAAAATTTTGGCCACTGATTCATCATTGTTTGTCCCACGATCCTGGATCTTTCAATACAGAACCAATCTCGCAATAAAGTGTCCAGAACCCTATTGTTTATGTATGGCAGCATAAGTGCAGTGGCATAAACCACAGTAGCAAATTGCTGCTAGTTAAGAAGTTACCATCCAGCAAGTTGTGCGCATTTCTCCAGCAGACATCAGCAATAGCATTTTGGCCATTATATTTCATATATTTCATGGACAGATTAACTAAAACTCCCCCCATTAAACACTAATCACAGTAAATGGGTAGAAAGTAAGATATTTCACATGTGTATTTCATTTTCCCTCTTATAGGTGCCTCAAATGTTCTGAACAGTGCGCAATAAGAAATCTCAGTCTACCATGTCTTCTCTTCCCACAGGAACATATTTACAAGCTGATGAAGAGTGACAGCTATGCACGTTTTCTCCGGTCTAATGCTTACCAAGACTTGTTGATGGCAAAGAAGAAGGTATCTATTGCGAAGGACATGCTTGCATCTCTGAGCACTTCTTGACTCCTGCCTGCTGCTTGCTGCTGTTTGAACATGGAAACTGAATTATTTGGGGGATCTGGGGGATTGCTGCATTTCCTTTTCCTCCAAAGGAGAGCGAAAACAGCTTTCTTCTTCCTTGAAGCTCCATGTGTGGCATCCCTAGAAAGAAAATGCATCAGTAATCAAGGGTTGAGTTAGCCCCCTGAAAGGGTCATGAGATATGGAAACTCTCTTATACCAAGTCACACCATTTGTCCACAATGCCCAAGGATTGTCTGTTCTAGGTGACACTGTCCAGGTGCATTGCACCAATTTCCATCATTTCCCACCCAACACTGCCAATGTCAAGAGGGCTGGAGTTGTAGGAACAGTGTGCCTAATCTGCTTGGGCTGCTGGTAGCTCTCCTGGGGTCTCTAACCAAGGACTTCCCAGCTCTGCCATCCAAGATAGTGGGGACTGAACAGGAGACTTCTGCCATGCAGAGCACTTGCTGTCCCACTGAGCTACGGCTCCATAGTGGCCTTTCACATCCAACATGGGCCTTCAGTGTTCCAGTCTGCCCTTTGCTGGGGCAAAGATCATACTTAGCCTTCTAAAATAAAGTTATGAACCATGAACATGGCAATCGGAAAATAGTGCAAAATCCTCTTCTGTCCAGATGTCATCTTTCTGGATTTTCTTGGAATGCCATACCTGGAGTTTTCTTCCTGCTCTCCCATCAGCTCCCCTTCACCCCTTCTACCTGCACTTTACTATATGTTGATATATATTTATATATATTTTCCCTCTTCTTTTAATCCAGCACTACTTACAACTCAGGCTGATTGTTCCTCAAAACTGGCTCACCTTTCCATTCATTTTCTCCTTTGGATACCAGCATGCCCATTATCAGCAGTATGTTTCTGTCTATTGTTAACTGGTGAATGTAACAAAGGGCTTGTTGTGTGGGTTATCAGATCCTCACAAGGCTTGCTGTTCCCAGCTGAGGGACTTTCCTCTCCATTCTTGGCTGTGCTGAAATGACTTTCAGAAGGTCCTCTGGCCATAGCCATATTTGCACATGTTGGAAAGAGAGTTTCCCAATTTTCCTACACACCTTTGATGCTCAAGATGCTTGATAATTTTCCCCTAACTTGTTGCCACTTCCTGCAATATTCTGTCCTGCTGGGGCACAGTTCACCCAATTCAAGTCAGCCTGATCAAACCTTGATTGCAAGTCCATATTCCCTAAATAGTCAATACCTGACTAATCAACAATTGTCCCAGAATACAGATATTTCATTTTCCTGAGTGCAACGTCTGCTATCCCACAGTCAACAGGGCTAAGCTGGCTATGGGATTTGGGGAGCTTTAGTGCAAAGTAACGTTTCTGAGTTCTACATTGTACTCTAGTGTAGTGCTTCGTTGTACACGCAGGAGCTATCAAGGGCTTCTTGAGCAAAATATTTGCACCCACTTTAGAGTCAGGGTTACCTCTCAGACACTTCAGAGAAGCACCTGTAGACCTATCCCCTGAGATGCTAGTTCAAGGGAGAACACTTGTCTGTACATTGCAGGTGACTCCTAAGAAGGGATCCATGGAATCAGTTGAGTTGTTTGAACAGTTCTGTGAAATCCATAGCAACCTTCAGCATTCATTCAGCACCAGAGAAATATATTAGTCCCCAGAGTATCTTTTATGTGCCTGTTGCCATCCTGAATGCTATGTAAAGAAAAGGGACCAATGAGATGTCCTGTTACAACAGAAATCGATGTTATGGTTCTTGTAGTGGTGTACATAGCAGTAAGTCTGCCAGGAATGGGAAACTGCACGTGATGTGATGGTCATTGAGTTGGTTTTGCTATGTGTTATTTTGTTGTTGTGCTGGAAGCAAGCTCCTAGTAGATTCTCACACAAACCTAGTGAGTCTCCATTTGGACAGCCTTGCTTTCCTTCAGACTCTGCTATGAATGCAAGTTCTCTCAGCAACATTTAGCTGTCTTATCGTAGCTATCATCTGATGATGGAAAGTATGATATTTTATTCATTACTGAGATCTAGTGGTGACAGAAACGTACAGTATTTTGTCCCTATGCAAAAGATGGGAGCATGGCTTTCTTCCATTTGAAACTGCTGTGCCAGGATTAACAGTGTCAGTAACCACTTTCCTGACTCCTGTGGATGTATCTCAAAATATATACATAGAGAGAGAAAGCACCACATTGTATTACTTGTGGTTGGTTGATTTGCTTGTTTGTTTATTAAGAAAGGAGAAAGATTCATGGAACTGGAGAAGGCACAAGGGACATGTTACTACTTTTGCCTTGATTTCAAATTTGAAAAAGAAGCACATGGAGTACAAAGTTGGGTTGTGCGTTCTGGAAAGACAAAAGGCTAGCACCACCCCTGAAAGAGACCGTGGGTTTTATTGTTGTTGTTTTGTGATTATTTCCAATAGAGAGATTCTGTAACCAGATAATTTCAGCTTCTGGAAAGAGAGAGTCCCAAAGACTCTATTGGGTTTCTGTTGGGTTTCCTCTATGGGGTTACAACCATTTGATGTGTAAAGTGTTACCCTTCCTTCTTTAGCCTCACCCCCGCTGATGTTCTGCAAGACCTGTTCTTCTCCCCCACTCTCCTGTCATTGCCCTCCCCACCACCACAATTCCTGAAACCCCGTTCTTCCCCTTGCTGCCATGTCACTATCTTTCCCATTGCCACCATTCTGCAAGAGCCAGTCTTCCACCCTACTTTCTCTCTGACTCTGCCACACACTCTCCCTGAAGCCCTGGTCTTCCCTAAGTTCTCCTTGTAATTGGCGCCCATGCTGCTCCCATTCTGAAAACCCTGTTCTTTCCCCCCACAGCTGCTATTCTTCAAGCCCTGGTCTTTGCTTCGCTGAGCTTTTGTCAGAACCCCAAATGGGAACCTCAGAATTAAATAACCCAATAGTGTTCTAGAGCAGTGGTCCCCAACCTTGGGCCTCCAGATGTTCTTGGACTATAACTCCCAGAAGCCTTCACCACCACCTCTGCTGGCCAGGATTTCTGGGAGTTGAAGTCCAAGAACATCTGGAGGCCCAAGGTTGGGGACCACTGTTCTAGAGGATCAACCCTGAAAGTTCCCAAAACAAACAAATTCTAAATGTTTCCCTGCTCACATCCTTAATGCCAAGTGCTCTGTAAAATACCCTAAATGTTCACTTCAGAACATACACAGATGCATACATTTACTTGCCCTCAACAGCAAAGTACCCTGAAGGGTGCTATCAGGAGACACTTGTGCAACTTGCCCTACAACAGCTAGATATGGGAGCATGGCCCCATTCCTGGGCCCTAGTTAGAAGAAAGATGAATGGATGCAGCACCAAGAGGTGGTATAAACTGAGCCATCTCATTGTTATGAGGGCATTGCCTGCTCTGTCAGTGTTCGTACACCCAATTAGGAAAACCACGTGTGTATTTCTCCATGTCTCAGCCTAGGAATGACATGTGCCTCTTCATTTTATTGTAGGAAAAAGGTATCCCTGCACTATCAAAACTTTTGGAAGCAAATAACTGCATCAATGATGCCTCTTTTTAAACTCTATGTTAACGCAGCATGACTTCATTGCCCCAATATAGCAATCAAGCCACCATCGACCATACTTTTTTTTTCTCTCCTGCCTACACTTGGCCTATATTAGTCTCAGCTAAGTTTGCTCTATTGGGTTTTGTGTTTACCCCATGGCAAGATTTTATTTCTGTTATAAGTTCAATTTTAGGACAATGTAGGCAGTTTCACATCTGCACTTAGTAAAACGAATCACCATATTTCAGAAGCCTTTGCTTCCAAGATGGAATTTTGCCTGTAAAGCAGGGACACACCGTAGCAGTAGATCTTGCACCCAAAGAGACTTTCCTCTTTGGTGATTGGTTAGGAGGGGACAGGTGATAGAGCACTTTCTTAATCAAAGCATTGTAACTTTCAGTAGCAATTCAGAATGGTTTGTTGCAGCTACAGGTTGGTTTGTTCATGTCTGGCAACTGAAACCTGCTCTTTGCATGTCTGAGAAATACATAAGCCAACTCTGTATATTGTATGTGTTGTCTTCAGCATCTATAGCCATTAACGAGTTGTGCTGTTTTCATGTTGTAGCAAACAGAATTTTTTTGTTTGTAATTATTCTGTCTCCCTTAAGAGACACATTATTTTCTAGAATGTACAAAACTGTTCCCAAAACATTTGCTTTGTGTCAAAACCAGCCAAGTGACTTTATTAACTTTGGTTAATAAAGATACAACCACCAACAATTCTTAACTGTGCAGAATAGCTTAGACCAGAACACAGCTGTTTATCAGTGCACCCATAGCATTCTTTGATCTCCAACAATATATTTAACATACCCTAAGTTACATCCATCCATTCTGGAAGTACGTCCTACAGCATTACAGTAAGTATGTGTGAGGTCACAGTCTCAGTATAAATATAGTGTATTTCGGGTTTTTAGATAGTTTCATGTACATCAGCTCAATAATCCTTAGAAGAGGATTACTGAAAGACAGAACCAGCATTTTTTATTCCAGTATGAATGGAAGTGAAAATGAAGGGAGGTAAGGTAAAGAAAAAAGTTGTTTGCCTGAGACAGCCTGACACTCGCATAATTCACGTGAAATTTGGTCTGGGAATGTCAGAGCTGAGTTGCTTCCTTAAATAACTTAACGTGGCATGCCCTTTGAACTAATTTGCTGTCCTATTTTCAATAGCAGACAAACATATATTCAGTAGCCTTGATCCAGCACTTCTTGTCTAAGATAATTTTCAGTATCTCCAGTGGCCTCAGAGAAGAATGATATCTTCTTTGAATTGACTGATATACATAACTTAAGATTCAGTACAACATGGATATACAGTGGATCATCTACTTACGAACTTAATCCGTCCCAGACAATGTTCGTTAGTTGAAACATTCGTATGTAGAAGCTCTATTTCCCATAGGAATGCATTGAAAACCGATTAATCCATTCCGGCTGAAGGAAAAAAAAAACCTCCCAAAAAATAAATAAAACACTGCAAGCCTGTGGTGCTGCAAAAAAACAAAACAAATCCAAAAATAAACAGAAATATAACTCCACAAACCCAATCCCACCCTGCAAAAGACAAAAATAAGTTTAAAAATCAAAAAGCAGCCGTGACCACCGCTGCCAGGAGGCCTCCCGGGCTCCAGCCATCACTGCTGGGCCAGAGCTTCTCTGCCACCACCACAGGCTTTCCTGGGGTTCGCCGCAAGCGCCGCCTTTCTCCCCTGGTCTACCCCGAAAAAGCCTGCATCGCGGTGTAGAAACTCTGGCCTGGCAGTGGATGACAGCAGAGAAAGGCGGCACCCCAGGAAAGCCTCCCATGGCAGCGGAGAAGCCGCGCAGTGGGGGAGAAAGGCGGTGCTTGCGGCGAACCCCAGGAAAGCTGGCGGCAACGATGCTGGAAGCCCAGGAGGCTGAGCCTCCCTTTTCCTAACCGTTGGGGTGAAAGAGTTACAAAGAAGCAGCCTCTTCACCACCAATGGTTAGCAAATTTAAATTTCCCGCCCTTTTCCCCTGCCTTTTTTGGTTCATATGTTGAAGCTCTGTTCGCAAGTAGAAGCAACATTTTGCGAATAAAGCTGTTTGTAAGTTGAATTGTTCGTAGGTAGGGACGTTCGTAAGTAGAGGTTCCACTTGTACATTATATTAGGCCAATGAAACAATGCACATGGAGGTGAGCATTCAAATCTTCCTTAAATTGCCTGGGCGGGAACCTGCCTGTACATGCACGATTTTCTGAATTGGAGTTTTGCAACATGCCACAACAGGTCATACAAACTCTTTGAGCACCCACAGTAGCACAGCTATATTTGAGGAAAACCCACCTGCCTTGGTCCTCTACAGATTGGAGATGGTGAGAGTTGTGATACAGCTCCTCTTTAAGATACCTGTTGGCGAAAGGCTGCCAGATAGGAGTATCATTTGCCCTCTTCTACTCCATTTGCTCAAGGGCTGTAATAGAAATCAGAACAGATATTTAAGTCACATTGATTAACTATCAGTTCTTACATTGTTATAATCTGGTTTGTGCTTGAAAGGAGGAAATCAGAGGATTCAATAAAACAATGCAAAGTTCTTTACGTCATTGAATGAATCCTTAAATCCTTAAATGATATATATACAGCCCAGGTGAACTGAGTTGGGGCAGTGTCCATGACACTGTTTTGACAGATTTTCCTTCAGCCTTTATCATTTAATTTTGCCCAGTGGCACACTTGCCAGCAGAATTATCTTTTTGTTCATGTCTAACTGGATTAGTCTCATGCCAATTGAACTGAATCATGTTTCTCTATAGAATACTAGCATATCTATAGTACAGTGGTGCCTCAACTTACAAACGTCTTGAGTTGCAACCAACCTGAGTTACAAGCAGCTCCGGTCGCAACATTTTGCTTAGACTTGCAACCAGCGCCTCTGTTTCCCCATTGTTCCCTCCCTCCCTCCTTTCCTGCCCGTTTTTTAACCTTAGAGGTCATCTTAGGTTTTTAAAAAAAGATTAACCGCTTTTGCATTAGTCCCTATTTTTAGTTACTACTGGAATGGGGTTTTTGATTGTTTGTTTTAGACTCCAAATTCTCCCTCCTCCCCCCATTGTCTTCTCTCTCTCAATCCTCTCTTTTTTTGGTGCCTAAAAGCACAAACCTTTGTCTGAGGGATCTATGTACCCTAGTGATGACCTTCTTTCTTTCCTCTTTTGTTTCCCCATTTTTCTCTCCCTCCCTCCTTTCCTGCCCTTTTTTTAACCTTTAAAAATGGCCAGAACGGATTAATCGCCTTTCAATGTATTCCTATTGGAAATGGTGTTTTGAGTTACAACCATCATCCCGGAACTAATTAAGTTTGCAACTCAAGGCACCACTGTACTAGTAATTTTCTTATTGTCATAAAATTTTTCTATTTGCATGTCTAGCTTCTGAAAAAATAGAACAAAAACAGATGAAAAGTCCAAATTTATTTATATAACCTCATCTTGCCCAGACTTTATGCCAACAATTGTGGTGAGGCTGCAGTGCTATGCTTCGTATCTACCCTCAGAGTGAGCGCCACAAAACAACATGTGGCCTGCTTCTAAGTAAACAACGTTACATTGCCAAGTCTTTTTGAATTGACTGAAAAAAAGAACAAATAGCATGTTTTTTTTAGAGTTTGAGGAGCATCAGAAAGAAGGAATACAGTTTATTTTAAAGCCACCTTGACTTTGATTGCACCAATTAAAAAACCGAATAAAAATGCTAAAATAAATAAATAATCCAAAAAATACATTTTTGCCACTCAGATGCATTCATTCTATCTTATTCTTGTCAATATATCAAGCAAGATGCATATCCTGTACACACATTCCTAATTCTATGTATTTATTGCACTGCACCTGTTGTTTTCAAATTTCTAACAAACAAGAAACACTAACCACAGTGGCTTATCTGTTGAGGAACAGATCTGGGGATTTATTATGGAATCCTCTGCCCAAGATTCCCCAGATGTGCTTTAGTACCTGTTCTCCATTCATACAAGACCCAATTCAACACTATTGGGCTTCATTCTCTGCACTCTATCCATTGCAGAAGGACGAAGAAAGTGTAGTGTGAATTTATCTACCATTTTTGATCTTCTTGTTTAGAAACTCCTAAGTGTTTCCATGGAACACTGGTAACCAAAGATTTGACCTTTGGCTCTTTTAGTGTAGTGTTCCTCGGCAATCAGATGAGTTCCTGGGATTTCTTACTTTTGTCCTAGCTGGGTGGGGTTCCTAGGAGTTGCTGACGAAAACATCTAGAGGGCCAGGGTAAAGAACCACTGCCCCAGAGAGTAATTTGAAGACTATTGCAGTACAACCATAACCATATCACATATCACTTGTCCACATCAGTATAATAAAATTTAGTTTGTCAGTCTCCTGTAGGATGTAGTACTACAGATCCTCCTTGTGAACTACGTAACTTTGAACTACTACTACAAAGCAATATTTTAAGCCAAGAATATGATATACTTCCCAATGGGGACATCACAAAAGGTTCTCTCTCTTTGCTGTTGCAAACAACCGCTGCCATATGCTTAAAATGTTTCATCTTTCCCTTATTTTCTTTTGCCAATGGTTTCAAAGCCAATTTAAGCTGAAGGGTCTTTTTTGTTTTTGTTTTTAGCATTTTTTCCCCATCCTAACTTTTTTTTCCCCTTCTAAAGCCCGTGAATGAGCAAGGTCGTAGAACTTCTCTAGAAAAGTTCACACACAGTGTGGTAAGTCCATTTGCTTTTGGTTCTGTTTCTTTTTCTCCTCCTCCTTCTCTTAGCAATTTCTTTCATTTCAGAAATGATTTTATTTAACAACTGTAGTCTGTTTAAATAATTGCTGTACAATAAAAATGTGGGAATTCATTATACTCTCTCTTTTTAACAAACTCTATGGTCTTGCTTCTGTCCGTCATGGGTGCCTTGATCTACCCTATCTAGAAGGCTTCTTACAGGGATTAGAAAGCCCTCTGGTGTCCCTCACTTGTCCCCTGGCACTGTGCGTGCCAAGATGCATTGATGTTGCAGGCCAAAAGTTTGGAAACTTTGCTTCCTTTTTTGTGAGTCTCCCAATCCCCTTATGTTGTTTGGGAGATTCTGGCGGTAACTTTTCCATGCTCTGCCCGGGCAATGTAGAGGGTGAGAAGACTTTGGGCATCTCCCACATCTCTGTCTGGTTCTTCTCTTCAGTTGAGTAAGAAAGGTCAGAATTTGTGTTCTTTGGTTATGCTACCATGAACACACCAATCGTATTTGATTTCCAAAGCTAAGCAGATCAGTTCTGCTGAGAACTGGGATGGAAGATCACCAAGCAATACCACGGATTACCAAATTGGTCCTAGGAAGGAATGCTCTCTGAAACTGGAGAGCCGCCACTAGTGATTGCCGACAGCATTGAGCTGGAAGGACTAGTGGTCTGATTCAGTGTACAGAATCATCCAGTGTTCCCGTGAATAGCGGAAGGCAGAATGAGCAGTGAGGTGCACGTTGTACTCAAGCAGAACCTCTTATGTAACAGTCTGGCATGATGCCTCCAAACAGACTTGTGTGCATTGCCCCACAAGAAAAGAAGAAAAGGTGCTCTTCTGTGTCCATTGAACAATATTCTACTTGAGGATACTGTTCTTGAGCACCATGGCAAAAGGAAGCAATTTTGAATATAGATGTATCTTCTTGAGGCTTCCCACACCCCTTCATTGATGGCTCCCTCTGCATATCAAGATTGAGCAGCATGGATGTATCAGCTAACATAACTGGAATATTAATTTTGTTGCATGGTTTATGGTTGCATAAGTTGCACTGATTCCTTGCTTTCTAATTCCCACAGTGTGTGCTTTTTGTCTATGTGCCATCAAGTTGCATGTGACTTAAAGTGACAGTATTAAAGTGACACACACACGTACACACATACACAGAGAGTGTGAGTTTTTGTGACCAAGTGGGGAGTTGAAGCCAGGTCTCAAATCATTGTCAGAGTAATTTTCATTTATTAAGGAACACAGGCAGAATTTGAACTCTGTGCCCAAAATGTTGCATTGCTCTTTTACCCAACACAGACCTGTGAGATAACTTAAAGTGATTGGAATCTAAACAGTGGAAAATAAGTTGTGAGTGAACTGTGGACAATCCTGATCCAATAACCATGAGTCCAAGATCATTTAATCAATATATTCTCACACAATTGCTGTCCATCCCTCATGCAATTTGTTTTTAAAAACGGAAATAATGTAATTATAAAAAAAAACCTAAGCACTGTTGAAAATGCTTCACATACATTTAATTGGCCTTTTCAACCTGACTGTAGAATAGAATGCAGTACTGTTAATGGTGGTAGTAGAATTCATCCTGCGAAGGTCCCAAAGCAATAAATGGTCAGAAAAGGTTAAAATATTCCTTTAAAACAACGTTATGCATTTTAAAAATCCAGTGTGAAAAGTCAACATTATTTAAAAACAGATTAGTAACTCCAAAAGCCAGCTTTGAAACCACTTTTGCTGCTCACCCACATTTGAAATAATCACCTTGGCTGCCCACGGAAAGCCCATCATCAGTAGAGAAGGCATGACTTCCCTTGGGATGGAGTTCACCCATCTACTGTAGTTGTTGCTGCTGATATAAGGAAAACTCTATCTTATGCACTGATGTCCCATGACCTTTCATAAGAGCATAAGATAGGTCATGCTGAGTTAGACTGGAAAGCCATCATTTCCAGAAGCTTGTATATCTACGAGAAGTCTGCAAAAATAACCTTTTCTCACTGATGTTCCCCAAGAACTGTTATTCCATAACTGCATTTTGCCTCTGATCCTGCAAAAAGGCCTATCACCTCAACAGGCAAACCAAGGGACCCATCTGATATGGCAGATGTGCAGTCAGTCACTTACCCTCCTGCCTGGATGACCTGCACTCTGAAGAACTTCACCTTCCAACTGTAACAAATATGGCAGCTGTTAAATTAATAATCTGGCTGTCCAGAACTGGCCAGTCCCCGTATTCCTTGTTCTGAGTGCTTCTCTGAGAAAAGAGTTATGGGGGGTGGCCTCCAAGGGCTTTCCTTGTCCTCTCAGGGCACCATGCCCACTGCACCTGATTCTGGGGAACGATGCCTGAGAGTCAAATCACACATTAAGTGAAACATGGCCTTCTCCAGGCACTTCATTCCTTCAGAGCACAATCACCCTTATAGCCGAAGCCAACGTTTGCCACCAGTTGGCTGGCCCCAATAAGAAAAGCCAGCTAATTTGCAAAGCGTGGAGTGGAGCAAACGTACGCTAGGCCAAAACAAGACAAAGCTTTTAGCACTTCAAAGTGCTCTGCTTCTAATGATGCCCTACCTGTATCATCTAATTTGAGCCTCAGAACCAGACATGTGAGCTTGCTCTCCACAGAGTCTCTAGACTGAAATAAAGGCAGGGGAGCAGTGAGCATGTGGAGAATGGCAGGATCTTGGGCCGAAGGAGAGCTTGCACCATTGCTGTCCTGAAGGTAAATATAGCCATCAAGCATTGCTGTCACATGGCTGTTGATAGACTCTTAAAAGCAATCTAGATTTGTGGTTTTTACCACAACTTGTGGTAATAAAGTCTGTAGTTGAACCATGTAAGTAAGAACACATTTGCCCCGCTTTGCTATTGAAGCAATCAATCTTTCCAAATTAGCTGCTTGGGGAAAGATCACTGGCAGAGATAAGTCTTGGAATCCAGCTGAGAGCTGCTTTAATTCATTTAGTTCATTTGTATGAACTCACCTGAACAAGCACACATGGACTTTGATCTCAGGTATGTGTACCTGAGTACAAAAATGAAAGTGAAAATTGGAATCAGGTATCTCCTGCTTGAACTGACAATTGCACTGCCTAAATGTGTTACTCGGGGCTGAGAAGCCCAAGCCACATTATGGATCAACAAACGGACATCTGTTTTCACTTTAAACTAAACATATTGTTTCCCAGGTCACCAATTCTCTGAAGAGTAGAAAATTCCAGGGGCAGCTGCTCCAGGATCAGTTTGTCTGGAAGGAGAGAATGCTGGAGATTTATGGGCTAATTTTTAATTTTGTTTTTTGGTTTTGCAATATTAGTTAATTTATAAATCAGAAGGAAACAAACATCGAGATGGACAATGCAAATCTTTCAAAGAGCATCAGTTCTTCCTAAAACAAATAGGAGATTGTTGAACATCACTAGAAGTGGAAAAAAGAAAGAAAAGCACAGGAGTGTCAGTTTCCACTGTCTGTACCCCAGTATTATCTCAAGCCAGTAAGATATTTCATAGCTTACAGCCAGTCATCAAAAGTTTTGAAGAAACATCTTGTAATCATTAGCGTTCATAGAGGAAATATCTTTAGCTATTAGCTAAATTAAGGATAAAGAAAAGATCATTTCCCCACATCCTAACTATTAAAATTACAGTGCCCCAAATAAGCTTTCTGTGCAATATTCCTCTTGAAATTAGCACATTTGATGGGACTGAAGAAATTCGCTGGAGAGGAAAATATTTGTAGCATGCTTCAGGACATATTAGTAGCATATTGTTCCCTTAGCTCCTGCTTTCTTCTTCCTTACTCTCACCATGTTCAGCCTCATTTGTTGACCTGCATTGTTGTTGAATGTATTGGTTATGGACATGCTTGTGATTCATATATCAAAGACATCATCAGTGATGAGAAGGGATCTTCAGACCACGTGGGTGTCTGCAGCCGGGCAGATTGTATGATGGGTTGTGTGAATGAAGGTGAAGACAGTGAGGGCAAAGAGAAAATGGCACTGAAAAGAACAAGACCAAAACAATCTACCAAAATCTAAGAACCACTGAATATATTTGGCAATAAGCTATACGAATCAGGTGAGTCCTAGTGGTAGTATAATAAACCCATATGCAAAATTGTAAAATTGTTTTTTCACACAGGGGGTGAGTCTTCCCTCCTGCTCTTGTTCCTCTTCTAATTCCTTTTTTTTCCCCAGTCATTTCCCCTTTTTTTCTTCTACACATGGCAGATCTGCTTCTTATGTCTAGGTCCACTGTTCCATTTAAACCAGTTCTATCTTCTTCTTGTGCCATGTTGCCTGTGAGCTACAGTTTGGAAGGGAACATCAGTGCAGGAGTTAAAATCTTGCAATTCCGGAATTGTTTTTCCTTGTTTGTACTTTATTTGGCTGCCATTCCTTTTAAATCAACAGTCTCCATGGCTGCACTGTAAGGGGGGAAATGTCATTAAAAATATTCACAGAGCACTATGAATCTCAGTCCACCTTTTATTCACTATAGTTTCTGTTTATGCTGATGGGATCAGGAAACTTAGGACAGTGAGGTCTGTAGTCAACATTTGTTTTATAGCATATGGCACGTGAGAGCTTCTAACATTTTTTTAAGTAGGCCCATTAAAAAAAACCCAGATAAAACTTTGTTTACAATGGAAGAAGTGTAATTTTAGGACATATACAAGAAATGATCCTGTATCAGGGCCCATCAGTTTATTCCATTGCACCACAAACTATGAAACAGTTCGAGTCCTCCATGGCCATGGAAACCCACTGGGAAGGAGTGGTCCATAATAATGGATAGAACATCACTATCTGACATACTTTGTAAAGCCTATTAGGGGCATGGTTAAGGCAGTAACAAAAGGGACGTGGTGGCACTGCGGGCTAAACCGCAGAAGCCTGTGCTGCAGGGTCAGAAGACCAAGCAGTCGTAAGATCGAATCCACGCGACGGAGTGAGCGCCTGTCACTTGTCCCAGCTCCCACCAACCTAGCGGTTCGAAAGCATGCAAATGCAAATAGATAAATAGGGACCACCTCGGTGGGAAGGTAACAGCGTTCCGTGTCTAAGTCGCACTGGCCATGTGACCATGGAAGATTGTCTTCAGACAAAAAACGCTGGCTCTATGGCCTGGAAACAGGGATGAGCACCGCCCCCTAGAGTCGAACACGACTGGACAAAAATTGTCAAGGGGAACCTTTACCTTTTACCTAAGGCAGTGACGACTTGACAGCACATAACAAGAACAGTAAGTAGACAAGATAGTAAGATATTAGATTCATGTGGTTACAATCTTGTGCAGCAGGAAAATTGAACCCTGCCTGTTACCTCAACTCCCTGCCATCCACAAGCTACATAAGAATGCTTGGGAGGCTCCTTATCAATAGTGGTGACTTTGCTTGTATCAGAGAAATTCAGGGTTTCTGGTCAAACCCTACTTGTCTCTAAGAGTGCATCTCTCGTAGCCATTTTTTTTCCTTTCCAGACAGACAGGTTCTGAACTGAACCAATACTTTCCATGTGAGTGATAATTCCACATATGAAATTCTTGGTGGGGTATGTGAGCCATCTAGCTTGCCAACCATTATTTTTCTGGGATGCCTAAATCCTTTTTGTGGATGTCAGGCCCTCAAGAAAATACATGTCCAAATTCATGTCATAGACAGAACTGTGTGAGGTTGTTTGCTTTCTTTCTCCTTCCATGTCTGCTGAAGGGGCTGATATATTTTCCAGCCAAAACAAATATCCCAAAAAAAGAGCTTTTGTCTTTGTAAAGAGCCATGACCAATGCCTCAGTCTTATGTGGCCTGAAGTATATTTTGATCTTGATAACAATTCCTTGTGTACAAACTCTTCCCACTACTTTCTAGGAAAGACTTTGAATTTTTGTTGCTGATGTTGTCACTGTCTCTTTACTATGAAACCTTTAAGTGCACCATGCCTAACTGAGAGCATTCATTGGATTTTGCTGAGTGCAAAACAGGCAATAGCTGTTGCCATCTTCAGTTCCCCTATTTTGTGAAGAAGAATATATTACAAGTTCTGAGTAGCTAATTTTAGAGAGGTGTGAACTGAACTGAGGGCAAGCAAACAGCTGTGGACATTTTTAGAGAAGAGCCACTGTGAAAGAGTTTTAAGAGAAAACTTGGGTCATAATGTGATGTGCATTGCCATGTGTATGTTGTGTGACAAGGAAGGTATGAGAAGAGGCAGTACTTTGTCTCATGTAATAATGGTTTTATGCACTGTGGCCCAAAGGCCAGACGTTAGTACTTGTGATATCCAGCATCTTGCATCCTAGTTCACTTACAATCATCATTTATATGTCTGGCTGGGGGGAAAAATCAGAACTATTTCAAAGGTTTTTCAAGATCATGAGATGCTTTGTTTTCTGTGTTGGAGAAAGTAACACACATATACAGAACTTACGTAAGCTGTTCTGTGATGCAGTGGTTAAACTGCAGTAGTGCGGACAAGCCTCTTGATTCTGACAGGTGCAGGTAGCTGGTTCAAGGTTGACTCAGCCTTCCATTCTTCCATGGTCAGTAAAATGGATACCCAGCACTATGGGATAGTACACAGTGGTGCCCCGCATAGTGACGTTAATCTGTTCCGGATTAATCATTGCTATCCGGAAACATCGCAATGCGGGGGGGGGGAACCTCATAGAAATGCATTAAACTTTGTTTAATGCATTCCTATGGGGCGAAAACTCACCGTTATGCGAAGATCCACCATAGCGCCATCATTTTCGCTGCCTTGGTAAGCAAGGAAATCGCGCAAAAATGGTTGCGGTGGCCATTTTGGGAACCCGGTGGCCATTTTGGAACCGCCGATCAGCTGTTCCACAAACATTGCAATGTGAAGATCGGTAAGTGAAATGCTTACCGATCATCGCAATGCGATATTCAGGCTATTAAAACATCACAATGTGATTGCATTAGCAATCCCAAAAAATAGATCACTATGCAGATTCGTCGTTAAACGGTGCGCTTGTTATGTGAGGCACCACTGTATGAGTCAAAACAACAACAAACAAGAACCCTTTGAAGTTAGCAGATAAACAGAGATATTATGTCCAGGTTGTTGGGGATGTTTTTCTCCAGTAAGGAGGTATGCACAGTATGGAGCCCCATATAAACAAAACAAAACTAATTAAGTGGTTTTGACTATGCTAGAATTGCTCATGTATACTATTTTCAAAAAGCAAATTTCAACTGCAGGAAAAGTCAGGTGTTATTGAAAATAAAAAGACTGATTAGCCAATGGGTTGTTTCCAGATTCTAGCACCGTGTAACATCCCCCTAGCCAGTGAACTATTATAAGCATGTGTACATCCGCACTGTGATGCTACAGTTAGATAAATATGCTTAACTTCTACTGAAATACCATTCAAAACATGCTTTGTTTTGTTGCTCGATTTTTTAAAAAAGTTCTTTAAGGGTTCATTTTAATGTTACTGTCCATTACTTGTTATATGTATACTAATTTAAATTTGTTTTTAATCTCTTTCTATGTGTATTTATTTGTGTGCATTTTATGTTCTCTTGACATGACTTTTCAATCAATCAATCTTTATTGTACGGTCATTTATTGCTGCTTTTTCTTTATACCCTTTATTGATCATTTAATTTTGCTTCTTAATTTATGTTACCCTTCTAAATGACTGCAGCATGTATCTTTTTCTTTTCCTGACAAATTCTAATAAAAGGCTGTGTTTTTTAAAATGATATGGACCACATGTTCTATAGCTAAATCATACATTAAAAACATGTGGCACGTTTGTAGCGTTTGATGTCAAAAATTTTCTGGTTCAATAAACATGAGAGCCCTACTTTGTTTGGAATTTTTTTAAATGCAGATTCTGAGAGGCCCAACTTATCATATAATAGGAACTGAAGGATACCATAGGTATTTGCCCCCAGAAATACAGCCTCTTTGATACGTCTGTGTTGTATCATCCTGGCGGCATTTTATAGCCTTCCAAGATGTTGGGAGTTCTGATAATCAAAGTGATCAATATGGGTTGATCAAAGAGGAAGGAAGGAAGGAAGGAAGGAAGGAAGGAAGGAAGGAAGGAAGGAAGGAAGGAAGGAAGGAAGGAAGGAAGGAAGGAAGGAAGGAAGGAAGGAAGGAAGGAAGGAAGGAAGGAAGGAAGGAAGGAAGGAAGGAAGGAAGGAAGGAAGGAAGGAAGGAAGGAAGGAGTCATTTCAATAGTTAGACAGACAGATATTCTGTGACACTGAATGAACTACAGCAGTCACTGGGACATCTACAAGGTTAAGCAGAGACAGGATATATTTGTTGTTGTTTTGCATTAAAACTCACCAGTTCTGGTTGTCCAGCTTTGGGCAATCTGAAAAACATACATTTCCCATCTCTGGGATTAAGGATAGTCAAGCCCCTTACAGTCTCATTTTGTCATATGGAGAAAGAAGACAACCAAGTATTTGTGTAGAGGTTAGTAGTTAAGGCGAGAAGAGTGCCAACTGGCCCTCATTAAAATAGCAAATTAATACCGTATTTTTCCATGTATAAGACTATACTTTTGTCTAAACTCTTTAGACTAACAATTGAAGGTTGTCTTATAAGCTGATGAGAGAGAGAAAACAAGTGGAGGGGGAAGCAGGGATCAAAGTGATCCTGTTTTGCTTTGATCCCTTTCCCCCTACACTTGCTAAGCCCCACTTAGATTTCTTAATTTGGGGTTAGAAAAGTGGGGGGTGTCTTATACATAGGGGTGTCTTATACATGGAAAAATATGGTAAATAAATCTTATGTTCAGAGCCCTTCAGGATCCCATAGTCCTCATCCCTGCCACTTAATACTACCCCTAAGTTGAGTAAAAGATAACAGGCATGAATACAGCTGGTGATTGCTCATGGAGACAAAGATGGGTAAATACTCAACTGTCTTTGATGAAGGCAAAGACACAGAAAATTCTGGGACCACAGTGTCTCCAGCCCATCCTTTCACGTGGGACCACAAAGTTGGCTCTTTAGTGGAACAAGGCAAGTTTTTTCATTTAGTGGATAAAGGGCGTGTCTTCACTTTAGTTTGCCTTGTTTGTTCACTGCTGACCTACCTACCTGCCTGCCTGCCTGCCTGCCTGCCTGCCTGCCTGCCTGCCTGCCTGCCTGCCTGCCTGCCTGCCTGCCTGCCTGCCTGCCTGCCTGCCTGTCTGTCTGTCTGTCTGTCTGTCTGTCTATCTATCTATCTAATAATTTGATGTTTGGACTATAATTTCCAGATTCTCCCATGTTATTTATGAATTCTGACACTTTTCCAGAAGTGTATCTAAGTCCTGCATGTATATGTATGTGCATGGGGCAGGGGAGGGACCCTTTAGAGGAAAAAGCTTCAGTCTATTACTGTCTCACAGTCATGCCATGGATTCTGTCACACATGCCAAGGAATGCTGAGTAATATCAGTTCACACCTGTAGCTTCAACTTTTCTAAGACGCTCACCCTTTTCAAGTGTAAGGCCCAGAGGATACACCAATGTTCAAAGGAACTAAGCAGTGAGAACCAAAATGGAGGTGTCACTTATGAAGTTTGGTGGCTTTCAGAAATCAATTATCTTCTTGAGCAGTTTCCAAACCTAGTATCTTGCTTTTTAGAGATGGTCTGTAGCCATGGAATGGTTATTTGAACATTTTCCCTGTTTAACGCCTACAATCACATGGGTAAGCAATCTCACTTGTTGCCTGTCACTGCTTAAGTGGCTAAATCCAGTGTTACCCCCCTGCTGCAGCTATATTAATATTAACTGCCTTCCTCTACTGGAGTATTAGAGTAAATTATTGACTGATTTGATTTTTATACCGCCCATCTGACAGCCAAGGCCACAACAATATAAACAATATAAATTATCCAAGTATTAAGGGATTCAGTCTTTCTGTGTTGGTGCTTCAATGTTCAGTCAACTTGATTGGAGTGCTAAACATGCTATTAGGCCTCTGACTTTGGAAAATTAGTAATCCCTGAGGTTCGTATTTCCTAAAATTTCTCCTGGTTCATTCTAATGGACAGGTAGCCATAGGCAAAACAAGCAAAGGAAATCCATGAGGGGCAGCCCCATATTGTTTTAAGGTTAAGGAGATGGAGGGAAAACCCCTCAGAGAGTCAAAGGTCATTCTCCACCTCAATCTGAACTCAAGATTTGTGTGCAGGAAAGTATACAAGATGTGCACAAGATGGGGGAACATTGTATTCCCTCAAAGAAATAGGTTGGTGTAAACAAGAAGTCTAGAACATCTTTTTCCTCCAAGCGATTGTGCTTCTCTTTCATACATGTCCTCTGTATGCAGAGCAGGGTCCAATTGGCAAGCAAAGTGAATGACCATGAACAAGTGAAGAAAGAAAGGCTGGGGCTCAATCAGCTGGGGAAAGAAATTGGTAGCAATGTATATTGCATGCCTTTTGGAAACTGGTTCTTTGGGTACGCACCTTTTTTTTAGCTGTCATGCACCACTAGTTGTATAAACTAGAGTAAAAAGGTCAGTGTGTTTGAGAACTTCTTAAAGAAACACTTTGAGATAATACTGGAATCATTTTGTTCTGTGAGTGAGCAGGTAAGTACTTACCATGGAATTACAGGATACAAAAACAAACATTCTCTTATGGTTGTTGTGGGTTTTTCGGGCTCTTTGGCTGTGTTCTGAAGGTTGTTCTTCCTGACGTTTTGCCAGTCTCTGTGGCCAGTCCTCCGAAGATGCCGGCCACAGAGACTGGCAAAACATCAGGAAGAACAACCTTCAGAACACAGCCAAAGAGCCCAAAAAACCCACAACAACCATCAGATCCCGGCCGTGAAAGCCTTCAAGAAAACATTCTCTTATACCCACCGGTGTAACACAATTTGCATAAAACCTATTGGTGAATTTCTGCAAGTTAAGAAGCTAGAGTAGGCGTTATTACTCTAGCTGTTGCTGTTGTGCCTCGAGCTGTGAAATGCCGTACAAACTGTAACAGCAAATACATTGTGACAGCTTCGTGGCTTATAACAATTTGCTAGTAAGGTTTGCACCCAATGCATTATGCCAGTGTAATGCCACCTTAAACTCCCAGTGTGGTTTTGGATGCTAGATTTGCTAGAGTGTTTTGAAAGAGTGATGCAGCTTCATCAGTGAAACCAAGTAGTTCTGCTCTTAATCAATGTCTGTGGATGCTGATCTCAGTGACTTAGAGGAAAAGTAGATGCTACATGCATGGGGACTGGGGTGGGCAATAAAAGAAGATACTCCTATGATCAAGCTGACAAAAAGGGACTAGATGATCCTTCCATTAAGAGGCTTTGTAGCTGGTTGATGTCCCTTACCCAAAGAGTGTTAGCCAGTGGTTCCTCATCATCCTGAAGATATGAGGCTAGTGGAGTGCTACAGCATCCTTTCCTACATCTGGTGTTGTTCAATATTTTCATAAGCTATTTGTATGTTTTTAAGGGGGTGCTCATTAAATTTGCAGAATACACTAAAATGGGGGTGGATGGGGCTAGCCAGTATGAAGAATACAGAAAGATTTTAAGAGACTGGAGAAACAGGCCAAAATGAAGAAACTCACTTCCAACAGGGAAAAATGTAAAATTCTACATTTAGGCAGGAAAAAGTCAGATGCAGAAATCTAGGATGATAGTCAGTTGTCTTGACAGTATTGCATATAGGAAGTATCTAGGGTCCTAGTAGATCACAACAGAGCGATGTAGCAGTTAAAAAGGCTAACATGATATTCAGCTGCATCAATAAAAGTACAGTACAAGAAAAGTAACAATATCACTCCGTTTTGCAATTTTGAAGCCAGAATTTAAGAAGCATATTGTGTATCTATGAGGTTGACAAGAATGATCAAGGGTTTGGAAACCAAGTCCTGTGAGGAATGGTTGAAAAAGTAGGGCATGTTTAGTTTGGTGAAGAGAAGGCTGAGAAGGATATGATTGGTATTCTGAAATATTTGAAGGACTGTTTTGTGGGGAAGATGGAGTGAGCTTGTTCTCTATAACTCTAGAGGAAAGGATCTGAAATAACAGATTTAAATTACAGGAAATGAGGTTTAGGAATGACTTAACAGTGAGAGCTGTTGGACAATGGCATGGACTGGCTTATAAGATGAAAACATTCTCCAACGCTGGAAAGTTCAAACAGAAATTGGAGGACCACCTGTCAAAGATACTTTAAGCAGGCATTTCTAGCGATGGGCTAGACCCAGTGGTCCCTGTGGTCCATTCCAGCCCTCGTCTTCTGTGATTAACCTTGGATTTAGCCCATAGCTAGGAAATGTTTGCGGCACTCTGAATCTTTGGAGCATCCTTTATCCACATGTTAAGCTTAGTAACGGTGTCCCTGTGCCCCTATGCCATCATCATCACCCCATTCATTCTCCCGCTTTTCGTCTTTGGTCACTGCACCAGCTTCTACAAATCACTGCACAGCTTGGCCATTTTTAGCGAATAACAACGGGACGTATTTATATCCTTGGCTTCTCCTCCTCCTCCCTCCCCCTCCTTCCCTTTGTTTTTCCCTCCAGGGGAAGTCACTGGCAGGCAAGCGCCTCACAGGCTTGATGCAATCTTCTTGACAGCGTGGTCTCCGGCAAGCAGTTGCTGACATCTCCGAAGGACAGCTGCACTCGACCTCTTCCACCTCCACCTCCTCCTCCTCCTCCTCCTCCTTTGCGAAGGAAATATCATTTGGGGGCAAAATGGGTCGTTGTGTGTTATGTGGGTGTACGAATGCAAGAGCACGGAGACAAGGTCGGAAGCACAGGGTCAGAGAAGGGAAGGCGAGATGGAGGGTCTGGCCCTCTGGAGGTTCCTCTTTTCATAGTTTACATCAACACTTTTCTTACTTGTACAGCTTTGTAATGGCACTGAGTACTACGAAAAGAATACTCTGTTTCTCCTTTGACTTGTTGTGTATAGGATTCTTGCAGAATCCAAGATGGGCTGTAAGTATTACTTAATGTTGGCGTCCTAAGGGAAATCTAGGTCAAGAACTGCTGGTTGAGATCAGTATTCATAATGCAGGCACTTTCTCATATTCCTAGTTGCTGCCGCTGCTACTGCTGCTGCATGTCAACAGACACCAGTGTCCATCTTCCACTTCTCTCCCTCGTACTGGCTGGCCTTTCTTCTGCCTAGCTATGATTAATGGGGAACGGATTCAACAGTAACACCTAAGATTTGGCATCCTTCCCAAAACCTGGAAAGTCCCTTCTATATGAAAGAATAGCATATCTTTTTTTAAAAAAAAATGGTACCATGCTAGATCAGAAATGCAGATGTATGTCAGGAAGGAAGGCTCAAGGTGATGGGAGAAAGCATTCAAAATATCGTAGAGAACTCCTATGGATACTGCTACACATGCCCCACTGATCACTTTTGTTGCAGCATCTAAGGGGCCAATAAAATAATCTAACACTTCTTACAGTAGAGAGAGAAGAGGAAAATTCCTACCATGATGAGATAATTGGCATAATTTCCTTCACTTTTTGAAAACTGTTCTCAAATATACTTTGCTTTTTCCTAATCATCCATTGTCAGCAATATTTGTCAAAGAAGAAAGTATGTTGGGAGCTTCAGCGGAAGGGACCAGCCCAGCAGCTAAGTCACCTAAGGATCTGGTCCATAGAGGCACACATTTAAGCTGCCTGGTCTCAGTAGAGTTGCTTTGCATCTAATCGTCATCACCATCACCATGCGCCATCAATTCTGATTTATAGTGACCCCTTTCAGGGCTTTCCAGGTACAGTGTGCTCAGAAGTGGTTTAGCATTCCCTTCTTCTGGGGTTACCCCAGGACTCTGAAGCTTGCCCAGGGTTGCACAGGCTGCTTTTACTCGCAAGAGGCACAATGGGGAATTGAACTCCCAAACTCTGGCTCCTCAGCTAAATAACCTAAACTGCTGAGCTATCCATGTGCACATGTTAAAAAAATTGGCCCTGCTTATCAGGTAATATTGTGAAAATGCTGCACTAGAGTTGCACACTATCTGTGTTGCCCAACCATATATGGTGGCCTCAGCCGGGCGAGTGTTTGGCTGTCCCTCTCCCTGCTTACAGCTCCAGGAAAACAGTAGGCACAGAAGGCAACTAGGCTTCTCACTCAGAAGGCAGGTGCCGTCCACGGCTGTTTGGGGTGGGCTGCCTTCAGCTAGTTGTTTGACAAATTGCACAGGTTAGCTTTATACACATGCAAAAGTTAGGAAACATCACCACATTTGAAAAGTGACACCGAGTTAGGGGAGGAGGGTTTTGCTTTCTTATGTGTTTGCACCTTTTTCATATTCCTTTTCTCATTATAGTTATGCCACAGTTAAGTCAAACAGAGTAAACTGAATCGATTGAAAAATGGAGGTATTTCCTGCTCTTCATAACACAGGAAGTTGAGATGAGAGGTATTTTGTGCTGGCAAAATCTCTGTGGGGCTCTTTGAGATACAGTTGTCTCAGAATGAATTGGCTGGCTGAGAGAGGAGAAAAAGGAAACACCCAAACATTTTAAAAGAGTCTAAAAAGATCTGGTAGCATGATTTCTTCTGTAATGTCATGATAGCTGAGAAACCTTTTCCACAACATGGCAATAAAATGAGGTTTGGCTGAAACTTTGTCTGCTAGCTCAGCGAGGAGGGGGACATAATCCCAGTGCTTCCTCAGAATTGTTTTTCCAGCGGTAAGAACTAAGAAATGGGAACATAGCACAGAAGAACTGGTGGTGGTGATAAAGAGTTCATTGCTTGCAACACCAAAAGATTTTGCAGTAAAACTAGCCATCTGGCAACAAGGACAAAGTAGTCTATTCCAGAGCATGAAAAACTTCATTGTCCAGATTACAACTCCTAGCAATCCCAAATCTGGGGCATTATGGGAGTTGTAGTCCAAAAAAAGTGGAAGTTTTCACATTCTACTCTATTATTTGCTATCATGATGATGGACCTGCCCTTCCTTGGCTGGCACTCTTTAAAGGAGTTGACTGCACTGGCTGGGAACGATGGGAGTAGCATGCCAGCACATTGGAAGGGTACCAAGACTACAGGGAGACAAGCATAAATAAAAGAAGTTCAGTTTCCCAAAAGTAATTTACTGTCATTGAAATGGATTAACCAATGCTGATATGTTTGTATTTAAGAGAGTTGACCTTTTTCGGATGATATATACAGAAAAGGAGGTCTCGCTTGAATTGTACACGCAGCTTCTTCTGCCTTAAAAATTACAGGGGAACACTTTTAGCAATGTCTGTGTCATGGAAGGACTAATCTTCCTTGTCCAACACTCTGTGTAACTCTGTTCTGCCATCATTGGCTTGTACAACAGGACAAAGTCAATAATTTTCTCTCAGATGCCGAGTAGGATTTCTCAATCCCCTCTCCTTAGAACTAATTGGGGAAAATTAGTGCTGTGCTTTATAGATATCCAAAATAGGTGCTTCCCACATGACAGAGGAACAACGGGAAGTCTTTAGACAGATATGTCCCTGGACGTCAAGACAATATGCGTGGGGTTCCCAACTAGCCAATGAGCAGATGTAAGTAGCTACTTCACATGCCCAAGAACTGCCATCTGACCGGTGTCCTATTTTGCTCTTCTTGGCTAGCGCAGTATAGACTGTCAAGCTTTGCTATGCCTACTGTTACTGGCCAATGTCTGCTGTTGTGCTTTATGGGCAAATCCTGCAATTATTTGATCTATTAATGTGAAATAACAAAGTTTTCTATGGTATGTTCACAAGCTCTGGCCACCAAAGTTGGTGATAGGAAAATTGTGACTGTACACACTCACAAAGAGTGGGTTTCAAAGGGGCCAGGCAATATTCCAGCAGAGCTCAAGGCAAGCCCTGCGTAGCATTCTCCTACTCACAAGTAGGACTAAAAGGGAAACAGGCACATAATTCTGCACATAGCGCCCCCACAGACATCAGGTATCTCTGTGTCCCCCCAACACCATTGCATAAAGGACCACAGAGAACTTTGTAACTGTGTTTAAATGGACTTTCAGACCTCTGGAGATCAGGTCTCCCATCCACAGGAGCTCTGTGGTCATTGTGAACCACAGGCTGTTACAGAGTACTGAACAGACCTTTGTGTTTCATGTGTGAAGATGTAGCATACTTCCAAGGATATTGGATATGGGGGGAAAGGGCTTCCACGCATTAGCATGTTCCCACTTCCACTGTTAGGCAAGCTATGAGAGTATTCTTCTAAAACTATGCAAGATAGGAAGGATAGTAAACAGCCCTATTCTTCAGCTAAATGGAGCAAAGCCTTTAATGTGGAAGTGTGTTCAGGTTTGTGTTTTCGGAGTGCAACTCCCAGAATTCCCCAGGCAGGCTAGCCGTTCTGCCTCATGAATTATGGGAGTAGTAGTTCCAAAGAACCCCACTAATGCCAAGTACTGTAGTTCTGCTTTCTCAAAATGAATTTGCAAATATGTTTCCTTGGTCCCATCTGTACTCTATACAAAGTGGTCTGAGGGCTACATTATAGCATTCAGTAAAGCAATGCTTTTGTGGTGAATCATTTGTAGAAACCACCAAGCAGTAGCTGTCAATCAGAAAGTTTTGATATAAAAAAAAAGATTAATGTTCTACTGTGTTTGCATTAAAGGCCACTTGCCAATAAATGTAGCCTAGATGAATTTGGGGGTCCCCCGCTAAGGCAGAACATCTGCTGGAACCTAGCAAAAGCTAATGAATCTAATTAAAATGGTGGGATATTTAATTGGCATAACATTCCGTCTAAAGCAAAAGTCACAATGAATTGGTCCATTGATTTGTCCAGTGGGGGAGCAGCATTCATAACATAGGCCCAGCCCTGCCATTAGGCAAAGTGAGGTGTTCTTTCAGGGGGCAAGATGCTGAGGCTTGGATAACAGTGGGAGAGTTTGGAGGGCAAAGTTGTGTGTGTCACATGGCCAGCCCTACCTGCATTACCTGTCTTGTCTTTAGGTGCAGTGGAGCACATGGTCCTCCCACCATTGTTGGAAGGTAGACTTAACTACCAATCTCATCAGCTTCTGTTCATGGATGAGGGTGCCCTTTTGCCTTAGCAAAATGTCTTGTATCGGGTCCATTCCTAAATCTCTGTCATAGTTATTCAACTAGAACTCAACAGAATCTTCTAATATATATCTGGGTTGTCAAGTATCATAAAATGCTATGAGACACACAGTGGAGCCATGGTGTTAAGGTGCCCATATGATGGTTACCTGGTTGATTAGCTTCCCAATAAACCTAGTAGTAATGAAATACAAGAGACAACAGAAAAGTTCTGTGTTGTGATAAAATGCCAGCAGTAACCATGACATTTCATGTAATAGGCAGTTTTTCAGAAGATGACTGTCCCAAGAAACTTAGCAGCAACAATAAAATACTAGGAATTGGATAAAGTACTTTGTTATGGTGGCACATGGTGAGCAACTTAACCAATTCCATGTGTTTTCTCCTCTGCCGGACATGAGAACAACTATGTTATTCCTAATAAGAGGAAAGCCAGATAGTTTGACTCACACAGTGGATACTGAGCTATCAGATCCCATCATTTTTTCAGAGCAACTTGGGTCCTCTAGTCCTGCTAGCACTCCCTTGAGTACATGATTCTAGGTTATCTTTCTGCTGGATCCTCCTGTCTCTCCATTGCTTCTAATTTCAGTTTGTTCTTAATAGCCTCATGGATAAGGTCTGACACGTTTATCGCTTCCCTGTGATACACACTGACAGACTAGAGGACAAATGAACAGCAAATAAGAATGAACAGAAAGAAAGAGAAGAAATGTATATGATCATTAGGAAGCTATCCTTAGAGTTATTCTTTTTAACTGGAATTTGTCACCCTCTAGATGTTGGGGGCACCCGTTTTCATCAGCTGCATCCTCAAATGTGAGGGATCAGAGGAGTAACATCTAGATGGTAACTCTTGATCTTCAGGGCAAATATCAACACAAAGGCACTGTGGCATTTGGATAAAGGGTAAAGTAACACACTAGTGGCCCAAAGATGATTTGTGCAAGGGGGGAGTGTCATCTCATTATGGAATGGCATGACATTGCATGGAATAGGTCACTGTTGCAGAATATGATATAGAGCAGTCGAAATTCTGCAGGTATTCTGATTTTGGAGTAAGATCACACTCAACACACACAATATACACCAGGGTACCTGGGATTATCAGTCTCATGGGATGCTGCACAGGACAGATATAAAACTGAGTTTGTGCCAGGAGGAGATATTAAGTATGGGTCAGTTTCAATTTCCACAAAAATTGACGTTTGTAAAGGTGGATATTTGTTTTTCTTATTCTGCAAAAAAAATGGGGGATAGACATCCCCACTGGGCCCCATCACCATTCTGCTTGAAGGTCTGAGCAGTTTCTTCAAGTAAGTCCTCACAGGGCACTTGCACAGTCTTATCAATGGCTGGGCATTTGTATATTTTTAAGACTACAACTCCCAGCCCCCTCCCTGCCAGCATGACATGTGGGATTCTGGGCACTGCATTTTTTAAAAGTACCTTTTCAGCTGAGGCTGTTGCACAGAGGTGAGGAACATTTTGGACTTGAACTCCGCTGGTAACCAGTGGCCAGGAATGATGGGAGTTGTAGTAGAAGAGAAATCTTGTGAGCCAAACATCCCTCATCCCCTAGTACAGATCTTCCTATGCCTTTCTGGCCTGGCAGAGTTCACTCTCTTTCTTCTCCCTGTTCCTCTGCACAGCATTGTATAACTCTTCTCTGAGTACTTCTTTCACCACTTCTTCATGAGGACAACTGCTTAGAAATTACCGTCTATCAGCCTCCCAATCATGTGACACAGGAGAAAGCAGTTGATTTTGCCAGTGAGCAATTTTGGCCCTCAGTGAGCTTGGAAATTGGCATGCAATTTACCCTTTGGCTGCTTCAGGCATCAGAGCCTCAGGCCAGCTGGAATGTGCCAAGACGCAGCTGTGCCTCCCACCCAAAGCAACTGGGCAGCATGCCTGCTGCTTTTGGACGGTCGGGGGAATGGAGCAGTGCAGTGATAGAAAGCGCATCTTGAGCATCAGAGCATCTGTGCTCTCCACCTACCTTCTGGAGGTAATTTAGCTCTTAGCTGCATGAATTTGGCATCCTGTTGGTGACAGGCAAAGGAATATAATATTGAAAGGAAAAAACAGAACAACGATGACAAGGCCTTTTATGTAAGCTTCTTCACTGCAAAACATAGTAGGCCTTAAAATGTACTTCTTTAGACCTTTGCAAGCTCAGCCAGGCTTGGCCTCCTGCATTCCAAGTGCCTCCTTCCAAACTGCTGCTGCTTCTCCTGCTGCTGACTCAAAGACAAAGCTTTCTCTGCACATCACCTGGAAAACAGTAAATGGGTGCATCTGTGGGTCCAGCAGTCTGCCTCAGTAGTACAGCAGGTGGGAATGGACCACAGATTTTCATCAAACGTTCCAGTGGCAGATTGCATGAACCCAATCTTAATTCTTCATCATTTGACCCCTTGAGCTGGGTATCCCTTGCCCCACAATGACAATCTGACACAAGGATGGGCAGGGAAGCTGGCGATGGCCAGGGTTCCAAACCAGGGACAGTGTCACCCATAGTGCCTTTCCCCCACCCCCATTTGAAATACAGACGGCTGGTAGTAAGGAATATTTATAGGCAGCAAGCCTACCATCTCTTTTGGGATCATCTTTCTGTAGATGGGACAGAGGCAATGTCTTTCTTTTTTTAAAAAAAGAACATTCTCTGTGTTGTCATGAGAGAGATACTTGCAACAGTAGAAGCCGTCCCTCAGCAGACTTTGAATGTCATCAAATAGCAGCAAATTAGATATTCATGTAAGGTAAAGGTTCCCCTTGACAATTTGTCCAGTCGTGTTCGACTCTAGGTGGTGGTGCTCATCTCCATTTCCAACCCATAGAGCTAGCATTTGTCTGAAGATAATCTTCGGTGGTCACGTGGCCAGTGCGACTAGACACGGAATGCTGTTACCTTCCCACTGTGGTGGTACCTATTTATCTACTCGCATTTTGCATGCTTTCAAACCGCTAGATTGGTGGGAGCTGGGACAAGTGATGGGGGCTCTGTCGCGTGGATTCGGTCTTACGACTGCAGGTCTTCATACCTTACAGCACAGAGGCTTCTGCAGTTTAACCTGCAGCACCACCACGTCCCTAGATATAAATGTACTTATTTGAAATAATTTTTTACTGCCAGGGATAGGGGAAAGGAGCATGTGGAAATGTCTGCATCATGTGCCAGATAGGCTCTGTGCTCCTTCATCCCCCAGTCAGAACCATGAATTGGTTAAGTTTGAGAGAGTAAAGGACTGGTTAAGAATGAGAGAGTGAAAGAAATAAAAGTTTGGATCAGTCTGCACACCTAACATCCAGAGATGCTGAGCAAGTACAATGCTCAAGCTATCAGAAAGAATGGGGTGGGGCTTTGATGAGCGGTGAAATAATTGTATGAGGGTGATAGTAGTATGGGAGGAACTAAGACATTTCTTGAAAGCAACATTTCCCTTTATTAACTTTCAGCTTGCAAGGCACATGACCATACTGGTGCCTCCAGTGATGGTAGGGAATCAAGAGGAACCAGGAGAAGGTCCACTGAGCAAATATCATTTGGGAACCAGTACATTTAGACTTGTGAGATAATTGACAACTTAAAGGCATTTGGATATCTGTTATGATGTTACTACATAGGGATGGCCCCGTATCCTCATTAGGCCCATGACATGCTCTTGGGATGTGATGCGACTCTCTCATTTCATCTAATGTTTGACTTCTTTTAACAATTCCACCTGGCCCCGTAGCCTTGGCAGCCTTGCTATGCATCCAGTTCTCTTCCTGGTGAGGAAGAGAAGTTTCTAGAAGCTCGATGTTCTTCAGCCTCCCAGTATACAGGGAGAATCGAGAAAGGTGCCTTGTGATGGGATCCCCCTTGTTGCCTCCTGAAAAGAGAGGTTTATTAAATTTTATTGGACAAGGTGACAATGCCTTATCCCAGATTCAGTCCATTTCTTGTATCATGGAACAGGCTGAGAAGGGGTGTTTGTGCGCAACTTAGAACAGCTTAATGCAGATGATTAGCCTTTATTAGGAATTGCAACATCTCCCCTGCACGTACCATCTACCCATATGTAGATGCTGGACCGTAAAGGGCCACAGAACCTTCCCCTTGATAGCTCTTATTTCTCTGCTCACCTGCTTTGTTTCCATAGATATCACCATTGGTTGGCCCATGTAATATCAAAATAGGGTGGCTACCTTGTACATGCAACAGCTTCCACTAGATCTCATGTTAGGAACCCATCTCTGACATCCGCAGTTTAACAGAGCTCTTGAAATGTCACAGGCATTGAACCAACCATTACAGCTCTTGAACCTTTTGGCCCAGACAGACGATTGATTACAAGGAAATAGAAACCCTTTGAGTGTCATCTTTAGGCAGTGCCTGATAGCTTGAGCATTGTACTTAAAGTTTCGACTTGCTCAGCATTTTTGGATGTTAGGTGTGCAGACTGACCCAAACTTTTCTTTCCTTTACTCTCTTATTCCAGTCACTATATTTAAGATGGTGGGTAAGGTAGATGAGGAGGAAAAAATTGGCAACATAGTCTAAGGTCTCTAGATGTATGTGCAATCTGATGAAGAGCTCTGTGGCCTCCTCTCTCTCCTCTCCATCAATGTGGGGAATTATATGTATTGCTGGGGCGCAGTGTGACCTCCAGAGTCAGGCCACACGCAACGTGTCTGTGTTTCTTCTACAGTACACGTTATTTGGTACATTCTGCCATCAGCACTTCTAAAGTTACATGTTCAAAGGAATGAATTGCAGTTGCAAATCTACACACACACACAAAATACTTAGCATTATAGTGCCATTTTTTAAAAGCAGGGGTGACACTCTCTTTATCAATCTAGAAGCACTGCGGGATTCAAAAGTCTTTATAATGTTTTAGTGATGCAGTACTGCAGAACATAGGGCCCAGAACAAGTTAGCACATGAACCATGTGACAATCTGACTTTGCCATGCATCATCATCATCATCATCATTAATTTGATTTATATACTGCCCATCTGGCAGCCAAGGCCACTCTGGAGGTACCATTGCTATAACTACAAAAGTAACTATTAGAACTCAGTATGTTATACTTCAAAGGGAACTTGTTGCATTACTCATTAATTCTGGCAGCTTGGGTTCTCAGTATCATTATTGTTCCTCTGAACACACAGGCCATTGGTTGTGATGTTTATGCATTTATTTATGCATAAACATCAAGGGCAGGCCAAAAAAAATAGTGGCAGATATTTTCTTATTCCCTCTAGTAGCCATTTCTGATATTGCACCTTTCCAATATTCACAAAGTCCAAGAGAAAAGCAAAACAGAAAGAATACTTCCTCTTGCTACTTAGAACTGATAAGAGTAGCATCCAACTTGCAGGGGGGAAAAATTCTGTCCAAACATCTCTGAAATGCCTTGAGATGCCTTTTAAAACCAATGTCTGAAAGAATTCAAAAAAACCCAAAAAACCCAGTTACAAATATCTATGTTACTCGCACCTAGTTACTTCGAAGCTCTTACTAGAACACAGACAGAGCACAGGCTAGTTATATTAGCCTGCATTTGCTTCATGTATGTATGCACTGCTCATGTATGCACTGTATGCACTGTGCTCATACAGGCAGATTATTAAATAAGGACATACAGTATTTTCCCATTGGAGCAACTCTTATCCAGAAGTTGCAACTCAGATCTTAAACCTTTCTTGTCCCTTCAAGACCAAACCAAACAATTTTTTGTAGCCACCTTTTGGCTGCTTGCCAAAGGAGGCGTGAAATAGCACTTCTGATGATTCTCTGTACTGTTTGACAGGACTCCTGCCTCTTCCTCTCCCCAAGAAAACAGCTTCCAGAAAAGCAGCTGTGTTGCTATATTAAGGTGTTTCTGCATGACGCTGTTTCTAGGCAATCCTAAACTGAGCGGCAAAGTTAGAGCAGAACACGAGGTCCTCCTTGTGAAGAAAGGGGGGGATGTAAATAGTATCAGGCCAAAAGAAAGAGAAGAACCCTCAAAGCCTTATTTTGCATTTATTAATGCCATGATAGATTTTTCTTCCCTGAAATAGAATCTTGGCTTAAACAAAACTGGCAGAAACATCTCTTATCTCCCAATACCATAGCATCATGGAGGATTGTACCTGCATTGATTGAGAAAAAATATACATTTTGGGCTACAAGGCCATTGATCTGTTTATACGGATAGTAGCCATGCTGGCCACAGAATTCTGGGAGTTCTAGTTGTTGTTTTTATTTTATTTTATTTTTTTGCATTGCAACTCTGGATGAATGAGAGGGACAACTGGCAAGACATCTTGCCTCTCAGAGTAGACAGCAAATTGGTTGCAGATACTGTGTTCTGAGCCTGCCTTTGAAACCATGCCGGTGGCTTGCTTCTCTTCTTTGATCTCCATTTATTCAGATCTCACCATTTCTTCTATTGCATTGCTAAACAGGATTTAAGTACTCCACTCTTGCCACTAGCAACAATGAGGAAGACTACTGAGGAATGAGTCTAGTCAACCAGAACTATGGTTGAGGTTTTCAGAGAGCAGTTAGGTACCAATTAACAGCCCCACTCCACCCTAATGGAGAGAAAAGGCTTCTAAGGTAACATGACACACAGGTGGTTGTTTGGATTGGTGCCTTCTGCACATCAGCCTGCTAAAAACACAACGGTACTGGCAGAATCAGTGATACAATACTGGCAGGATCAGGTTTATATAGGCAACACTGAGGATCTTCCTGTTTATTTGCTTTTCGCACCAATTCCAACCTCTCCCCCCGCCCTGCAAAAAAAATCTGCCCAGTTTATTGACCTGATCCTGTCCTTTTCCTTAGACAGTTGTCTCAGGCATAGCTACACAATGGTATTTTGACCACTGTGTCTATCGACATTAACATTTTGTGAATTAAAAGAAACAGGGGGGTAGGGAGGGAAAGAGAGACCAGGACAGAGATTAAGGGGGGAGGGGAGCTGAGAAAGAACAGAGAAATGCTATACAAACAAGAATATGAAATGCATATTCCAGGCTAAACATACCCAGTTCTTTGTGTTTGACCCTTAAGATCAAACTAAAAGTGAAATAAGATATGCCCAGAGATACATGCTTTAGTGATCACACTGGCAAATTAAGCCTATGTTTAGCCTCTGGTAACCAGTCACAAAGCAGAGCACACTAAATATAGGTTACACCATTGAGGGGAATCATATGCTAGGAAGAGACCAAATTGTAGCCTCCAGGCTCTACTGCCGGCTGCCTCAGGCCCGAAGGTGGCCTAGAAGCCAGGATAGGCTCTGTTTCACCATTCAAGGGAGTACATCTTCTAAAAAACTAAGAGCTAAGCTAGTTTCTCTAGGTTCCTTATTGCCATGTTTACCCTCCCATCCTTTTGGACACGTCTGAGTTTATCAATATCCTTCTCACACTGCACATATTAGATACGTTTCAGGTGCATATTTAAGAAATAGATTAGCTCTGTTGAACGTCAGCCCCCTCCTTAATGCTAGGTTTACTTAACCCCAGCTTTTGAAGGCACTATTACAATGTTTCACTCTTTTTGTGGCGGGCATCTCCTTGCAGGTATTTAGAGTCATTGTAAATGGACGGAGAAACGTTGTTTTGTGTTGATTTTTGCTCCAAGTAAGAAGGTGCCATTTTTTTGTAGATACTGTATATCTCTTCACTCTGCACTGCTTTTTAAAGGTCTCAGGGTGAGAGGAATGTAAGTACTGGGAGCTTATCCTTAAGGTGGGCTGAGCAGTTTACATACAATAACAATTCCTGAAACAGCTGTCATAGGATGGAGGGGAGCAGCAATTGCCTAAATTCCTAAATATTGCTAGTACCCTCCCCAAATGCTGTGTGCCTTCTAAGATTTTAGATGGCATGCAATGGTTGGTGGGGCAAATTACTCCAGTTCAGAATTCCTGGACTAGTTAACGATCTTGAAAGTCTGTTTAGACAGACTGTTGTTAATGCATTTACCGTATTTCTTCAAATATGTGTGCGCAATTCCAAAGAGGACTAATAATGATAAATAAGACTGTATGCAAAAGATGTGCCAGTTTCATCACCTTTCACCCCTCCCATCCAGGAGACAAATATAGTTTGGCAAGTGAAGTGGCAATCCATGGGAGAAAAAGACTTGACGTTCAGGTGGAGGTCCAGATGGTACTCATTTGGAGGTTAGACAGGCAAGTCCGTGATATAAAGTCAGAAGCTGTCAGCCATGAAGGGTAATCATCTCTCTTCTGTCAGGAATGGGACCAGCTGGACAGTTTGCCATTATCACAGGTGGGAGAGAGATGGCCAGGGGGAAAAAAGGTGACATTCAAATAATCTGAATTGGTCACACAGTGATGCTTGGTGGAAAAGGGGGAGAAATTCAATTTCAAACATTCTCTTTTCTACATCTCACTGTTTTATTTAGTTTTAACATCATTAACTCTCCATAGCCTTATGGAAATATTTGCCATTTATTAATATCCTAAAAAAAGAAGCTAGTTGTTTACATTTCTAGTCTGCTGTACCCCTAGGTCTCAGAGTAGATTACATTGGGGGAAAAACACCCATGAAATCAAGACCTCCTGAAAGGAAATACGACATTTCTATATTACAAAGGCATCCATGGACATAGCACAGCTGTGTGTTTGCACAAGTTAGGCTCATTGTACACCCTACCACATCACAGTGCATCTGTCTGTGTACAATTACAAATATAGAATTCTAGGAAGAGCAAGTGGCTTCTCCTGAGTTATTACAAGAATAACTCCATAACTAGTAGAATTCAAAAAGTTTCTTTTTTTGAATTACAGTTCCCATAATCTTCCATAGGCTATGGATGTACTGGATGTAGATCCTGGGAATCATAGTCCAAAATAAACTTTTCCAAGTTCGATAAAATCCTCACGTCTCAAGAAACAACTTTGGGTCCCTCTCAGATTTGGGCCAAGGGTGGCTAAATGCAAGGGAAGACAGGGTCTCTGTGTCTTTAAGAGTTGTGAAGAAGCAGAAATGTCTGAGGTGTCATTTTCCTTACTGAATGGGGCAAGATCACTTGTGGGAAACATCTGCATAAAAATTAAAGGTGCAGGAACCATGTCCTCCTTTTCTAGAAAAACAAGAAGTCATTCTATAACAAGTTAGACTCTTTTTTCCTTTCTAGCCTAATACAATTAACTCTGGTCTTTCCAAAACTGGTGACCTCCAGAGGCTTGGACAGCAATTCCCACCATCCATGATCATGAGCTGTGCTGTCTGGGGCTGAAGGAACTGGAATTGCAAACTCCCAGAAGGCACCAAATTGGTTGGCAAGATCTCTTCAGAATCTCAGACTCAGCATTCCCATCTCCGGCTACCTGAGCCTTTTTTTACTGGAGATACCACGAACCTAAGCTTGGGCATTTCTGCATGCAAACCATGTGCCTCTACCCCTGGGCTCCCCCACTAGCTCCACCTACCTATCCAAAGAACATGAGGTCAATCTATCAAACTGCAGGACGGTGGTTCTCAACCCTTTGGTCCATCAGATGGTTGAACTTCAACTCCCAGAATCCCTAATTGTCATGAGAGTGCTTGGGGTTTCTGGGAGTTGAAATACAGAACAACTGAGGGAGCCAAACATTGAGGATGCAAATGTTAGACCCCAATTGCCATGAGCCCCAGCCAGTATCAGCAGTGATCAAGGATTATGGGCACTGTAATCCAGCAAAATCTAGAAGGCAGCAGATTCTCTGTGCCTGCAAAAGACTGAGCCATTTCAGTCAGAGGTGTGGACAGATATTACAAGCTAAACGTGAAGCCTGAAAGCCCTTTTCAGGGCCCGTCACCTTACCAGGCAATGCTCATTAGGATGTGCAGACTGCCGGACTCCATCGTCCAGTGGCTCTTGTTGTTTTAACAAGTGGTACCTGTTAATGATTACGGAGGTAAGGGAAAATGTTCTTATAGACATGTGGATTTCTCTCCTCTGAATTTTGAAAAGCAGCATGTATAAAAACTTCCACTGAGTTTTGTTTTTCGAATTGGCTACAAGCTTGAAACATTTCCCTCACACACAAGTATACCCACTAAAATCTAGAGCTGTGTGTTAATAACTGTTGCATAAGGCCGTGGGGAAACCCCAGTGTCACCGGTTTTCTGCATCAATAAAATATTTTGTCAGCATTTTCTCTTCCATGGGTTACAGCCACACAAGTGATTCACAGCGATCAAGTGTCTTTTCCCAGAGAGTGAAAATTATTATGATTTACGGACAATATTTGAGGTGCTATATCTGCTCATGGCAAATTGTATCCTTTTTCCCCCCCCGGAGACAAAGACCCTGTATTGTGTTTAGTAAGGCAATTCAATAGAAACAGTTACTAACTTGCATGTACATAGACTATCTATAGCAACAGTTTATCAAGATGAATAAAATATATATGTACCAAAAATGCAATAGATTATTGAAAAGAATAAATCAAACTCTACACAAGTTTCATTAAAATATGGTAGTGTTTTTCTTTCCATTATAAGCTTCTTTAAGCAGTTCCATTTTGGAATGTGATTTTTGCTTCAAATTCACTGATGCTCTTTTTTTCTGGCCTTAACATTTTTGGGACACATGGAGCACTGGTAACTGAACTTTTTTTTTATCTCAATGATTATCTCAATGACACATGTATCAACTTACAAAAAGAAAGAAAGAGGCATGTACAGAGCATATTTCCACTGTCACTGATTTCAAGTTCATGAAGTTTATTCCAGATTGTGTGCCTTATACACAGAGTTGTAAGTGATTAAATGTACCTTTTCTATTGCCACCGCCCAATGAATTTCATGGCCAAGCAGGAATCTGAACCCAGATCTTCTGAGTCCCAATCTGTCAGTTTATTTGCTACACTGCCCTGGCTTCTGTTCTAAGCAAGTCATGTACACACACTTACTTGCTTATTTGTTTTAAAACATATAGCCTGTCTTACAGTACAGTCCTGCAAATGTTTACTCAGACACAAATCCTATGAATTCATTGAGGGCTTCTCCTAGGTGGCTATGGGATTTCTGTCTTATTTTTTACCCACCCACCCAGACCCCCTGAGAAAATAAATATACTCAATATAAAGTAGCAAAACAAATACAGTATTGCTATTATAAAATGTTACTATGTGCAACTTTAACTCCTTCAGAGTCAAACTAGATAATAAATCATTAGAAACTGAAAGCACAATCAGAATTTAAAGAATGTTTAGTTCTAACGTTGTGCTAATTATATTATTTACTTTTATGCTTAGACACATTGCTTCCCTCTTTAAAATGCACACAATGAGTAAAATCTCATCTGGGAACAACAACTTTGAACAGAACCATGATCTGCAATGTTTTACTTCAAAACCTAACCATGGGAATTTTGTTTCATACTGGATCAATCTGCCTGGTACACTCTCTTGGACTCCATCTCCACTGGATACAACCCACACTTATTTACAGCTTCCATTTATTTTAATGGATGTCTATCGAAGCCATTCATCAAGTCAGAGTCCTGTGTGTGCTGCATGAAAGAAGTAGGGACAACCGAACAGCTATGAATGGCTCATCCATGTTTCTGAGAAAATAACTAGGTTTGTGGTTTCCTGGACTAGACTTTTGTGCCAGACTCAAATTCACAGAATAAATAAATTTGCATTCACTTCAGCCCACCAAGTATGGTCATGGGGTTGCTGTTCACCCTCTTACCAATTTTCCAGCTTTATACTTGTGTGACTACATTAACAAATAATGTGAAAAATGCTCTGCAGTTGAGATGGCCAATTCATATTGTTTTCCATGACATAAAAGACAATGTGAATCAGCCTGGAGTTTTTCCTCCAAAATCTGTAATTTTCTCCTTCACCACTGGGGCTTCTAATTCTTTAGAATCAAATGCCCTTGTATTAGTTCAGAATGTACAATTTCTTGGGCCAATGTGGAGGGATTTGTAGGTGTTGTATTTCAAGCTATTCCAGCAGGCCTTAACAGCAATGAGAGATACAGGTAAGCGGGGAAACTGGCTGCCATTTGAATCGTTCCTACACCTGATGCCCGAGTCTGCATTCATCTGCCCTTCCCATTTCTTTCTTGCTTGCTTTCAAAGGCTTGCTAATCTAGTGCTGAGACAACTGGGTGACTAAGGGGGGGGGATGGGGAGGATGTTTTATGGCAGTTCTGCTCTAATTGTGCCTCCTGCACCCCTTTTTCTTACTGAAGAGCCACCTCAGAATGGCCAGATGTAAAAGGAAGACAGGACTCTGGCATCTTTGAAAACATTCCCAATTCAATAGAACTATCAAAGGAGTAAGAACCCTATTCTCTACCCCACCTTCCCTCCCTTCCCCCCCCCCCCATCTGCCTGAAAGGTAACACAGCAGATTTTTTATAACAGTGCACATTCATTCCCCCTTTAAGACAAAGTTCACAAGATTATCTAGAGAGGCTTTGGGGTATGGGGGGCAGGAGGAAATTGCAAAGGTTCTACAGCAATAAGGGGCAGTTTTCTGAAAATGAAAGGAAGAGAAAGGTAGAGAAAAGATTGTGGAACTGACACAAATTGCTGGGGATGGCCGTCAGACGACTGGAAGCTGCACAGACAATATCACATTCCCCCTGGTAGTGGGGCTTGGAATAGTCACACACAGACACACACAGACACACAGACACACAGACACACACACACACACACACACACACTGCAGAGAAGTTCTGTTGTTTACCAGGAGCCCAGAGTCTAATATGAGTCGAGCATGCCATTTAAGGAAGAAGGAGCAGACAGGCTTGTATCCCTTCAGTTTCTTCAAAGCACCCACATGATGATTTCTCAAGAGCACCTGTTGGTCTCATTCTCAAAATTCTAAAATACTCTTAAAATAGGTTAGCTGGGGTGAGAAGTTGCCTTGCAGAGATCTACATGTGTGCCTTTTGACTGTGCCTCAAATCTTGAAGCTCCACCTCACCCTCAAACTGAAAACCCTTGCTTCAAATGCAAGGAAGTGTTCATTTGAATGTTTTTTTGAAGGCCCTGAACAATCCAACTTTCTTCTCCCATGCTCCTAGGTGATGGAATGACACCTCCTGTGAATCCCAGGACAGAAGGGAAATGAATAATCTCAACAAGGAGAAATGTGTGATAAGGACAAGGCATCCTGTCATCCATTCCTCTTTTCTTCACTGTTTAACACTACTTAGTCATACAGGATTCCCAGTGTGGTCCCCAACCCCTGGTCCATGGCCCAGTGCCGATCCATGGCCTTGGCTGGACCGGGCCATGGAGACAGATCTCCCCCCCCGTATGCACTCCCCCCACACGCCCACCCACACAGCCCCTATGCGCATGCTCATGAGTATGTGCATGCCCCCATGAGCACACCCTTCGCATATGTGTGCAAGTGTGCATGCATGACCCATGAGCACCCCTGCCCCTTCATGCATCCACGTGAGCACAGGGTGGTGCCCCACCCCCCGCACACAGACCCCATCCCCTCCAACCAGTCCGCCGTATCAAAGCAGTTGGGGACCACTGGTCTACTGGACAGAATGAGGAACTAGGATTCTGGAGAACAGGGTTTGCATACCCACTTGGACATGGAAACTCATTGGGGAGTGGAACTGGTGAACTGACTCCTTAAATATCTCACTTACCTTGAAAGCCCTATTAGGGTCATTACAAGTTGGTTCTGACTTGACAGCATGGAATGCACAACTATACAGAAGCTCAGCAAAATTTCCTTCCTCATCACTTTGTCTCCATGTTGGAAACACAAAACAATGGGGTTCCTGGCTTTCACACACCTGCCAAAGATCACAGCAATCTGGCAAGGAAAAAAACAACACCACTTCAGCTTCCTAGTCTAAATGTACAGCCTACCAATATTTTTGCTCAGGATTTCTTATGCCCATAGAAGCCCTATCAAGTTCATAGCAATATGCATCTATGTAGGTTAGTTTCCTCCCATATCCAGGACCTCATTCACAAGTATGACAAAATGCCTATGATTAAGTGGTCACCTTCTGCTTATATATCTGATTTTATGAGCAATGGGAACCACAGTCCGGGAAGAAACATTACTTGACTGAGCTATCTCAGCCTATGATATTTATTGTATTGCTTGTATAATACGTAGCCTGGTTCCTGCTTCAAATTAATTTCACTTTCACTCTTCATGGAATTTTGGTCACTCATACAAACAGATTGAGGCACCTCTTTATATTTCTTGCCCACAAGAGGTTCACACACTTCAGGAATTTTTTTTTTCTTTCCAACCTATGCACTGAAAGGGCAGGAAGAAAACAGATGTCCAACTACCACTGTTGCAAGAAGCCAAAAGGAAAAGAAAAAGCATACTTCCTGTGGCCTAAATACAATCACCAGCCCGAATAGAGGAGACCTACAGGATCTACTGCTGAATGATAGGCAACACTTCTTTAAATATAATTTATTCAATGGTTCTGCCCTAGATGAGATTCTCAACTGGATTTCAGTCTGTACTTCAAACTGAAGTACATGTAAGAGAATTCAGGTATAGCCAAATATTTAATGGGCTACAAAAACAAAAGGTATTGAAATGATCAGGGTAAGCTCTACGAAAGAGTCCTGGGGCAAATGTCTTCTCACAGGCCTCCTGTGTTGACGGGATGTAGTGCAGGGGTGGGCAATTAATTTCTATAGGGGGGCCACATGAAAAATCTGAACTGTGTTCAGGGGCCAAACCATAAATAATAGCCCCCCAATTTGTGGGTAGTAATAGGCCCCCCATTGGGTGAGGCCTTGCAGTGAACGAACTACAAGGCTGACATAGTTAACTCCCTAAAACGTTTTAGGGAGTTAATTATGTGAGTGTTGTAATTTGTTCACCACAAGGAGGGAAAGGAAAAAAGCCCCGACACTGAGTTAAGTTACCTGTCCTCCGTCCCCCGCGGCCTTCCTCTCCGACTCTCTTCTATTCCGTGCAGGCGACGTGATGCATCATCATGTCGCCTGCACAAGGATCGCTTCTGGCCTCTTGAGCCACAGGCTTCGCAGCCTGCGGCTCAAGAGTAACAGTCAAAACTTGTGAGATCCCAGCGTTGGATCTCGCGAGTTTTGCTTACTGCCATGTTGGGTGACTGGAGCCGGAGCTCTGGCTCACTCAGCAGTGACGGGCGGACCGGACAGGAGCAGCTTGTGGGCCACATGTAGCCCGTGGGCTGCACTTTGCCCACATCTGATGTAGTGTGTTACTTGGCTGGCAATAGTACCAGCCCTCGTAGCACTCCAAGCAGCTGGATATCACTGGAAGTGTCCACTTTCATTTCTCATAATGCCCCACAGTTATGCTATGTGTGGAGGGAGGGTGGGGTAAGGTGGACACGAGTCCTCCCTTATAGGATTCCAAACAAAGTCTTGTTTTGTGGATAAAAAGCCAGAAGGAGGAACAATTACAATTATTAGGGCCCACTTCAATTATTAGGGCCCACAGGCATGTTGGAAAACTGATCACTCTCTTCCCCACTTAAATGAGAAGAATGCATGGATTGTTTCAATCATAGCTCGTTTCTCATTTTGCATCTGACCATATAAACTAACATCAGCAATTTAATACGAAGCAAAGTCCTGTTTGGCCTCCTTTTGGTGATGTTTAAATTCTCCACCCTCAGTGGCATGCATGATGGGAAATTAGAATCACTAAACCCAGCCACCTGAGAGCAGCAAAATTTAGATAACTCCCTAGGGAGGCCTAGATGACAATCCTAGATTAAAAGTTGCATACGGCTGAGGGATCCTGAGTGCCACGCACGTCCAATGCAGAACAATGTGTGACACTTCAAAAAGATGATTCACACAGTGTTTTCCTGGCATATGTACCATCCACAGCTCTCCTCAGTTGCCATGTCTCAGGGCGTCAGTTGGAATCTCAGGAAATCATTAGGCTTTTCTGGTTCTCTGGACAGTGAAATACAGCTTGGGGCATATAGTGCAGGAAAAGGAGGAAGTTTCATTTTTGTGGGAGTAGTTGTTAAGTGTCCTCAATTCATTTCCAACTTACAGCAACCCTATGAAGTACTGACCTCCAAACGGTAGCTTCTTTGAGCCACTTAATTTCACATTAAGTTGTCTTCTTTTTCCTTCTGCGGTCAATTTTTCCTAGTACTATTATGTTTTCTGCTGGGTCTTGTTTTCTCATGATGTAGCCAAAGTATGATAGTCTCAGTTAAATCATTTTCATTTCTAGTGACCTTCTTATACGTATTTGGTTTAGCTCTAATGTAAGACTCTGCTCAGAAGTGGGGAAATGGCAAATTTGGGATGGGGGAAATTATTTGAAAAGACACAATGCAGCTAGAAGTAGTGCAATGCCTCCAGTACAGAAGTGCCTCTCCTGAAAGCCACGACTGACTGGTTTATTTTTATTTTTGGCATTCTCAGAGTTACCTTGATGCTCATCTGGACTTTATATTTCATATGCTGTATTTGATTTAATTATAGCAGAAAGGCCATATCAACTATATGGATACCAGTAATTCGGAAACACTGCTTTCATTTCAAATATCCTTCAATGGAGGAGGAATGAAACTGGCTTACCAGATCTTGAACACTAGGGAATCATTATAGTGTTGCTTGGGCATCAAGAGATTTTTCTTTAGGAAAAGTAGCTACCTGCCTTGGCTATCCGTTACCGCCACTGTCAGATGAAGACTGCCACTCAATAACAGTTGTGGGGAAACAAACAACATGACAATGTGTCCTGTCTTGCTTGTGAGCTTCTTAGGCTCATCCCATTGGCCATTGTGAGAAACAGGACACCTGGATAGATACACCTTTGGCCTGATCTGTAATAACTCTTCTCATGTTCTTAACTGAATACAATTTAATTTTCCACTTCTTTGTTACATGCCAGTAAACTGAGCACCTCACTATTTAACATGAAAGCTCCCCTGCTTGGGAAAAGTACTGAAGTGAGTGGTACCCATGAAGCTTCAGATTCTCATGGATACCAAATGCCTGGATCTGTTTCAACATGTTTTTAGGCCATTTAGCAGGCTTTGACACAGAAATACCTTTCATTGCCATGAAGGATGACCTCCCGGAGAAGGGCAGAAGGGAGATACTACCTTGCTAATTTTCCTGGGCCACTGAATATCTTTCCATAGTATGGAAAGATACTGTGGTATCCATCTGAATAGTCTGTTCAAGAGGGAACTGCTGTGTCCCCTCATGCAGTAATTTGCAACTAGAGTGCATATTTTTATTACACAAGTATCCAGGCCCAGTCCTCAGAATCTCTAAGACAAATTGGAAAAGATTCTTGGCCAAGACCCTGGTGAGCCTCTCTGCCAGTCAATAGATCTAAACTGGACTATACAAACCTATCCACACCCCACCCCGATGCTCCCACAATGCAAGATTGACTTGTGGACCTTCCCCCACCCCTCCCCAGGCAACTGGCTGGTTGCTTTCAGGGTCAAATGTGGAACTAGATTAGCCCTTAATCTGACCCACCAGGGCTCTTGTTATATTCACTCCCTTCAGGACCTTTGCCAAGAAGGGAATGTTTCATACATGCCAGTTAGGAAAGAGCTCAGTTAACTGCCATGCAACAGAGAAGTAGAGTATTAAACCACATCCACTTGAGAACACGAGAAGAGCCATTCTGGATCAGGCCCAGTATATTTAGCATATCTAGCCCAGCATCCTATTTTCCACTGTGGCCAATGGGATACCTGTAAGGAGCCCATGAGCAAGACATGCTGCAGTAACAGAGTCCTGTTTGTTTCCCCACCAACTGTTACTGAGATGTAACTGTTAAATATTGTTAAATATTGTGATTTCCTTTGTCATGTGTGATATATTTTGTGGATTTTATTTTTAAAAATTGAGTTTCAAAACCTGGGAATGTTACTGTTTAAGCTACAACTCCCAGAATCCCTCCAGCCAAAATGGTGATTGGAGGATTCTGAGATTTGTAGTCCAAGAGAGATTATTTATTTATTTATTAGATTTTTACCCCGCTCCTCTATACTACGTCTACTCGGGGCGGCTTACACAGGTCAAAACACATTAAAATAGCAAAACTCTTTTTCTTCCCATTAAGCATTCGTTGTTACACAAGCTGTTCACCTCCCCCCCTTCCCAGTACTGATACTTCTCATTCAGGTGATAATGCTGTGTACTTTCTATGCTTCTCTGCTCTTCATAGTCTGAGTGCTTGACTAGATATAGCTTCCATCATTTCAGAAGGGATGGAAGCTAAGCTGTTACCTTTCTGCTTACAAGCATAAGCACAAACACACACACACACACGGGGGGGGCAGAGACAGGTGGAGAGCATTTTAAGGAGACTCACATAGCTGTTCTTCACACAGTGAACACTAAGTAATGCTAATTGTCTTGAATTTATCCTGTGAATACTCAACTAGGCAAATCTTAGAGACTGGCTGTGTTTTGTTGATGATGATGTTGCTTTTTGTTTGGCTCAGAGCAGCAACCAAGAATTTTGAAATGCAAGACCAGGCTTGTTGAGAAATACTGGGCACACAACTGAGAACGCTGAGCATCATCTGAAAGAGCTATTCTAAAGGCCTGGATAAAGTGCATCCGAAGAAGAAGGCGAAGCTGATATCGCTAATGAAAATTGCCAGGAGTTGCCCAAATCCATGGAGGAAATTGTGTTGCCAGGCGCCTTCACACTTGGGTATACAAAGGCCTGTGTGAAATGAGAGAGGGGGGAAGCAAAGGCTCGGAAGGAATTAATTCTGCTAGACAACTGCAGCTGTTAAGGCCTGAGCTTTGGAATCAGCTGGGAGATGCGGGGAGAAAAAAAATACACACACGCACACACACACATCCTCTTGCTCTCTCTTTTCCTGGATTAGCTTGAGGCCCTGTGCCTATGCACCATATGCACATCCCAGTGAAGCTCAAGGTCATCGCAGAATAGGGAATTGCACAGCTTTGCTTCCTGAGCTAGCTTGAGCCAGTCAAGCTCCCATAGCAGTAAAGCTTAGCCTTGGAAACGGTAAATAGGATGCTGCTGCCAAAGCCCATATGCAAAGCGGCTTCTGACACAGCTATTACACTGATCCGTCTTGCCACGTCTTCCTCTTTCTCCCAGCCTTTCCAGGGTGCAGCCTCGCAACAGCCCTACTTGGCTTGTGCCTCTCTCAGGGCAATTGGTGTTGTACCCACTGGCGTGCCCTGTTGTACAGGCTCCATTTTGAGCGACCTTCCCTCAGCCCCCCCGTGAAAGTAAATTATTGCCATCCTCCAATAGAGGGGTTTTGAAATTCTGCTCCTCACCAAAGGGGTTTTTCACATTTTCTCCCTTTTCTTAAGAGCACAACAGCATGCTTTTTAAAGTTGGAAGCATCAAGGTGATGAAAATGACCGTTCCAGCTTGCCAGCCACACAACAAAAGGTAGCAAATCAAAGACTTTTCCAGCTAGAGAATAACTTCTATAAACACTAACCGTATCTTTCAGTTTTGGGATGCCGTATTCTCTGATAGCTCTCTCTTCAACCACCACTTCCAAGTTTCATTGCATTTTCTTCCAAAGGTGTCAGGTTATAGTTTCGAGTGCCCCTCGCCCAATGGCTAAGCTGGCTGGAGACAAAAGGAGTTTGGTAGTCCAGACTTAAGAGTAAAATAGGCTGGGGAAAGTTTGATTAACAATAGTCATCTTTTTTTAACACAGGAAGACATATGTATTAAAATAACATTGTCTTTCAAGTTGTTGGTAGCAAGTTTTTACTCACTGTATACCGGCTGAATTTGTAGCCATGCTCTGAATCTATAGTATTCCCTAATATTACTTTTCTCTTTTACTCTAGAAGATTATGAGTGTGTAGCTTTGCATGCACCGCAGAAGACTGAATTTGACTTGTATACAAACCAGATTTTAAGTTGGTGCCTGTCTTGGAAAGCCTCTTAATTAGATGGTGTGGTGTGAGCTCATTATTCACAATTATTGCACTGCAGAAGACAGATTCCTCTCTCCGGCCGTCTTCACTGCAGCTTCTGTTCTGCTCTGAACACAACAGGGAAAAACACCCAGTCCAGGGTCTCAAGTGGACTGGTATCCAATGTTTCATTCCCCCTTAAAGGTCCTTTGGACGTGCAGCATGAAGTTCCCAGAATAGCTCTTAAATCAAACCATCCAGTGTCTGAGTGCCAATTCTCCAGAGTTTCTCAGTCTGTTGTAGCAATGAGTTTTCATCAAGTTGGATTAATTTTTAATTCACACCCACGTTGTGTAAATGATATCCCAAACTCAGCCTTTTTTTTTCCTTCCTTGTGAGTGACTTTTCTCTGGTGCTCACAGTGACACAGAAAAACTGAACACTCGGCTCCGAGCATGGCTTCAACAATTAGCACAGTCAACCCCATCTGCCTGCAAAGGCTGTTGTAAGATACTTGCAGTGCACATTGTTAATTTGAAACACTGGCATAGATGTTAACATACTGCAGTCTAAGCATCTTATTTGCTGGCCCATGAAATCTTGCACTTGAATTGACTGCAGTGCTGTTCATATTTCCTCACACTGTGAAAATCAGTGGGACTACACCAGGGTATGCGTTTAGGACTGCAGGTTTGATTTTGGCTGGGCTTGGCCTGCCTACCTTTTCTTTACATGGGTTCCTGCTTGTAGTGCGTCTCCCAAAGTCCAAAGTGACTTTCAGCGAGAAACATATGAGAAGTACGGTGCTATCAATGATTTCACCATTGGAGAATACTATCATTCTTCTTTTGCTTTACATGTTTGAATACAGAAATGCAAATGCTCAACTGACTAGATGCTGTAGTCTCACCACTCTGAATCATATTCAAAAAGTAACAAAGGATAGAAATAACAGAAAGTATTTGATTTTGTATGAGAAAAGACCAAACCATGCAGCAAAAATCTTAAAGAAACCCGATGAGAAAGGAAGTAGTTTTGCTATCAATGTGTTTTAATTTTTTTAACAGGTGGTGGCAATAACTTTAAAATGATATCTGTTTCGATGATGGACACTGAAATGCTCCTGCAGTTCCTTTTACAACAGAAGCTTGAATGAGTTTCTAAAAGCGGCTCCAGCCAACTCCCTGCCTTACTCATCATCACTCCAGGTGGAATACACATCCCTCAGACGTGTCTGTTGGTTAACACTAATAAGGTGGCAGGATGGACTTTGCACAGAAGAATCAAGATGTAGTGAGAGAATGTTTTACTCCCTTGCCTGATGGTCTTGGGTGCAACCCATGCCCTCTGGATCATTTCCCTCCCAGTGAAGGCTATTACAAGTAGCTGAAAATAACACAGAGGATGAAGAGTTAGGAGATTTAGAAGACCAGAGAATGATCAAGACACCCTTCTCTTTACCAGCTCTCCCTTGCAAATGGTCTCCCTACAATGTGAAGATAAACACGCCCTACATTTGGACAAGATATGAAAGATAGCCCCACCTTCTGTGGCACAGCTGTAGGCTCACCAACAGCCATCACTTGTGTCCTTTCAGAGCTCAGCTTACACATCATTAGAAGCAGAGCTCTGTGAACAGGAAAGTTTGTTCTAACATGAACTTTGGGTCCATCCACATTTGGCAAATTAATCTGTTTTGTAACTGGTCAACTGGAAAATAGCACAGCTTCATTTTGTATGTCCAAAGGCAGCTTTGAAGGAATTAAATATCTGGAGGGATATAGGAGGTGGAAATATGCATTGTATCAGCTTGTGATTTCACACTCAGGCATAATTTAAGGACAAAGAAAGCACTACTTTAAACGTGTCAGAATCCTGTTTTTGGCATTTCTGGGCCAAAATCCTATCAATGATTGATGTGTATATTAAGTTAAATTGTGTAACTTATCAGGCCAAATTTCCACCAATTAGGCATCAATTGTACTATTAACAGCAAATATGTTGTACAACCAGGTGTGAGCCTCATAGCATTACTGACTCCTCAATTGTTGTTGTTTAGTCCTTAAGTCATATCCAACTCTTTGTGACACCATGGACCAAAGCATGCCGGGCCCAATAGTTAGCAGCAATTCAGCATGATGAATTGCCCAATGTAGCTTATACCTGCATAAATCACTAGCCTGACTCTGGCCCTTATGTCTTTTTTTGATCAAGTAGAGCAAAACCATTGTGAGGACTAAGAACTAGTAACCTTTTATTCTTGTGCATGTCAAAATCACTCTCTGAAGGTACCATTTCCTGTGATTAGCGCCTGAGAAATTTTCAGCAGATTGACCCCTTCTTCCTCCACCATCTTCCAAATTGGATGAGGTGTCAACTGCTTTTCTAAAAAGAGGGAATCTGGAGCACAGGATTCAAAGATGCCTTTAAATGTTAGTTTGACTCTCAAGAAAACCATCAAAAGAAACACAAAACTCAAGCACTGTTCATTACCTTAACTGAAAGGGTGATAGCTGACCAGTTCCAAGAGTCCTTGGAAGAAACTGATACTCCAGATCCATTTCAATCAAGATTTAGGCTGTAGCATGGAAGTTACATCAGTCGCCCTGCAGGAGTATCTCCTAAGGGAGGAAGATGGGGGAGTGTGGTCCTATTGGTTCTTCTGGAACGTTTTTCAGTCAACCATTGTATCTTTCTGCAAAGACTATAAAATTTAGGGATTGGGAGCTCCATTATCAGCTGGTTCTGGTCCTTGCTTAATGATCTCAGATGATACCGTTTGGGATTATGTCTCTATTCCTTGGGACCTCTGCTATGGGGTCCTACAGAGGTCAATCATCTCCCCAATTTTTTTAAAAAATATATAAATGAAGTCATAAGGATAAGTCATACATGGATTTGGAGATCACTGTTACCAGCACACCAGTGATATGCTGCTTGATCACCCCTTCTCTTCATCTGCAGGTGATGCTGTATACAGTAGGTCCTTGAGCACTGCCTAACATTGATAATGGATTGGATGAAGTCCAATAAACTCCACCTGAAGCCTGGTAAGATGGAGATTGTACTGTTAGGAGGATTGTTAGACTGGTAGAGGCAAACCTACTGAGCATTGATGGAGTTGCACTCCTCCTGAGGGATCAGGTCCATAGCTTTGGGGGTACCTCTGGACCTGGCACTGTCTATGCCGGCTTAAATATCTGCTGTGGCCAAAACTGCCTTTTATCAACTTTGGTTGATTGCCCAGTTGTGCCCCTATCTGGACAAGAAATGCCTAGCAACAGTGGTTCACACATTGGTAATCTCAAAAATAGACTGCTGTAATGCTCTCTATGTAGGGCTGCCCTTGAAAACAGTACAAAAATTTAGAAGGTCCAAAACGTGATAGCAAGATGGATAAATGGAACTAATAAATTTGATCATATATCTCCCCAGTCTTGGCATGCCTTCTTTGGCTCCCTGTCAGTGTCCATGCTCAATTCAAGGTGCTCATTATGACCTATAAAGCCTTTCATGGTTTTGGATATCGATACTCGTAAGAATGTCTCTACTAGAAATCAGCTACCTATTCCACCCACTTTTCTCAATCCATGTTGCTAAATATGGCCATACTAAGGGGGCCAAAAAGGTGATGACAAAGCATCAGGCCTCTTTGTTGATGCCCACATCCCAGCACAAGTTCCCAAATGAGATACACCAGGCTCCTTCCCTCCTTAGGTTCAGGAAACTGGTAAAACCAGAATTATTCAAAGCTACCTTCAACAACTGAAGAGCCAAGATGCTGGGTTTTTTCTTTTTGTATGAATCCTAGATTTTATAGTTGTGCACCACCATATTGTTTTAATGTATGCTGTTAATGTGGGGCTTTAAGTTTTAATCTGTAAACTGTCGAGCAGTGCTTGCAGTAATGGGGTAATATATAAATCTAACTAACTAAATAGATTTGCAAAGCATTTAAAAAATACTTAGGGTTATTGACAGCCAAAGTTCTTTCTCATTTGGTGCTTTAATGCACTATATTTTTCTTGACCGTATATGTATGTGCTTAAGTTCTTTCTCATTCGCTTTGTTTTCTTGGGCCTGGCATAATGCCACATCAGCTTCTGGTATTCTTATTTATGCTGACTCGTATTCAGACTATTATTCAGCAAAGGACTGAGTAGAGTTTGCATATTCATATCAACATTTCAAGATCACACTTTTCAGCCTGTCTCTTAATTCTCAGTGCATTTGTCTGAAATCTACTTGCTTTACAAGAATTTATTTCCAAGAACTGCCCTTTGACTTACTGATCAAGACTACCTGGGACAGGGCACCTTAAAGTACCAGGACACCAAGTCCCTTGTCTCTAGGGCCCACCCATGCTATTGTTCTATCACTCAGCTGCAACCCCATTGTTAAAGGTTATTAGTCAATCTTATCTGCATACTATTGTGTGGACTGATGAGACATTTCAATCCTCCAGAGGCTGAAATGTTACTTTACTTCCCATTCCTTCCAGGCTGGTGGTTTGCTTTTTTTAATGAAATTGCTGTGCATAATCATACAACTGGTAGTGGAAGTTGTTGGCAGTGTAAGAATGCCAGCCTTGCACCATGCTGGGACTATGCTTGGTCACATGACTGTAAGGATATAGCAGATGTTTATATTTAAGGTATATACCAGCAGCCAAAATTGCCCCAAAGGGAGACCACAGCTGCGATACAAGGATATCTCGAAGCGGGATCTGAAGGTCTTAGGAATGGACCTCAACAGATGGGACACTCTGACGTCTGAGCATTCAGCCTAGAGGCAGGTGGTGCATCATGGCCTCTCCCAATTTGAAGAGACACTTGTCCAGCAGGCCGAGGCAAAGAGGCAGTCCCGAAACCAACAAAACCAGGGGGCTGGACAGGGGACAGATTGTATTTGTCTCCAGTGTGGAAGGGATGGTCACTCTCGAATTGGCCTTCTCAACCACACTAAACGCTGTTCCAAGACCTCCATACAGAGCACGTTACCATAGTCTCTCGAGACTGAAGGATGCTTACTACTATATACCAGCTGCCAAAATCCCTTGTATGCTTCTTTGGAAATAAGTCCCACCAAATGTAAGACTGAAATGTGCTTGAGTCTTATCTGCAATCAGTCAAGGATACATATCAGGCTACAAGTCTTATTGCTTACATTGAGAAAATTAAACAAATTCACTATTGAAATCAATGGGGCACAAAATTGTTTAACCTTTTATGAAGTGAACCTTCCTTTCCAGAGTACTGAATCATTGTACTTGGATATTAGAGTCTCTAAAACCTGCCACATATATTGGGTATTGGATGGACACCATGGTATTTACCAGCACCATTTAGTTTTCATCTCTCTTTTCAGTTGTTTAAACCATGACCTGAGGAAGCAGGCTGTGAAATTCAAAAGCTGGCTTATGACTTTGTGAGTTTTAGCAACTGATCCTCTTTTTAATGTGTGTTACAATGGTGCTACTTCTGGATTTCCTCCCCCCGCCCCTCACAAATCAACATGCCTGCTTGCATTTTTGCAAAATAAAACTCAATTACTTCCTACCTAAATGCACGGCTTATGTTTAGAACTAATAGTTACTATTGAAAAATGTCCCATTGTATATTACAGTGGATCCATTGCAGAACATATATAATGTATTTACAGACAGGTGATTCTCTAAAATCAAATGAAAGTAAAAAAGTCAAAAATGAGCAATGGAACATGAAGATGTTCTGAGAAGCAAAACTCAAGCTAAGACCAGCCTCGTGTACTGTCTCTGGCAATGCCACACAGGATCTTTTTAAAAGAACATACACAGAAAGGGCTGTTCACAGAGCAAACAGTCACCTGCTTTAACCATCCAACCTCCAGAAGCTGAAGGTAGCTTATATATTAATCATTCACAGATCTAGCATCCATAGAACTAGTCATGAAAGTCTCGGATTCGTACTTCACCTTTTGCTTTAAAAGCATTATGTACAGCTTTTCTCAGTTTGGCCGGGCCAGTGGGAAATGATGGATGCTGCTGCTGCTGCTGGAGGGCAAGGTACCGGGAAGACTCTTAGGATGGGGAAAGCTGCATTTATGTATCTCCCACACCACACTCATGCCTGATGTGAAAGGCCAAAGATTGTGGGTCTTCTTTTAGGGAAACAAATGCAACATGATTTACTTGTAACTTTTTTTTTAATGTCTCTTCAGATCCCATAATAGAAACTGCAGAAACATTTGAGACTAGATTGCTCCTTTTTGCTAGTGCTGGTGCTGCTGCTCAGTACTTCCAGGCAAGACTAGTGATGAAGTAGGGATGGCTGCAAATTTCATTTCAGTTAGGTTATTTTTTTTAATTGGAATGTACAAAAAATCAAAATGTGGGGAAAGTGAAACAGACAGGCTTGCTCATCTTCTGGAGATGTGTGAGAATTCCATTTCAGCTTGGTACTGATTAGAATTCACCATGGTTCACAAACTCAGAGCGTGAGAAAAGGGCAAAAAGAGAGAGATTTCCTTGACTCTAAAAGTGATTACCAACATGCTGCTATTGCACCAGAAATATTGGTGCAATTGGAACCTAGCACTACCACAAGGATGTTAAATGTGCTCCCTTATAGCTGCACTGGAGTACCCTTTACTATTATTTGCAACACAATCCTAACAGGTCACAGCATCAGATTTGTAAGGACTTGTCTACACAAACTGTTTTGGAGTGGGCTGTTGTCAGCTAAATATGATGGACTGGTGTTTGGTAGAGGTCCGCTATGCCATTTGGTGCGATTGTCACCTCTGTATAGCATACCAGACCTCAATCAACTCTATATGTTCTGGCTTCTTCTGCTGTCAATTTGCCATATTGTGAAATGGCTTAAAAAGAGAGACACTTCATTATATTGACAAATTGAGCACTTCCTCTGCTCTTCCATAGAGTGTCAGAGGAACTTTTAAAAAAAGATTCCGCTAGTGCAGCACAGATGCACTGTATCGCTTATATAAAAATAAAATTTGAAAACTGCCTGCCAGAAGAGGGAGGAGAGAGGAAGGGACAATGAGGGTTTTAATTTAATTTTTTTTCTTAAAAATCAGGTCAAGAACCTGCTCTCAGCCAAATCCAATGCCAGGTACAATGGAGGAGTAGTGGAAGTGTTTAATTCACCAATATCCTGAAGTGGCTGTTTTCTTAAGCTGCTTCACAATATAGCAAATTGATAGCAGAATGAGCCTTGATACCCAGAGTCTAGCTTTGGTTCATTTATAATCATCACACATGCTGGAAATGAACCAAAATGGAGCAATCATAACTGCATCAAAAATTAGAAGACCCTGACAAGGACCCAGAAAGATGCAAGTAGGAATGCTCTGGGGATGGTCTGGTTGACTCCAGTGATTACATGGCATGATCAGTACAAAAAGGAATAAATCAACCTGCCCCTGAAGCAGACCAAACAGTGGGCTAAATGCCCATCAGATTGTACCTTCAGCGTGCAATCCCTAATCCATGAAAATCTAACATTTCTCTTCTTGGACTGCAAGTTAAAATCTCAGTGCTAAATTTTTATGCTCCATAGACTGAAAAATGTCCTGGAAAATTGGAGAAATCTTTGGTGGGGCTCTGTGCCTTATGTTTTGTATCTTTCCTGCTTATTGATATAGTCCAGAGAGATTGGACATCTGTTTATGGGGCAACTAGGTTAACAAATATTATGGGAATTGCTTCAGGATTGGGAAAGTTTGGTTCCTGTTATTTTCTGTTGACTAAAAGAAATACAAATCAACCTGGACTTTCCCCTTCCTAACCCATACTTTTTTCCTCCACTGCTATTGTTTCTACTTTTTTTCCAACTGAATGCATTTGAATCAGTTCAGTGTGGTCACTTGACCCAATGTAGAAAAGCAAAGAAGGCATATGCAGGGGGAGCTAGTGGCAAGGTGTTAAAAAAAAGAGTAAAGGTGCACTTAAAGAGGTGATGATTCCCCTCAACCAAGCACTAACAGTCTCCAAACCTTTTTTAAAGACATCATGTCAACACTAGAACAAAGTTGTGCTATACCATTTAGAAAATAAATTTAAGAAAGAGAAAGGAAGAAATTGCCAATCAGCACTTGTTTGCAACTTGTTAAGGCAGCTTCTGCTGCACCCATGCCTCTGCCCCTGCTGACAAATCTGGGCAGCTACACTAGAAGCTGCAAAGAAGGGCTGATTGTTAATTTCCTCCTCTCTCTCTCTTTGCTGACTCCTGCCTGGATGGCTAAACTAAGCGCACTTGGGGAAACATGATTTCCATGGTGGATCATGGTGGATCAATGTGTATTTTCCCTCTTAATCGCGCCCTTAGTCTCCCATTGAAATCAATGGTGCATTTATGCTCTGGAATGATCAGAATGCAGAAACAGACCGTGCAAACATTTCCAGGTCCATTCTCTGGCACCTCTATGTAAGAGAGATCTACATGGGAAAGACCCTTACTGAAACTTCAGAAAGTCATTGAGTTCCACTATAGGTAGTACTGAGGAAGACGAATCAATAGCCTGATAAGATATAGTGTTGTTTCCTATCAGACTTGCCCATGCAGCTTAGTCATGTGATTCTGGATGTCCTATCCTAAGCACCCTGATTCCTCCTGCTTTACATCTTCCTATGAAGCCTGAAGCAAGAATGTAAATTGAGGTGAGCTGAGATCTATTTGTTTAAACTCAGGTTTGCCTACTTTTGTATAAAGCATGGTTGAGGATCTGATTTACTAGTAAGAAAAGCGGAACCTTCTCCATAATTTCTTATCTTAATCAGAAGGTTTGCTTCCTGCTACTAGCCCCTGGCACTCTTTCTGACATGATTTGGGCAGATCTGGATTTTAACATGTCAGGTCAACTTGGACCTTAGGCCCAATATATACATTATTGAGATGTGCATGGATTCCCATGATCTGAATGGGTAACGTGTAGTTTGAAAAGAGGCATGACATGAAGGCATCAAGTTATCATCCACCCCACCCCTCAAAGTAGCTGATGAAGAGTGGGGAATATTAAGGCAATGACAGAATACCATTATTACTTTTTTTGTACAAATACCAGGAAGATGGAGAAGCTTAATGGCACCCTTGCTTTTCCTTATACTGCTGGGGTGGACAAAGTATGAGCTTCCAGATTTTGTTGAACTACAACTGCCAGGATTCTTCACTATTGGCTGTTCTTTCTAAACCTGATGGGATCTGCAGTCCAACAACACCTAGAGATCTGCATCTTGTCCACTCTTGCTCTAATGTTTGGTTTGGGGTTTATTGCTCAAATTGAGATACTGCATTCTTCAGGGACCACTTGTGTTTAAATATTGCTTGTAAGAAGGATGTTTCATGCATCCAAGAGTGATTGTGGAAACAATGTTATTATTTCTATCGGTGGTGCAGGGGTGGGATATACGTAGATCAGATGAAAAACACAATGCCACACAAATTAAACATCTAAGTATCAACAGTTACAACAGTTTCCCCTTCACTATTACCATAACATGTCTGAATCTATTACAGTGTATCTGCAATCATGCACAGCAGTGGAAAGAATCCATCCAAAACATTAAAAAAAGTGTGCTCCTTCTAGTAGAACCCAGGAGGTACAATATTTGTGAAATCTACACTTGGACAGCAAACACCACAGATAATTCATTGAATGTTCATTTTCTTTCATGTGTGTACAGGTGTACTTGTGGTTACACATATCCTTGGGTTGTGGAGGACAGGTTGTATGCTGGTGCCACAAGTCCAGGAACAATCCCAGTCCTGCTCCATGGCGATTCCTTTTAAGGCTGGAAGCAGAATGCAGAAGCTCTCTCTTGGAGGAGTTCTCGGCACAAGTGACAACTCCAGCTTCCTGTAAATAAACACAAGATAGATTTTAAAAGGATGTAGGGCAGGGGGACGCATCCTGCCTCCTTGCACTTCAGCCCGATCTTATGGGACTCTTGACCTATTTCCAAAAGCCATTTGCAAACAGCCAATTTTGATTTCAAGTCTCTTTTGGGGCCCCATGGGCAATCTGCTCTGATGGAAGGTCAATCTCCTGTATCACTGCACCTTGGTGGGTGGGGGAACCAAATGATCCCACCACAACTGAAGGAGAGGAGCATCAATGCTATACAAGCATCACAATAGAGATTGACTGGAAAGAGACAAATTGTTCCTAGATTTGGCAGGTAGCCTACATCTTGTGTAGGTGGAGATTTGGGGCACAGAAAAGACTTTTAATGATTTAATTAATTAAGTTTCCCCATTAACATGTCCCACCGCCATCAAATATTATGGGAAATTACAGATGTAACATCCACTGAAGATACCAAGAAACTATCAAATTTGTAGTACTAATCAAATAAACAATGGATGCCTAATCATTTTTTTAAAATATCAACTGTTCCCAAACATTTCAATAGAATCAGATTTCCATTGCCCAAATTCCTTTACGTTTTCATCACTTGCCTAAGAGATGAACTACAACCACAATATGAGGCAATGTTTTAAAATCTGTCAAGCATTTCAAAATTCTGACGGAAATGGAAGCAAAGGATATGGTTCAAGGTTATCCTTAGGAATGTGACGGACTGAACAAAAAGAAAGTGATCCATTTAGGAGAAAGGCAGCATATAAATACAGAAAAGAAAGTACACTCTCTTTGAATTCTATGGTTTTACATATCAGGACATAATCATCTGGTCCTTTGTAGGTCTGAAAATCAGATAAATACAACCTCAAATGAACAACACATGGCATATTACACCATGTCATGATTTATTTAACAAAAATAAAGCCAAATGGAGGAATTTGGGGCAGTCTTCTATACAACACTGCTTCAGTTTACTGAGGTTTGTAGCCATTTGTTTACAACTCTCATATGGTCCCACCACAGCATTTCAATTGGGTTGAGGTCTGGACTTTTGACTGGGCCATTGTAACACCTTGATTCTTTTCGTTTTCAGCCATTCTCTTGTAGATTTGCTGGTATGCTTTGTAGATTTGCATGACCCTTCAATTGAGGAGTCATACAACATTTTCCTGTTGCATGACCCAAGCTTTAGCTCTCAGACAGATGGCCTCACATTTGACTCCAGAATACTTTGGCATACAAAGGAGTTCATGATTGACACAATGACTGTGAAGTGCCCAGGTCCAGTGACTGCAAAACAAGCCTAAATATTTACCCGTTCACCACTGTGCTTGATATTTTGTATGAGGTGTTTGTGCTGATATGCTTGTTTGGTTTTCACTAAATGTGGTGCTGTGCATTATGGCCAAACATCTCCACTTTAGTCTCATCTGTCCAAGGACATTTTTCCAGACGTCTTCTGGTTTGTCCAGGTGCAACTTTGCAAATCTAAGACATGTTGCCATGTTCAATCTTTTTCTAATTGTGCTATCATGAACTTTAACATTTAACATGCTAACTGAAGCCTGTAGAGTCTGAGGTGTAACTCTTGGTGTTTTGGGGTTTTTTGTTGTTGTTTTACAATTTCTCTGAGTACTGCACTGTCTGACCTTGGGGTGAATTTGCTTGGGAAGACTGACAACTGTCTTGGATGTTTCCCACTTCTGAATAATCTTCCTCACTGTAGAATGATGAACTTCAAATTGTTTGGAGATAGCCTTATAACCATTCCCAGATTGATGGGCAGCAACAATTGCTTTCTACAATCATTGCTGATGGGTTTCTTTCTTGGCATTGTGTTAACTTGGATGTTCCAGAGCAGCAAACTGCTAAAACTTCAGGTTTTATAGAGGTGGTCACACTTGCTGATTATCAATTACCCAAAGGCATTGAGTTAGTAGCACCTGGCTGCTTGCTGCTTAACTTCTTAATTCTTATGGAAGCAGTAAAGGGTGTACTTAGTTTTTCACACATGGCTTCTCCATATTGGCTTTATTTTTGTTAAATAAATCATAACATGGCGTGATATGGCATGTGTCGTTGTTCCTCTGAGATTATATTTTCCTAATTTTCAGGCCTGCTAAGGACCAGATGATTTTTATTACAGTGGGGTCTTGACTTGAGAACTTAATCCGTTTTGGAAGGCGGTTCTCAAGTCAAAAAGTCTGTAAGTCAAGTCTCCATTGACCTACAGTGCATTGAAAACCGATTAATCCCGTAACAGGCCGTTTTTGTTCCATTTTGGTTTTTTTCTGGTCTGTAAGTCAAATCTCAGTCTGCAAGTCAAACCTAAATTTTGCAGCCAGAGAAGTCTGTAACTCAAAAAGTCTGTAAGTCAAGCCGTCTGTAAGTCAAGGGTCCACTGTATGTCCTGATATGTAAAGCCATAGAATTCAAAGAGGGTGTACTTGCTTTTTCACATGACTGTATTTTAAATAAATAAACAAGTATTAAGATGTTAAATGAATATGATTTAATAACCAGAAGTGAAATCAGAAAAGTTGTGTTCTTTCTTGTTCTGTTGCTGAAGTATTTCACTGTTATTCAATGTATTCAAAGTTTCATGGTACTGATCTAGGCAAGTCTACTCCAGATATTTTGGAGTATCGCTTTCATCATCTCCAGCCAGCACAGCACTGGGCCTTTTGATTGAGAATAATAGGAGTTACAATCTAACTGACCTTGAAAGCACCAGGTTGGGGGAAGCAGGCCTAGGCTGACCAGATGCAATACAAGAATGACTTCATGCACATAGATCAAAAAGTACCCAACCCTTTGGGGGCCACAGGGAAGATGTGTGACACTGTGCCAGGGACTTAGGGCCACATGCCAGTGCAAATACACACATAGGAGCAGTCCTATGATTAGGCAGCTTACCAAAGGTAGAAAATACAGCTTGTTTTACAGAGCTTGTATTACATGGTATTACAGATGATGAAGAAATTGCCCAAATCCTTTTATCTACACAAATACTAAAAATGTAAGTCTTTTATTGCTTCTTAACAATACCAATAAAGGGCCAAAGTGTGCTATTTCTCCTGCTCTTCCATATATGTGTATGTATATGCATATAGTTATAATTTCCTTTTCAGATATTCCAAGAAATGTTACCTTCAGGAGGTTCAGAGACTGGTGGGTTTAAGCAATACATGTGATAGCCACGGTCACAGTCATCACAGAAGAGAAGCTGGTCCTGATTCCAGATTGTTAGGAGGAAGAGACAGAAAGATGGACATTACTCATTGCAGTGGAAATTATCCCATTCGGTATTTGCACACTAGATATATGTATGGAGCTGTTACAGTTAGACTACAAAGAATGGATCCAAGACAGAGACACAAAACCATTGTTCCTGCTTCCTGAAATGACAGTTGTTCTACTCTCACTTTATCATAGGTTTGTTTTTGAACATAATGACATGCCTGTTGGAACTTGTACAAACTGAAAAATCTCCCATTGAGTCAAGGCATGCACAGCCTAAGATCAACACTCTCTCCCTCCCTCCCACTTCTCTTTTCAATGAATATTTATTGCCTTTTTATTGTATTATTATTGCCTATCACTATCTTTAAACTTCCCTTGGCATAAAACAGGAAATTAGACCAAGTAGAAAGTTAAATGGCTCCACAAAACAGACATCAGTAACCCCAAGAGGGGAGGAAGGAGACTAAATTCTATCCTTCCCAGATCTCTGGTTTACAATTTTTTAAAGGTGAACAGCAAGTGATAAAGGATATGTAATTGATGCGATTCTACCATCTGATCTTGAATTCACCTGTCTCTTTTTTCTCTTACATTATCTACAAATCCTACTGCCTACTGCTGGCCTGTACTGTATAACGATCTTTACACTCACTGTGTTGAGACTTCATATTTAACTATCATAGTTCAAGATGCACATATTTAAATCCATTTCAGACCAAAAGCTTTAGTCACAATATACTTCTTTAGAGGATTGGGTGGCTCCATCACTAGCCTGTGATTCCCTTATTCTCCTGGTAAGAGGGTAGAGTTTACGTTCTACCCTAAGACTGGAGGACAGATTATGTGCTAAGAACAAATATGTAGTTACTTCTCTTAGAACCAATCCCTCCACACACACACATTTTTACCATTAAGTGTGCCAAACATCAGACATGCAAACAAAGCCATGTTTCCCAGTTCATCAATTGAAGGATAAAAGTATACTAATTTGTAAAATGTAGGATGATGTAAACTTGTGTTAGAATAAACAGCTTTTTCCTCTTAAGGACACATTGTCTCTATATATCAAATCGGCATCTTGTTTAGTGAAGCCCTGGGATTATATCTGTACTAAACAATTATATGAGATACCATTTCAACTTTCATGGCACCGTCCTACAGAATGCTAGGACTTGTAGTCACAGAGTAGAACATACTGGCTCTCTCTTACGACACAGCTGCTTTAATTGATGTGGGATCAGGAACAGCAGTGGGAGCACTCCTTCCTTTGGTGATGCAACAGCACAATTGGCTGTAGCACTGCTGGTCAATCCCACTTTGCTCTGTTTTTGTCATGGCTACATCCCAAGAAGAGCAAATCAACCTCATAAAGGCCATTGGGTCACACTCTGTAAACCATCACAGCACCATGACACTAATTGTTAAACAGCAGTGCTATTTCAGGATGAGTGGTTCAGGTGTGGTGTGCTATGCTGTGCTTCCATCCAGGTCAGGAATGGGGAACATGCCGTCCTCTAGAAGTAACTGGGATTTTCAGTGTGGTGCAGTTGATAGACGAGGATTTTCAGTTTGGTGCAGTGGATAGTGGAATGACAGACTAGGACTCTGGAGAACAGGGTTCAAATCCCCATTTGGCCATGGAAATTCATAGGGGGGGAGCAAAACTGGGAAAGCCACTCCTTAAATACAGTATCTCACTTACCTTGAAAACTATTGGGCTTGCAGTGAATTGGTGCTGACTTGATAGCACGGAACACCAAGAGAGAGAGATGTAGCTAAACTACAGCTCTCATCATCACTTATCATTGGCTATCCTGGCAGGGATTTACAGTCTAAAAACAGCTGGAAATTCTCATGCTCCCTACCTATGATCTGGTTATGTGTTGTCATATATTATTGAGTGTGATAATGCTACTTGATCCCATGTAAAATTTCAAAATAATATTTAAAGATGGCAGGGGGGAGAGAGGGGGGAGGAGAGGACAAGGAATTACAGAAATAACTATATTTTGCTGCTTTAAAAGTTCTGAGATAAGTGGAAAGAATCTTTGTAGTAGACAAGACAAGACAAAACTTTTATTGGCATAAAGAGAATAAAACAAAACAAAACTGGTTCATTAAGTGTCCCACGCATACAAAATCCAGTAGGAAAAGCAGAAGACCAACCCCCCCCCCAAAAAAAATGTAATTGAAAGCGAGGCTTCACTTTCTCACAATTGAGCTGATGAAATCTGCAATTCTTTCCAGGATGTCAGGCACCTCTACAGATAACATAAAACTGACTTTATTTGCAGATTTTCCATCCAATTCTGACAGGACCAGTGCCACAGATTTGGAACGATCACTCTGGTGGTGTGGGCCGTGCAGAAACATGTGAGCAAGAGTTTCCAATGCACCCTGCTCACATGAGCAATGTCTTTTGAGGTATAGGATAGTAAAGCTGCAGCCATGACATTGCATCTGGCTAGGGAGGATGCCCTACATTTTTATGGACACTTAAGCAGGGAAAGGAAGGCAGCTGGTTTTCCAATCTTAAAGGCGATGTGAGAAAATAGTGGTGGTCTTATTGGCTGCATTCCATAGTTCCTGGAATTTAATGTCCAAAATTCTTCTTTTGATCATTTTGAAGGCTTGCCCTTGATTTAGTGAGCCCAAGGAGTCACTATCTAAGCCAATCCATTTCAGTTTTTTTAAAAGGGCAGTAATCCCAAAGGGAGATTTGGAGTCCAGCAATAGTTGGAATAATAAACTGTCAGGGTCAGAGTTGTAGAAAAGTTTTAGCTAGAATTGAAATGATCTCAGCCAAGCCATCATTTCCAAAGAGGAAAATCCGGTCTCTGGACAAAGCACCAAGTAGGGAACACAACTTGGTAACCCTAGCACTTTGTGTAAGAATTGAGATTGTAGTCAATCAACCTATCCATGGCATTTAACCAGATTGGGATGCCATACAAAATCTGTGGGATGATTTTCGATTTAAAAACCTGTAAAGACGCCGGAACGTAACATTTACCAGAATTATAATAGAAACAAAATATTGCCTGATCAGAGAAGCTGCATTTATAACCATTTTGTGATGAGGAGACCAGGAATGTTTGTAGTGGAACAAGATGCTTAGATATTTATACTCTTTAACCTGTTCAATTTTGTGTTCATTCAGATTCCGTTAAAATTGCTTCCAAGACTTTGAGAAAACCAAGATTTTGGATTTATTATAATTCAGTCACATTTTGTTTTTCTCCAGGTATTCCACAATTCTGTTAATTAGACATTTCAAACCTGGATGGAAGCACGAGATGATAACATCATAGTCCGCATAAAGCAATAACGGAACACGATGCATCCCCAATTTTGGTGGATGGCCCTCCACACTGGCTAGAAAGGGGGCTAGATCATTCATGAATAGATTGAATACGGAGGGAGCAAGAATACATCCTTGCTTCACTCCATTGTTGGTTGGGAATACATTAGTTTACTCACCGACAGTTGTGCCAGAGTATAAAATTCTTATGAAGCAAAGGAGTCTTTTATCTATGTCTGTATTTTCAAGTTTTTCCCAGAGAAACTATCTACCGAATCAAAAGCTGCCTTTAGATCAAGGAAAGCCACATACAATTTAGAATTTTCATACTTAACTGTTTTGTTAATAAGATGAGAAAGTATAAGGCAGTTATCAACTGTGGCCTCACCTCTCCTGAAACTAGCTTGTTGAGGGCCAAGCAACACCTGATTATCAATCCAGGAAGTAAGTTTAATTACTAGATGTTTCACATAGCGTTTCCCAATTACTGATAAAATACTGATTGGTCTAAAGTTTTCTGGGAGGTGAGAATCCCCTTTTTTAATAAATGGGGGCAGGAATTGCATTAATCCAGAATTTTGGCAAGATACCAGTATTATCTATAGCGGTAAAAAGGGAAGCAAAAAGGGAAGCCCACCACTCATTTCAATAAGTCCAGTGGGATGGCATCAGGGCTGGCTGCTTTTCAAGCTTTTAACTGGGTAATTAGATCTTTGGTCTCTTCTATGGTTACTGGTGGCCAAACAGGAAGATCAGAGAGAGCAAAGAGTTTAGAGGATCTAACAGCTATATCTTTGTCAAAATGTATTGGGCCCATCTTTGCGGAGATATTATGGCTGGGTCTTGTACTTCCATCCTGGAGGAGCCTGCCACAATGGCCCAAAAAGTTTGTTGTTTTTCTGGGTCACTGCCTGTTGGAGCTTGTCCCATTGCTCCAAAATAAATTTCTGCATTATTTCTTTTATACAATTCCTTAATTGAGTTTTTAGGGAAAGGTATTTGTGTCGATCTTGGGCAGAATCAGACTTCCTATATTCCCGATATGAATAGCGGATTTGTACTTTCAGATCCCTATAGTTAGGATCAAACCAAGTTCTTTGTTTTGAGCGATTGCTGCGCATTTGGGCTGAAGGAGCTCGTCCTAATTCACAGTGGAGATGTTCCATTAATCCATCAAATGCTTTAATTTTGTCAAGTGGTTTGATGGATTTTGTGATGGAAATCTGAAGGTCCTTACACTTGTCCCTTAATAGCAGATTTTGGAACCTATGAAGTACCAAGTTGTTTCAAGCTATTTTAATTGGGGCCGCTGAGGCATTATTTAAGTCTGAGGATACATTCCTTCTGCTGTATCCCAAAATCACCTTCACAGTTAATGAAAGGTGATCACTGGTCGTAAAATCACCCACAGCAAATTTAACTATCCATGGTTTCAAGGACATTAAGAGCATGATGTAGTCTATCATGCTGGATCCTTGGTTAGTGATATGTGTAAACTCCCCTGCCTCAGGCAATTCCGTTAGGCCATTAAGCCAGATTAGGTTAAATCGGATACACAATTTATCTAGAACAAGTCCAGCAGCATTATAGGAACAATCCTTGGAAGATCTACTAACAATGCAGAAAAGCAAGAGACATCACTCTTCACTTCAAGAGCTTTCAGAAATATCAGATCATCCCTCCCCACTCTGGCATTAACATCACCCGCGATAATAAATTCGGCCAGGGGGAACCTATTCTCAAGATCTAGTGCAGGATCCACTGTGGATCCGGGGGAATATATATGTTAATTAAGATCAAAACCTTGCCACGAGTCGCAACTTTATTGGCCAACATGTGATATTAGGAGGAAAAAATATCTATATGCTCAGAAACTAAACAGGTGTTAATGTGGCTAAGCCGGCTGTTGGATGACGTTTGGTTTTAACCTTGATTGCTGGTGCACAATAGGACTTATACCCTCCCAGCTGAACTTGGTCAGAAACCCAGGTTTCCTGTAGAAGTACAATATCAAAGCCTTTAAGGTAATTCAAAATAACATTATCATTACTTTTGCCTTTCCAACCCACAATATTCCAAGTTATCTTTCCAGTATCTTTCCAAAGCAGTTGCTAAAGTAGCTGTTGGTGATAAAGAGAAACTTACATCGTTCTCGGAGGTCCCGCAGAGGCTGCAAGATTTGCACTCAATGCATTGCCACTGATAAGTTTTGACAGCCTCTGTCATGTTTGCTGTGAATTGCAAGCAGGTTGGGTGACCTGGAGGAATGGGAAATGACTGGTTTTATTAGTGTGTATTTTGCATTGCCCTTTTAATCAAAGTCATAAAGTCCAGGAACAAAACACACATGGACATGGACTAATCACAACATGGGCTCCAAACTAATGGATATCAAAGAGGAAAGCAGGCATTAACCCTTTTGCTGCCAGGCATAAGAAAAACCAAAGTCATTCCTTCCCACTTCCCCATGGGCAAAGCAGTTCTGTTCAGAGCTTTTAAAAACACGTTGGACCTTTTTCTTTCATTCTTTTAATGAAGAAAAAAAGGAAAGAGTGAGAAAAGAACTACTTGCTCTTCCTCTTTTTCTTTTTCTTGGAGATTAACTTGAACCGATTGAAACCTGTGGCTGAAAGAAGAATTTGTCCCCATTTTCATGGTTTACGGGTCAATAGGACAGCATCTGTCAACTTATCATGGATAAAATTGTATTTTTAAGAGCTCTGTATTCCCAAGTTTGGTTTGCACAGAAGAAATCAAGCTACACAGCTAACCTTACAGGATCAAAACAAAAACCTCCCAACAGACAACCCCCCCCCCCCGAACCAAAAATAACCTACAAATGGAATAAATGAAGGAAAGCTAGCATAACAGTCACATCTAGTGGGGAAGGACAGCTGCTGCTGAGGATGCTAGCCCCTCCCCTACATGCGTGTCGTAGGCTCCGGCTTTTGCAAAACAGCAGGGCTACGGGTAGCAGGTTCAGCAAGGAGGGGTTCTGGAGGGGAAAAAATACAAAGAAACAAACAGACCAAAGGCAGGGTGAGTGTTCCTTCTGTAAAACAAGAAAACCAATGGAGGTCATTTCCTTTCCCTTCATTTCTCCCATCCTGCAGGTTGCCCACATATATAAGCAAATGTACGCATACTTCTTAAAAAGAATACTCCACGCCCCATGATCAGCTCTCCCAAGAGTTAATATGTATAAACCCTATATGCAAAAGCAGACAAACATGTATATAATTTGTATATACTGCACATATATTGTACATACATTGTATATTGTCTTTTCAGGTATTTGCACTGGTTCAGCTGTCACTGGAAGGAAACAATGAGTTTTGATGGGAACAAAACTGATCGGTTGATGAACCTTGTTCAGGAGGAAGGTGGTTACAAGGAACACCAATTAAAAACACTGGAAATTCCCAAACTATGGTTTCTCCTTGTTACTGAATTTTCTTACAATGTTGTGGTTGGATGGTGCTCATCTTTATTTCTTCCATTCTCTCTTGGTCTAGTCTTTCTTCTGGTCTCTCTATGAATTACTAGTGAATAAATGGCTCAGTTCTAAAATCATTCAGCTCAATCTAGACATGCATAGATTTCTCTTTATTTTTTAAAAGCAAAAACAGCCTCAAAACATCCTCACATCCAAAGAGAACAAATGTGGGAGCATTTACTTAATTCCCACTCCCCTTTGTCCATTTTTTGCTCAACGGTCCTAGAAGCTTTTCACAGAGGAAAAGATTTTTAAAAAGGGGGTGGGGGCTGCAGTTCGAAACTGGAAACTGAAGATGGAAATGCATCCAGAGGGAAATGGGGAGCAGGACAACAATGGATGGAGGGGAAAGGATTACGCAGGTCCTGCTCACCATCCTTCCACTCAGACTCATCTCCAAATGCTGCTCTAGGGTTTTTAAAAAAGTCATGCGTATTCATGAATATCGCATCTAGTTCAAGTCTCAGAAAAGAACCACTAAATGCTTAAATCTACTTCTAGACCCTTTAGTCACCATGGGATAACTGTTGACAATAGCTTGCAAACAACTCATACCTATTTCTCTCAATTTTGCTATAACAAACCTTGCCACTTCTATTCTTCTATTCTTGTATATATATGTTAAATCTACTATGAAACTAAGGAAGCTTAGGCTTCAGGGCCCCTAATCCTAGAGGGGCCCCAGAGGTGACATTTTAAAAAATGCATTATGGTAAGTTGTCATGGAATAACTCCATTGAAGAAGATGACAGTAGTTGCCCAGACCTTGTTGCTGGTTGCAAAGCCCCCCCCACCACCACCACCACCAATAACAGTTCAAGCTTCAGGGCGTTAACTGATCCTGAACCTGAACAGTGTCCATGTTATTTTTCGCGTATATTTTCCTGTTATATTTATCAGCCTCCCTGATTTCCTGAGATTGTGTAGTTTATGTATTGTAAAGGAGCAACACATCTGAGGACCACACTGACTATTAGGTTGGAAGTTCATGGTTGCCTCTCCCCATATAATTTTCTTTTCACATGTTAGGGAAAGGGTTGAAATGGAAAGGGAAACGATGTAACTCCTTTCCTTCCTTTTGCCTCAGTCCCACTCTATATTACTCCTTTCCCAAGCTGCTATCAGACACAGAAGAAAACATGCAGATATTGTGTCTTTTCACTCCCATGGCTAGTAACAACTCTGGAGAAGCCTTGACATTCAGAAACAAGCTACGGTAGATACTCTCTCCCCACCCTATGCTGCAGCTCTCAAATCATACTGGGAGGTATGCTGCAGCTCTTTTTGGAATAAAAACACAACATGGGAATATGTAGTTTGGCCTTCATGAGTTTAATACGATAATGCTATATCATCTTGAAGGATATACAACATCTTCCTACTTTCTACAAGACTTCCCTTTTGCATACTGTGTAGGCTTCCTTCAGTCTCGAGACTATGGTAACATGCTTTGTATGGAGGACATGGAACAGCGTCTAGAGTGGCTGAGAAGGATGACTCAAGAGTGACCATCCCTTCCACACTGAAAACAAATACAATCTACATAGGGCTATACAGAAATTTTTTTTTTCATATGTTTATCTATAAATAGAATAGCATTCCAGAAATCTATGAACCTGCATGTTGGAGATTTCTAGAGATCCCACATGAGAAAACAATGCACTTGTTCCAAACCAGAAATTGGGGGGAGGGAACAAAACATCACCAGCACCCCACAAAAACAAACCAATACTCTAGAATCTAGAGGTATTTCAAAGGTATTTAGTTTTGAAGAAGTAGATTATATGGTAAAGTTTGTAGTAGCCCATAACTCTGTAGACTTACATGACAATATGCTCTGCAATAGAATTATTATGAGAAAGTAATACATGACTTTTGCTCTACATTTCTCTTGGTATAATCTGTTATTATGAGCCCACTGTATACATGACGGATATGCTTGAAATTTGCACACTCTCATTATGAGACAGACAAGGGAAGTATTTTAAATGAAAACTGAGAAAAAAACAACATATCTAAATATCTGAAACTCAGAGAAACCCTTCCTATGGCATTCCCTATGTCTGAATCTCATACCCAGAATAAGCAGTCCAGTTCCACAAATGGCTATTTATGTCTTTAATCAATCACATAAAACACCAGCACCAATGTGGAGCAGGCACATAATACTCTGTTCTGCACATGGTACCTCTCTCTCTCTCTCTCTCTCTCTCTCTCTCTCTCTCTGGCTCATTAATTCCTTCCACAAGTGAAAATCTCCATTGTTTTTGACAGTGCAATCTCTGGTTTATATAACTACAAGCTGGAAACCATCAGGGCAAACACAGGGCACCCTGGCCCTAAAGCGCTTCCATTCCACATTTGCCAACAGGATCCTGAAGGAGACATTGATAGAAAAACCACATAGAGAGGCCATTTCAGTTAAGTGAGAGGGGAGTTTTTTGAAAGCCCCATGAGGATTTTTCCTAGATTTTTTTATTTGTTGCCTTTTGCCTTTTTGGCCAGAGAAATTTGGGGTTGAAATTTAAATTTAGTGTTGGAATTGGATTGTACCCTGGGAATTCAAGTAATGATTTTGAAGACATATTTCCCCCTACCCCAGTTCTTGGTTCAAATGTTTTGAATTCCTTTGAATTTCCTCAATTTAGTTTCTTTGTCAAATTTGCTCTGAACTTTAAGTGAAATTTCAGTATTAGGTTTAATTGAAATGATGCATTGGTTATTAACTTCTACATCTTTATTTCATGATGAACCACGTGATACAGTTTATCCATTTAGGGTGAAATAAAACAAAGTTCGGCTTCACACTCTGATTCACATTTTACTTTCCCCCTCTGCTGTCCCATTCCCTTCCTTTCCCCTCTTCTACTGGCAAAATATCCAAAAGTAACAAGTCTCAAGATGATGCTTGTACTCTCTACTATCTCAATCCTCTTTCAGTTGAGTAAGCCCAAAGTATAGTCTTCAAAGTTTCCAGCAAACTACTAAACGCTTCCTTAGGGTTAAGTACACATTAAGGGAAATACCATATTTTTCCATGTATAAGGCAAACCAATGTATAAGACAACCCCCACTTTTCTCACCCCAAATTAAAAAATTTGATCACTGCATTCCCCCTCCACTTCCTAAGCCCCGCGAAAGCAGGTCAAAGGGCTGCAGAAGTAGAGGAGGAAAGCAGCAATCTTAGGAAGTGGAGGGAGAAACCAGAGATGAAAGAGCTGTAGGATCGTAGCCCTTTGAACCTGCAGCCCTTTCGTGGCTGCTTTCCCCACCACTTCCTAAATCCCACAGGGCTTGTGAAGTGGTGGGGAAAGCAGCAATCAAAGGGCTGCAGGATCAAAGGGCTATGATCCTTAAGTGCTTTGATCCCTTCCCCCTTACTTCCATGTATAAGACAACCCTCAATTTTTAGTCTAAAGATTTCAGATAAAAATATCATCTTATACACAGAAAAATACAGTACAGTGGTGCCTCGCATAGCGAGGTTAATCCGTTCCGGATTAACCTTCACTATAGCGAAACATCGCTAAACGGAATAAAAAAAGCCATAGAAATGCATTGAACTTCGTTCAATGCGTTCCTATGGCTTGAAAACTCACCGTTAAGCGATGTTTCTCCATAGCGCCACCATTTTCGCGCCCTCGGTAAGCGAGGGCAGGGCGCGAAAATGCGGCGCGGACCTTCCGGTGGCCATTTTGGAACCGCCGATCAGCTGTTCTCCCCCGCTTCGTTGTGCGAAAATCGCTAAGCGAATCGCTTAGCGATCATCGCACAGCGAAAAATCGCCATAGGGGCCATCGCTGAGCGAATGCTCCAGCGATGGCCCAGAGTGCCTTGTTAAGCGATTTCATCGCTCAGCGAGGCACTCGTTAAGCGAGGCACCACTGTACATCTTTCTCCCTATTATATTTTCCCTTCAGCTATGCAGTTCCTTCAAACCTCCATTCCCTAGCAATCAGTTCTGCAAATAAAACCCATGTTTATCTCCCAAGGAGCCATAAACAAAAGCAAGCTTATTTGCAACATACAGACTGTAGCAAACTCAAGCAGGAACAAACAGATGTGCTTTACCTGCATGTCTAATGATACCAGCTGTATTGTCTCTTCAGCCAACTATTTTGAAATACAATTAGTTCTGAAATTTAGCCGACACTGATTAATTTAGGAAACATGCCCATCTTTTCTTCACCTTACAGTGTTGGAACTTCTAGATTGCACCACAGCTGGTATAGCTCATCAGATTGAAGTGCCTGGCTGCGAAGCCAAGGCCAAAGAGTTAGAGTCCTTATTGTGCCTTCCAGGAGAGGAGCCAGCCCAAATCACCTGGAGCATGTGTGATGTTAGGTGTACTGCCAGCTGTGCAGCCTCGGGCAAGCTGCTTGGTCCCAGAGCACCATCAGGAGACACTACTGAGTACTTCATAGCTAGGCAACCTCTGATTGTCACAATAAGAAACTACTTGACAGAGAATAATTATTAAATATCATGATGGTGACCTTAGCATTTAGTCAGAGGTTTTTCTTTTGTTTTGTTTTTAATAAAAGGATTTTTAAAACATGTCTCTTTTCGGAATGTAGTGCTGGCTGGACTTACCGGGCAGAAAATGAATGCAATTCCTGTGAAATAGCTTGTTCCCTAATATACACATACATTTAAAAAGAGTGATTGTCATTAATTATGGAACCTTAATGACCAGAGATGACATTAAGGCCAAGAGAAACTGCTATATGCAGACATTCAGTGACCAGTAATGACCTTAACACAGCTCATTTGTTCTTCTTCATTAGTAAATTCTTCACTGAAAGATTAATTATGACCATGTACAGTCAGCCACAGCAACGAGACATCCAAAATCAAATCAGTATATTCTCTACATATAACAGATAATTTAGGGGAAAAATAAGAGTAATTTGCCTACGGATCCTATTTTTTGTTCACTTCCTATCTATTTTTCTTTTTAGCAAGGATGAAGTTATATCAAGCAGACTGGAGAGGAAAAATTATATATTTATTTAAAAATTTTTAGCCCCACCTTTCTCCCTAGAAGAATACAAGGTGGCTTGCATAATTAAAAGACTATATTTAAAGCTAAAAACAGTAAGTATACACATATTTAAAAGGATCAAACAAATACCACACTAAGTTATAGGGTGACATCACTATTTCCTGCTGGCTACACTATACCTGGCCTTCTAGTCCGAGGTAGATGTTTAGGCTGGTGCACCTAACACATGGCATCTTCCCTCTGACTTGTACTCTACCCAAAAAGCTAATAAAAGGGATTACTTTCAAAAGTTTTCTCACCTGCCCATCCCTTTAATGAATAGTTTGGAGTTTTCCAGCAAGGTAGCCATGCTTGTCTGTTACAATCAATCAATCAATCAGTCAATCAATTCATTCATTCATTCATTCAATTTGTATCCCGCTCCCATTAGCGTCACAGCACTGCTCTGGGTGGATCTTGGGGCACTTTAAACAAAAAAATGGTCTATAGCATAATGAAGTAGGCTACAGTTCACAAAAGTTCATACCAAATAAATCTTATTGGCCTTTAAAATGCATCATGATTGTTTTCAAAGGCTGAAACTGTGAGTCATTGTAAATGTTGACTGAAAATCAACCAATGGGAATTTTTTTTGCCATAGCTGGAGATTGTTATGAGCTTTCTCAGTTTAGTTCCTGAGCAGTGTGTCTGTTTTTCTGCTTTCCGCATAGTGTTCCTAAGCAGATTGTGTCAGTCTGGCACATTGTGCTACATGCAATGTCACAATCTATCTATCATGGTCCTTCAACAGGTGGCATAGGATTTGAAGCAGAGGTGGGCAAAGTGGGGCCCTCCAGATGTTGTGGGACAGCAGCTACTATTACCCATCACCATTAGTTATGCTGGCTAGGCTAGGCTAGGCTCATGGGAGTTGCAGTCCAAAATATCTGCAGAGCCAAAAGTAGCTCACCTTAATTTGGAGAGATAAAAAAGAAGAAAGGAGCATGATACTATGAAGTAGGCTTTGAAGAGCTAAGCTCCCAGAAGCTATCATGATGCCAGTAGATGGCAAAGGAAAACAAAGGCAGCCAATTCTAACAATGTCTTCTACTCCCAGATAAGACTAACCAGAGCAAAACACAAATCTGATGGCAGTTTCATCCTTGTCCTTGCTTTATAGGCTTACCAAACTGTTGTTGGTAGAGCTGCCAAAACATTAAGGGTCGTTTCAACCCAACAAGTGTGTCCTCTGCCTGGCCCTGATTTTTGTCCCTGTCCTAACACAAGACTATCAGATTTTCCATCTAGCTGGATCACAGCATGCAGTCACAGATCAGGTTCCACATGATACACAGTATTGATTACATTTCTTAGAGACACTGCAATTACTCAAGGCCAAAGTGTGTATTTCAAGAGTCAACAACAAACTGTTACAGGTTTAGTAACCTAACAGTTGGCACAAAATTAAGGGACAGTGCAGAGATTTAATAAGAATTGGGTCAGTTAACTTTCCAAGACTTAAATTCTGCCTAAAATAGAGCTTTTCTCATATCAGAATTACAAGTACAAGGGGGGAAAGTGTAATGACAATGTACTACCATTGCAATACCGTGCACACTCATTTGTGTGTGCACTACATTGATGTCAGTGGAGTTACGTATCTATGTGTAAAGAGGCATAAGATCAGGCTGTAAATCCTATACTATATAAGCTCTTATTCTGACATAACAAAAGTCTATTCATTTTCTTTAAAACAATCAGTAGCCAGACTGTATTTGACTCCCTGCAGAATTTTCTCTTCTGTAGATATGAATTTGTCTTCTTAATATTTAACTGCCATTCTCCTTTTGTACTTTCTCCTTTCATAGTCATCAGAGGTCATTAAAATTGGTGCTGCTGTCAGTAATAAGGTGCCATCTGTGTATCTTAAATTATTACTATTTTTTCTACCAATGTTTTGTCCTGCTTCATAAAGCAAAGTTCGCTGTTTACATACTGCCCATAGAGCTTAAAGCACTCTCTGGGTGGTTTCCAATTTAATTATGCTAACTACACATTGCTCTCCAAGCAAGCTGGGTACTTAGTTTACTGACCTCAAAAGGATGGAAAGCTGAGTCAACTTTGAACTGGCTCCTTGAGCTCATTGGGATTGAACTCAGGTAATGAGAAGAGTTTTGACTGCAGTACTGCAGTTTAACCACTGAACTAAGAGGGTCCACATCTGAATCTAAGTGGCTTCATCTGAATCTAACTCAGTTTTGATGTGATATATTTTGCATATGATTGAACAGACAGGGAGGTAAAATACACTCTTGTGTCATACCTTTGCCTATGGAATTTTGTGCAGAGCATTGGTTGCATATCAGGATATATACTGATATATATTTCCTCACAGTCAAAGAGTTTGCTGTAATTTATGGCTTTCTTTCTTAACCTAAAGGTTGCTCAGAGCATGCAGAAGAGCCCAACTAGGCCCCCTTGTGGTTCCCGTTTCGTCAGCATCCATAATCTGTCTATGTTGCCAGAGGGGAAGAATTGGGATTTTTGTAGAAGATCTTGACTATCTCTAGGTAAGGAAGGGAACCAATTGAACAAATGGTGGATGAGATAGTTTTCTCTTTTAAAAGCTTACAAGGAAGATTGGCTCAGCCTGTCTATTTAATCTTATTTAGTGAGGCATCTGCAGCACTGGGAAAAGGTCAGGAGATGAAAAGCTGACTTTTACATCTGCTATCAGGAGCCCTTACAAGACAGAACACCCAGAAAGACATCACAAAGAGAAAAAAATAGTTCAATTTAAGAGAAGGAATAGGTAGGTGACATGTAAAGATCAAAGAGAAGCATGGACAATTTCACTAGAACTAGCATCCTTCCTGCAGCTCCTTTGAGAATCCAGGATAAGGCATCAGGCAATGTATGGGTTAGCCAACCAGTCAAATACAGAGATGCAACTGCTTCTGTTTCCAACAGCTGAGCTCCTGACAAAGAAGAACCGATTTTAATATAAAATAAGAGTGCCTGGCCATTACATTAATGATGCAAGCCTGGTACTGGGGTTCAATCACATAGCAATTATAGACAGAAGGCTTAACTTCAGATCCATTGATAACACAGCTTACTCACAATTCTCCTTGTTAGGCTAAACATCAAGTGTTCTGCTTCACCTTCTACCAAGCTATCCCTGTTTATTGTTACTAGTTGCTAGGCGAGAACGTTCAATCCTTGCCCGTGAAAACTGCTGGAGAAGCGCTCAAATAACCTTGTGTTAATGCCTTAGCTTGTTAATGCACTGAATGAGGTGTCCAACACTATACAATTCCTAGGGCTGAATTAGGTCACAGTGACCTCCAGGAATGAACACACACACACACACACACACACACACACACAGAGAGAGACACACACACACACAGAGAGAGAGAGAGAGAGAGAGAGAGAGAGCAGTACATATCACAATGAGCAAAGCATTATGGGTAATGAATTGCTAATTGCCAAAGGCAACTAGACTGCTTCAGCAGTTCCAATGGGAGGAAGAAGTGCCTTTAAGCATTGTGCAAATGTGCAACAAGCGAGGGTACAAAAGCAGAAATACTGATCTGAAGAAGAGAGGAAAAATTGTAGAATTTGACCTCTTAGTGTGTGTTTTGAAAATCAGATTTCTTCAACTACATAACATTTCCCATGGAAACAAATTTTCACAGGGTAGCTGTGTTAGTACATTGCAGCCAAATATGAGCTCGATAGATAGATAGATAGATAGATAGATAGATAGATAGATAGATAGATAGATAGATAGATAGATAGATAGATAGATAGACAGACAGACAGACAGACAGACAGACAGACAGACAGACAGACAGACAGACAGACAGACAGACAGACAGACAGACAGACAGACACCCTGTTTCCTCGAAAATAAGATCTAACCTGAAAATGATATTTTCAGGATGCTTGTAATATAAGCCCTACCCCAAAAATAAGCCCCAGTTAAGTGAAACCCTGCCCTCCAGCCTTGTGCAGCAATCAGAAGATGACATGACAGTATTTGAATAAATGTAGGTTGTTGTACATTAAAAAAATAAAACATTCCCTGAAAATAAGCCCCAATGTGTTTTGGGAGCAAAAATTAATATAAGACCCTGTCTTATTTTCGTGGAAACATGGTAGGTAGATAGACTTACATACATATTGAAACTGCAAACAGTTTATGGTGGGAAGATCTTTCATTGGTCAACATATGTCCATGCAAGGGCATTTTTTATCTTTCTCAAGCCCAAGGGTAGACAGAATATATGTTGGTAGGAGGAAATAAGGGATTTTGATCAAGCAGAACAGATAGAGGCTATGACATAGAAGCTGTAGGTGCTCTATCTGCATCCCCTTTTGCAGGTTCACATCACCATTAAAGAACTTCATCCTGGGAGAAAACTCCCATCTGGCAGGCTGAGGAATTTCTCACTATGTGCTGCAGGCCTTCCAAACAGGCCAGTTCACACACCACAGAGCTTTCAATCAACTGGCACGTTCATCGAGCCTTTCAAAATGTGCAGCTGAGCAAAAAATATGTGGTGGTGGATTCTAAAAATACAGGGTAGCAGACTGTATAAAAAACTTCACCATCAGCACAGTTTCCCATAAATACACAGGTGCTTTTAAACATCTTTATAAAACTAGCATTTGGTACAATGAAATTTCTCTCTCCACTATTGTTTCTGTGTTAGTACAAGCAGAGTTGTTACTGCATGACTTGTCATGCTGCCCAGCACACAGACAGATTCAAGATAATAAGTACAAAGAACGAATCTATGCCACGTAGAGCAATGCCATCTCTTGTTGAATGAAAGACAAAAGACAGCCTCTACCATTTCACCGTCACCTGGAACTAGCCCAATGATATTCTGAAACCAAAAGATCACCCAAATCCTCTGTCTTTCCAAGCATTTACAAAAACATCTTGTTTGACAATGAACACTGGGTCTACAGGGTTTTCCCTTGCATGCAAAAACCACTCTCCTATTTTAACTTACAAGAAATTGAGGAAATATTCTAGTGACTTTTTCTTTTTGGTAGGAAGTTGTATTAATTGAAATAAAGTTGGAGGTTGAAGGAATGCTGCTAACTGACATTTCTCATCATCACAAAACATCACTGATACTTGGCATTCTACATAATTCTCCAAATTAATCTTTTTACTTGCTGAACTGCTGCTGCTCTTGCTGTTATTGCTTGCTATGTGGCAGCAGGAAAGTACACATTTCATAGGGACCTTCTGCTCACTTTACTTTTATTTTAACTTCCATTAGTGTTGTTGTTGTGTGTGTACATGTTATGCCCTGTCCTCAACAGCCTGCTCAGTTTTTGCTTCAAGCCTGTGGCTTCCTTGGGAGAGTCAATCCATTTTGTATTGGGTCTTCGTCTCTGTAGCTTTATCTAGAGGAAGACCAAATATGAGATAGATTAATGCTAATTCCTCAATTTTTGGCAGGGGTCCAAGTTTTCTGTTTACTAGCCTGTCCTGGTTCCTCAAATGGGTTTGTTGAGCCCTGTGGTCTGTTTGTCACCAGATGTCCAGGGGTGATAGCATCTGACATCGTCCTTGTTGACCAGGGCGAGGACCGATCCGGTATGGATTTCTATTTATTTCTTCTCATCATAATTGTTGGTTGGAGGACACAGTTGGTCTGGCTTCTCAGCTGAGATCTGTCCGGCTTAGGAGACTCTTCAGGTTGCAACATTACCGCCAGCACAGCTCTCACTGAAGTGCACAAGCCTCTCTGCTGCAACAAGCCTGTGTCTAATGGAGGGCCAAATTATGAAATGCTATTTAGAGGCAAACCCAACAGCCCGTGGTTTACAAAAAAGAATGATGGAAATCTGGAAAAGCAAACACCCAAATAGTGACATAACTGAACAAGAATTAATGGACCAGAAAAGGTTTATCATCCAGAGTAAAGTGTATTCAGAATTGGAATTGCAAGAACTAGAAAGGGCAAAAGAAAAATCAACACAGAACAATGGGTAACAGCTACAGCAATGAAAATTGAAAATATGATGGGTGCTTGAAACAATATAGAGAAAACAACACACAATTTGGAAATAACCAACAATTATTCCACAAATCACTAGGAGAACATGTACAGCAAAAGAAATTAGGCCCATGTAAAGATGATGCTTTAAAATTTTGGAAATAAAATATGGGAAAGCCCAACAGGACAAAACAAAAATTACTCATGGATTAAAGACATTTGTGAAGAAACTCAAGGAAAACATTATGGATGATATTGTAATAACAACTGAAATGTTTAAGAGACAAGTAAAGGCTATGAAAAACTGGAGTGCACCTGATCCAAATGAGTTGCATGGATTTTGGTTGACAAGTCTCCATCAAGTATAGCAGTTCAATTTAATCATTTATAGTACTTCAGAATTCTACAGCTGAAGATTGGATGACAACAGCCCATACATTTCTGATAATAAAAGTTCATCAAAAGGGCAATGAACCCAGTAATTACCAACCAATTACATGCCTTCCAACACTGTTCAAGCTCCTCACGGGAGTACTTGCAACATCACTATATAATTATTTAATTGAAAACTCCCTATACCCAGCTGAACAGAAAGGGAACTTTAAAAAATCAAGAGGCATGAAGGATCAGCTGCTTATTGATAAAATGATACTAAAGAATGCAAAGAGATGAAAAACAAATCTCAACATCACCTGGATAGACTACAAAAAGGCATTTGACTCATTGCCTCACAGCTGGATTAACACCTGCCTAAAAATGTTTGGATTAGTAAAAACATTCCAAAGTGCTTCAAGAAAAACATGGGAGAATGGAAAACTGTCTTCATGGCCTATGGTGAAGATATTGGCCAAGTAAACATCAAAAGCCCCTTCATGGATTGCTGCCTTGTCGTGGCGAGGGGATTTGAGTAACTCAGAGAAGCTATGGGCTATGCCGTGCAGGGCCACCCAAGACGGACAGGTCATAGTGGAGAGTTCTGACTAAACGCAATCCACCTGGGGTAGGAACCGGCAATTCCCACTCCAGTATCTTTGCCAAGAATGCCCCATGATCAGAAACAAAAGGCTAAAAGATATGACGCTGGAAGATGGGACCCTCAGGTCAAAAGGCGTCCAACATGCTACTGAGGAAGAGCGGAGGACAAGGACAAGTAGCTCCAGAGCTGATGAAGTGGATGGGCCAAAGCCGAAAGGACGCTCAGCTGTGGACGTGCCTGGAAGTGAAAGGAAAGTCCGATGCTGGAAAGAAAAATACTGCATAGGAACCTGGAATGTAAGATCTATGAACCTTGGGAAGCTGGAGGGGGTCAAACAGGAGATGGCAAGAATAAACATCAACATTCTGGGCATCAGTGAACTAAAATGGATGGGAATGGGTGATTTCAACTCAGATGATTATCATGTCTACTATTGTGGGCAAGAATCCTGTAGAAGGAATGGAGTAGCTCTCATAGTCAACAAAAGAGTGGGAAAAGCCGTAATGGGATATAATCTCAAAAATGATAGAATGATGTCAATACGTATCCAAGGCAGACCTTTCAACATCACAATAATCCAAGTTTATGCACCAACCTCCATTGCTGAGGAGACTGAAATTGAACAATTTTATGAAGATTTACAACACCTTCTAGAACTGACACCGTAGAAGGATGTTCTTCTCATTCTGGGGGACTGGAATGCTAAGGTAGGGAGTCAAGAGATAAAAGGAACAACAGGGAAGTTTGGCCTTGGAGTTCAAAATGAAGCAGGGCAAAGGCTAATAGAGTTTTGTCAAGAGAACAAGCTGGTCATCACAAACACCCTTTTCCAACAACACAAGAGGCGACTCTACACATGAAAATCACCAGATGGGCAACATCGAAATCAGATTGACTATATTCTCTGCAGCCAAAGATGGAGAAGCTCTATACAGTCAGCAAAAACAAGACCTGGAGCTGATTGTGGCTCTGATCATCAGCTTCTCATAGCAAAATTCAAGCTTAAACTGAAGAGAGTAGGAAAAACTACTGGGCCACTCAGGTATAATCTAAACCAAATCCCTTACGAATACACAGTAGAAGTGAAGAACAGATTTAAGGAACTAGATTTAGTGGACAGAGTGCCTGAAGAACGTTGGATAGAGGCTCGTAACATTGTCCAGGAGGCAGCAACAAAAACCATCCCAAAGAAAAGGAAATGCAAGAAAGCAAAGTGGCTGTCCAACGAGGCCTTACAAATAGCAGAGAAGAGAAGGGAAACAAAATGCAGGGGAGATAGGGAAAGTTACAGAAAATTGAATGCAGACTTCCAAAGAATAGCAAGGAGAGACAAGAGGGCCTTCTTAAATGAACAATGCAAAGAAATAGAGGAAAATAACAGAAAAGGAAAAACCAGAGATCTGTTCAGGAAAATTGGAGATATTAGAGGAAAATTTTGTGCAAAGATGGACATGATAAAAGACAAAAATGGAAGGGACCTCACAGAAGCAGAAGACATCAAGAAGAGGTGGCAAGAATACAGAGAGGAATTATATCAGAAAGTTTTGGATATCCCGGACAACCCAGACAATATAGTTGCTGACCTAGAGCCAGACATCCTGGAGAGTGAGGTCAAGTGGGCCTTAGAAAGCCTGGCTAACAACAAGGCCAGTGGAGGTGATGGCATTCCAGTTGAACTATTTAAAATCTTAAAGGATGATGCTGTTAAGGTGCTACATTCAATATGCCAACAAGTTTGGAAAACTCAACAGTGGCCAGAGGACTGGAAAAGATCAGTCTACATCAAATACCAAAGAAGGGCAGTGCCAAAGAATGCTCCAACTACCGGAAAATTGCACTCATCTCACACGCCAGCAAGGTTATGCTCAAAATCATACAAGGTAGGCTTCAGCAGTATGTGGACCGAGAACTCCCAGAAGTACAAGCGGGATTCCAAAGGGGCAGAGGAACTCGAGACCAAATTGCCAACATGCGCTGGATTATGGAGAAAGTCAGAGAGTTCCAGAAAAACATCTACTTCTGCTTCATTGACTATGCAAAAGCCTTTGACTGTGTGGACCACAGCAAACTATGGCAAGTCCTAAAAGAAATGGGCGTGCCTGACCACCTTATCCATCTCCTGAGAAACCTATATGTGGGACAGGAAGCAACAGTTAGAACTGGATATGGAACAACGGATTGGTTCAAAATTGGGAAAGGAGTACGACAAGGCTGTATATTGTCACCCTGCTTATTTAACTTATATGCAGAATACATCATGCGGAAGGCTGGACTGGAGGAATCCCAAACTGGAATTAAGATTGCAGGAAGAAATATCAACAACCTCCGATATGCAGATGATACCACTCTGATGGCGGAAAGTGAGGAGGAACTAAAGAACCTTGTAATGAGGGTGAAAGACGAGAGTGCAAAAAACGGTCTGAAACTCAACATCAAAAAAACTAAGATCATGGCCACTGGTCCCATCACCTCCTGGGAAATAGAAGGGGAAGATATGGAGGCAGTGACAGATTTTACTTTCTTGGGCTCCATGATCACTGCAGATGGAGACAGCAGCCCCGAAATTAAAAGACGCCTGCTTCTTGGGAGGAAAGCAATGACAAACCTTGACAGCATCTTAAAAAGCAGAGACATCACCTTGCCAACAAAAGTCCGAATAGTCAAAGCTATGGTTTTTCCTGTAGTGTTGTATGGAAGTGAGAGCTGGACCATAAAGAAAGCTGACCGCCAAAGAATTGATGCCTTTGAATTGTGGTGCTGGTGGAGACTCTTGGGAGTTCCCTGGACTGCAAAGAGAACAAACCTATCAATTCTAAAGGAAATTAACCCCGAGTGCTCATTGGAAGGACAGATCCTGAAGTTGAGGCTCCAGTACTTTGGCCATCTCATGAGAAGAGAAGACTCCTTGGAAAAGACTTTGATGTTGGGAAAGTGTGAAGGCAAGAGGAGAAGGGGAGGACCGAGGATGAGATGGTTGGACAGTGTCATCGAAGCAACCAACATGAATTTGACACAACTCCGGGAGGCGGTGGAAGATAGGAGGGCCTGGCGTGCTCTGGTCCATGGGGTCACGAAGAGTCGGACACGACTAAACGACTGAACAAACAAAAAAGCATCAAAAGAGGAATATTTCAAGGGGACTCTGTCACCCTTGCTGTTTAACCTCTTACTAATCCCCATGTCAATAATTTTAAAAGAAACTAGATTGGGCTACCATATTTCAGAACAAGCAGGAAAAATCAATCATGCATAGATGACCTAAAACTATGTGCAAAAAGTTCCACTGAGATAGAATTACTGCTCCATATCATATTTCAACAAGGGGTGCCATATCTATGAAGTTATCTGGAGTCAAATAATAAAGCAAAACAAGTGGATAACTGGTTGGACTGCTGGTTATTTTAAGTAAATTAGCTAGACATAAAAATGCAATAATGAGCCAAGGAAGAGACTATGTTAAAAGTTAAAGAGATAATGTAAACTCACTCTCTCTGTGTGTATGAAGATATGAGTTTACGAACAAGAAATTTCTTATTATTGTAACACAATACGTAGGTATTGTTCTGTTATGCTATTTTCAATGGATTGAAATAAAGATTTAAGAAAAAAGAGTGCTAAATATTTGTGCTAAACACAGCACAAATATTTAGTGAAGGTATTCAAATGAAATTTGGAACTGACAAATTTGCAGTTCTATACAACATGGCAAGATCCAAAAACTAGATGGAATAGAGTTTAAAAATGATATTATAAAATCACTATCAAGTGATGAAAATTATAAATACCTAGAAGCAGATGACACCCTGCACACAAAAGTTTAAAACAGACAGAGAAGGAATATATCAAAAGACTGCGGAAAATCTTAAAATCAAAATTAAATGGTGAAAATGCAATCAAAGCCATAAACATATGGGCAGTTCCTGTAAGGTGTGTACAGGATGCTCGGTATTGACATTATACGGACATGCACTATTCAGTTTTACAGTTCTAGCCTAATAGCAATCCACAGAAATGTTAATGCACAACACAGCTGTTATATCCAGCAAAGGCAGAACTAAACATACAGCATTCTCAATCACTTGATAGATGAGTTTTAAAGACATACTTCAATATGTGAAATACAGTTTTAAGTACAGTAGGACCCCCATATCCAAGCTCAGATAATGAGTTCCAAGTTCCCACCAGAGGCTGAAAAACACAGATTATAGCGAACACTATACAGTCTCTGTCTCCATCTAGTGGCTAGTTCTGGTAACTGCATATTGAGAAATATATACTTCTAGGATTTTTCTTTTAATATGTTTTCACTATTTTCAGACCGTGGATAAGTGAATTGGTACTGAGCCTACTGATAAGGGGCTCCTACTCAATAAGGAAATAAAATTTATCTATCTGTTGTTTTTTATCCCTTTTCTGTTCAATTAGAGACAGCTTCTTCCATCATAACCAGAGCCTAGGCCAATGTCTATTTATTTATTTGTTTGTTTGTTTGTTTGTTTTTAGTTCTCTACTAGCATTAGCTTCATGATCTACACTTAGCACAAGCTGTTAGTGAACTTGGTTGTGACTGGGAGGCTTACTGAATCGGAATTGGTGACGCCTGAGTGTCTTAGTAGTACTGTAGGAAAAAAAAGTTGTTTTCAAAGCATACTTCTACACTGAGCAAAATTGCTATGTAAGAGCTGCTTAGCTGAAGAAAAGTTGCCATTTCGTATTTTGTTTTGTGGGGGAAACAGCTTGCTACAGTGAACTAGAGCACAGACATGTTACTTGTTGGGCCGTCACTCCGAGAATTCCCCAGCTAGCTTGACCATGCTAGTTGGGATGTTTTAGGAGCCCTGGTCCAAAAAAGGAATTTTTCCAAGCTCTGCAGTGAATGTGATTTAGCAAAATCATTTGCAGAGACTGCAAAGGTTGCTTTCTAAAAGCTGCTATCAATGTTTCTGATTTGGCATTTTTTTTAAAAAAAAATGTCAGATCAGACACATTAAGAAAAGCTATAGGGGAATTATGGGAGATGGCCATAGCTTGCCTGTGAAAAGCATGTGGTTCCAGGCTGAAGAGAGGTCAAGTCCAAGTGCATCTAATTAAAGTCTTCTCTTTGAAAGTTTATTGCTACGGCTACTCTGCTTGTGAATGTTGTAGATCAGTGGTCCCCAACCTTGGGCCTCCAGATGTTCTTGGACTGCAACTCCCAGAAGCCTTCACCAACACCTCTGCTGGCCAGGATTTCTGGGAGTTGAAGTCCAGGAACATCTGGAGGCCCAAGGTTGAGGACCACTGTTGTAGATAATACTGCACCATATGAACCAGAGGTCTGGTACTGTAAAAAGCCACTCCCTAAATTCCTGAAAGATTAACTGTATAACAAAGTGTATGACAAAAATAAAACAAGAAACATTATGATTCCTTAAAGACTAACAGATTTATATCAATTTGTTTTTGAAGATTATTACAGATTGTAATCCAAAAAATTATAATAATAATAATAAGATTCACACTGAAATAAACCTGTTCGTCTTTCAGGTGCTGTAAGTTTTATGTTTTTTATTTTTGTTATACATACATAAATAGACTTTGCACACCTACCTCATTGATAACTGCTGTATCACAAAGCTGTGTGGTTTGATTCTTCTTCTGTTTGGAACTATCTGAAACACCAGGGACCAGTATTCATCTTGACTCACTTTAGGAGTCCATTCTCCCCTAGTGGGGTTGAAGTCATGCAGTTCTGTTTATGATCAAGCTCTTCCATGTCCTCTGATTTTGTATGATTTGTGAAGCACTGAGGAAGACTTCCTCCCAAACAAAAAAACATCCCAGTCAAACAATGCTATTGATACACCATTTCAGAGAGCAATCCCAGCCTCACATCAAAGGGTAGTTTAGGATGGCTGCTCCGTGACTAGGGCAACATACTGTATTCAATTTAGAGTCTCCCTGGCCGCACATGGAAAATTCTGAGGGCACAGACACCCCACTGACACTTTGCTTACCTGTGTGGTGACTGATTCAGAGCATTCTGGAGGCATGTCAGAGCTGCTTTGGACTCACCATGTCCAACCTCCCCATGTTTTGCTTGACTGGTTTGTGGAACTCTGTTCCAATTTATATCTCCAAGGTTCCAAATTACTGGCCAGTACAGTGACCTCTAAAGGTCCCCCTGCTTCACTTGGTGTACAGTTGAGTTTGGATTCTGCTGTTATTGTTCTACCTGTGTTGCTACTTTACTGCCATTTACAGATCATCATTGATTTTGTTCGGTTTTTAAATTTGGTGGTTGAGTTTTCCTTTTTTTATGCTGCCTTGAGATTTTTTACCCAAATAGCCAGCTTACATGTCTTTTACTGCAAAGCAGGATTACAGTTGCCATTTTGATGACTCTAAAAGGCAATTTCATGGATGATCGGTCTATCAATGGCTACTAATCATAATGGCTATGCATCACCACCTGTATTGTTTTTTCTTTTGTTTCTAAATAAATAAAATGAGCAACATTCTTCTTGGATAGATCTCTTAACTACACTGCCTAAATCTTAAAGTATCTGAATGCTATCTGAAATTCACATGATTAAATTCCCTCCCACTGGAAGTATAAGGGATTTTAATCAATCAATCAATCCTTTTCAAAATGTGCTCCTACTTCCTATCCTGACAGCAGGGCTTAGGAAGTGGTGCCAAACCCACCCACTCAACCCAAAACACAGGCAGACAACTCCATCTAACAGCTCTTTGTTCTACATTATGTTCTTTGGTGCCATGGTAAGCAGCATCTGGGATGAGGCATTCACCCAGTGGGAGAGAAAAGGTGGGGTGCCCCTACCAAAAGGGCACCCATTAAACAGCGTTCCGTGTCTAAATCACACTGGCCATGTGACCACGGAAAGATTGTCTTCGGACAAACGCTGGCTCTATGGTTTGAAGAGCGGGATGAGCGCCGCCCCCTAGAGTCGGACACGACTGGACAAAAATTGTCAAGGGGAACCTTTACCCGTTTGACACCTATTGGCTGATTCAGCAAGAACACCTTTCTAAATCAATCAAGAGCTGAAATTAATTAATTAATTTAATCAGTTAATTAACTACGTGTTGCAACTCTAGTGAGAGGTGATGCTGGTGTATTTAAACCTCATGAACTTCGTATTTAAAAAAAAATATACCCAAGGAGAATTTGAAATCATTCTTGGCATCTCAAGTAGATTTATCTAGACAATATAGTTGCTACTGAGAAATGAATAATAAATACATAAGCAATTTTATACTTTAGGAAAGAAATTCTCAGATGGCTACCTGTCCATAATATTTGACATATTTCTGATGGCACACTTGCAAGGGGGGTGAGGCTTTCACCAGGCAAATATACTGTGCTGATTCAAGTACAATGCAAGTAATTTGTTACACTCACGGTAAAATAAGAAGTTAAAATGGATCAATTGCACAAAAGCTGTACATTACTTTAAAGTGTCACCACAGCACTAATGAGAACACTCATCTTAACTGGAACTGTAACACACAGCACTACAGCAAAAGACAAGGACACTTCTAAAAGCTACATCCAAACATTCTACAGCAAAGATATACCCTTCTTTTGTAGGCAAATTATATTGAAAAGACAAGTTCTACAATATATCTCTAAGGCAAGCAACAGACACAAAGACTGTTTCAAATCGTCATTCATTTATCAGTACTTACAATAACATCTTTGTTTCTGTAGCACTTTTTAGCTTGATCTCATCTGTATGTCAGTCATTAGAGCAGACCTTTAAATTGGAACTCAGTCAAGTATTTCTAATGATATTCAGTACAGGAGTATTAAAGGAGTTTCTGTCCTGAAATGTAGAAACTTTTAATAAAAAAGAAGAAAAAAGCAGAAAGTTCTCTAATCTTGGTATTACTGAGTATGATTGTTCTTTACTTTGGCCTGAAATCACACTCAAATTTTAAGGAATTATTTCCAAAGGAGATAACCATGTCAGTCTGCTTCAGGGGGAGAGTTTTGTGGCACCTTATACATAACTATTATGGCACAATTGTTTATGCACTACAGTTCACTCTAGCAGATGCATTAAAGTTTACCCCAGGATGTAAATATATAAAACCCTATGGGTGGTGCATGCCTCTCCCTCCCCCCCCCCCCATGTCTGTGTGTGTAAACTGATAAGAAGAAATGAAATGCAAAATGTACAGAAAGTGGAAATTACCTTATTCACTGTGGCCTTTTACAAAAGTTCTACAAACACTTTGGAATTTGCCAAAATGAATAAAGTATTTTTTAGTCATATTTACACATGTTGATTAACTTATCTGATTCCAGGATATTTGTGTTTTCAGGAGCAACTGCTTTGTGAATTGCACTCCATAACCGCCTGCTGGTATTTTGCGTACTCAATGCTTACCCGCCCCATCCCTCACCAATTTACTGTGTTTCTGCCTTTAATAATAGCTTAGTACTGTAACTGTCTGGGGACGTGGTGGCACTGTCGGCTAAACCGCAGAAGCCTGTGCTGCAGGGTCAGAAGACCAGCAGTCGTAAGATCGAATCCACGTGACGGAGTGAGCACCCGTCGCTTGTCCCAGCTCCCGCCAACCTAGCAGTTCGAAAGCATGCAAACGCAAGTAGATAAATAGGGACCACCTCGGTGGGAAGGAAACAGCGTTCCGTGTCTAAGTCGCACTGGCCATGTGACCACGGAAGATTGTCTTTGGACAAAATGCTGGCTCTATGGCTTGGAAACGGGGATGAGCACCGCCCCCTAGAGTCGAACACGACTGGACAAAAATTGTCAAGGGGAACCTTTACCTTTACCTTACTGTAACTAGAATGGCTTGGTGAGTCTCCACCTAGTATTGAGCTAAAAGATGAACAAAACTCTTACCCATTTTACATCAAAAGCATAGGACGAAGGTCACTTTTTTTAAAAAAAGGTGAAAATACTATCCTAGCAACCAAGCCGTTGTGTAACACCAAGAATAAAATGAGATTGACAGCTCCATCTTCCTTGCACCCTAAAAGCAGCAGCCAATCTTATTATCACTGCTCCAGGTCTTAGCTGGAACAAGGATGAATGCACTGGCAACAGAAGACGTGAGTCCAGTAAGCAGATCTTAGGAAAAAAGGATAAATGATGGACAGCAGGCTCTCCTTTAAAAAAAAAACACCCCATCCACCACCACCACCACCACCACCACTTTTTTGTCATGAAAAGGACTTTCCTTCCTCATAATATAGGCAGGTCCTGACAAGAACAGACTAGGTACAGGTGTACTCCTGTGCCTATGATATTAACCTAAACCCAGTATCATACTTGTGCTGGGATTGTTAGGACTATCATTCCCCCCCCCCCCATATCCCACCAAGAGAAAGGGAAGATGGCTTCCCTCCTGATTCTGTTGGCATCTTCCACCAGCTTCCGCAGATGCTGTGGGTAGCTGCCACAAGCAGATATACCTTGCTGGATCTTGCCTATGGTCTGCACAGGGCACAGGATTGAATTTATTTATTTATTTATTTATTTATTTATTTATTTATTTATTTATTTAGTTAGTTAGTTAGTTAGTTAGTTAGTTAGTTAGTTAGTTAGTTAGTTAGTTAGTTAGTTAGTTAGTTATTGAATATGTACCCCGCTCATTTAGTTAACTGACTACTCTGGGCGGCTTAGCCAATTAGGAAGCCAAAATAATAGATTCAAGAAGTGCACATTTGGAAGGCTACAAGCAGCACTATTGTGAGAAAATATGTAAAGCATGCGAAGAAATTTCACATGAACAGTTTCATCTTAGTGTTAAAGGCGATTTCAAAGGCTTGACCCACCCTAACAACAATTGAATATTGAAATAATTAATGTTGTCTTTTCTGACAAATTTAATATTATTTAGCACTGTGTATTAAAGAGTAAGTGGCACAGCAGTGTATTTGCAAGAGGTACCGTACTTTGTTACACAGGAGTGGTTATATGTAGGAGAATATTTGAGGAGTCACTGTTAAAACCTTTCTATGAGGCTTCTATACACACATGTGAACTGGAAATGGCTACAGAAAGACACAATGCATCACTCTACAGTTCCCGTAAGTTTGGGAATACATAACAGAGCCATGAATGACACAAGGTAAGCTGCATTTAAATCCTCTTTATTTGAATTGGGATTAAGTCTATATTACCCATGTATTCACAGAGATTAATATGTATTAATCTGCTCCAGTGTCTGAGAAGCAGAACTGCAAGTTAATGTGACATAATATTAAGTTTTATTATATCAATGTCGGAGTTGATTCCCACTATACTTATTAACTAAATATTACTAAAATTTTCTGTCAATTATTGTGGCACTACTGAATTTTTTTTAAACAAATGATATCAAATAAATAAATAATAAATAAATAGGTGTTGTCACTGGCAATCTGATTCTGAGCCTGTTTGCTTCAGAAGTAAGCACTGAGCTTAGTAAATGTCTTAATTCATTTCTATACAGGTGGGGGTCACCACATGACACCAAAAACAATCTGAGAGTATACATTTCCATGGACTGTAGCCTACTTTATCCAACACATTGAGGTCAGTGGACTGCAGTCCACCAAAGCCAATGTTAAATGCAATGTTCTAGTTTTCAGGGCTCTGTTATTTTTACCTAGCTAATGTGTTTGAGCATGCTTAACCAATTATAAAAATATTTAAAATCTTGGCCACTGTCCCCTAGGAAGTTGAGCAATGAAAGCCTTGTTGAAATGAAAAGCAACATACAAAAGTCCTTCTATGGACATGTACACCTCATGTCTATTGCTTTCACCTCCACCCCTTACTTTCTGTTATTTGTAATCTATACAGAAGGTTCCCAACAGGGACTGATGACACAACAGTAACACTTTTAAAAGATATATGCTTCAAAACAAGATTATCTACTGAAAATCCTCTGTGCAACAAAGCTGCTGATTGTCTCCAAGGGTGCTGCTTACGGCAAAGAGTGTCCTCACAACTAAATAAGAATCTGGATAGATTTGGTTGAAATCTCATATGAATTGACAGCTTGGGTTAGGGGTGTGGCCCAAACTGAGACCCCACAGGGTTGTTTCCCCTTCAGAACAAAAGTACCAAGTTCCAGTGCACTTTTTAAAGGGGGAAGAGTTTGGAGCCTAACAGTCACCTAAAAGTCCATGACTCAGCAAATACTTTAACTGCAGAAGGCACCAAACCTAAATTCTTGATGTCTTCAAAGAAGAAACTCTCTGGTGCACTTGTGGACAAAACTTGCCCGAGATTTTGGACTCCATTGTACTAGATCGAAGGTGTGGACTCTGTAAGCCTTTTGGTGTAGCTGGACCCCAACTCCTACCAGCCCCAGACTGCACAGTAAATGGTAATGGGTGATGAAAGTTGTGTTCTAGGAACGTCTGGAGAGCCACAGGGTCTCTCCACCCTGCCCTACATTGCAGCAGGTTTCATGGTACGGCTCAGTATGAACCAATATAAAATATGTGCCATACTCTATTTTCACAATAGCACATGAATACAAAGAAACAATGGAAAACAAACCAAAACAAAAATGTGTGTTAAATTTTATGTTTGACTTTTTAAAAAAAAACCATTTGACAAACAAACAATGAGCAAGCCAATAATATTTTGCCAGATGGGAAAAGAAAACAAAAATAAGTAAGAGAAGGAAGTTTTATTTTTAGCATGGAGAACAGCATTGTAAACAACGAAGACTTTTATAAACTATATACAGCAATTGCAATTTCACAAATTTTCCTTTAAAAAACTTGGGTGAATAAATATTTACAAAGAATTACACAGGAGGTGCCTTGTAAGTAGTTTCTATCTGAACACAAAACACAAATTAGTACAGTTTGCAGATCTTCAATAAGGATGTGGGTTTTTTTCTTCCTGATGGGACCTAACTGGAGTCTGTAGATTTCCAAGTGAAGCTGATTAAAGTAAAGTCTGAATGTTCTCCCATTGACCCCTGCTAGGGGAGGGTTACTGACATTGATTTGATTCAGGATTGATTTTAATGGGGCGTCTAGCTTCTCAGATCTGATTAATTATGAAATGAAGATTTGACTTACTGAATTTGAACTCCTCTGGTCCTTCTTCTGGACTGGATTCAATCAACCATCCCTGAGAGAGCAACTGGGTGTGCTCAATTTATAGCACCACTACAATTCACCTTTAATGCACTTTCATGAGACTCTACTCTCCTAGACTCTCAGTGTGAACGCACAGTGATTGCGCAGCAGCAGAGCTGAGATGATTTCTCTCAAAATGTCAGAAGAAGTTTCATTTTCAGTAAATGATTCTGTACAGTCGTTAAATTATTGCTCAAAACCAGTTTACATATCAGATTAAGTACTTAATATGCATAATCAACAGGGATTATTTGTAGCTCACTTAGGCTTACTTCCAAATAAATATGCACAGAATCACATTGCATGGGACAATTCCAAGGCATTGTTGTCCACACACACAATGGACTTTGTGACACCATCTGGTGAGGCACATATACTTGGACAAGCTATATCAGAATAACTTTTCTGAGTAACAATTCTGGATTCATTGGAATCTGACTTCTCGTTCATTACTTATTCTCAGCGAACCTATTAGTATATGCTATTCCAATGCAGCTTTTCCACATGCAAGGACTCACAGGATCATTGTTACGCTTCTGGCGCAGAGTAAATGAAGTCATCACATAAGCACCAATTGTCATTTTGTCATATGTTCGTCCTGAGAAATTAACAGAGAATAACCACGTCCTGTGTATAAATCCCACTGTAGAAACTCTGTTACGTATAGAAAATGAAAATTAATCTTTTTGATGCCCCCAAACATTCCCAAATATTACCTCAAATACTTTTCACTGTTTTAGAAATACAGATTTATCTTCTACTGTATTCTCCCAATTCCTTAGTTCTGAATTGCTTACAATTGTTACTATTTTTGAAAGCACTTGTTAGTATGATAAATAGCTACTCAAGAACAATAGCTACTAGAACACAACTTTGCAGAAAATACAAAAATTTTCTATTAAAATCACCTAGTTTTAGTGCCATTATTGTTGAGAAATGGTAACACCTTAACTTAATCTATGACATGGGGTAGACTGCACTTAAAAGTCCTAGTTACAATTATTGTCTAGAATCCAGCATTTCCTTTTCAACAGACTTTGTTCAATGTTTCTGCTTATAATTAAACAACCACACATGAAACATTAGCAGACATTCAGAAAAACAAGCCAGAACAACTTTTAACTTACCACATCCACTTTGAAAAAATAAAAACACCCAGCATGTGTACGAATGCCATCTTTAAGGTAAAAGAGAGCAGAGTTTATGTTTATTTTAATAACTCTCAAAAGTTGCCCTAAAAGAAAAGTCTTTAACATTAAACGCTTTTGAAAAAGTCACCTCTTCACAAAAACATCTTTTACATTTTTAAGTAAAATGCATTTTAAACAAAAATACTGTGCAACATCAGCACTACTTTTCTTAAATATTGAAATAAATAAAATAACTCATTCTGTTTTTTGTTGAGATTTCTTCTACTATTAATCAGTTCCAGTTTGCCCTGCATTTATATATACAAATATACACACAAACTCACATAACTTTTAAAGGAAGAGGAGTTTTGTTACTGCTGTTCCTCCTGCTTTTTTTAAAGTAACATTTATCTTTGTATTGCACAAGCTTAGGGAAACCCCAAGACTTCTCTGAGCAAGTGCCAGCAGGCGTTCCATAGTCCAGGCTCCTGTGTGGGGTGAGACACAGGTGTGAAAGGATCGGGCAATGGGAGGAAGATCAGAGCATCCTGGCTAATCTTACGTGGCTTCTTCCATAGTTTTCTTGAAGAATTCTGAATCCAAGTGAGCACAGGATATTTATCTACAGAAGGAATAGTAAAAAAAAAAGGAAACACTAAAAATGCAACTCATTATCACTGTCGTCATCACCATTATCATCAAATCATTATCACTGTCGTCATCACCATTATCATCATAAGTTTTTTTCCCACCACAGCAGGAAGAAATATTTGTAAAAGCAGCATTGGCTCATGGTTCAAACCAAAAGGGCACATCAAACCCATTATTTCAGGGTGACACACCTCCTTTTCTGGGACTATGGGTTGCTTATGTCAGAAAAAGGGGGCATCTACCAGTAGGCATGAATTCCCATTCTTATCTCTTTCACAGAAACAAAGCTCAGGAAATGTTTGCCTATAATTGGTTTTGAGTTGTTACTCCATCTCAGAATCTTGAAATGGCAGAATATGCCTTCAGGTATAAGCATATGTCCCTCATCACTGAGGATCTGCAGATTAAGAGAACCTCTCCAGTTAAGGGAACATGTCTTCCAGATAGGAAACTGTGGCTTTCTGGTGAGTGTGAAAGGCAACTTATCACTATTTGCGTACTGACAACTGTCCATCATCCTCATTTTATTTGGTTTTTCTTTTTGAGCCTCTTGCTGCTATTGCTTCCAAACAGACAAAAGTGATAGTGGTGGTGGTGACTTTTAATAATCAGTTTTTTGCATAAAATACATTAAAACAATATTTAGAAACAGATTTAAAACATTTTTAAAAAGCAAGTTTTTAAAATCAAAAGTCAGCCCGAATAATATAGTCTCAATGGACCAACTAGAAGCTCAAGAAGGATAGAGCCAGCCTGCCATCCCTCAGAACTAGAGAGAGCTTACCCAAACACAGAACACTCCTAATGCTGCGAAGATAAGTAAAAATGCAACATCTGCCCAACTATTTAAAAAGGTAGAGGCCCCTGCATTCTATTGCATCTCATTAGCCTGATAGAAACATAAAATAAAGTATATGCTTCTATACTACAAAGAATTGTAATATTTAGTTCAGGATAAGGTGATTTTCAACTAAGCAGTTCCATGTAACAACAAACCTAAGAACTCTAAGCCATATATGGCAACGACTGCTCTCTGATTTAATGTTAGTACCAAATGAAATACTTGCAGTTTATTCTTTACCTAAACCATCTGCTGCAGGATTGTGTTGGCAAACCAGCACCTCAGCCAGTGAGCTGCAAAAAATAGCCACAACAACCTATCACCAATGTACATGACCGCCATCATCTTTTGGGCACAGACACATACTGTATCGACACCCAAAAGTTATGGTATTTCCAGAAGGGACACATTAAATCCTGAAACTTAGAAATATAAGCAAGGTTGCTCATACTAAGCTCTTGCCAAATTCCAGTATTTTTTAGCAAGTTAATAGATATATTGAGCATTGAATAAAGCAAATCCATATGAAAAATGTAAAACTATAGATTGTGAATAAATTTAATTTTCATCTTTTATAACTACAAGTCCTTTAATAAGTCAATTGTTTGAGCAAAAATGTATGGGTATAAGAAGAAAAGAATGAATAGGCAATGAGATGTAAAGGTGAGACTCTGCAAAGCCTCTGGGATTCTGGCCACACTATCTCACCACCACTCCCACACATATTTTTCTTTTAAAGGACCCATTAGTATGAAATATAATTCTGAGTTTATTAATTAATATGGAAACGGTCCTGAAGATCACTGGAGAGAAACATGCATTCACATGGGCCATGGATGTTTGGGTCCTTTGGACTTTGGGCACATTTTCACCTACCATTTAGTATTAAGCATACCTAATTATGTGCTGAATTGAGACCTTTGTCTATGTGTTTTCAGATCTATCTGTTCAACTGTGAAGATTCTAAAACTTTCTTAAATGACAGCTAATATGCTTGAGATTCTAAAACACTAATTGTCAGACACCATATTTAATACCAAATTGTAAGAATGATATAAAGATGGTAAACATCTAAATTACAAATCTTGGCCTAGATGAAAGATAAGTACTTTCTTAGGTCTGAATGTTTTTCCCCTCAAAAATGTTGAGCAACCTCAATTTATAAGCTGCTTTACAAAATGCCTCAAAACCTTTATTAAGTCTCTTTCCTTCAGGATATGATATCACTTGGCAAGACAGTATTGAAAGGCAATTATTTTAATTATGAGAAGGAAATTATTCCAAAGTGAAATTTTGATATGCTCATAAACCATAACAAACAGGCAAAAGTAGATCATGGTTTATCCTACAGGTTTGCTGTAACCCCTAATTCACCTATGATCAGAACACACAGAAGGTAGATGGTACAAAATTCTCAAAGAAATATACCTTCAGACTTTGGATCGCAAATTTCGTTTTTGTCCCTGTCACTCAGGATGATGAAAAGAAAGGAATTTGCCAGATTAAAATGCGACAGCAAGTACAAAAGCCATTTATCACAGATGGTGTCCCTTGCACAGGCTGTGCTTATCAACTATCTGATCAGCTGCAGGCACTAGCAGGGATCTATGGAACCACAATCTGAGATAGAAAAATGGCGTATTTTGAGCAACTACTAACAATGAGAAAAAGAGAAGTGTGAACTGAAAGAACATAGAATGTGCACACCAGACAGAAACTATAGAGTGTCTCATTTTAAATAGTTTCAGGATTTAGGGACTTCAGACAGAATAGTTAAAACAAAATGCTTTCAGCCATTAGGTGCTCATCATATTAAGCTGGAGAATATTATGAGAGAATTACGATATTCAGATCAACACTCATATACAATTCATGTTTGTGGTGTTATCAGAAAGCACTTCTCTGTTAACACAGTGCCTCTGGGAGAAGACAACAGGTCCCCTTGCAGTGGAGGGCAGGAGGAAAAAATGGTTCGGCAGAGCTGGATGTGGCATCTTCTCTTGGGCAGATGCACTAAATAAAGGGGGTTTGAGAACGTCGGGGAAAACATGGTTTTACTCAGCATTCAGTGGGAGAGCCTATAAACACAGGGATGAATTAGTTATAAGAATAATATGCAATCCCTTGCATATTAAAAGTTCTCTGATCACAATCTCACACATTTTGGAACTGGTCATCAAGCATTAAACATCAGCTTAGTTTGCATTTGGAGTGCTCAAGATATAATGCTTCAGAAATCAGTGGCTACTGTCAGCAGAAGGTAATAGTTCCAGTGGTGATAGATGCTGAAAAATTCTAGAATGGAAGCTATTGGATAGTACCAGTAGTGGAGGATGACACTGGTGGAGATTGTTCACATTCAGTGGCAGTGAAACTCAAGCTAACATTGTAAATACTGTTCAGAAGGTTGCAATGGTAAACTACTTCTGAATATTTTCTCCTTGAAAACCCTATGACGATTCATCCGGAATGAAATGAGAGATAGTGGTGGAAGATAACACTCCCAGGCCAGAAGGCATTCTACAAGCTGCTAGGGAAGACCAAAGGCCAAGGACAAAAAGTGCTGTTGCTACAGAGCAACTGGATTACAGCTGAAAAAGTAAGAGAATACTGATGTTCACAAAGAGAAAAGTGAAAAGTATGAATCAAGGTGAGCTTGAAATTGATAGAAAGAAAGAAAGAAAGAAAGAAAGAAAGAAAGAAAGAAAGAAAGAAAGAAAGAAAGAAAGAAAGAAAGAAAGAAAGAAAGAAAGAAAGAAAGAAAGAAAGAAAAAGAAAGAAAGAAAGAAAGAAAGAAAGAAAGAAAGAAAGAAAGAAAGAAAGAAAGAAAGAAAGAAAGAAATGGAACGTTAAACATTACAAGCTTGATGTGAGCAAACTGAAGTGAACCGCAAGAGGTTATTTTTAGTAAGACAAATACTAAATGTTTTACTCTGGAAATGGCAGACTCAGAAGTGTGGATCTAACTGTGAGGTAAAATATGTCACAAGTACTCAGGGCCTATAATGCAAAGTCTGACTAAAAATATCAATCAGACATAGAAAAGCAATCAATATAACCATTATTCAAGTCTATGGTTACCAGGAGTAGATGGGATACCAGTAAAATTATTTCAAGCTACAAAGAGTAAGGGCTTGACTGTATAGCTTGGCTGGCTGGTGCAAGCTAAATAGCAGCACTAGGAAACCCACCATATCTTCTGGTGCAATCCTACCCTCACACATACCAAAATTAGAAGCCTTTGACAAGTGATGGAAAGGTGTGCTTGGAGGAGGACCAAGAGGAGGACCAGTTCATTCAGCAAAGACATCATTTGATCGCAATCTTTAAGACTGAACCAGCCCATCTCCACAATGAACCAAACAGCAGGTAAAATGCCGATGCAGCCTCCCTCTGAATCTATAAAAATCCCAACAAGAATATGCTAAAAAAATATGTAAAACAAAACAATGACCCACAAACTGGATGTGTTAAATATACATTCCAATCCCTTGAAATCAGGAACTGCAAAGTGTACATTAACTATAGGACTGGCACCTTAACCTCCCATGCAAGAAAAGTAATGCTTAAGGTTTTGTTCACCATATACAAAGCAAAAACTTCACAATGTTGGAGTGTAATTTGGAAAATTTGGGATCATCTTGCAAATATATGTTAGCAACTGGAGCATAACAACAACAACAAAAATTCCAAAGAAAAATCGGTCTGGGCTGGTTTTTTGGCTGTAGCAAAGTTTTTGACAGTACAGATCTTGAAAAGCTACAAAGTATTCTGTAATAAATAAATATACCGGAGCACAAGCAGGCACCAGTAGGACAAAATATGAAGTAGAATAAATGAATTTAAGTATGTTGTATTCTGGGAGTTTTAGTCAAAAACAGTAACTTTTCATACTTGGCTGTTATCCTAGGAAGCACTCCAGAATAATGATAATCAATAGCAAATATGAGTTGAACTATTAGTTCAGATGCAGGAGCAATACACAAAACAATATAACTAGATGATGTTCACAAGGACATAGGAAGCTGGCATGTATACCTTCAGTGCTGACAACACAGAATGGCAATGACTGTGCTGAGAATCCCTCAGAAATCTTTTTTGCCCCTACCCAAAGATACCATGGCATGCAAAGAATGAACACTTCCAGTGACTCAAGGCCCTTGCAGTTCTGTAGGCATTAAGTTAACGTATCATTGATCATTTTATAATGGGAGTGCAGGTGCTAACATGATCTGGTAGAAAAATACTTTTCAAAATTCATCAGTATAACTAAGGAGAATATGCACTCACACAGATATACATACTGTACACAGATCATGTCTTCCTAGAATATTTTTCAAGATTGTATCAGCATTAATATCAAATTCCTAACCAACCTCATTCTCTGAGTGGTTCAAAACTAAAGATATTCCAGAATGTGGAAGAAAATTTTTTAGCCGGATTAGGGTTAATTCTTAATATTAAACCAATTTATTCTGAAGGTAATAATCATACTGTCATAATTTAGCTGAAATGGGAAATCATGGTTATTTAGAAATGATTGATGGAACATGGCCAGCATGCAAGGTTTTATGAAGCAATGTGGGACAAGCTCAGAGCACAGAGTTTCCCCAAAGTATGAAACGAATTCATTTTGGAACATACCTTTTCACTCTTGCTGTTCAACTCCATGCTGCTAGAATACCAAATGAGACTGAGTTTCCATCTTCTCTGCTGCCCTTTGAAGATTAGTGAGTATTGCTTTGGTATCTTTCAAGGAGAGGTATCAAAAATAAGACTAAGTGGGTTTTGTTTTGTTTTTTAAAAAAAAACTTTAAAAGTAAAGTAAAAGAAATGTGAGGTATTTTTTCCCATTTCATTTCTTTCATGATTGACATCATTTGTTTCCTCTTTGCAGAATCTGTGACTTTAATGGTTGTATTCCATACATGTGCTTGGAAATTATTTTCCACAGCGTAGAAGGCGAAGTAAAGCAAGACTGAGGCAGTGCCTGGTAAAAAGATGCCAAGTTGGGAGAGATGAGAGATTCTTGAAGGAATACAAATGTGTCCACTGGAAGGAGTCCGGACATGATCTTTCTTGATTTTCCAAACTTTTAAAGATGAAGATGGAAATACTACAAAGTGGGAAGTCACAAAATCCAGTGTGCAAACTTTTCACAGTTCCAGACTCACACTGCCAAGGGTTCGGTGTTCCTTATCATTGAACGATCAACACCATAGCTGTTTCTCTTTTAAATTATCAAGCAAATTGTCACTGCTTTTTTCTTCTAATAATTATATAGAGAGAATATATAAATAAATACTTTAAAATACTATTTGAGGTGGATTTTTTGTGTCCAACTCTTTTTTAATCTGGAGGATATATATTAAAATTTGGAAATTTTGCTCTCTTCTATCTATTATTTGTTTGTTTGTTTGTTTATTGATATCTACATTTCAGGCTTGCAAAGAGAAAGAAAGGAGGGGAAATAATGAAAATAAGATAACCAAATCCTTTTTTTTTAAAAAAAGAAGTTTTCTACAATTTTAGACTTGTGCTTTAAGTGTACACACCCATAGGTGATCATGGGTCTAATAAAAATGCAATAGCAACGGTAAGAATAAAAATAGCCAAAAGGGCAGGAAATAGCTCATAGAGTTTGTATGAGATTAGTTATTTTAGCAGCTGCCCTTTTTCTTTGCAGAGGGGGAGGTGCTGCTCTGGTTTGAGACAGGCTCTTCTGAATCATCCTCATCAAAGCCATGAAAAGTTGAGGTGTCGCTTTCAGATGTGGAACCGAACAAGTCCTCCGTAGTGTGTGCTGTCGCCGCTTCTTCCTTCCTGCTTTCTCTTCCCAAATGAGCTGACATGTATGATGAATATATCAGCACATGGGTTAAGTAACAGGCACCATAAATATTGTTATAACAATCATTATTACCATTGTTAAACAGTTTAGGCTAAATAGATCTCCCAGCCATATATGTATACACAAGCAATAAATATCTGAAATGGCTCAGGTCAATAACACAAATCAGTGAAATAGCAAAAAGAGCAATAAAGGAAGTATAAACTGAATTGTATTTGCAAGGGTTAAAAAAATTACACCATGAGAGATGCCCATAAGCTAAGGCAGCAAAAGGGTTAATACTCTTTTCCTCTGTTTAAAACACACAGAAAAAAAGGTCTTGAACAGTTTTTAAGGATTTCCTACTGTGTATTATCCTTTAAGAGTACAAGGTAACAATGGCTGGCCTTCATTTTGGCACCAACTGTCCCAAATTTATCATTTGAGCATAATAACTCATATCATTTGGAAGCTTGTTGTGTCTTTTTTAAAAACACACCATCCTGATCTCTTCCTTCACCAGATCTCCTAATGGATGTGGTTCCTTTGCAAAACAAAGTGCAAACCATTTACAGTACTAACAAATCAAAATGTACACATTATTTTACATCTTTACAAAGTGTTCATATATAAATGTGCCTACAATAAATGTTTCAGCTAGTTGAAGAAAAACATAAAAAACAGTTTAATGCAATAAATAACTGGTTACACAGGTTTCATAATATGCCATATTCCTGGATCCATCCCCTTGAAGAATAAAATGTTAAATCCCAGCTCCCCTGTTTGTTCTCCAACAGTTCTACTAGCATAGTTTCACAGAACTGAAGGAAAAAATCATGAAAAAAAATGCTGATATAAAGATGTGATGGAATCAAACCACAACTCTAACAATATATATAATATAACAATAATATATAACAATAAAAATCTTAGAACTGTAGAGCTGGAATAGACACTATGGTCCAGCCCCTGTCAGAGACGCAATGAGCACAATAATGCATAACTGAAAGATATTACTGGGTGCATATAAGGAACAATACAACACTGATATAGTTCCTTCTGGCACAGGAAAAAAATTCTTTGAGCAAAATGTGTAACATTTAAATTATAATTAAGAATGTTGTACAGTTGCACCCAAAATATTGTCTAATAGATAACTTGCTCTGGTAAACAATTTGAATTAATAAAGCAAAAGAACAAATATTGTATGCATTGGAACACAGCTATTATTTTTCTTTCTGTGACAGATCATGAGGAAAAAGCAGATATACAGGTATACTGTGCTAGTACAGTATACTAGTCTATGGAATGAAGCCCAACTGTAAAATCAGATTTCTGTAGTATACAGTATTCTGAAGCTGGTTCACATACATGAAAGATAAAAAAAAATTTAAAAAGCTTGTATCAAAAATTCAAAACTATTGGACAAAATAAATAGGTTAGAAGTACTGCCTGTTGCTAAAAGAAGTCAACAGCTAAGAAGGACTGTGACCAATATTAGCTGTCTTTCTGTAACAATTTCAAGAGGGGCAGCTGTGTCAATCTGCTTGTGGTGATTAAGAACCTTTCTTTAAAGACTAACAAGTCTGTCATGGGACATGCTTTTGCAGACTAGAATCTAACCCACAAGACACATGTAGAGTTATCCTTTGTTGGCAGACATACATCACACAGATATAGAGGAGAGAAGGACTGTAAACTGTGTGCCACCTATCATCCAAGTGGCAGAAATCTCAACAGCTCATTAGCAACCACATATGTAGTGACAATTTCTAAACACAAAAACTCTCATTTAACATAGATCTTGGTTACAAACAGGAACAGATCTATTTTTATATAAGACCCCCTGTTTTTGGTCACACATTTCTGTATTAGCCCATTATTTTTAAAATATGCATTCGGAGTTATATGCTAGGAATGAACAGCCATTCCCAGTCATAAAAAACAAAGCAATCAATCCATATTCTGTATGCATGGTTAAAACGAACCATTCATGTTCATTGCTCTCAGAAAATTACAATATAGAATCACCTACCAGAGCGCCCACAGTCTGAACACGAAACAAGTTCTTCTGGCCGCCCACTTTTTTTGTTCATGTTAGATCCTCCAAGGCAGAAGTCACAGTAGTTGTTGGAAATAATGGCTCCATCTGGTCCTTTCTGGGCTGCAGATAACAAATATACTTGAATCAAGAGACATGCAATTCGTGTACCTTTTATTCCTTCCTCTTTAGCTGGACACAAACACTGTGCCCAGCTTTAAAAAGGCTCCCCCGCATAATAGGAATAAAGGCAGTTGACACTTGCCAGATATTGTATTTAATATGATCTGTAACTCCTTTGCTCACAACCTTCAAACAATACATGGATTGGATCCAAACTAAGTTGACTTTGGGGCCCATCAACATCATGGTAATCGTCACAATCACCTTTGAAGTCCCCATTTCCCTGGTCTTCACTCTCTTCCTTTCTCCTCGCTGCCACCATTCCCTCATTGGCTCCTGTGTCAAAGTTCCGCAGTGATGGGCAGGTGAGGTCAGGGTTGTTCACTACAGTAACCTACTTGTTCTATTTGTTTCAATGCAATCTAGGCTGAATTCACTCTTTTTTTTCTCTTTCAACCAGAAATCAAGAGAATTAATGAATTCCAAGGGCACTTAAATATCCTTTAAGGAAGGACAACCAGGGGAACTAAGCAATATTTTACTTTTTTTACATGTCATCCAAAATCATTTGATCATGCCTGACAATCCCAACTGCTTTACAAAACCCTTTTAAAAATAGTTTTTAGCATCATAATTCCTAAAACTGTTTAAACTTCTGTTGCTGTTGTTGTATCTTGTCCCTTTAAACTGACTTATAACAACCCTAACAGGGCTCTCAAGTTAAGTGTGCTATTCAAGGAATGGTTTTGCCAGTCCCAGTCCCCCTACCCCATGAGCTTCCATCAAAACCACATCTTCCGAGTCCTGGTCCATTACTCAATCCAATACAGTGGGGTCTTGACTTGAGAACTTAATCCGTATTGGAAGGCGGTTCTCAAGTCAAAAAGTCTGTAGGTCAAGTCTCCATTGACCTACAGTGCATTGAAAACCGATTAATCCCGTAACAGGCCGTTTTTGTTCCATTTTGGTTTTTTTCTGGTCTGTAAGTCAATTCTCAGGCTGCAAGTCAAACCTAAATTTTGCGGCCTGAGAAGTCTGTAACTCAAAAAGTCTGTAAGTCAAGCCGTCTGTAAGTCAAGGGTCCACTGTACACCACACTGGTCCTTTGAAACTTCCCTGCAACTTAATTCCTGGGCTGCAGTCCTGATCCTAACAAGGAAACTACTGTAAAACCACCTTCTTATGCTCATATTTAAAGAGGGTCCAGGATTGTCAGTTCTAATAAAGTTCCTGTTGTCACATCCACTAACAACTATTTGCACATTGTATTCTCAAAGGCTTTCACGGCCAGGATCTGATGGTTGTTGGGGGGTTTTCAGGTTCTTTGATCCTGTTCTGAAGGTTGTTCTTCCTGACTTTTCGCCAGTCTCTTTGGCCGGCATCTTCAGAGGACTGGAGTAGGAACTCTGTCCATGTCCTGTTGCTGTTTGTTGGATAGTTGAGTATTTATAGCTGTGGGAACAGCTTTTGTCTTTTTTTCAGGAGATAGGGTGATCAGCGTGTTTTTGTTGTGATAAGGGGGGGGAGAGATTATCTGTCACTGTGATAATCTCCAGAGTCTGGTGAATGGTCAGGAAGAACAACCTTCAGAACACAGCCAAAGAACCCGAAAAACCCACAACAACCATATTTGCACATTATTTATGAATAATTACCATAGAGGTATATGGTTGTTCTACGAGGCTGTTTAACAGCCTTGGGTCTACAGACTATAATTCTATCCCAGACAGCACAGCTAGTGTTGAAGGTCTCTGGGAGTTTTAGTCCAAGAACATTTGGGGACCCAAGATTGGGAACCATTGTTTTACAAAAACAAAAATCCTTAGCATGCTGGGATCTCAACTACCATGAAGAATTACATGCACATGGGTCCTTTCTCATGAACGCCAAATATATGACTGCCAGGGGCCATAAACAATGGACACATTTATACCTGGGCAACTGATGTGTGAAGCAGACTGCCCTATATGCTGCACCAAGTTAGCATTTGGAGGTTTCTTGATATTGGGGCTATGGGTTTTTTGCAGCCAAGTTTTTAAAAAGAGCTAGAAAATCAAGAGCCCCTAGAAGTCTCTACACTGGAAAGGATTAATCTTAATACCATTTTCTGCCTGCTTTTCTTCGTTCTATTCTTTTTACTCCCATCAGGTATTGCCTATCTACAATGAGGACCTACAACCTTTGAAAACTAGCTTCATTATCATTTTGCAATGTTTTATCTTATAATCATTTGTATTATTTTTTGTGCCACTAAGAGGGAAAGGGGTTTCAATGTTCCCGAATACTCATCCCCCACCAACTGGAACTGTTACATAAATAAATTTACTGCTATTTTGGCAGTGGGGTTGCCTCACATACAGTCATAGCCAAAAATATTGGCACCCTTGCAATTCTGTCAGAAAACGCAACCCTTCTCTCAGAAAATTGTTGCAGTTGCAAATGTTTTGATACTCACATGTTCATTTCTTTGGTTTGAAAGGGAAAAACATAAAAAAACAGAGAAGAAAAGTCAAATCTGACACAATCCCACACAGAAACCCAAAAATGCACTGGCCAAAATTATTGGCACCCTATCTGAATTGTAAGAAATAACTGCTTTTCAAGCATGTGATGCTCCTTTAATTTGTATTTACACACACGTCGCAAGTAAGAGGTGTGGGCAATATAGTAATCATACTTGCAACCAGTTAAGATGGAGAAAAGGTGACTCAACCTTTCTCTTGTATGTGACACTTAACATGAAAAAAACCATGAAGTGTATCTTTTATTGTATTTTTAAATTTTATTTAACAAGGGGTGACAAGAAGCAAAAGGGGAACTGAGGTTAAATGGGAAGAGGGGAAACAATAACATACTAACGTCCATTCTATACATATTGCCATATCAAAATTCCAAATTACTCTTTTTACTATTTTGTGCCTTCCAGATTTAAGTTCTCATTTCAATATATGCTCTTCATACGCTGCCTGTTGACTCAGTCCATTTGTAGAATAAGTCCCATCTTTCTGTTGCCTCTTGTAAAGGACAGTCCTTCATCACTTCTGATAAAATGTCCATTTCCGCTGTTTCCCATATCTTCTCTATAAGATCTTCTTGTTTTGGTCCCATCGGACTTTTCCAATTTTTGGCATAGAGAATTCTGGCTGCAGTAACTATGTATATAACTATATATTCCTTTGTCTTATCTATATTATCAGGTATCATACTCAATAAAAACAGTTCTGGGGTTAATTATCTTTTATTGTATTTTAATTGAATTTTAATTGTTGTAAGCCGCCCAGAGACCTTTGGGTAGAGTAGGTGGCATATAAGATAAATAAATAAATAAATAAATAAATAAATAAATAAATAAATAAATAAATAAATAAATAAATAAATAAATAAATAAATGAAGGAAGGAAGGAAGGAAGGAAGGAAGGAAGGAAGGAAGGAAGGAAGGAAGGAAGGAAGGAAGGAAGGAAGGAAGGAAGGAAGAAAGAAAGAAAGAAAGAAAGAAAGAAAGAAAGAAAGAAAGATCTGTGGATTTGAGAGAGGAAAACATGTGAAAAACATTGACAATCTCAAGGCTACAAGTCCATCTCCAGAGATCTGAATGTTCCTGTTTCCACTGTGCACAATATCATCAAGAGGTTTAGAGCCCATGGCATTGCAGCTAACCTCCCTGGATGTGGACAGAAGAGCAAAATTCTGAAAAATTACAATGAAGGGTTGTTCGAATGGTGGATACAGAACCCAGATTAACTTCCCAACAAATTCAAGCTGATCTGCAGACACAGGGTACAACAGTGTCAGCTTGCACTATCCGTTACCATCTGAATAAAAAGGGACACTATGGTAGGAGACCCAGGAGGACACCATTGCTGACACAAAGGCATAAAAAAGCAAGACTGGAGTATGCCAAAACTTATGTGACAAAACCACAATCCTTCTGGGAGAACATACTGTGGACAGATGAGACAAAAGTAGAGCTTTTTGATCAAGGACATCATGGCACTGTTCACAGAAAAAGAAATGAGGCATTCAAAGAAAAGAATGCAGTCCCTACAGTCAAACATGGTGGAGGTTCAAAGATGTTTTGGGGTTGCTTTGCAGCTTCTGGCACTGGATGCCTTGACTGTATGAACAGTATCATGAAATCTGATGATTACCAAAGAATTATGGGGTACAACATAGTGGCTGGTATCAGAAAGTCGACCTCCACCAGAGGTCATGGGTCTTCCAGCAGGACAATGACCCAAAACATACTTCAAAAAGCACTCAGAAATGGTACAAAGTACTGGAGAGTTCTGAAATGGCCAGAAATCATAGAACACCTGTGGAGAGATCTCAAAACAGCAGTTGGGAGAAGGCATCCTTCAAATCAGAAGCAGTTTGCCCTGGAGCAGTTTGCCAAAGAAGAGTGGTCCAAAATTCCAGTAAAGAGGTGTAAGAAACTCATTCATGGTTACAGGAAGTGATTGATTTCAGTAATTTTTTTTCCAAATGGGGTGCTACCAAATATTAAGCCAAGGGTGCCAATAATTTTGGCCAGTGCATTTTTGGGTGTCTGCGTGGGATTGTATCAGATTTGACTTTTCTTCTCTGTTTCTTGTGTTGTTCCAACACAAACCAAAGAAATGAACATGTGAGTACCATTTGCAACTGCAACAGTTTTCTGAGAGAAGGGTTGCATTTTCTGACAGAACTGCAAGGGTGCCAATATTTTTGGCCATGACTGTACATAAAATAAAGCTTGCCCTTAGAACCTTCTTCCTTTCTTACTTCTCCCTTGTGCTACCACCAGCTTTGTAACTGAATCTCCAGAAGCAAATGTTGCAACTAAATATAAAATATTCAAAACACAAATGCCAGAGAGACGGTGGTGCTGATTTAAACAGAATTTATTTTGAACCCTAAATTAAGTGTCATTACTTGGAAAGATACTGCACATGTCTCATACCAAATCTGGAAAATTGTCACAACCAACCCTAGGAAGAGAGTGCACACAATGTCTCAAAATTATATTGAGGCTGGAAAGGACCACACAAAACACTAAGCCACACTGCCTATTGTGTGGGTGACTGCCAGGAGAGTTAGATGTGCTGATGGCCGGGGAAAATCTTCCTGCCTGGTACCCTTCCTAACACCTTGAATTATGCCGACTAAGTGCTCCAGGGAGTGCCAAAAATTTATAGTGTTGAGTATTTTAGCCTGTATGCCAAGTCTGCCAGATAGGAATACCAAATACCCACAAAATGTAGAATATCCAGTAACTGATCGAGGCAAAACTTTTCTTTAGTACCAACAACTCCCTTGCCCCAAAATAACCAAACTATAGGATTTCATTATTTTACTGAAGATGTTGCAAAAACAAATTTTAAAAGGCTAAAGTTCTAAAGAGTTACAAAAGTGAGTTTTTAAAATCCCAAAACCAGCCAAAGAAGTTGTAGAGGAAACAAGCATTCAAAAGATTTTGAGGCAAAAGCAGTTCTAGAATAGTTCCCATGGAAAATAAGAAAGCTAACTATTCTAAGCTACTACTCATACTCAAGAACTTCAGCATGGCTCCAAAACATGTGCAGAATACAAATCAGGTAACAAAGCAGCAGATGAGCATTCTCTTGAAAGAAACTAGGCTAAACTAAACAAACTCTCTTCCCATTCTTTATGCCCACTGTTCTGTTGGAGTTTGGTTTGGTGTGAGGAAGACTGAGTGTGGCCTTAATAATAATAAATTTTCCTTCTGATTACACAGTGAACAAAAATGTTTGGTCAGGAACCCACAGAGCAGACTGAACTACAGTCTCCCTTAGTAGTCTACCCCTTGCTGCATTTGTTAGTTTATCTGAACTGGCACTTAGTTGTTTCAGTAAAGGTAAAGGTAAAGGTTCCCCTTGACAATTTTTGTCCAGTCGTGTTCGACTCTAGGGAGCAGTGCTCATCCCGTTTTCAAGCCATAGAGCCAGTGTTTTATCTGAAGACAATCTTCCGTGGTCACATGGCCAGTGCGACTTAGACACGGAACACTGTTTCCTTCCCACCGAGGTGGTCCCTATTTATCTACTTGCATTTGGATGCTTTCGAACCGCTAGGTTGGCGGGAGCTGGGACAAGCGACGGGCACTCACTCCGTCGCATGGATTCGATCTTACGACTGCTGGTCTTCTGACCCTGCAGGACAGGCTTCTGCGGTTTAGCCCGCAGTGCCACCACGTCCCCTACAGTTGTTTCAGTACATTCATTCAAAGACTCTGGCAAACGAGAAAGGATGAAATGTTTCCATTTACTTATAGCTATCATATAAAAACAAACATGATATTCTGCGGAAATCTTAACTTGTTACATTACTAAGCCTAACTACTTAATTTAATTCATTATCAACTGACTGACTGGTTACATTGCTGACAACTCTTCACTCCAATTGTTCACTTCTGGCTCCATGACTCTAACACATTGACAGAATACTAGCTGAAGCCTGACTGGGGGAAAAGGTGCAAAAAAGAATCTGAGGCAGAGAGGAAACTATATGTTTGCTGTTACTGAGTTGACTGACATTCATTGCAGCTCCCTCCCACCCAAAACCTCCAAAAGGCATACAGTAATGTGAAGCAGCAGTATCTCCAACACTTTCTAGATCTTTTGAGGAGATTTACCAATCAGGTATCAAATTGCCCTGAATCTTCTTGAAGAAGAGAGTAACATGACATCTCCAAGGTAACTTCACTCTCTCCCGCTGTGCAAAATGGCTCCCCACTGTGTTTTAAGACTGATTGCTCGCTTTACAGGCACCAGAAAATGGCCGCCCTATGGAGGATCTTCACTGGACGGTGAGGTATTTCACCTATTGGGACGCATTGAATGGTTTTCAATGCATTTTAATTGGCTTTTTACTTTCGCTTGATGGCGATGTCATTCTACAGCGATTTTGCTGGAATGTATTATCATTGTCAAGCGAGGCACCACTGTATATGAATACAAATATCCCATCTGTAGTACAAACTAATAAGCTTGTATTGTAAAGGGAAACTGAAACCATCTTTCCCTCATCTTCCAATTTCTCAACACCAGGGCTTGCAAGCAGCACTGTATACTGTAGTACTTTTAAACATGGATAGATATCATTATAATAGAACAAGCAGCATGAAATGTCATCTGTCTGTCTGTCTATTTACTCTGTGCCTTTATCTACACAGCAGTATGGTTTTATGTACCAGCACTTCAGAACACAAAGCACAATGGACAGTGGAAAATAAAGACTGCTGTTTTGTAATGAAGAAAATGGAAAAGAAAACAAAAATCCTTTGTTGAATGTCTAAGCCAAAAGCTTCGCTATCTTGTACCCCTGAAACCTTCTCTCCCCAGTTCAAATCTATGTTCGGTTTTTGCCTTTACCATTTCCACATCTTTCCTGCCTTCATCCCTTGGAGGGATGGCTGACATACAATCTGAACCTATAGGGTAAGTGGCACTGAGCTTCTCTCGCCCTCCTTTCCCCCCTACTGCTGACAGAGCTCATTGCTCCGCAGGTCTGACATGTTTCCATGACAACCGGAATCCCAGGCTCTTGCTGCCTCTGGTCTTGCCACCTGTTATTACTCCATCTCTCAAGTGTAAAGAACTGATTTGCGACCTCTTATTTTTCTGTTCAAAAGCAAGTTTGCAAGGGATAGATGGATAAAAGAAATGAGAAATTAAACAACCAACAACAACAACAAAGGGGAAAGGAAAAACAACAAAAGCAGCAGATAGAGAATGACATGCTTCTGGAAGGGCTTCATGCTAATAGAATGAGAGATTGAATCCCTGCTGGAGATAAGTCCACCACCGGCTGGCTTATTCCCAACATTTAATGAGAAAGAGAGAAAGTCATCGGGAGTGGGTTTCAAAGGGAATGGTTCATTGCACAGACCACACATTTTTTTTGCTCAGGACAGAGGTGTGGACTGAAGCAAGACATAACAAGCAGCATAAATCTGTCAGAGAGCTGAAGGACAAGCCAGATGGAGTTTACATGAAGGAGGAAAGTTCAGGCATTTCCTAATGATTCTGAAGGATTTCTCTCTCTTTCCTTCTCTCTTTCTCTCTCTCTTCCCCACCAGTAATTGCTGCTTACATCATTACATTTTCTACTGCTGCTTTTAAGACAGTGGTCAAAGAAGTCTATAACTGTAGTAGGCTGACCATAAACGACTTGGAAATTGTTACAATTACTATTTTAATCATGCGTGTTCACAAATGAAGCTTCTTTTGTTGCAGAAGTCTCTTCTGCTATCATGAAGAGGATGCCCAACTCCCCAGAGAGTTGTATGCTCGGAACTCCCGGTAACCATTTATTTTATTTATTTATTTATTTATTTTCTTTCTATCCCGCCTATCTGATCATACTAGACCACTCTAGGTGGCTTACAATAAAAAAGCAACAATATAAATTTTAAAACGTTACAGCTTAACAGCCCTTCCAGCTTAACCATGCATAAGACACAATCTACATATACAGCAGAATTAGGAAAATGAATGGACTACCCCATTTCAAGTAGGACCTGACATTTTTAACGCTCCTTCAAATAGAATGAGAGAAGTATTGTAAGATAATTCATTCCTACTGTGTCGGCTTCTGATTTGCAAGAGGTTTTCATACAAATTCATGTTTAAAAATGTCTCACCTCACCCGCAGTCTAAAGTGGCACAGTATACTTTGTGACGTAAGAATTTTATCACCTCATTTGTTGTATGATGTAAAATCAGAAAAGGAGGGAAGTTATTTTTCAAACTATAACTTTTTTCATCCAAGATTTTCCATACTTTTATAATGGTACAAAACTATGCACACATATTTTCATTCTATTATTCATTGATTGATGCTTATATCCTGCCCTTTCTAATGAGAGCCCAGTGTGGCTGACATACAATGTATAAAATTGTCTAGAGCAGTGGTTCTTAACGTGGGCAATAATGCCCCCCAGGGGGCGATTTCATTTTTCAGGGGGGCGGTAGAACAAAAAGGGGCGGTGTGGGGGTGAAAGAACAGAAGGGGGCGGTAGGGGGGCGCTGGAGCGAGCCAAACCTGTGAAGACGACTGCAGCCGCAGTGCTGGCAGTAGATCCGGTGCTGCTGCTGCCGCCAGATGATCCAGCTCTTTCTACCTGCCACGTCTCGCCTTTCTTCTTTAGGGGAGCACTGAGTGTGGATCGGGTGGAAGGAAAGGGTCTCTTGGGTCCTCATCCTCGCCCCGTGAAGCGCTGCCTTGCAGCCGGGTGTGGGGGGGAGATAAGGTAGGTAGGTAGGTGGTAGGTAGGTAAGATATCATCACCTCAGGGAGGGGGGCGATGATAACTTCCTCAATGGCTCAAGGGGGCGTTTCTTTCAAAAAGGTTAAGAACCACTGGTCTAGAGGGAAAAGCAACTTTTTAAAAAAGGCATCTTATTAGTTAAAATGAGGCAAAATGTGACAAAGAAGGGGGGGAAGTTTCAGAAGACCCTAAAAATATCATATTAAATATTATACATGTTGCAATAAAAAATGGAAGGTAGCAATACTCTCACTAGATGCCCTCAAAGCTTTTGACCACATGGAATAGAGGTATATGTTCAAATTATTAGAAAAAAATGAATATGGGTGGAAATTTATCAGCATTCTAAAAAAGAAGGGGCAAGGGCTTCAATATTAATAAATGGAATTGAATCTGAAAAACCTGAATTATATAGAGGAACAAGACAAGGAGACCCATTGTCTCCATTAATATTTGCACTGGCCATTGAGCCACTCGTGACATTTATTAGAAAAAATATTAATATTAGGGGAATAATGATTAGAAATAAACAGCATAAAATTAATTTATATGCTGATGATATACTTTTTTTCCTAGAATCCCAAATGGAAAATATAGAAACATTGAAACAAATATTGGAAGAATTCAAATGTTATACAGGCTCAAAAATTAATTATGATAAATCTAAATTGCTATGCATAAATATTCCTATCCTAGAACAAAAGAAATCAAGAAAAGAACAGGTTTAGACCTACATTATTCAAGTTTTAAATATTTGGAGATTTGGATAACAAAAAATATAAGGCAACTAGTCTATAGGAACTATACAAAAGTATTTACTGTAGTTCTATAAAGGAAAAAAAATGGAAAAATTAAATCTAACATTATTGGGAAGAATTGCAATAGTAAAAGCTCATATCCAACCAAAACTTCTATTTCTATTTCAAAATATCCCTCTACAATTGGAAACAAAAAAGATAATACAATGGCAAAACATATTGGGAAAAATTATTGCAGGGAAAAGTAAATTCCTGAGATTTATAGACACAGTTAAGTATGGCCCTAATAGAAATGGAGGGCTAACAATACCATATTTACTAAAATATTATGATGCTTTTCAAATGGCTCAAGTAATCAAATTTATACAAGATTGTGAGACTCCTGAATGGGCAAGAATGGAGAGAGAAGAAAAAGGAAGGTCATTGGACATATATTTGAATAAAGAAAGTATCTTGACAAATGAGAAGCAAATATGGAATCCTTTTACTAAAGGATTACTCCAGATATGGAGGAAATATATTATAATCTTCACTCCCCCTATAACTCCATTATGTCCTATATTAGAATACGAGTAGACATTGTCTAGAGGGGCGGGGTAAAAATCTAATGAATAAATAAATAAAATAAATACTCTAAATTTAAATTTCAAGATAAATACGCAGAATTTAAACAATGGAAACAGAGAGGGATGTATAGAATAAAAGACTTGTTTATAAAGGAAAACCTATTACAATCGGACAGCTCCAGGACAAAACTTGGTATATAGCAACTAATTGGTATTAGATAACCCAAACTAGAAATTTGGCAACTCAACTGCATAAAACACCAGGCTCAAATAGACCATTAACTGAAATAGAGAAATATTGTATAGAGATAGGGAATAAAAGGAAAACAGGGTTAATTTCAGCAACTTATAAAAGTATTATAGATAAATAATTTGGAGACAATATGGGATCCAGGATAGTTTGGGAGACAAACTTGAAAACCAAAATATGGAAAAGAATATGGACCTCTCAACCTTACAAATCAGTTTCATCCCAAGCTAAAGAAACAGTGTTAAAAGTAGTGCACAGATGGCACTTATACCCTGTAAAATTAAATAGAATAAATAAAGGAATAGCAGACATGTGTTGGAGGAAGTGCAGGAATAAAGGAACTTTGGAATATATATGATTAACATGTCCAAGATGGAAATTTTCTGGTCTGATGTAATTAAGTGATTGGAAAGTATAACAAAAGAAAAAATAGTCCCAATGAAATTCGTTATTTACTGGAGGGAAGAAAAACATTGTGAATAAAGAACTAGTTGCGATTAGGAGGAGCCCATAATGAAATTGCCCAACACTGGAAAGACGTTCAGGACTTGTCTTTGCAAAGATTTCAAAATAGAATATGGAGACTGGCTCTGACGGAAAAACTGACCTATCACATTAAACTCTATAGAGGTGAAATAAAACAAGATAAATTTATGGAAGTATGGAATCCCTTGTTGGCCTCTGGTGCAGGAGATCAACTGGAAAATGAGCTGAAATGCTCTGTAGGGTTAGAAGTAGAAGATATATAAATGTTTAAATATTATTAGTATACTATAGGTAAGAAAACTATTGGAAGTGTAACTGTATAGGTAATTATTATTTTTTCTTTTTTGTTATGTGACTAGAGGGTGGTAACTTATTAATAATAAATATTCAGGTTTTTTTAAAAAAATGAGATTCTGCAACTATAGTGGATCAGTAATGGCAGAAGGAACACCCAAAGTGTCAGGTAGAGTTCATTAGTTCACAAATGACCTTTGGAAACAAATATATCACATAGATAATATATGAACTAGGCCACTGAAAAACAATGAAATGTTGAAATGAGCACATAAATCCATTTTCCTGCGTGTTTCACGACTGAATCCCATGCCTTTAAAAGAGCACACCTTGCTAGCTGCCATATCATCATGTGTACAGCTTTAGTCAAAACCATGAAAGCACACTTTGTTTCCAGCTAAGCATATTCATAGAGCTTGGATGACAAAGCTATGCATTGTTTAGATTACCTTCACATAAAGATGGGTAGGTGAGGGGCACAGCCTACTGTGCTAATTGTGCTGTTCCTGTACCCATTAGTTCTCTAAACATCTGCAAGTTGGATGTGGGCTCACCTTTGTTCACATATACAGTCGTGCCCCGCTTAACAATTACCCCATATAACAACGAATCCACTTCACGAATGGGGTTTTTCGCTTTGCGACAATCGGTTCCCTGCTTCGGGAACCGATTCTTCGCATTCCGATGATCAAAACAGCTGATCGTCGGGTTTTCAAAATAGCCGCCGGCTGCTCAAAATGGCTCCTCGCTGTTTTTAGGAGGCATTTTTCGCATAACAGGCACCTGAAAATGACCACCATATGGAGGATCTTCGCTGGATGATTAGGTATTCAGCCCACTGGAACGCATTGAATGGTTTTCAATGCATTTCAATGGGCTTTTTTATTTCGCTTGATGACGTTTCGCTCTACAGCAATTTAGCTGGAACAAATTAACATCATCAAGCGAGGCACCACTGTATACATAAACAGTAAGAGACTCAAAACTGCATGTTGCCAAGATTCACAGATCTATCAGTGCAGTGGTAGACAACTTCTGAAGCCCTCCAGATGTTTTTGGATTACAGTTCCATCAACAGTTGGGGCTGATGGGAGTTGCCAACCTCTGTTTTAGTGTCTTTTCAGCTATAAAATAAAAGTTATGCAACTTAGATACCAGTTCATGTAGTTTGGGATTTCATGCAAACTCTGAGATATCACAAGACCAAATATGGTCCTGTGCATTTCCTGAAGGCTAACCTGTGGAATCTCTAAAATGCAACCTAGCTTCAACCATTGTGATTTCACTTAAAGGGATGTGTGCGTGCACATAATTGGTCCCTGATGTTCAGTAAAAAAATGAATGAACAGATGACATACAAGACAAAAACCATAAATATAACTTGCAATAAATTGAACTATATATCTATATGTTCCATTAAAAGGTCCTGCAGTGAATTTCCTTAAGGAATTCAGAGCAGAAGTACTTTGCATTCAGCTATACCTCATACTGTTAATTAGAGAATACATAATGACACAACAGAAAGTGAGAGAAGTCCCTTGGACAACCTTCCAAAATGCTTGGCATGAGGCACAAATAATTTCTTTCCAAAACTCCAACAGAGAAGTTGGCTTTATTTATTTATTCATCTATAGCCCTTCTGCATGGGTAATTTTTTTAAAAATGCTTCAAAGGCAGCTTTTCAGAGGAAACCAAGGGTAGTTGGAACACGGTGGGATAAATACATCATTTATTTTTAAATCTCTAGAGGGTTAGAGGTAGTTTCACATACAAAGCTACCCATCAGCAGAACATTCGTGTGGAGAGGCAGCATGCTACAAAACACCCTAGCTTGAAATAAATACAAGGCTAGGCTGTTTGTTTGCTTGCTTATTTGTCTGTCTGTAAGTTTGTTTTAAGTATTTACCAGTTGATTTTTTTATCCACAAAGGCCACCTGAAGCAATATACAATGGAAATCCACCTTAAAATGATTAATGAATAAAGTCTTGAACATCTAACACAAACTCAACAAGGATGGGATTAGCCCAAATTATCTTGGGAGGAAGCTCCACAATTGAAGAGCAACTACAGGTAGGGATGGAAAAGAATCTCTGTGTCTCAGGATGTGATCACACAGAGAAATAGATCACAATTTGGACCATTTGTGGAGCAGCCTGGTACAATGTATTTCCTAGCAATTACATGATGTACAATACGGGGGAAATATGCTCCAGCTTGGCCACAACCTATGTAGTGCTTCTGTTATTTGTGGCTGGGCTGGAGCGATTCCCTGGCAGATAAAAGGATCGCTTTAAGGGAGATCTGCTATCATTGCCACCATCTAATCACACCCTGAGTGAAAATACCCTTTTTGCACCTCTCAAACGTCATTGTAGGAAGAAGCAAGTATAAGTTTGAAAATCTTGCAAGGCTAACAGAGCATTTCTGATAAATAACGTGTGAATATTTTTGAAATAGAATGGCTCAAAAAGTGCACAACTGAAAAATACACACAATCACACTTCAGTCAATGACACGAAAATATATAAATAAAATACATTAGGAAAGATACGTAAATCAAATGGGCATGACTTTTCACATGAATCATCCCTCCCGGGTCTTGTAATGCAATAAAAAACAAGAGTAGGAAGAAAATGCAGGTGGGATTCAAAGAAATGCAGCTGAAATAAGATTTAAATTTTTACAGATAAAGATTCTTATATTACTAGGACTGGCCAACCTAACCTCCTGGGGTGATATACTAGATCCTCTGCTGGTCTATAAAGGAAAACAGGGCACTGCTCCACTTCACGATCATACTACACATACAGACACACAGAGAGACACACACACACGCAAGCCAACCTATTCCTCCCTACTTGCTTAACAGAACTCTCTGTGTTCCCCTCCTGCTTCACACTTTGGGGTGGATATACAAAAAATAAAATGAATTGTGAGAAAATAAACCCATTCTCAGTTTTGGAAGCAGGCATAAAGAAACAGAAGCAGGTAAGAACACGTCTAATTCGTGGGCAATATGTGTTTTTCTGCTCCCCAAGCTTGTTGTGGAGAAATGAAGGTCAAGGGAGGTCTGAAAGAATGGCTTCTTATGCACCTGTCTGCCTGCATACAAGGGGATACAAAAAGAACACGTACATGTGAAGATGTGCTTCTTTGTTTGTTTGTTTGTTTGTTTGTTTGTTTGTTTGTTTGTTTGTTTGTTTGTTTGTTTGTTTGTTTGTTTGAATGACTCTGTGTGCATAGTGTCTAGATCAAGGGAAGTGATAGTACCACTCTATTCTGCTCTGGTCAGACCTCACCTGGAGTATTGTGTCCAGTTCTGGCCACCTCAGTTCAAAAAGGATGCTAACAACCTGGAACGTGTCCAGAGGAGGGCGACTAAAATGGTTAAAGGTCTGGAAGCCATGTCCTACGAGGAGTGGCTTAGGGAGTTAGGAATGTTTAGCCTTACAAAAAGAAGGTTGAGAGGGGACACGATAGCCATGTTTAAATATCTGAAAGGATGTCATGTTGAAGAGGGGGCAGCCCTGTTTTCCAGGGCTCCAGAGACTAGGACACAGAGCAATGATTTCAAACTACAGGAAAAGAGAGTCCATCTGAACATTAGGAAGAGCTTCCTGGTGGTCAGAGCTGTCCAGCAGTGAAATAGGCTGCCTCAAAGAGTGGTGGAGTCTCCTTCTTTGGAGGTTTTTAAGCAGAGGCTGGAGGACCATCTGCTGGGAGTACTTTGATGGGTGTTCCCGCATGGCGGGAGTTTGGACTGGATGGTCTCAGTGGTCTCTTCCAACTCTATGACTCCACCTTTCACCACTGGCTACTGTGGACCACCAGTAGTTTCTGGTGAAGATCCCAAATTCCAGGTGAGTATATGGCTTCTTGTTAAGTGCCATGAAGTTGCCTCCAGCATGTTCTATCATTAACAGCACCACTCAGTTCTTGCAAACTCAAAGTGTGTCATTATGAAGTCTTTCATTATGAAGTCTGTCCACTTCATATTTGGTCCTTTATTCCTGGTGCTTTCAATGTTCCCTAGCATTATTTTTTTCCCAATACTATTAGGCATATTTTTCAAAAATCCTGGCTTCAAGCTGTAATCTACAAGAAGATTCTCAACAGAGATGTATTCTCTTGGTCTAGACATTGGAGATGGACTTTTCAGTCGTGGGCTGATCTCCCCTATGCATTTCTTGGTTTATCATCCGCACTCATTTCTGCCTGATGGGCCTGCAGCCCTGCTTACCTCAGCATATGAGTAAGATCATTAGATGGTGGGAGTCAGAAGCCTACAAAGAAGAACAGTCACATGTGCTGCTTTTCTTATTGTACCAGGGGATTTGAAATTCATTGTCAAGCCATCCAGAAGCAGAAGCAGCAGCAATCCTAAAGCTTTGAAGCCCTTGTATTGTTTAGATTTTACTACTGTGATATATGTCTGTCTTGTATCTGCATTGAGTTTCTTATACTAGCTTTGAATCTGCCACACACACATCAGCATGAAGTGGGGAAGAAAAAAATGCACTTCACCAGAGGTGAATAAACATTTAGGATTGCAGTGCCTACAACAGGGTAATACTGCTACTGTGACAAGGGTTACATATCTATACCATACCTTTAATCAAAACAGGAGAAATTAGAACCAATTTCTGAAGCAGTGATCTATATCAAGCAGTGTATGTAGTCACACTTCATACCATCTTCTGCTCTCTTCAACAAAATGTTTAAAAATATTGTCCATGTCCAAAAACAAAGTGCAGGTAAATGTAACTATTCTTTCCAACTGCATTGTTCTTCTTAAAAGATGCAAAAAATTTCCTCAGGTCAACTATATAAAAATCAAGATAGTTTGGGACCTTATGGCAATCAAAGACAGTTTATGGATTCATGGTTCTCATTTGGCCAATGCCAAATACCAAGGATATGACTGGGTTTTTGTTTGGTTGATTTCTTTACAGAAACTTCTAAAATCTCACTTTGAGATTCGAGGTGGGAATAACAGTGAGCATGTTTATGTTGCCAATAAACATGTGTGGGACGTAAAGGACTATTTCCCACATTCTGTTAAAAAAATCCACCCATATTTCTCCCACCAACTGTACTTACAGGAAGATGTTGAACTTGATAGGATGAAAAGAGTTAGCTGTCAACTAGGCTGCTGCTGAACACCGAATAAGTGTTATGAAAAAGCCCTCTACTGTAAAGGTAAGGACTATAAGGACTTCAGATATTGTTGGGACTTCAAACCCCATCATTCCTCAGTACTGTTTATCTTGGCTAGGGCAAATGGGACCTGCAGTCCAGCATCATACAGGAGGGTCACATGTTTCCCAAACTTGTTCTGCTCTAACAGGGACTGAGCCAGGATGTACATACCACCAAACTTGCCCCCACAGGATCATACAGGGAGAACTTGGAAAAACTACTTGTTTTGAACTATACCTCCCAGAACCTCACCTCACACACACACCCCTGCCAGCATGGCCTCTAGCTACCGTAGCCCTTTTTTTTTTTCAGTCTAGAAATGTAACTTTCCTAGGCTCTCTCCATCAGTGATATGAAATAACAATGGGTTTTGCACGGTAAAGGGGAGATAAAGTTGTACTGCTCTGAAAAATCAAATTTATATGTCAGTGAGCTGGGTAACATGAAGCAGGAGAATGAAGCCCACCTCAAAGGAAACAATCATAGAAGAGCAAAACTGAATATTCCATGTAGACTTTGCTGTTGTTGTTTTGGGGTTTTGTTTGTTTGTGCTACAGAACCATTGGAGGCCAGCCAGTTTAAATTAGGATCCTGCAACAAATGTTTTTCCTATACAGTATTCCCTGGCAAATATAGTTTTAGCCAAACAAAATGGCCGGAGGAAGGGCCAGGGCCTGAGTCAAGACAAAAGGAAGAACAAATGCTATTAGCTGTCAGGCCTGCCTCGGCAGCAAATCAGTACCTGGCTTGAGCCGATTCAGCCCCAGCAGACCTGTTATTTACCACAGACACTGCTGTGAGGAGACACCAGAAGGGAAGGGAATAAGCCAGGAAAGCCACAACACTCCAGCAGCAGCAAGATGTCTGCCACTTCCCCTCCCCCACCTAATGCCACACTCTGGGTTTGTTTTCCCTTTGTTAAATAGGGCCGTGTGCATTTATGTCCCATGCAGCTAAGGAAATAAACACTGTCTGCTATTTGTGGCACTTCTGGCCTTTTCATCCATTTCAGAAGGCTACGGATTAGCTGTATGGATTAACATCCCCCTCCCCGCTGCCCGATTTTCCTTCCCTTCCAAAAACTCACACACAGAGGATTCTTCAAGTCCAGACCTTGTGACATTGCTGGCCTGTCAAGTCTGATTCGTAACACGTGCCTGGCAATACTTAAGGGAGTGGATGAGCCTATAGCTCTGGTTTTCCCTGCTTCACCATCCCTATATATATATGCACCAGTTAAAGACTGTGGGTCAGCAATACAATTTGCATTCACATAGGAGATGGATAGCAGCATGAATTAAATGCTCTCAAGAGAAAGAGAGGAGGTTTGAGAACTGGGCTCCAGGCTGCAAACAAACATCTAAAGAGGGACAACAAGGGCTGAGCGATAGTCAGCTGAGCACATTAATGGAAAATCTAAATCCCAGCTCATGCTTTTTTGCCAGTTCTTAAAAAGTCACCTGCTGCATAAACTGGGAGAACAGACTGTGGCTACCAGCCCACTCCATCTTAATCACTTCTTACCCAGTTAGGCATTCACAGTGGCATATGGCCTCAGTGGGAAATGATCAGGTGAGAAGTGCAGAAGGCGGCTAAAACCCTGTTGTCAAATCACAGGTTAATCCAAACTTGTCTAGTTTGTTGTTCTAAGCGAAACAGGCCTTTCCTAAGCACAGTTCCTGAAGAATTTACCCCTGAAGCCCTTGCACTTGCACATATGACAAAGGTGTCCTCCCACATCAACACCAGCAGGTGAGGTGAGATCTGTGGTCACCAAAGGGAAGGCTTTTTCATCTGTGAACATGCCAGTTGTGGTGTTCCAGGAGTTGTAGCTTTATAAAGTAACATTTCCCACTATCAGTAGCCTTTATAGCAGTTATTCCCAACCTTTTTTGAGTTGCGACCCCCTTTTATAATAGCCAAGTTATTTTCCCACCATCACATTTGCGTTTGCATAAAAAGTTATTTTAAATGAGTAAAAGTCATTGCTTCTCAGAAAATACAGTGGGGTCTTGACTTAAAAACGGCTTGAGTTAAGAACATTTTGACTTAAGAACCGCTCTCATAGGAAAATATTGACTTGACTTACATACTTAGATTTGAGTTAAGAACTGAAAAAAAACCACGTGGGAGGCAGGGAAAGTGCAAAATTTGAACTTTCAGTTAACTGTTGGCCAGTGAAAAGGGTGCCTGTCTGCTTCCTCACTCCTCCCAGCGTTTAGAGAGTGGATTGGGAGTCTTCAGACTGCCTGGTACTGTACTGACTGGACTGTATTTTCCCTGCCTTCCCTGAACCTTTCTTGACCTAAGAAAAAAAGAAACAAAATATCCCCCTCTAGTGGTCGAAGGCAGAATAGCAGCTTCCCATTAGTTTCTATGGACGGAAAAGAGCAGATACGGATCAAATGGTTTTCAATGCATTCCTATGGGAAATGCAGATTTGACCTGAGAACTTTTTGACTTGAGAACCACCTTCCAATATGGATTAAGTTCTCAAGTCAAGACCCCACTGTAGAGGCTTTTTTCTCCCCACCAAAGGGGCTGTTTCTCATACAAACACATACGCACTAACTTTAATATCCCACTCTAAAAGGTCATGGAAATTATTTAACAAGGGCTACCATACATATAAGGTGACCCACAACGCATGGCCCCCGTAAACACTTTGCAACTCCCTTGCGGCTCCCAACCCCCAAGTTGGAAAACACTGCTTTATAGCTTTTTATTTATTTAAAGCAACTCCATCGCATTCTTCACTTAGATGCAGTGGGGGGGGGAAGGGGTCTTAAAGAAGCTTAGAAAGATCAGTTTGTGATTGTCCTTGCATTCAGCTAACATACACTGGGATACAATAGGCAATTCTGGTCCTATTTTGAAGAACTTCTCTGAGGAAATGGACTTGTCCACAAAGCTCATATTAAAATATACACCTAGTCTTTAAGATGTTTTGTCTTCTTTATTTTTATTTGTTTGTTTTGGCTTCTGATTTGTTTTGTTTCTTGCCTGGTCTGTTCTCTATGGTCAGTTAGATTACATATTTCCTGCAAACACATTAGAGCAGTGGTTCCCAACTTTGCGTAACCCAGGTGTTATTGGACTACATCTCCCAGAAATCTTCACCACTAGCTGTGCTGAGTAGTGCAATGGCAAAATGTCCACTCGTGGGCTAGCTGTCCTCCAGAAGCAACTCAAGTGGGGTTATTTACTGTCATTTTAACATCCTCAGCTCCCATCTCAACAATTGGTAGGCTGCAAGGACTCCCAGTACCTAATATTTCTGCCACTTCTCTTCAACTCTGAGAAGCTGCCACTCTTTTCAAAAGCTAAACAAGAAACTCTTCCTGACTAAATATCTTAATCTTGAAGCAATTAACAAATGTTAAAGAATTAACATGGTGTTAAGCCACTGCTGAGCCTAAGGGTGAGGGAGGGTGAAAGACAAGCAGCTTCCCTCAAAGTCATTCTGCCTACAGCATATGCGGTGCCACATATTACAAGGACAGCTAGCTTCAGATGCCCCAGTTCCATATGCCTCATAGACACCAATGCATTTTGTTATTTTGTGTTATAGCTGACAATATGCAGACAAAAAAAGAAATATGAAGTCAGGTACCACCCTAAGCATGCAGTCATGCCCATCTCTGAGAGTGTGGCAGGAGCAATTGAGAAAATACTTTGGTACAGTAGCTCTAAAGAAAGACATAAGTCTTACAGCAGAAGAAGGCAAAAAGGGGAGATGATCCGAGTGGTCTAACTACAACTAGGAGAGGAAGAATGAGTTGCATGGCACGTGTATTCTGTTTAATATGGGAGGAGCAGTTAGAATTTCCATATAAATAGATACTTTGATATGATGCATTTCTCTTAAAGGATCTATGCCACAAATTCATTTGAGTAATTTGATAAGGAAAGTGAATATTATTTTAAAAACCTGATAAATTTCATTGCTATTTAATTATTTGGCTGATTGAAACTGTCTATTTCATAGAGTTTCTTGTGTTTGTAGTTTAATTATAACATGCTAATAGTTTCAGTAGGTATGTTTTGATATGCTTTTAATAAAAGTCCTAACAATATGTAAATAAACATGCATATGTTATGTCTGAAAATAAACTGACAGCCCACCAGCTCTAATTCATCTAGATTCCTCTTATACTTCTACCGTCAAAGGAGTCTTGGTTACTTGAACCTAGTACTGTATAGTACTTTGTCTCTTTAAAAAATCAATAAATGTTTCACAAGAAGCTAAAGCTTGGTATTCAGTAAGTAGCGATGATGGTTTATGCTGCTTTGAAATGGAATTCACCTTGATGCTTCTTCATTTATTCCTAACATTAATAATACACAGCTTTACTTTAGCAAAGACTTTTATTTTATTTTCAGGACCACTTCCATACTGCTTCCAATAAATTCTAGACATCTGTTTGTGTTATTGTAGCATTTCCCCCATAAGAGGGCTGCACAATGCTTAATGAAAAGTACTCATAAGCGGTCTATAACTTTACACCTCTAAAGGAAGCATCTTTATTAAATAAAGAATATGGATTAGGCATCTCTCCAACCTCTTCATTGAGGACAGTAGTAGCAATAGTAGTACATCACTCAATAACTAGCCTTCTACTTTCAAAAGGAGAAGAATGGAGCACCATTACCTCTCTGGACATCAATAGGTTTTCTGCACTAGGAAATGTTATTAGATCTCCTCCTTGGGGACAGATCTAAGCTAAGCTTTAGCTTAGGCCCTTGTCTCGTCCCTCCTCCCCTGATACTTGCAGAAATCATATCACATTGTCAGGCAAGGATTTAGAAAGATGAATTTCGCACAACAAACGTGTGAATTTTACAATACAAGTATAAATAAATAAGGGGAAAAAGAAAGTAAGGGAAAAGGAAGGGGGTGTATGTTTTGTTGTTCTCAAAGGTAACCATCATGAAATTTCTTGACAAGGGTAGATTGGGTTCCCTCATCCCCTTGTCTTCCCTCGACATGTCCTCCCCACGGGAGCCATGATGGAAACTGACCTGCTGCAGAGTTAATGTGAGGCTTGAGCTGTGCTTTTGACAAGCTGAGCTCAGCACCTGGGAAAGCTGCAGTTGATTAGCTTCACTAAAAGCCTAGGTTCCAATAATTCACAGAGGAGGAAAGTAATTGTAACCACACTGCTGAAACACAAGGATGAAGATAGCAGAGAAACATCCGAAGGGAAACTGGGTAATTCCATCATGGAAGTATGGTGGGGGGAGCTGGAGGGGGAAACCCGTATTCTACTCACGTTTGTGATTTTCATTTCTGTGGACAGGTGGTGAGCGTGTCTCCTGCTCCTGAGCATCGTCCCCTTCTTCGCTGGCAAGGTGAGTGTGAGCATAATGGTAGCTCAATCCTGGCCTGTTCTTATAGCGCTTGCCACAGACTATGAAAAGAAGTAATACAAAAGAGCAGTAGACAGAGAATGATACAATGACTGTGACAAAAATGTTCTCACACATTTCCTCACCGCTACTGCCTTTGCCAGGCCCCTTTTTGTTTGTATTTCTTCACATCAAAGAACAGTTATCTCTTCACAGAAAGGGCTGAGCTAAAAAAGACATTTTGTACTTGGGTACTGATACCCAGAAGCTAGCTAGGTAGCTCAGTGGGTTGGAGCACCCGCCTCCTGGCAGAAAAGCCAGCTTGTGGGGCTTTGGGCAAGCTGCACAGTCCCAGAGCATCCCAGGAGGAGGGGCTGGTAACCATTCCAAGTATTTTATACTTAGCTTCTGAGAACTTTATATCTAAAAAGCTCTAAGAAGTGATGCCATAAAATGGAATTAATTTGAGGATCTTCTCGGTGGTAGTGCCCATAAAAAGCTAGTTTTGCCCCTTCCCTGCTCTCATTCCAGTGGCAGGTAAAGACCTTTTTATTTAAGTATATCTTTGAGAAGTAAGAGCCTATAGTTGTAAGAGCCCAGAGGATTTGCTGGTTCTTATTTTTTTAAAGTTAAATTATTATTATTATTATTATTATTATTATTATTATTATTATTATTATTATTATTATTATTATTATTATTATTATTATTATTATTATTATTATTATTATTATTATTATTATTGTTATTGTTATTGTTGTTGTTGTTGTTGTTGTTGTTGTTGTTGTTGATGATGATGATGATGATGATGATGATGATGATGATGATGATGATGATGATGATGATGATGATGATGATGTTGTTTTAAAGAGTTTTAATTTTAACTGCATTTTAATCATAAAACTGAATTTAATTCTGTTTTAACGTATGTCATTGCATTATATTTTAATCCGCTGTTGCTTTAAATTGTCCTGTAAACTGCCTTGGATCCCAATCCTGGGAGAAAAGCAGCATATAAATTAAATAACCAAATAAGAAAAAATGAATGAATGAATGAATGGTTGAATGAATGAATGAATGAATGAATGAATGAATGAATGAATGAATGAATGAATGAATGATCACCCATAATTATTCATTACTGATAACCCTGAGCAAAACACTTGTATTTCATTCAGAGCTATCTCATATAGAACTTAAAGATGTTCTTGGAATACAACTCCAAAAACCTCTCGTGGCTATTGATTCTGGGAATTGTATTCGCAAGATAAATTTTCCAAGCCCTGGCCTCATTTCTAGTATGGTGGATCCATATGGATAGAATTATGTTCTTTTCCCTTATAAGGACCATATAAAATTAAGTATGGCGACCAAAAAAAGAAAGCATCTGAATATTTAGATTTGGTGTATGACACATTTCACAAGGATCTTTCACAATACTAAGAGGAGCTAAACATATTTGTTCCCACAGAATTCATATATGAGTACAAAATATGGAATGACAATACGTTCTAAGGTACTTCAGCCAAAACCTATATGCTGCATTGTTAATGGAGTCCAGCTTTGTGTCTTATTTCCATAAAATTGTATCCTCTTGAAACTAATAGGACAAGTAAGCCTTTCTCAATACAACCCTTGTAGCTATTTCTTTTGTTTTTACAGAAATACTTTTTTAAAAAAAAAGTCCCAAATTTAGTTCTGATCTTTCCTCTTTGGAGCCATATTTCAGCAAAACTATTCTGTAAAATTATAACACATCCAAATATTCAAATATCAGTTTTAAAGACGGTTAAAAAAAGGAATCAGTCTTCTGCATGTGTGAACAGAGGCACAAAGGAGAAAAAAATAAAGACAATGCATATGAAGGGCTGATGGAGGAGCAAAGGAGGCTAATGAATGGAGATAGGGAAGAGACAGGTACACAACTGGCATGGAAAAATTGGGTAGTTGTGTAAAACCCCCAAACTATGGGGAATGCAATCAGGTTTTTGTAGGGAGTATAGTTTCAGCCTTATTCTGGCTAATTGTGGCTAACTGATGAGATGCTTTGACATGTGTTGGTTTTGTGGCTGGTCATGTGCACAACCAGTATAGTAAGTCTCTTTTAATCTTAAAAAAAAGGTGGAAAATGACATGTCAGAACTAAATTTGGAATAGGATACATAGACTACTGAACTAATATCTAGAGCAAAAAGTGCTGTACATGAAGACAAGATTCAGCCTAGGAATTGCTAACTGCCCAGATTTAGAAGACTTATGCCTCGAACCCTAGTTGAGGGCTGTGATTAATACCTGTTGGAACAGGTTTAGGAATGCATGTGTGGAGCTCCCCCTCATTACAACTTTGAAATAACCATATATATATCACTGGCTATCTTTATATAATTGCTAAATCCATATGTATAGCAAGGTCCAGTATATAATGGGAAGACAGTTATTGTCCGAGAGGTATAGAGATACATACCCTCCCTACCTTTTAGCAGAGGAATGATAGAACAATAAAATACTCGGGCTTCTTCCTAAAGCAATTTCAAAGGACTATCGTGCCTCATTACAAATTCTTAAGAGAAAACTTCTCCATACATAAACTGTAAAAAAAAAGCCTCAGCCTTTTTATTTTTCCCTCTAAGATGCAATGCTAGTTTGTACAGAGTGCCTGTCAGATTAAAAACAAACAGATAGAAGCCAAGCCATGCATGGCATGCTATTTTTGGCCTTGGCAGGACAAGTCCAGCTGGATAGAATAGGTATTACAAAAGGGGGCTCTCAGTAAGCAGTCACTGAACACTTGTTAGCAGAGCAAGCAGCATTTAAGCTAACTTGCTGATTCAGCCCCTGAATATCAGAATGGTATTCTGTTATTCAGCACATTTCCCTCTTCAGAAAGAAATCACACCCACAATTCTTGTTCTAAAACAATTAAGAAAGCTAGTGTTTATTAGGGAAATATATTGAGGTAGATAATAGGAATCTTAGTTCTAGCTAACAAGGTAGAGATGTAGGCGGCTATGGCTATCCCCTTATGTCTTGAAAACAAAGGAAAGAGATCTCCTCTATCCTTAACCAGACAGAGAAACAAACATGAGAAGGAAGAAGTTGACAGCAGCAACCCCATGAACATCAATGTCATTTTAGTAGCAGTGATTTTGAAAATCAAAGACCTCCTTGTGCCTCATGGCCCCCAATGGCTTCCCCATGGCAAAGGTAATCACCATGTGAGCTTCTGGCCCTTTCGAGGGGGGGGGGGAGATCAGAAATGTTTTATTACTGAAAAATCATAATGGCCAAGGACATTATCAGCCTTATGCACTGTAGCTCCATAAACAGGATTTCAATTCAATTCAAATTCCCTACCAATCGAGACTGTTTCCTACAAGAGGAGGCAGAAGACAGCTCTTCCTCACTGCTTCCCTGCCTCTTCACTAGCTCATGTCAGAGAATGCAAGTTCACTTGACTCTAACACAATAGGACTTGATTATGTACAGATCTTAAATGCTTAATTTGTAACCTAATTTTTTTTGGGGGGGGGGAGTGGCAGGGGATCAATACAATACAATTCATTAAAAACCATTCAACAGAGCCACTGCAGAAGGAAAACTAATATTATACCAAACATGGGAATCCCTGTGAAGAGTAAGCTCATTTTGAGTACAGTACTTTGTTTAGACTACATTCTCCACAGCAAGTGTCACAGAATAAACCCATGGAGTTGGAACTGTATAACAAAACACGTAATACAAATTATACTTCTGTCCAGCTCAGAGGTGGGGGAAAGATAGTAGGATAATCTGTTTGGTTAGTTTAGCTTTAAGAGAGGGAATCACCAAATAGTATAACATACTATTTACATACAAGTACTCAGGGAATGCTTTTGTCTGTAACTCTAATGCTAATGCAGAGGTGACATGGGAGATGCATATAACAGCTTGATGTTTCTCTGTGTTTGTCTTTGTCAGCCACAGGAGGTTCATAATGTAAGATGGACAGCAGGAGAAAAAGGATTTGAAATTTTCTGTGCAAGATTTGAAGTTTTTCCACACAAGGGAGGGAAAGCCATTCCTGATAGTTGCATTTCAAATAGAAAAATACAACTTTTGAGTCTGCCGTCATATTCCGACTATATTTGGCAGAATACTGCTAGGCAGTCTCGGTGCATCTCATTCCAGATTTGGATAGTTTTGTTATACAGTACTTTGTTATACTACTCTGACAATATTTCTTTATATGAGACACCCCTCGGCACCAGCGCTGAATTCTGTACAGGATCTGAATCTTCCCTGTGCAGAAAAACAACCAGACATGACTAATGACAGGAAGCATAGAAACAAATACTGTAACATTTTAACAAGAAGCCACTGGCAATGGTGCGGCTAAAAAATATTGTAAATAAATAAATAAATAAATAAATAAATAAATAAATAAATAAATAAATAAATAAATAAATAAATAAGTAAGTAAGTAAGTAAGTAAGTAAGTAAGTAAGTAAGTAAGTAAGTAAGTAAGTAAGTAAGTAAGTAAGTAAGTAAGTTTATGGAACCAAACCAAATTTGGCAGAAAGTTATTACAGGTAGCAGGCCTAGGCTTGCTTCATTTGGGGAAGTACTTTAAAGTACTTAAAATGTATAATTGCTGGAAAACTAAACACAACCACTGTCAAGCACACTTGATAGCTGTCAAGTTGCACTGCACATAACTAGATTCCTCACTGCTGCATAATCACACTTAGGATTTCAAGCACTGAGAGCCCTCCACATACATGATTCTAGTTCTTAACATAACCCCTGCCAGGAGGCCAACATTATTGCCCCCATATTGCAGATGAGCCAAATGGACCATTGAGAGGGGGCAACTCAGCACCTACACAGCAACACCCTGACTGTTGTCAATGGCTCCAGCACTTGCTACTGTTATCAAGAGCCCACAACTCCTCATTCCACAGCAGCTGTCTCCAAAGCATTCTCTGTTTCCACTGTCCATTCACCTCTGTCTATAGCAAGTGCTATATTGTAATTACATTGGCTAGATTCCAAAGTATGCTTGCCTAGTAGAGTTGTAGCCTCGACTGTCTGTGTCTTTCCATGAATTCTATATTTATGGTGCTGCAGGCCAGACTTCTGGATGATTTCTTCCACTGGAAATTTGGGCATAGTATGTATTGTTAAGCTTCTGTTTTAAAAAAGCCAGGAAATTAAATCCTTCGGAAAAACCTCTGCTTTATGATTGTGGGATAATGCTACTTTGCCTACAATTCAAATCACAACACTCCCTTGCAATATCATGCCTGCAGTATCAATAGGGAAAAAATGCCACATTATGTATACATCCTAAAAATTATAGCTCATTCTAGGACTACTCTATTTGGAACTTTGTCCTGCCAAGACAAGATATCGCAAGACAATATTGGGCCTTATCTGGGCATTATGAACAGGAGAAGATTTGAAGCACTGGATATATTCTTGAGTCAGTTTCTCTCAGTATTACTGATTTTTGGATACTAATGGCAGTACCACAGTGGAACCAATAATCTCAAGAGGTGGTGAGTGCCCCAACATTGGAGGCATTAAAGAGAAATTTAGACAACTACCTGGCAATCCTTTGATATTTTTGCATTGAGCAGGGGGTTGGACTTGATGGCCTTATAGGCCCCTTCCAATTTCACTGTTCTTTGATTCTATGAATAACCTTGTTCATGACATGCAGGCAGAACACTGTATTTTTATCTGAACATGTTATGCGTAAATGGTTAGACTCTAAAAATTAAATTTAAAAGTTTTTTCCTGTTGTCATATTGATAGCATAATTAGGCAACACACAAGCATTCTTCGGCTAAAATCCAATAGCAAGTCACAACCGGAATAAGACTCATTGAATCAGTGCAACTCATGGACAAGTTGACCTACCAGATCACCACTACTTCAATGGACCTACTCTAGTTGTGAACATTACATGGCCTTTATAATAAAAATCATTTCCCTTCCTGTAACTTAAACTAGAGCAGGAGAGGCTGGTTCTTCTTGCTCCTCTACTTGAGATACTTGGGGTTTTCATTTTGTATTTAAGTTGAATAACTAATTATTTCAATTAAAATTCCACTTATTTCAAACATCATCTAAGCATATTTTAGCTATTAATTGCCATTCTAACATATATTTCACAGCTGTTGCTCTTATTATGAAGTGTTTGGGGGAAGGGTGTCAAGATGCCTTAGAGCCATTTTCCCCCATTCACTGGGCTAATTTTTTTTTTTAAAGAGGAATAATGCCCTCTTCATGACTGTAATCTTCCACTGCAAAAAATTCCAGGTGGGTTACTTGTTAGTTTGTTGCTGCATGGTGCCTTAAAAGCCAAAAAGTTCCCTCTGGCATAAGCTTTCATTTGCTATCACCTACATCTTAAGATGCATGGGATTTAACCTCTATATGTAAAGATACATATATGCTTGTATAAATGTCTGTCTGTTGAGGCGGCTCTGAGTGTATGCATGCACATCCCTAAATTTAACCAAAAATCTAAATTAATGTATGTGATTTACTTTAAAGAAAGCATGTTTAGAATGAAATAAACCATTATTTTTCTTTTGTAGATCTTTATACGTAGGACAGTGTTTGCTCACCTAAAAATAAACTTTGCCTATGCTATGCCTCCCCCCACCCATTTTTTGCCCTGTTGTCACCACTGGCTGTTACACTAATTTGCCTGGGTAATATTTAGTTTGGCTGCTCCTGAACCAAGTAATTAGTGACTCGTGAGATGGGGGGGGGAGAGACAAAGCCACAGAAAGCCACAAAAGAAGCGGAGAGATGAAAACAGAAGATTAAAGGAGACGAACTATAAGAGCAGCAAGCAGTGTGGGTTGAGGCAGCTCAGGGTTTCGTCTTCAGTTACCCATGCAAAAATAGCAACAGCAAGTGCACATGGAAGTGGCAGATAAGGAAAACATTGAACAGAAAATGTGCTGTTGTGTTTTTCTGGAAATAAATCATGTACTGATTGCTTCTAAAGTTGAAGGTCTGGGTGCTACTTACTGTCACAAACATAGGGTTTATCGTGGTCATCCATGGAAGAAACATCATTCCTTCTCCTGCCGCCACCAGACCCCCGAGCCTAGGACAAAACCAAGACGTTAATGCACATACTGCTTTTCTGCTGTCACCTAAAGTATACATGTCACAGCACGCTTTAATGCAGAACAAATATTACCCCCGCAAAATATCTGTTACATAAACACTCTTGTGTTCTTAGCAACAAAGATACAATTTCATATTCATGACAGCATCCGAGTGTTTATGCAGCAGGTTTATGAAGCAAAAATAGGGTTTTAAAATTGTGTAGTCAGTTAAAAGCCATGCAAAATCCAAGAGCGACTTATCTAAAATTACTGACAGGTGTCCAAGTTCATACACAGCACCACTTAGTTCACCATGAAGACGGCCAAGGGAACATGGGCCAGAGTGTATATGTAAGGCAGGGACACCCAGCATTCATGGGAGCCAACTGGGGTTGATGTTTCCCAGTGGGACCCATCTAACTGTGTCCCTAGACTCAGATTTCCTGACTGACAGCTGAGAGCTATGTCAGGACATTGTGGGAAACTGAAACGGCAAGCTGCTTGCAAGTACTTGCCAACGATTAAGGGAGCACTGCTGCCTACTGTTTTTAAGATCACTTGGCAGAGGTCAAATAGGTATAAGAGGCTGATCACTGGGTGGAACTTTGCCATGACACCCATCACACCTACCCTTTGCTCCTGGTGCTTGAAGGGTATACAGCAGGGGTGGGCGATTAATTTCCATAGGGGGCCACATGAAAAATCTGAACTGTGTTCAGGGGTGGGTAGTAATAGGCCCCCAATTTGTGAGTAGTAATAGGCCCCCATTGGGTGAGGCCCTGCGGTGAACAAACTACAAGGCTGACATAGTTAATTCTCTAAACTTTTTGCAGGGGGGAAGAAACACGCTCCCCTCTGAGATTCGCCTGGCCCCCTCGCTGGACCTTTACAAAAACCAACTCAAGACCTGGTTATATAGACAGGCCTTCCCTCCAGGCACTACGTAATTTTCTCTCTCCATCTCCTCTGTTTTGTGTAAATGTTGAAAATTGTTATTTCATATTAATTGTTTTTATTCTGTGTTTTGTGAGCCATCCAGAGTAGACTATGTCTAAATGGGAAGCATAGAAGCTCAATAAATAAAATAAAATAAAATAAGAAAAAAAAACCTGACACTGAGCTGTCTCACCTGTCTTCCATTCCCCCGTGGCCTCTCCGACTGTCTTCTATCCCGCACAGGCGACGTGATGCATCATCACGTTGCCTGCACAATTATCGCTTTCAGCCTCTTGAGATGCAGGCTCTGCAGCCTGCGGCTCAAGAGTAACAGTCAAAACTCACAAGATCCCAGCATCGGATCTTGCAAGTTTTGCTTACTGCCATGCTGGGTGACCGGAGCCGGCTCACTCAGTGGCGACGGGCAGGCGAGACAGGAGCGGTGATGGGCAGGCCAGACTGCAGCGACGACTAGCAGGCTGGAGAGGAGTGGCTCTCGGGCCGTATGTAGCCCGCGGACCGCACTTTGCCCAGGTCTGGTATACAGCAACAGAATCAGCACTTTCATGTTCCACATATTTACATTTACTTACAATTTATTTCCCCTTCATAGATTGCTGCCTTGTCGTGGCAAAGGGGCTTGAGTAACTCAGAGGAGCTATGGGCTCTGCTGTGCAGGCACACCCAAGAGGGACAGGACAAAGTGGAGAGTTCCGATTAAACGCAGTCCACCTGGAGTAGGAACTGGCAATGCCACTCCGGTATCTTTACCAAGAACGCCCCGTGATCAGAAACAAAAGGCTAAAAGATATGATGCTGGAAGATGGGACCCTCAGGTCGAAAGGCGTCCCACATGCTACTAAGGAAGAGCGGAGGACAAGTACAAGTAGCTCCAGGGCTAATGAAGTGGTTGTGCCAAAGCCAAAAGGACGCTCAGCTGTGGACGTGCCTATATGTGAAAGGAAAGTCCAATGCTGCAAAGAAAAATATTGCATAGGAACCTGGAATGTAAGATCTATGAACCTTGGGAAGCTGGAGGTGGTCAAACAGGAGATGGCAAGAATAAACATCGACATCCTGGGCATCAGTGAACTAAAATGGACAGGAATGGGCGAATTCAATTCAGATTATTATCATATCTACTATTGTGGGCAAGAATCCCGTAGAAGGAATGGAGTAGCCCTCATAGTCATCAAAAGAGTGGGAAAAGCTGTAATAGGATATAATCTCAAAAATGATAGAATGATGTCAATACGAATTCAAGGCAGACCTTTCAACATCACAATAATCCAAGTTTATGCACCAACCACCATTGCTGAGGAGACTGAAATTGAACAATTTTATGAAGATTTACAACACCTTCTAGAACTGACACCAAAAAAAGATGTTCTTCTCATTCTAGGGGACTGGAATGCTAAAGTAGGGAGTCAAGAGATAAAAGGAACAACAGGAAAGTTTGGCCTTGGAGTTCAAAATGAAGCAGGGCAAAGGCTAATAGAGTTTTGTCAAGAGAACAAGCTGGTCATAACAAACACTCTTTTCCAACAACACAAGAGGCGACTCTATACATGGAAATCACCAGATGGGCAATATCGAAATCAGATTGATTATATTCTCTGCAGTCAAAGATGGAGAAGCTCAATACAGTCAGCAAAAACAAGACCTGGAGCTGATTGTGGCTCTGATCATCAGCTTCTCATAGCAAAATTCAAGCTTAAACTGAAGAGAGTAGGAAAAATCACTGGGCCACTTAGGTATAATCTAAACCACATCCCTTATGAATGCACAGTGGAAGTAAAGAACAGGTTTAAGGAACTAGATTTGGTGGAGAGGGTGCCTGAAAAACTTTGGAGAGAGGCTCGTAACACTGTACAGGAGGCAGCAACAAAATCCATCCCCAAGAAAACGAAATGCAAGAAAGCAAAGTGGCTGTCCCACGAGGCCTTAGAAACAGCAGAGAGGAGAAGGGAAACAAAATGCAAGGGAGATAGGGAAAGCTACAGAAAACTGAATGCAGACTTCCAAAGAATAGCAAGGAGAGACAAGAGGGCCTTCTTAAATGAACAATGCAAAGAAATAGAGGAAAATAACATAAAAGGAAAAACCAGAGATCTGTTCAAGAAAATTGGAGATATTAGAGGAACATTTTGTGTAAAGATGGACATGATAAAGGACAAAAATGGGAGGGACCTAACAGAAGCAAAGACAGCAAAAAGAGGTGGCAAGAATACACAGAGGAATTATATCAGAAAGATTTGGATATCCCGAACAACTCACACAATGTAGTTGCTGATCTCGAGCCACACATCCTGGAGAGTGAAGTCAAGTGGGCCTTAGAAATCCTGGCTAACAACAAGGCCAGTGGAGGTGATGGCATTCCAGTTGAACTATTTAAAATCTTAAAAGATGATGCTGTTAAGGTGCTACATTCAATATGCCAGCAAATTTGGAAAACTCAACAGTGACCAGACGACTGAAAAAGATCAGTCTACATCCCAATCCCAAAGAAGGGCAGTGCCAAAGAATGCTCCCACTACCGTACAATTGCACGCATTTCACACGCTAGCAAGGTTATGCTCAAAATCCTCCAAGGTAGGCTTCAGCAGTATGTGGACCGAGAACTCCCAGAATTACAAGCTGGATTCCGAAGGGGCAGAGGAACTCGAGACCAAATTGCTAACATGTGCTGGATTATGGAGAAAGCCAGAGAGTTCCAGAAAAATATCTACTTCTGCTTCATTAACTATGCAAAGGCCTTTGACTGTGTGGACCACAGCAAACTATGGCTAGTCCTTAACAAAATGGGAGTGCCTGACCACCTTATCTATCTCCTGAGAAACCTATATGTGGGACAGGAGGCAACAGTTAGAACTGGATATGGAACAACGGATTGGTTCACAATTGGGAAAGGAGTACGACAAGGCTGTATATTGTCCCCCGGCTTATTTAACTTATATGCAGAATACATCATGCAGAAGGCAGGACTGGATGAATCCCAAGCCGGAATTAAGATTGCCGGAAGAAATATCAACAACCTCCGATATGCAGATGATACCACTCTGATGGCAGAAAGTGAGGAGGAATTAATGAACCCTGTAATGAGGGTGAAAGAGGAGAGTGCAAAAAAATGACCTGAAACTCAACATCAAAAAAACTAAGATCATGGCCACTGGTCCCATCACCTCCTGGGAAATAGAAGGGGAAGATATGGAGGCAGTGACAGATTTTACTTTCTTCGGCTCCATGATCACTGTAGATGGAGACAGCAGCCACGAAATTATAAGACGCCTGCTTCTTGGGAGGAAAGCGATGACAAACCTTGACAGCATCTTAAAAAGCAGAGACATCACCTTGCCAACAAAAGTCCAAATAGTCAAAGCTATGTTTTTTCCTGTCGTGATGTATGGAACTGAGAGCTGGACCATAAAGAAAGCAGACCGCCAAAGAATTGATGCCTTTGAATTATGGTGCTGGAGGAGGCTCTTGAGAGTCCCCTGGACTGCAGAGAGAACAAACCTATCCATTCTAAAGGAAATCAACCCTGAGTGTTCACTGGAAGGACAGATCCTGAAGCTGAGGCTCCAGTACTTTGGCCATCTCATGAGAAGAGAAGACTCCTTGGAAAAGACCTTGATGTTAGGAAAGTGTGAGGGCAAGAGGAGAAGGGGATGACAGAGGATGAGATAGTTGGACAGTGTCATCGAAGCTACCAACAAGAATTTGACACAACTCCGGGAGGCAGTGGAAGACAGGAGGGCCTGGCGTTCTCTGGTCCATGGGGTCACGAAGAGTCGGACACGACTAAATGACTAAACAACAACAACAATTTATTTAAAATATGTTTACCCTGCCATTCTCCTTGAAAGGACTCAAGGCAGCTTATATCATTAAAAGACTATTTTAAACAGTGAGTATACAAATACTAAAAGAGAGCAAACAAATACCATACAAAAAACATAAGCAACACCAAAACACGTTCAAACAATCCATTTAAAAACTCCACTCAGTCAGTCAGTCAGTCAGTCAGTCACTCAGGGAAAGTCTGCCTGAGGAAAAAGGTTTTGACCTGCTTGCAAAAGAAAAGATGGGACCAGCCTAGCCTCCTGTGGGAAAGAATTCCAAAGTCTCTGTTGCTGGGAGCAGCAACAAAGAAGGCCCTCTCCTGTGACCCCCACCAACCGCACCTATGAAGGTGTCAGAAATGAGAGAAAGATCCCTCCTGATTATCTTACTTGAGCAAACTAATAAAGAAAGATGTGGTCCTTGAGATAGCTTGGACCTATGCCAATCGTAAATTTATATTACATTTTATATCATTTTGTTTTTAATGTAAAACTGTATTTCTTAAATTGTTTTTATCTTCTAAATTGTGAGCTGCCCAAAGTAGACTATGTCTAGATGGGCGGCATATAAATGCAATAAATAAATAAATAAATAAATAAATTTTAGGTGTTATAAAAAGGCAGAATTTGTTACTTATTTACTTTGTGATTTTTGTGGGGTTTTTTTGTTTTTGTTTTTGTTTTTACTACCAATGATGATGGGATCTGCTTTTTGTGTTTTGTACCTCATGGTGGCTTTTGGTATTGTTGCTGTGGTGGTAATGCCACTATTTTCTATTTTAACATCAATTTCCCCAATTTGAAGAGATCCTTCTAGAGCTCTTTGTATTCCATTTTCATTTTGAACTTCTTAGATAACTTAGAGTAATCAGCAAACTTGGATACTGTTTTACTCACCTTTATCTTATGGCCATTTAAAAACAAGCTAAAAACACCAGTCCCAAAACAGGTACCTGAGAGACAATGTTCACTTTCTGTCCCCAACACTGCAAGAACTCATAGTTCATTGGCATCTGCAACTTCCTGCTTCCCAATCAGCTTCCAACCCATAATAGGCATTCACCTCATATTCTATCTGACAGGTTTCCTCAAGAAGCTGTGGTGAAGGCATTTGTCAAAAATTTACATTTAAAAACAAGTCTATTACCTCACCTCTACCCAGGTGCTTTCTGATACTCAAAGAACTCTGTAAGTGTATTTATTCAGGTAGCTGATTTCTCATTGACTGAGACCCAAGGAGCCTCACAGCAAGATTAAAAAAGATGCAGATAAAAACAAATAAAAATATTCAAAAAGGTTATCAGATTATATTGTAATTAACTAGTGATAACCATTGAATTAATTTTTTTAAAAACACATCTCTCTTTCAAAAGAAAAAAATAGCATAATGCAAGTCATTTAAAAGCCCTTTCTTTAAGCAATCAGCCCCTGCCAAATTCTTGGTGCCATAAAATGATCTTTGCCTACCAGAAGAAGGACAATGGGAGGAGGCTACTCTAGCCCTCTCCAGCTGGCATGCCTGTGAGGAGGGTGAGATAGACTTTTCCTACCCAAAGATCTCAGAGGCCAAGCTGCAGAAGAAAGCTTGGCCCCAAGCTATGTAGGTCTCTAAAGGTCACAACCAGCACTTCAAATTTTGCTCAGAAACGTATCAGTATATATGAAGCTGATGTAACAAGAGAATCAAATTGTGTGCTCCCTGCAACTGACTGTCTCGTTAACTGGCTGCCGCTCTTTGGACCAGGTGAAATGTCTGAACACTTTTTGAAGGCAGCCCCACATAGAGCATATATGCAGTAATCCAAACAAGAGTAGTAAGTAAATCAGGAGTCACTGATATAAAGATGTCCTTAAATTAGTATCTCGGGGTGTCCTAATAACATGCACACAAGCTGATTTCTAATTTTTGCTTTGTTTTGTTGTGATGCTCTGCTTAGTTCTTTTTTCAAATTTGTGATCATCATGACATGCAAGCACTCAATAATCACCTACAACTGTGTATACTCTGCGTTATACAGCATGCAAATAACATGGCCACTATCTCAGGCTGTATAATATGCACTCTAGGATCTGAGGCCTTACTGCCCTGCCTATTGTTTCTAGACGATGCCCTTAACACACTTTCTTTTGCTCTCTCTCCAGAACTCTATGCTCTTGGCCTCCCAATCTCTCTGCCGTCACTCCCATAACTTCACGGCAAGCCTCAGGGGGGCTGGCGAATAGACAGCCACCCTAGAGGCCCAAACCAGAGTTCCACGTGCTTGCTGTCAGCGCTTCAGTATGTGGCATTCAGTCATCCACGGCTGCCTTGAGTCTCCTGCTGTTATACAGCAAAGAATTGATGTATGGAGCTGAAAAGCTTCAGCACTGCAGCCTTGGAGCGCTCAAATGGAGCTGAGCAGGGATGTTTGCCAGAAGGACAGATGAAGGGGCTCAAGATTAAAAACGAACTCATGCTGCGGGAAAGGAAGGGACGTGCACAAATTTGGAATGACCAGCACATTAGCTCCTGTGTATATTTTCTGTCACAGTGCTGCTCATCTCTTCCCTTGTACTCAAAACAACCAAACGCTTATAGGCCTAAATTCTAGATTTATGTGCTCCAGAAGGTCAGGGGCTGATTCATTCCTGGGCAGGTGATGGGAAAGATCTGCACCTGGAAAGAGTTAGTGCCAGTCAAAGTACAATACACTGCTGTGTAACATGGATAACTGGCCTGGTCTGGCATGAAACAGCTTCCTATGTTCTTATAGTTCAGTTGGTGGGAGTTCAGGGGGGGTTGTCTCTCTCTAGCATGCAACATGTAATACAGCTCATTTTGTAGCACCTGTACAAAATTTACTGCACAAAACTGGTTCCTTCTCAGAGACAAGTAGGATAGGTTTAAAACTCAATCCATTCTTAGCATATCCTACTTCACTGCTATTCCTAATACTTGTAACCAGAAAAGAAAGGCTGTGTCCGATGTCTCCCAAGATGGAAACATGAGCAGAAAAGAGTTAATAGCTTAGTGAATGATTAGTAAGCCCCAACATTCAATTCAGTTAAATTTAAGTTAGGCCATGGTCACACCAACAAAATGTTCTCTAGTTCTTCCCCCCCCCCTTTTGATTTCACAATTTAAATTTGCAGTCACATGATGCACGGCCATTAGCGAAACATTTAACTGGCATCATTTCTCACTCAGCCAGAGGCCTCTACTTTTTTTGAGGGGGGATCGTTTTTTAAAAAACCATGTGTTGTTGCATGTGTGACGATCTTATCACAACTTATCACAGCTACTATCACTATGCATATACTTATTAAACTGTTTTTAATTTTTTTTTAAAAAAATTCGCAGCATTTGTGCCAACGTCTGTCAAACAGTCTCAACAAGAAACTCTAGGCGCTTATTGAATTGGAAGGAAATTACTCGGTAACCCAAAAACATATTGGGATGCACATAGGACCTCAATGCACAACAGGAATGCAATCAAAAGCCATGTAACCACAGGGAGACATTTCACTGGTGTGACCACGACCTTAGAGAGGCCAATTTTTAACAGTTAAATTGAAATTAAGTTGCCATTTAAGCTGGCAAATTGTAGGTATATGACTGCAGAGTCAGAAGTCAGGAGTTTGATTCTCCACTATACAGTGGGGTCTCTACTTAAGAACTTAATCCGTATTGGAAGGTGGTTCTCAAGTTGAAAAGTTCTTATGTTGAATCTACATTTCCCATAGGAACGCATTGAAAACCATTTAATCCGTATCTGCTCTTTTCCGTCCATAGAAACTACAGTGGAACCTCTACTTAAGAACTTAATCTGTTTTGGAATGGTGTTCTTAAGTTGAAACGTTCTTAAGTTGAAGCAAAATTTCCCATAGGAATGGACTGAAAACCAATTAATCCGTTCTGGCTGTTTTTTTGTTATGTAGAGGTGCGTTCGTACATTGAAGCATTAGTTCCCATAGGAACTAATGCAAAGCTGGTCAATACGTACTCTACCACTAGGGGGAGAATTTTTTTTAACCTAAGATGACCTAAGGTTAAAAAAAGAGCAGGAAAGGTTTTTTTTCCTGTTCTTATCTTGGATTTCTGTTCTCAAGTAGAAGCAAAATTTAGCAAATGGAGCTGTTCTTAAGTTGGATTGTTCTTAAGTAGGGACGTTCTTAAGTAGAGACCCCACTGTACCTTTTTGGAGAGGACACAACATGTATTGGGCAAGCTGCACAGTTCCAGGGAACCCACAAAAGAAAGGAACAGTAAACCACTTCTGATCACCCAGTAACTAGAAAATCACCTTCAAAGGGTAGCCACAAGCTGAAATCAACTTGATAGCATGTTGTACTTGTTCTTAACTTAGGTTAAGTTGCTACAATAAAGCCTTGCCAAAAAAGTAGAGAAATCATAATCCTTATTTTATGCTTTCTGCTTCCCATTGTGAACTTTGAAAGAAACAAGGAGATTAATTTTTGGAAAATGCATTTCCTACCCACTCCACCAAAATCCTTCACTTAGTTTTTCTCTCTCTCCCTTCATTATCATCTCTTCTCCTTACCCTCTCCCTTCTATATTTATTGATTCCCAAGGTTATCTCTGCACTAGGGAATCAAAATTCAGTTTCCTGGGGCAAATAAAGAGCCTCTATGTAGTGTCCTGTGTAAAACTGGAGGAGTACCAACTTGATGTAAGGTAGGCTGCCAGCCCATTCTAAACCATCCTTTATTACATAATGATTTAAAATCTTTCCACATGCTTTGAGGCTACAAAGGCTACCAGCTTTGCACTCATTTGTTTAAGTTCTCAGCACAATTACCAAGGGACCACCTTCAGTGTTAAATGAGGTTTACTCTCTGGAAAAGTGTCCATTGACATTGCACTGCCAAACAGTACTGTATAAATGAAGGCCAAATAACTTTTACCCTATGCACAAGTATATGCATTTATTCATTATTTACATATCTGGTGTGTCTCTTCTTCGAACGTTTTATTTTTCTGCAAACATATTTATTTTTATGTGAAATACATGTCTCTGTATATACTTAGTTTGTAACCCTGCATCCCTGTATCTGGACTAAATTTCACTGAATTAATTAATTACTTTATTTATTATCATCATCATCATCATCACAGTACGGGCCAGTGAGCCTACCACCACCGTGCCAACATAGCCCAAACCAATGTTGGTGCCAAGCGATTGCGCTATACACCATTTGGGATGTGAGACCTTTAAATGTTACTTCTGCATGCCTCTCTGTCCCTGGTGCACCAACAGTGCAACAGAAGAAGGCACAGAGGGATGATGATGATTCAAAAACACCCGGTACAGTTAATCAAAATAGCAGAAACTATTATTATTATTATTATTATTATTATTATTATTATTATTATTATTATTATTATTATTATTATTATTATTATTATTATTATTATTATTATTATTATTAATTTCTATCCCACCCATCTAGACCAAAGGAATACTCTGGGCAGTTTACAAATTTATAAACATTAAAACTAATAAGCATATATTATAAATCCAAGATGGCAAAAGTATAAAAAATTAGGAGATAGCAGGAGGGAAAGTCTACCCAAATAGCCAGGTTTTAAGTTTGTTCCTGAAAACACCCAGAGAAGGAGCCAGGTGGATTTCTACTGGCAAGTTGTTCCAAAGGCGAGGGGCCACTGCTGAGAAGACCCGGTTCCTCATTCTTTCCTTCTGGACCTCTCTCAGCGTTAGGCCCCTCAGCTGCCCAGCCTGACTGGAACAAGTGACTCTGGCAGAACTAGGTTGGAGAAGGCGCTGTGCCAGATATCAAGGTCCTAAACCGTTTAGGGCTTTATATGTAATCATAAGAACTTTGAAATCAACACGGAAATGAATGGGCAGCCAATGCAAAGCAGCCAGAGTGGGGGAAATATGGTAGTACCTTTTCACCCCAGTAAGAAGTCTGGCTGCCACATTCTGCACCATCTGAAGTTCCCACGTCAGTCTCTATTTCTTTGCTCTGTGCTATTTGTATCCTGATTAAAGAAAAGTTACAGCACAGATGGCCAGCATTCAAGACAGTGTTCTGTTTAGCCCTTCAGTGTATCTTTTCGTTGGAAAAGCTGAGATCAAATGTTAGGTCACACCATGTCTTCCCCCTTACTTGTTCCTAACTTAAATAGCAGGCAAGTTACATTTCTTTATAATACCACATGAAAGACATACTGTACACCTAACGGCATGGCTGACTCTTGCATCTCAAGATATTTGGGATTAGTTTCTGTGATGGCCATAAATCTTGCCATTTTCTAGTTGGGAAATTTGTTTCCTTTTCCTTCATCAGTGTCATGATCAATTCTACCTACATGCACACCTATAGATTCACTACTCATGATTACTTAACACATATTAGTTGCCTCGTGACAATCTTCAATCATGAGACACAATTTTTAAGAACAGAAGTGCCATCAGTCCAATCACCATCACATCTTCTTCTCTAATTGACTGCATTTCATTTTGCAAATGCTCTGAGGCACATCTGATAGCCACAGCTCATTATCATCATCATCATCATCATTAATTCACATGCCACTGCAGACTTAAATACAAGTACTGAGTAATACCTGTTCGTGCCCTTGTATTTCATGCCAGACAGACACTACAACTCTCTTCCACCCTCAATAATTAATTAATTAGGCTGCAACACTGCATCCATACATCTGGAAGTATGTCTCACTGAACTCAATAGAACCTGCTTCTGAGTAGAAATATAAAGTATTGTACTTCAATTTATTCTTACCCTTATTTAATCCATGATATAATTTGAAAAGTGAGGTACCACTCCCTGTTTTCAATCACCCAGATATGAACACAACAATGGCTAAACATCCATCTGCACATATCCTATCCTCAGACAGGAAAAAGACAAAATTTCTGGGGGGTAGGGATGAAGATCTCCCAGATCCCATCTCTCTACCCCCTCCATTATAAATTCAAACCTGCAGGATTAGAAAGGGAGATTGCAGAAAGAAATTTGCTGCCTTGGGCAAGGGCAGGAGCCACTGCATGGGAAGGAGGTGGCTGATGATTGATGTGACTCCCAAAGATGAATCCATCAGCAGCTTGGGCACAACCCACAGGAATCCCATCTCCCCAGCATGGAACATAGCTTCAAGCCAACCAGCTTTGAGGCAATGACAAATTCAGAGTCACTCATCATTCATGCAAAGATTTCCCATGTCTACCAAGGTCAGGCCCTGGGCTGGAGCCCATATGAGCTCCTCCTCATCTCCTCTGTCACCTTCTGGAGGGCCAACAGATGCCACAGGTGGGGGGCAGGGGGCTTTGCAACCATCAAGCCAGCTTCTCAGTTGTTTTTTTCCAGTGTGATTATTTATTTTATTTTATTTTATTTTATTTTATTTAAATCAGGCCTGTCTGGTCTTTCGACAACTCTAGGCGGCTTCAAGATACATACATAAAAATGACAAATAAATATAACACAAAAAAGTTATTACATTAAATGACAAATTCTACAAGATGGAAAAAATAAAAACAAATTAAAAAGATAAATAAAGAAAAAGATCAAATATTGACTGGAGGGAAGGCCTGCGTGAGCATCCATGTTTTTAGTTGGTTATTAAAGATATCCAGAGTAGGGGCTGCACGATTCTCCAGAGGAAGATTGTTCCAGAGGCGAGGAGCTACCACCGAGAAGTCCTGGTTTCTTGTTTTTTCCTTCTGGGCCTCCCTTGGCGTCAAGCTCCTCAGCCTCACCTCCTGACTCGCTCAGGTGATACGAGTAGACCTTGGTGGGAGTGGGCGTTCCGCCAGATATCGAGGCCCTAAACCATTTGTGTGTGTGTGTGTGTTTAGTCATTTAGTCATGTCCGAATCCATGACCCCATGGACCAGAGCACGCCAGGCTCTCCTGTCTTCCACTGCCTCCCGGAGTTGTGTCAAATTCATTTTGGTTGCTTCGATGACACTGTCCAACCATCTCATCCTCTGTCATCCCCTTCTCCTCTTGCCTTCACACTTTCCTAACATCAAGGTCTTTTCCAAGGTGTCTTCTCTTCTCATGAGATGGCCAAAGTACTGGAGCCTCACCTTCAGCATCTGTCCTTCCAGTGAGCACTCAGGGTTGATTTCCTTTAGAATGGATAGGTTTGTTCTCTCTGCAGTCCAGGGGACTCTCAAGAGCCTTCTCCAGCACCACAATTCAAAAGCGTCAATTCTTTGGCGATCAGCTTTCTTTATGGTCCAGCTCTCAGTTCCATACATCACTACAGGGAAAACCATAGCTTTGACTATGCAGACTTTTGTTGGCAAGGTGATGTCTCTGCTTTTTAAGATGCTGTCAAGGTTTGTCATTGCTTTCCTCCCAAGAAGCAGGCGTCTTTTAATTTTGTGGCTGCAGTCTCCATCTGCAGTGATCATGGAGCCCCAGAAAGTAAAATCTGTCACTGCCTCCATATCTTCCCCTTCTTTTTCCCAGGAGGTGATGGGACCAGTGGCCATGATCATAGTTTTGTTTTTTTTTTTATGTTCAGCTTCAGACCGTTTTTTCCACTATCCTCTTTCACCCTCATTACAAGGTTCCTTAATTCCTCCTCACTTTCTGCCATCAGAGTGGTATCATCTGCATATCGAATGTTGTTGATGTTTCTTCCGGCAAACTTAATTCCTCCAGTCCTGCCTTTCGCATGATGTATTCTGCATATAAGTTGAATAAGCAGGGGGACAATATACAGCCTTGTCGTACTCCTTTCCCAATTCTGAACCAACCAGTTGTTCCATATCCAGTTCTAACTGGTGCTTCCTGTCCCACATATAGGTTTCTCAGGAGATAGATAAGGTGGTTAGGCACTCCCATTTCTTTAAAGACTTGCCATAGTTTGTTGTGGTCCACACAGTCAAAGGCTTTTGCATAGTCAAATGAAGGAGAAGTAGATGTTTTTCTGGAACTCTCTGATTTTCTCTGTAATCCAGCACATGTTAGGAATTTGGTCTCTAGTTCCTCTGCCCCTTCGGAATCCAGCTTGTACTTCTGGGAGTTCTCGGTCCACATACTGCTGAAGCCTACCTTGGAGGATTTTGAGCATAACCTTGCTAGTGTGTGAAATGAGTGCAATTGTACGGTAGTTGGAGCATTCTTTGGCACTGCCTTTCTTTGGGATTAGGATGTAGACTGTTCTTTTCCAGTCCTCTGGCCCCTGTTGAGCTTTCCAAACTTGCTTGCATATTGAATGTAGCACCTTAACAGCATCATCTTTTAAGATTTTAAATAGTTCAACTGGAATGCCATCACCTCCACTGGCCTTGTTGTTAGCCAGGCTTTCTAAGGCCCACTTGACTTCCCTCTCCAGGTTCTCTGGCTCAAGGTCAGCAACCACACTATCTGGATTCTCTGGGACATCCAGATCTTTCAGATATAATTCCTCTGTTTATTCTTGCCACCTCTTCTTGATGTCTTCTGCTTCTGTTAGGTCCCTCCAATTTTTGTCCTTTATCATGTCCATCTTTGCACAAAATGTTCCTCTAATATCATCAATTTTCCTGAACAGATCTCTGGTTTTTCCTTTTCTATTATTTTCCTCTATTTCTTTGCACTGTTCATTTAAGAAGGCCCTCTTGTCTCTCCTTGCTATTCTTTAGAAGTCTGCTGTCAATTTTCTGTAACTTTCCCTATCTCCCTTGCATTTTGTTTCCGTTCTCTTCTATTTGTAAGGCCTCGTTGGACAGCCGCTTTGCTTTCTTGCATTTCCTTTTCTTTGGGATGGTTTTTGCTGCTGCCTCCTGTACAATATTACGAGCCTCTATCCAAAGTTCTTCAGGCACTCTGTCCACCAAAACTAGTTCCTTAAATCTGTTCTTCACTTCCACTGTGTATTAATAAGGGAATTTGGTTCAGTTTATACCTGACTAGCCCAGTGGTTTTTCCTACTCTAGCTACATAGAGTGGTCATATCGACCAGATAGGCGGGGTAAAAGTAAGTAAGTAAGTAAGTAAGTAAGTAAGTAAAAGTAAGTAAGTAAGTAAGTAAGTAAGTAAGTAAGTAAGTAAGTAAATAAATAAATAAATAAATAAATAAATAAATAAATAAATAAATACTCTCTTCAGTTTAAGCTTGAGTTTTGCTATGTGAAGCTGATGATCAGAGCCACAATCAGCCTCAGGTCTTGTTTTTGCTGACTGTATTGAGCTTCTCCATCTTTGGCTGCAGAGAATATAATCAATCTGATTTTGGTATTGCCCATCTGGTAATGTGCCTCTTGTTTTGTTGGAAAAGGGTGTTTGTTATGACCAGCTTATTCTCTTGACAAAACTCTATTAGCCTTTGCCCTGCTTCATTTTGAACTCCAAGGCCAAACTTAACTGTTGTTCCTTTTATCTCTTGACTCCCTACTTTAGCATTCCAATCCCCTAGAATGAGAAGAACATCTTTCTTTGGTGTCAGTTCTAGAAGGTGTTGTAAATCTTCATAAAATTGTTGAATTTCAGTCTCCTCAGCATTGGTGGTTGGTGCATAAACCTGGATTACTGTGATGTTGAACGGTCTGCCTTGGATTCGTATTGACATCATTCTATCATTTTTGAGATTATATCCCATTACAGCTTTTCCCACTCTTTTGTTGACTTTGAGGGCTACTCCATTCCTTCTACGGGATTCTGTGTTTCCATGGTGAGTGCCGGGTCCAAATGTATCCCCAGGCTGTGGACCCCACTCTTTGTGGCAAGGGTCACCCCCCCATGAGAGAGAGTCACCCAAGCCACCGACAGTGGGGGCACCCACCCTCAGAATCTCCGTCTTGTCTGGGTTCAGCCTCAGCCCATTTTCCTGCATCCATTGCAGTACAGTCCCCAGGCAGCACTAGAGGGACAGAACGGCATCTCCTGCAGTTGGTGAAAAGGAGATGTAGAGCTGAGTGTCATCAGCATATTGATGACACAATGCCCCACACCCCCTGATGACCCCACCCAGTGGCTTCATATAGATGTTGAACAGCATTGGGGAGGTGATCGAGCCCTGTGGGACCCCACAACTGAGGGTCCATGGGGCTGATAAACTCTCCCCAAGCTGTACTCTCTGAGGACACTCCCCGAGGAAGGACCACAGCCATGTAAGCGAGCCTCCCCAGGAGAATACCGTGGTCGACGGCATCGAAAGCCACCGAGATGTTGAGAAGGACCAACATAGATGTTTTAGCCTATCAGCCTCCCTCAACAGGTCATCATACAGGATGACCAATGCCGTCTCTGTACCATGGCACGGCATGAAGCCCGACTGAAACGGGTCCAGGGTATCTGTTTCATCCAAATGAGCCTGAAGCTGGTTAGCCACCACCCTCTCAACCACTTTGCTAATGAAAGAAACCTTGGCGATGGGCCTATAATTGCCAGTTTCGCCCACCGCCAAATTAGGTTTCTTCTTTATGGTCCTAATAAGTGTCTCCTTGAGGGCAGGAGGAACCCTGCCCTCAAGGAAAGACTCACTTATTATTACTGTGGCCCATTCTGTTGTTATCGGCCTGGTTACTTTGATTAGCTAGGCCAGGCAAGGTTCAAGGGAGGAGGTGGTGGCCCGACAGCGATCAACCGCTTTGTCCACAGTATCTGGCATTACAGGCTGAGAAAGATCAAAGATTCACCGAGCAAGATGGTTAGGTAAGTTGACCTGGAGTTAGTTTAAGTTCCAACGTATTTCTAACAGTAAATGCATGGCACAGCTTCCTCCATCTCCAGCTACAGTCTATCCTGAATAAATACCCTTCTAGCCAAACAGGCCAATAAGCCCTAACAAAACCACACCCAACTCCTGTCTAATTCATCTAACTCCACCTAGTAACATGACAGCAGAATGGGGAAGGTGGGGAATAAAATATGGGGCAGCCCTGCAACTAAAGATATGGATTGGTCCTAATAATTCACAATAGTGTGCATCTCTTGTTGTGTCATGTGCAGGTCAGTTGAAAAACAATAGCAGCCAGAGGAAACCACAACAAGCCAAGAACAGGCAGAGGTGAAAGAAGATTTTTTCAAGAGGAAAGCCAGCAATAGACAAAGAGGATAATTTATGGAAGGATAAAAATGTAGTCTGCAATGTATTCCTCTTCTCAGTCTTATGGTTACTCTTGCATGATGCCACTAGCACCTCCCTCCTGCATCCTGCCTGTGGCACATAATGATATAGTCACTCCTTGGTGGCCTTGTTCCGCCACACACACAAACACACACACACACACAGAGGCCATTTACTAGGAAGATACTGATGGAGGAAAGGAAAGGGGATTGTGAGCATTTGGTTAATGTGAAAGCGCTCCCTGTTGTGAATTTGCTAGTGGGGGCTGGCAAGGGCTGGTGTTATGCTCAGTCCTGAGAGCCTTCGGCAGTTCACTCCAGAGAGCAAGGGAGGGTCAGGGCAGGCGGGCAGGCAGGCAGGCAGGCAACATGACGAGTGGGAGGTGAGCTGCCTGCCTTCACGCTGTGTGGGTTTCCTGCCAGGGGATCTGATTATTGAGAGCCTCCAGCTGCAGAACCATGCAGAGAACACTGATCAATAGCCAGCTCTTTCCTGCACTGAAACTGCCAGGGGAAAAGATATAGCTTCAGTTCATCTGAAAATCCAGACAGAACAAAAAAATAACAGTAATAAAACTTACAATGGCTCGGCAAACAAATACGTCCATGCAACTGGGGTTGGGGGTGGGGAGAGAGATAATTCTGTTTCCTTTGTGGTTTCATGACATGACAATATTCTAAACCAAAAACACTCAAATGAGCATGTCATAGACAGACCGTAAGGTTAGAAATAAATAATCTTTATCCCCCCCTAACATATGGAGATGTCATATACCACAGGTATCATTAACCTTTGTGTCTATCTGTGAATGCAAATATCTACAGTAACAGAGCATGTGTCAATATGAAAATGGGGGTCATCCTTTCCCCCTTTCTTCGTCCCGTATGACTAAGGCAACCTACCCGTCCTCTGGGTCTATTCTTTCGTTTTGGAATATCCTCTTCCATTTCTTCCTCTTCATTCACTTCATCCGCATTTTCATCGTTTTCCAAAACCCTCTGTAGTTAAAACAATAAACCGTAATTAAAAACAAATCCCAGCACAACACAGGATTTTCAACAGAAGGGCAAAGACAGAAGGGAACATTTATTATCAGCACGTGCACTTCAGAGTTTGAAGCAAAAAAAAAAACCTGTTTTCATATGGCACATGAAATAGGGCTATGCCAGATTTTCAGAATTAACTATTTTTTTAAAAAGTTTTTTTTTTTTTGGACTACATGTCCCAGAAATATACAGCCAGCATGGTTACAGGCTATGCTGCAGAATTTGAGGAAATCTAGTCCAAGAAAGTAACTGTTACAATGTCAGGAAATACGCAGTCTCAAGGATAAGAGGCTGTTCTTTAATCTGGAGCGCTCTTTGCAGTCTGTCCACAAACCCATATTGGCTATCGGTGCTATTTCTTTTTCAATGCTCCTTTTTTCCTCTCAAAGACTAGTGACATCAATATGTTACCAACAGAGGTGTGCATATCTGTGTTTCTGTGCTTTCAAGGTATGTGAGATATTTCAGGAGTGGTTTTATCAGTTTTGCTCCTCCAGTGAGGTTCCATAGCTGAGTGGAGATTTGAACTCAGGCCTCCTGAGTCCTAATCCATCATTCTATCCACACCACACTAGGTATCTTATAGTCCCTCCCAAAACCTTGGCATCATACATTTACAAATCATTACAGCAGCACAATCTCTGACATAGACACATATTCACGTGTACTCTATGCCTATGAGCAGCGACTTACTTTCATATAAGTTTATGGCATAAAGATCACAAAAGATTAATAGACTGGTGTCCGACTGAACCCCAATCATTTCAGTATTAGAGATATAGGAAGTAGAGCCAGGCCACCAGAAAGAACACTCCCAGTCACCTGGATTTCTTGCAGAGTGTCCTCCTCTTTCGTATCGATCTTCTTTTCAAGTCCTTCTCCACGCAACAAGGCTTCCAGGGTGGTCCCCTCTGTTGTGAAGCCATCCTTCTTCAGAGGCAGGTCCACTTCTAAAGAAACCAAATGCAAAAAAATTGAAGCTACCATTATTTCACACCGAGCCGAGGATGTGCAAGCAAAGATAAATCACAGAATACATGACATTATTAAAAATCCTGGCTGATGAACAAAGCTGGTTTCAGAATACAAAGAGCCACCCTGGATCAAACCCTTAATTTTACATCATTTGGTGGGGAAATGCACCAGCAGAGATAAAAGGTGCTTGTTTGCAGCTTTCGCTGACTTTAAATCTGCCTTTGATTCCACCTACAGTGATGAATTCAGGTGCAAACCTGAGGCTTCTATAGTGGACCATTGCTTGTAACTGTTTATTTATAAGCTTTATGAAAAATACAAAGTTAAAAACAAGATGTAACCTGGACACTTATCTGGCCATGCATCAAGTGATAACTTGAACTTGCAAAAGAGCTACCAGCAGATCAAAACCTTGCCAAAACATATGGTATCTATTAATGAGATCACAATCTGCAAAACAACAAATGTTTCACACTTATTCCTTCTTCAGCTTCTAGGCACTTCCTCTCAAGGTGACAGTCAAATGGCTCAGCAAGTAGTGATAATTAAGCTGCATTCCCTTTAGATAGGTGTCATTCTTCTTTCCTAATCACCTCTCCCACTAGCAGTTAAGCATATATTCTGAAGGCCTGCTTCAAAGCCCCACTGGTCCAAAAACCACATCAAAATTCGTAAGTGCCTGTTTACTTCCACTCCCCAGACAGCTTCCTCAAAGGTTCCAAAGGACGAAAGATCTGCCCACACAAGCAGTGCTATTTTGAAAAAGAAAGAAGTATCAGACTGCCCCATCTTCAGAAGCCACCTTCTGAAGAACCCGCTTTTCAAAATACGATATGGGCTTCTTAGCAACTTATAGGAGTCAGCTTTTCAAATTCTCACTAACGCAAACCTGGAATAGAAAGTTCTTAGCATGAAATTCCATCATGCTAATTTTTTATCATGTTTGATGTTCTCACATCTATTTTTTTATCAGCAAAAAATGTCTTTTTTAATTAAAATACTCTGAGCTTAGCCATAACTAGAAATATGTAGGTCTTTAGCAATGTGTCTGATCTGAAAAGAAAATGTTAGCAAGATCCAGCACCTAGAGAGAGCAGCAATCACAAACTCTTCGGAGTCATATAGCCTGGGAAGAGTTTGGAGGTGACCAAGTTACACATAATTAATTAAATGTAATCAATTCCTTTTTGGAATAACTGACAAAGATGTACCTGCTTGCTTGTTTATTTGGACATTTCTGGGAGGCGTACACAAAACTACTGTAATTGAAAGCAATTAAGACATATAAACATAAACTGTAGAACACAAATTAAACCAGAACAATTTAACCAATTTAAATCATTTAAAATCTGCACACTTATAACAGGAGTCCACAACCAATTCCAGCTCTGATTCTTCAACCCCAAAGGTTTTGGTGAAGAGTCACATTTTTGCTTGGTGCCCAAATGTCAACACCATTTGGATCTCCAAGGGGGGAGCATTTCACAACTGGGCCATCCCAGCAGAGGCGGCACTCTGCAATTAAGTTACATGATTCTGATATGCAATTATGTTAACAGCAACTGTAGCTTCATAAGGGATAATTTCAGAACATTTTAGTTACTGTGATGATTAATGTGGACAAGTTGAAAAGAATTACTTTTTCAACTACGTATAAGAACAAAGTATAGTTTGGGGACTTGATATAATACAATTGTAACTATTACTTTTTATAACTTAACTTTCTGAGCTTTGATTCTGGGGGAGATGAAGATCCACAGAGGGCTTTTAGCACAAACTCTCATTTGAGACCCACTTCAGAGAAATAGCTGTTATTCAGAACTTGTAAGTTAAGAGAACAGCCACACTCTTTTCCCATCTGAGCACTCTATGATAATAGGTTAAAACACACAATATCCGTTAGGCTCACCCATTCCAACATCTCTGTTGCTCCTCTAATATTTTGTGTAATAGCAATGAGTTTCATTTTATTGAACAAGTTAGTACAGAATCAGCCCCTACCAGAGCCACAGTCTCTCCACACACAAAAGGCAGCACTACTTCCAATTCTAATTGGAAACAGAAACACTTTGGGGTGAGTTCTATGATGATCCATCAATCCAAAGACATATACTGTGCAAAACCAAAACAATTCAGCTTCCTGAAGAAAGGCCTACACAAGGGTTATACAAATACTATGTCACACCAATTCTTCGAACTGAATTATTCTTCTGACAGATATCACCTAACTATATATCATGACTGATTCTAGCAGATATCATTTAAAATGGCAAATTCCAAAGAGAGAAAGAAAGAAGCCACCTAGCACATCCCAGGGATCTACTGCTGGGCAAACACAGCCACTGAGCTCATTAACAGGACATGGCATGATGTGTCTTAAAGGGCAACTCAATGGCTCACTGAGCAATTAAATCTCATGTCAGTTCCAAATGAGAATTTATCAGTGTCAGAAGAGTATCAAGTCTCAGCCCCATTTCTTGCTTCCCACCCCTAGCATTTTTGTTTATGGTGGAATATTGAGAACAATGGGAGTTGGAACGGACATCATGAAATATGCCATGGGAAAGGGGGTGAAAAACAGATTAAACCTCCCCTTCTTCTGGGAAATATGCAGAGAGAGAAGCTGTCTGTTAGCTGTCGAGTTTGCAAAAGATACCATCTTTGGGGATGGTGCTCTCTGCCAGCAGATGGAGTGCCCCAGGGGAAATGGTGGTGAAAAACACAGACAAGCTGCATCCATCCATCCATCATATTGCTCATTTCCACATCTCCAAGGCATAAACATAGCATCAGAGTGCAATGGGGGGTGTGGGGGTAGAGTGGTGAGAAAGAAGTGAGGAATATACAAACATACTTGCTTCCGTACCTTGATTTTCAGTTATATTAGGTAAATGTTTTTAAAAAAAAAAAAAAAAAAAGATCTGTGTGATATCTTGGCCTTGTTTGGTTTGCTTTTAAAATTGTCCTTTTTTGATTCTGAAAATATGAGTGCTCAAAAGTCTCCAGAACTGAACCTACAGGCTAGTGGATGTTCTGAGGTTTTGGTTGCATACATTCCTCTGCTAATGCCAAAACAACTTGAGATTTCAAGGCATAAATAGAACAAATTCTTTGAACTACAATTATCAGAATACCTTGTCAGCCATGCTGGCTCAGTTATTTTGGGAATGCTAGTTCAAGAGGAAGCCTTTCTCAAGTCTTCTTTCACCAGCCTTGTCATTCCCTATCACTGTGCTGTTCTCTTTGGCCCATGTCACCACACAACTCCGGTACCCTGCCTTTAGATGGTCAACATCTAACAGGATGCTGAATGGATAAGTATTTGGTCTAATCCAACAAGACTCTTCTTATTTTCAGGAGGAACATCCTGATCAAACCTGCTCTGCTGTTCTGACAATTTAATATTCTAGAAAGATGTGGGGTGTAATTGGACACTCTAGGGGCTAGTAGGCTTTCCTTCCAGCGAGGCCAACTAGTCTCATAAGATGAAAAGAAAGCAAGAATTAGTGTGTGCAGGGATTTTACAATTCCACCATAGACCGATATTATGCATTACAGCGGGAATGCAGGGTGTTTTTGAATTTCAAACTAGTTCTATATTTGACCTAAAGGAGTTTGACATCCCAAATCATACTGCCTGCATTAATTTTTCAAGTTAACAGCTTTTAAAAGGCTCTGTTTCTCTTTAAAGAATGTCCTTCAAATGGTGGCTTCAGCCCAGTAAAAGTAAAACCTATCTCTCTGGCCTTTGGAAGGTCATTAATTCATAAAGTCACTGTAACTTGGAAGTGACTTGATAGCTATAGCAACAGATATAGCTACAGCTACACCTATATAGTTCTAGTTATGGATAAAGAACTTATAGATGGAACTGTTCATGTCTTTCACTAAATGAACCGGACCCAAAAAATATATTTTTATCACCTTGGGTTGATCAGTAAGGTTAGAAAATGCTTTGAACATTGGGAGGATGCTTGGATTTAAGAAGATTTATATAATGGAGGTTATCTGAAAATAAGGAAGTCTGTCCATAGGGGAGTGGCTATAGTGGCCAAAGCTAGTTTGTTCATTTCCTCCTGCCATGAGACACATAAATTCTACATACAATGGGGTGGGTATCTTTGGCCCATCAGAATGACTACACAACAACAACTATTGCTATTGTTTACAGAACAAAATCTCCTAAGATGAATATCAAACAGGGGTTTTAGAAGTCATTACCAGGTATGAAATGTCAGCATCCTTATTGTTGGCCCTGTATAATTGCCAATCACATTGTGTCTGCTGCTGTTATTCTGCGCCAGGTGTTCCTTCGCCTACTAACCACTGTCACTCTTACAGTACACAGTTTCAATGGAAAAGATCTGAATATCAAATGGAAATCATTACTAGGTGTGAAACACCACCCTGACTCTCGCAATTCGCAACTTACTGTATGACTACTAATCAAGCAACCATTGTCTCTTTATTTTGATGTCACGTATAAATGTATAAAAATTTGCCACGTAATCTCACTCTTATATCTGAAGACATGGACTTATCTATGAAAGCTCACATTAAAATATAGCAGTTAGTCCTTAAGGTCTTCCTTCCTTCCTTCCTTCCTTCCTTCCTTTCTGTTTTGCCTGATAAAATACAAACAGTCTTTAAGGTGCCACAATCTTTTTTGTCTGAGTGCTGGATCTGGGACCAGGAAAGCCAAATTCAAATCCCAGCTTAGTCACAAAGTTTACTTGATGTCCTTGGACTAAACTCTCAAGAAAACCTACCTTACAGGGTTGTTTCTGGCCTATAAGGGGAAGATGAGATCCATGTAAAGCAGCTGTGTACACATGAAGAAATGGCTTTCTATAACACATATGGGCTTCTGGTGATATTCTCATGAGACGGCTGTTGATTTTACCATCATTGATGGGGAAAAAATAACAACCCAGCTACAGAGGCACAAGAATACTACAGAAATCCCCCACAAGTGAAAAAAGATCATCTGAATTTTAGGGAAAAATGCAGAGAAAAGCAATGACAAATTACAGAAATCAGTGGAAAACATAAGGTATCATTTCCTTCAACAATATAGATAAAATGTTTTATTTATAGACAGAAAATATCTTGGCTTAACTTTCTTGTGGGCACACACAGAGTCTCTTTCTGTCATACACATGTATACACATCTAACAGCAAGTGCCAAACTAAGATGGTAGTTGCTTCCTAAACCCCTACTCTCCCATAAGGTACTGTTTTGTTTTATTGCTATAAGTCATGCTATAGTAAGGAATGAAATTCACAGCAGACATTGAAATTTTACTTTCTGGACCACATAATCCAGAATCCCTCAACCAGAATGGTCCCTGACAAGGGGGGAGGATATCTGGGAGTTGTAGTCAAAGTAACTAATTTACAAATCTCTGCTTCCTAATAAGTATGAATATATTAGTTTCCAGTGCATGCTTACTGAAGTGGAAGATCTATTTAATTTAGGAGAGTAAACCTGAGAAGGCTGATGATGCCATCAGCAGCAATGCTTTTTCAGAAATTAAAATATTTCCAACCTCTCTCTCTTGAAGATCTTGAGGCTCCCATGAAATCTTTATGTGCCCAGTGGGCTTAGGCACAGAAGCTTCTTAAAAATAAAAACAATCTACCCTTCAAGGTATTACAAGACTTCTGATTTCTCTTGCACTACTGTACATCAGACAACATGGCTACTGACTACATTACCTTTAATCGCAGAAAATCACTGTTGCTGGCAAAGTTATCCCAGTAGCAGTGATTTGTGATAATTAACAACTTCTCCTCCTGTCTCACACCCCCAACAGCTTCCCAAGGATGAAAGAGAAAGAACAGCAGCCTCAGGGACTTTTAGGAGAGAAATTGAAAATGTTTAATTTCTGGCAATGACATCAGCAGCCTTATGCAGCATAAGTTACCACAGCAGAAAGCCACAGAATTACTTCTTTGGAAAAAAAATTATTGTGTCTTTACTCTTGTCTGAAGCCTCTTTCCAGATATATAAATTGAAACTCTTCAAAAACAAAGCATGCACTACAACTATGTAAGCCTTGGGAAGAGAATACAAAATGGATGTTTCTGGAAGGCTCGAGTCATGGAATGACAGATCTGTAAAGCCCCAAGAGATATTGAGCTCAACCCTCCTATCAAAGCAAGGAAGTACAGTGAGAGGCATACTATCAGAGCTTTAAAAAGTTCCTTTCATGGGCTACAGCTCCCATAGTCCCCCAGTCAGCATTCATTCCAGCAACACAAGATTCCCCAATCATTTTTTCATTTGCTAATCTCTCAGTTCCTATTAAACTATGGATGGCTTCACTCATTAGCTAATTACGTGGAAAGGCTTCTTTCTCCTTGCAAACATTTGGCCCAAAAAGTGGCTGCACTTTTGGTCTTATGCTTCTGGTACTATAAGAACTATAAACTTAGGGTGTAATCAGACAGCTGCAAAGGCACATATCTGATCACTACAAAGGGTCACATTAAGGGAAGCAATCTCCCTGAAAGAAGCCCTTCTGTCTGAAAGCAAATCACTCCAGATCCAAAAAGTAAAATACCTACAGCTGAACCAAAAAGTCTAGCTTGGGCATGGATCAAGGTCAGGCTGCAGTGCATGTGTCATGTGATCACTGGGAAGCAGACCGTTCTAGACCGCTCCACAAGCAGTTCGAATTGTGATCTATTTGCTCTTGTGATCAGTCACATTCATAATTTTTGTTTAAAACAAAAAGTTAGAATCCTGGACAAGTGAAGGGCTATAAAAACCACTAGGTCATATGTATGTGTACAAGCTAGGCAAAAGCAGCCCATCTGGATAATACAACAAATGTGCCCACAGTGTCCCATGCCAATGCTACTTTGAACACATCACAGAAGACAAGGGAGATACACAGAAGGGGGATTAAAAGGAAGACGTTCATACTTTGAATTAACCAGGGACAAATTCAAGTGACATTGAGGGATCTTTTGAGAAATCACAATAGAAAATGAGTGTATGCAGGGACACTCAAAAGAACTTGAGCCTGGAGTAATTCGTACAACCAGCCATTCCCCAGTAGTGATAAGACCTACATTCTTCTTACACTCTGTGTGAGAATGTGATTCCTACCTGCTTCACAACTGAGGTGCCAGATGTTATATATAATGTCTAGGTTTTTTAAAAATAGTCAACATAGAAACAAACAGGAAGATTTATGGCAGAGACAATATGCAGGTGGGAAAAGTATACTTTGCATGCTCAGCAAGACTCTGAATAGAGGGGGGAAAGACAAGGTGTGGACAAGGTAACGTTCAAATCTCAGGAGTGTCCTCAGAAAAGTGCAGTGAAGAAAAGCTTTAGGTGGAATAACAGCACAAAGACTTGAAACCTCAGCAGCATACATGGAAGCCGCCCATTGCAAAAATCAGTAATAACAACCAAGAACAGACTTGTTGCCTCCCATGATACAATGGGAATTTGTCAGATTCAGTGGAAAACCTGGGAGATCAAATAAATCCAAATCCTGCCTGAGCCTATGGTCCTGAAAGAAGCTACCCGGCTCATGCCCAGTCTGAAAATAAGGAAACATTAAAAAAAAGAACAGGGGTTTTGAGGGTATCTATCTACTGAGAGGCCCTGAGCATCACACACAGGTCACCTGGACAGCTTCCCACCACAGTGAAAAGTATTTTATCTTTCTTCCTTCAAATTATGGAAAAATAAAATCATAAATGTGAATTTATGTATGTTGATAACATGTAAATCAGTGTCTTTTCTGTACTGTTTTGGGGGGATGACGTAGAAGTGGTTATCCTAATCAAATGTTTTCAACACGACCATAATGTATAACCCCACTTCCAATCCAAAAGGCAGGTACATATAAAAAATGAATAGCCTTACACTACATGTTGACAACCAAAGAAAATAACAGGCTTCAAAAGTCCACATCCACAATCTTGAAATCACTATTTCACATGATATGGCCAGGCCACATGCAGGACAGTTGTTCCTTGATTCCTGCATTGCTTCTTATAGGACCACACAGAGTACAAAAAGCAAAAGCAGACAAAGCTAGGGATATGAGACTCTTTCCATCTCAGTTTCCATAGGCATCTTTCAGTCTCGAGAGACTATGATAATGTGCTCTGAATAGAGGTCTTGGAACAGTGTCTAGTGCGGCTGGGAAGGCCAATTTGAGAGTGACAATCCCTTCCACACTGAAGACAAATACAATCTGTCCCCTCTCCAGCTCCCTGATTTTTCTGGTTTCAGGACTGCCTTTTTGCCTCGGCCTGCTGGAAAAGGGTCTCTTCAAATTGGGAGAGGCCATGATGCACCACCTGCCTCCAAGCTCAGATGTTGAGGTTTCCCATCTGTTGAGGTCCATTCCTAAGGCCTTCAGATCCTGCTTGTAGATATCCTTGTATCGCAGCTGTGGTCTCTCTCTGGGGCGATTTCCCTGCACTAATTCTCCATACAGGAGATCTCTGGGAATCCGACCATCAGCCATTCTCACAACATGCCCAAGCCAACACAGACGTCACTGTTTCAATAATGTATCTCAGTCTTGTTTCAGCAACTATCACCTGCATATTCCTCCCATCTTTGCTTTGTACTGGATTGTGGTTTTGTATTTTCTTCCTGCACCAAATTTTGTGCATATTTTCTACAAATTTTCCTAATGTTTGCATTTATTTACACATTTTATCTGATTGATGCAGCTTCTCCCTACTAATGCAAATCTGTGTGTGCCTGTTTTCCCCCCGATTATATCAATTTTAGCCCTTTGCATTTTAAAAGACATTGTTTTTGGTATGTTTCTTAATAATGCCCAGTAAGCCTCACAAGCTGCATTTCTTCTCATGATGAATCCTAGGAGGTCTGAGAGTGACTTCACAGTGACTGCTGAAGCTAATATTCTTCTCCACATTGATTTCTTTGGGAGACAAACCTCAGAATGGGAGTGTACGCCTATGAAAAGTGAAACACTATCTACCCTCTATCCAGTCAGCAGTATAAGCTATGGGAAGCAGAGACAATTCCCAACCCTCAACAAACTATTCTCATTGCCTCTGCTTCCCCTGACAAAAAATAGTCAAGATGGTGAGGGGAGGAGAAATCCCTCTGAGAAGAAAAGCAAATGAT